>NC_057840.1:14450248-15075248 GCF_910594005.1 Cervus elaphus
TAGACGGACCTTTGTTGGCAAAGTAATGTCTCTGCTTTTTAATATGCTGTCTAGGTTGGTCATAACTTTTCTTCCAAAGAGCAAGCATCTTTTAATTTCATGGCTGCAATCAACAACTGCAGTGATTTTGGAGCCAAGAAAATAAAGTCTGTTACCATTTCCATTGTTTCCCCAGTCATACTGATATGTCAGTAATTTGTTATTACCTTATCTAAAAAGTAATATTTGAATGATGAGAAATATGCTTATTAATAACTATTTTTGTTACTGCCACAAACTAACATTCCAATTTATCTTTTTCTTTTCAATGACTTTCTTCTTAAGTCTATTCAGTTCTTTTCTCTTATACCATATTATATCATGTTAGTATTTCAGCAGTATCATAAGGAAATTTATGTCAGAGGAAAGAGAAGACTACAGTTCTTTTTAAGTAAATATGCTAAATATATACAATGTGATAATGTGTCCATTAGAACACTCCTACTGTTAGTAAACATTATTTTTTTCAACTTTGCCTCCTTCTTATTTCTTTACCAAAAGAAACTCAATTGTAATTCTCTTTTTGTTGCTATTGTGATTTCTCATGGAACAGTTCTACACAAAGCAGAATCACTTGTATATATGGGAATTAAGTGGTGAAATAAGTTTGGAATCCAAAAGAAACAGCTATCCACCGCCTGTGTGATGTCTTTTGATTTTTTGGGTGGGGGATGATAGATAATATAGAACAGTTTTAAATTTTCTTCTTTTTTGGAAATTAGTTTTGATAGTGTTTCCCAGTTGAAGCTGAAAGTTTTATTCATTCATTAATGAAGTGTTTACTATAAACACTAAGTGACAAGTATGATTTTAAGCATTTGAAATGTATCAGTGAATAAAACAGCCAAGGTTACTGCCCTTTCAGAGCTCACACTCTAGCAGGGAAGAAAAATGCCCAATGGAAAGGAACCAGAGTGGGGGTAGGCAGGTTGGGAGTGTTAAATGCATGGAGTTAGGGTAAGCTCCATTGGGAAGGTGCTCTTGGCAAAAACCTGAAAGAGAGTATGTTTTGTTGATATGGTGACGAGAGGAACCTGAAGAATCTCTGAAAAGACGGTGCCTGTGGTGATGGAGATAGCAGCGGGGGCCAAGAGGTAAGACTGGCTGAATGACCGAAGTAAATATTAGAAAGAGAAGTGAAAGCAATAGAGTCATATGATCTCAAGGCTCACTCTGGTTTCGGTGCTGAGAGTAAAGTATATTTGACCAAAGGACAAAGTGGAAAAACTAGTTAGGAGGCTGTTGAAACAGACAAGAAATGATGGTGATCCAGACTCTAGAATTTGCATGGTAGGATTCTGGATATATTTTGAAGACAGAGCCTTAAACACACTATGTTTTTCAAAAAAGTACTCTTTTTATTTTCATGGGCTAGAAATATATATTGGAAAGATTCTATTATTGCTTTGTAACATTTCTAGACATATTTCATTAATTTCCTTTACCATGAAAAAATTCTGAAAGCTTTTCTTCCTGTACTCACACACAAAACCATCATGTTTTTAGTGGGAGTGATGGATGATTGCAGATACATTTCACAGATGGTCCATCAATTCGTTTTTAAAGTGAGCTTGCCTATGTCATGTCATTTCTCAGTGCCCTGAACATAAACATACCTACTAACTATAGAAATACTGTAATTCATTCTAAATTTTAAATTTATTTTCAAATAGGCACCATAATTTAGAAAAATGTTATACGTATAGGTATGTCACACATATATTTTGTCTTTTTAAATTGGCCTTCTTCAACTGATAATTACTTTATTTCTTTTCTTTTATAGCCAACTTATTTGAAATGAAGAGACTGACAGTCTGAAATGTTTGCAGATGTATCTCACATTTTATTCCTTTTCTCTAAATGCCAGTTCTGGTCAGAAATTGAAAATCAAATTAAGTATCACCAACCTATTTAACATTGTTGTCAAAATCATTCAGCTTCACATATAGCTGCTCTCTAGATCTTTGACTCCCAATTATAAGAAGGTATCTAGTATTTTCTTTTTCAGTCTTTTACCCTAATCTCTATTATAACAGCTTATTTTCTTTCCAAACTATTTAAGATTGTGTCATAAGTAGTTTATTGCCTTCTACTGACATGATATATTGAAAATTTTAGATTGTAAGAAGTGATATGTACTGAAAAAGACAGATGGAAATGATTAAAATGAATACAGAATAGAGAGTGAATGCACCGTGGCGGTAAAATCCAGTCATCTTCCTGGATAGAAATTTGAATGTTCTGAACATCTCTTACGTTAGGCTGAGTCTGGGCCTTACTGATGGTTGAAAAATATGTGTTGAAAGTTTCAAATTGTCTTCCATATGAGTACTGATAAAGTCACTTCTTCTGGCAAAACCATTCTTTTTATTGGAATTGAGGCAGTTATCTCAGCTCTTTCTGGACAACATGGCCTTAAAATGATGAAAAATGAAAAAAAAAACTCACAAAAATATTCTACATTTTCAATTTGATTCCATGCATTTAGGGGTTCTTCATGTTTTATTTATATCAATTTCAGTGGTAAAATACCACTCACAAATTTCTGTCTCCAATCAGATCATTCCCTTGAATATCTGACTCTATATATACCTGCTTAACATTAAAAAAAAATAAAATTAATGAATCCCAAAATGAATCCCCAAACTGGCTCCCTCTCCACTACCATGTTCTTTCCAAATTTCATAAAAGTCATCTGCATTTTGATTGGTATCACTAAATATTTCCAATTGTTCTGGCCCCCAAATTTGAATTCATTCTTGACTACTCTCTTTTTTCCTTATCCCACATTCTATCATCCAGAAATCTTTTTTGCAGTAAATTCAAAGTATACATAGCATCTAACTGCTACCGTTTGTCACCACAGGGAGACAGTTTCACTAGACTTCTTCCTACCTCTTGTCTTGTTTCTTTAACATTTATTCCCATTATAGGAACTGAGTGATCCATTAAAACACAATTTTCATGTCACTTCTTTGCTGAAAAGCTGCATTGATTCCCCATTTTAATGAATGGAAAACCCAAAGTTCATACAATGACATGTAAGTTCCTACATGGTGTGGCCTACTGTTAGCTCTCTTACACAAGAATAGTGTTCGAGATCCACCAGGGAAGGAGGCACTAGTAAACACACTGTATCTTAGCTGCAAACACTGAGGGACTCGCCTTAGGACTAAATAAACATCAGAGGAGTCTCAGCAAATCTGTAATCAGACTCTGCTCGTCTTAGTCGCTGATTTGATTAAGATGGTAGCTACTCCATTCAACTCTATTTTCTAGACTGAGAGAATCTAAAAAAATACAAAACTCTTTAGAGGATGTCAATATTATCTGGAGTTACATTTTTTTTTAAACACAAAATTTGTGCCATTTCATTAACACTGGGCACATTATGAGATAGAATCATAGGATCAGAATTAAAGAGAAAAAAATAAACAAAAGAAGCAGACTCACAGGTAATCTAGTAACCAGAGTTAGCAGATAGGAATATTAACATAACTGTAATTAATATGTACAAGGAAAATTTGTAAAAAGATTAAAAGTTAGAGAATGTTACTAAAAAATCTTTATTTTAGGCCAAAAGTAGGAATTCTTTGAAAGATTAGAAGCAACAGAAGACTGGATTCAATGGAAAATATCTAGTTTGAATCTGTGAAAGAGAAAGAACATCAGAGACACATGGAAACGTGTATATTATCCAGAGTTCTAGAAGGAGAGAAAACATGTGGCAGAGGCAATATTTGAATAAATAATGGCCAAGAATTACTAAAATTGATGAAAGATGCAATAGAATGACTAGACGTGTGTGTGTGTGCTACTGTGCTGGAAAACGTCTAGCAGTATATATACAAAAAAATCATACCTGGGTTTATCATAGCAAAACTTTGAGAACCAAAGTCAAATAGAAAACTTTAACAAAAGTAAAAAAAGACGCTTCGTCTTCATTACCTGACAGCTACTTACTCAGTGGAAAGACAGAAATCAGAAATCAATAGAATGATATCTTAAAAAATATTAGAGGAAAAATATGCCTACATTAATTTTATATCAAACAAAATATCCTCCAAAAACATAGACAAAATAATTATATTTTCAGACAAAAAAAGTGAGTAGTCAGCACTAGCAGATCTGAATGAACAGAAATATTTAGGGGATTCTTCAGGCAGGATGACTTCCCTGGTGGCTTAGACGGTAAAAGCATCTGCCTACAATGCAGGAGACCTGGGTTCTATACCTGGGTTGGGAAGATCCCCTTGAGAAGGAAATGGTAACCCACTCCAGTACTCTTGCCTGGAAAATCCCATGGACAGAGGAGCCTGGTAGTCCATGGGGTTGCAAAGAGTCAGGCACGACTGAGCAACTTCACTTTCTTTTTTTTCAGGCAGAAGTGTAGTAATTTCATATAAAAAGTTGGAAATTCAGGAGGTCAAATGAATATGTGAGTGAGTCCAAACTTAGATTATTCATAAAAACAACACTAATAAGTAATGACTTAAGGTGCTTTAAGATATGTGAAGATTTAAAGTACATAAAAATACAAAATACGGTGCTCGCTTCGGCAGCACGTATACTAAAATTGGAACGATACAGAGAAGATTAGCCTGGCCCCTGCGCAAGGATGACACGCAAATTCGTGAAGCGTTCCATATTTTTAAGTAATTAGCCTCCAACTAATAAAAATAAATGGAAAAAAATTCAAAATATGGAGGGGATAATAACTAATTTTAAGGGCTGATAACCAATCTTAAGGGAGATCAACCCTGAATATTCACTGAAAGGACTGATGCTGAAGTTGAAGCTCCAGTATTTTGGTCATCTGATGCCAACAGATGACTCATTGGAAAAGTCCCTGATGCTGGGAAGGATTAAGGGCAGAAGAAGAAGAGGGCATCAGAGGATGAGATGGCTGGATGGCATCACCGATGCAATGAACATGAACTTGGGCAAACTCTGGGAGATGATAAGGGCCAGGGAGGCCTGACGTGCTGCAGTCCATGGGGTTGCAAAGAGTCAGACATGACTGGGCGACTGGATAACAGCAATAATAACCAATTATTAACATTCCAACTTTTCTAGGCTCTTTTCCAAGAGCTAAAAACTGGGTAAATTTCAACCTGTTCATGTTTATAGTTTTACCAGATGTTTTGCCATGGATAATATAGTTATCCATGTTTTCCATTTCTAATATCAGTTTCCTTACTGTCTATTGCCTAATCACTAAGCTGATGCTACATTGCAAGTTATCTGGTAAATGAAGTATCCCATGTCAAATTACTTATGTCTTTATTAGTTAAAATAATACCAAATGTTATAAGATTAACGAACAGCACAGAACAAAATTTTGGTTTAGGTGACTGAAGATTGTATTTTGCCAAGTAACACCCAGTACAACTATTTTTTGATAATTTGCCTCATGTTAAGTAGTTCAGGACCTTGGGTTCCTTCTGTCTTGTGTTTCCACCATCCTTAGGACCCCACAGCCCTCTGCATTTAGTTGGTAAATAAAAAAAGACAGTTGTAAACAAAGCGGGCTGTGTCTCAGTCTGAGGTGAGATCACTTTGACTCACATTACATCAGTGTTGCTGCCACCATTAGGTGGCAGTTAAGGTTGGATGGGTAGGTGTCCCACAGAAACTCTCGTATCAGTGAAGAGAGGCCAGATTTTATTTTTCCTGTACTGTTAATCAGTACTATCACAGAAGCCTTTCTGAATGAATAAACTCAGTTCAGTTCAGTTCAGTCACTCAGTTGTATCCGACTCTTTGGGACCCCATGAACTGCACCTCACCAGGCTTCCCTGTCCATCACCAACTCCCAGAGCTTGCTCAAACTCATGTCCATTGAGTCAGTGATGACATCCAGCCATCTCATCCTCTGTTGTCCCCTTCTCCTCCTGCCTTCAATCTTTCCCAGAATCAAGGTCTTTTCCAAAGAGTCAGTTCTTCACATCAGGTGGTCAAAGTATTGGAGTTTCAGCTTCAGCATCAGTCCTTCCAATGAATATTCAGGACTGATCTCCTTTAGGATGGACTTGGTTGGGTCTCCTTGCAGTCCAAGGGACTCTCAAAGATCTTGTCTTCTCCAACACCACAGTTCAAAAGCAACAATTCTTCAGCACTCAGCTTTCTTTTTTCTTTTTTTTTTTTTTCAGCTTTCTTTATAGTTCAACTCTCACATCCATACATGACCACTGGAAAAGCCATAGCTTTAACTAGATGGATCTTTGTTGGCAAAGTAATGTCTCTGCTTTTTAGTACGCTGTCTAGGTTGGTCATGGCTTTTCTTCCAAGGAACAAGCGTCTTTTAATTTCATGAATTAATTTATTTAATTAATGAAAGTTAGTTTCATAAATAAACTGAATGGTTTTAAATTCATAAACAAAGCTTATGTCTCACCGGAATAACTTTATCAGTTCAGTTCAGTTCAGTTGCTCAGTCATGTCCAACTCTTTGTGACCCCATGAACCGCAGCATGCCAGGCCTCCCTGTCCATCACCAACTGCCAGAGTCCACCCAAACCCACGTCTGTTGAATCAGTGATACCATCCAACCATCTCATCCTCTGTCGTCCCCTTCTTCTCCTACCCTCAATCTTTCCCAACATCAGGGTCTTTTCAGATGAGTCAGCTCTTTGCATGAGGTGGCCGAAGTATTGGAGTTTCAGCTTCAGCATCAGTCTTTCCAATGAATATCCAGGACTGATCTCCTTTAGGATGGACTTGGTTGGATCTCCTTGCAATCCAAGGGACTCTCAAAGATCTTGTCTTCTCCAACACCACAGTTCAAAAGCATCAATTCTTCAGCACTCAGCTTTCTTTATAGTCCAACTCTCACATCCTTACATGACAACTGGAAAAACCATAGCCTTGACTAGGTGGACCTTTGTTGACAAAGTAACGTCTCTGCTTTTAAATATGCTGTCTAGGTTGGTCATAGCTTTCCTTCCAAGAAGTAAGCGTCTTTTAATTTCATGGTTGCAGTCACCATCTGCAGTGATTTTGGAGCCCCCAAAAATAAAGTCAGCCACTCTTTCCACTGTTTCCCCATCTATTTGCCATGAAGTGATGGGACGGGATGCCATGATCCCAGTTTTCTGAACGTTGAACTTTAAGCCAACTTTTTCACTCTCCCTTTTACTTTCATCACAAGGCTCTTTAATTTTTCTTCACTTTCTGCCATAAGGGTGGTGTCATCTGCATATCTGAGGTTATTGATATTTCTCCCAGCAATCTTGATGCCAGCTTGTGCTTCCTAAGAAAAAGAAATGCAAAAAAGCAAAATGGCTGTCTGAGGAGGCCTTACAAATAGCTGTGAAAAGAAGAGAAATGAAAAGTAAAGGAGAAAAGGAAAGATATATCCATTTGAATGCAGATTTCCAAAGAATAGCAAGGAGAGATAAGAAGGCCTTCCTCAGCAATCAATGCAAAGAAATAGAGGAAAATAATAGAATGGGAAAAACTAGAGATATCTCAAGAAAATTAGAGATACCAAGGGAACATTTCATGCAAAGATGGGCTCAATAAAGAACAGAAATGGTATGGACCTAACAGAAGCAGAAGATATTAAAAGGAGGTGGCACAAATACACCAACGAACTATACAAAAAATATCTTCATGACCTAGATAATCATGATGTTGTGATCACTCACACTCACTTAGAGCCAGACATCCTGGAATGTGAAGTCAGGTGGGCCTTAGGAAGCATCACTATGAACAAAGCTAGTAGATGTAATGGAATTCCAGTCAAGCTATTTCAAATCCTGAAAGATGATGCTGTGAAAGTGCTGCATTAAATATGCCAGCAAATTTGGAAAACTCAGCAGTGGCCACAGGACCAGAAAAGGTCAGTTTTCATTCCAGTCCCAAAGAAAGGCAATGCCAAAGAATGCTCAAACTACTGCACAGTTGCACTCATCTCACATGCTAGTAAAGTAATGCTCAAAAGTCTCCAAGCCAGGCTTCAGCAATACATGAACTGTGAACTTCCAGATGTTCCAGCTGGTTTTAGAGAAGGCAGAGGAACCAGAGATCAAATTGCCAATATCCACTGGATCATTGAAAAAGCAAGATTCCAGAAAAACATTTATTTCTGCTTTATTGACTATGCCAAAGCCTTTGACTGTGTGGATCACAATAAACTGTGGAAAATTCTGAAAGAGATGGGAATACCAGACCTCCTGACCTGCCTCTTGAGAAACCTGTATGGAGGTCAGGAAGCAACAGTTAGAACTGGACATGGAATAACAGACTGGTTCCAAATAGGAAAAGGAGTGCGTCAAGGCTGTATATTGTCACCCTGCTTATTTAACCTAAATGCAGAGTACATCATGAGAAATGCTGGGCTGGAGGAAGCACAAGTTGGAATCAAGATTGCTGGGAGATTAACTTTATACCCACATTCAAATTTAAATAGACTTGATGAGGTATCCATTGTGTAAAAACTTTCAATTAAATTACTTGTCTAGGATAGTGTATCATTAAGTGATATGCAAAAGTTGAAAACATTCATGTAAACACTCTATTATATGATACATATGTTGAAAAAATACATTTTACTTGAGAGTTATTTGTTAATTGTAACCTGTTTACAGTAACTTTAGTTGCATTAGTTAAAAACACTAAAAATAAAAAGGGTGTTGATGAGAGTATTTTATATGTGAATCTTGTATAAATCTTCATTTAATTCTTCCTGCAATAGCTATAAAGTCCTAAAGTCATACAAGCTTTCAAGATTTAGATTAGCCTTTCAAAACTAGCTCCTCTCAACATAGGAGAGTATAAAGCAAATAGAAATGTGCATAATTAAAGATATTGTGCTGATTTGTTTGATTTCTCAAAATTACTCATACTTTAATAGTGGAAAAAATGAACGATAATTATGGTCTTCTCATTTGTGACCTCAGCCCATACCTCCAGAGAAGAGAGATGACTTACTTTGGCAGTATAAATTCAAACTCACAGGCTGTTTGCATATATTTGATACACACTGCAGTATTAAGTCCAATGAATTGAAGAACATATTTTGTGAGATGCAGTAACAACATAATATGTAAAAATATGTCTTATAATATTAAATCTAAATTAAATTTCTGCTCTTTATTATTTATACCAATCATTTAATATGGATGCATTACTATTTAGATTTTAATTTACAAATAACAACATTTAAAACAATTACTTTCATCCATGGATAATATATTTATTTGCATATCCGAATCAAATGAGATGGCTCTTTAGAAACTGCTCTATCTTATATACTGAGCTTATACCTCCTGTTGGTTCGCAGATCCCATTTAGGTTTAATGAAAACTGCTCACCCGTTATCCACTTTCAGTATCCTTTTAAAATTAGTCCTGAAATATTGTGTCTATAAAGCACTGAGCTCTTTCACTGCAGTTGAGTTCCTGTTCAAAAGGCACCTTCCAGTATGACACAATAAAGACACTATTAAAAAGTTTTAAACATCATATTAAATGCTAATTAGATCTGATCAAATACACATTAAATTTTTATTGTAGTTCATTTTGTCCTTGATTTATTATTGAGTAAGGTAGTTGCATTTTTAAAAAACTTGGTGGCATTCATTTGGTAGCAAATGAATTGATTTCAACTTCATGATAATCATTGACTGCAACCAACCTGTTGATTTTTTTCTTGTATGATATAGTTTTTTTGTTGTTTCACACTGTTTTTTTTTTTTTTTTTACAGTTTTTATTTTTTATTGAAGTATATTTGATTTACAATGTTGTAATATATATTCTTTTTCACATTCTTTTCCGTTATGGTGTAGTTCAAGAAGTTGAATATAATTCCTTAAGCTACATAGTAGGACCTTGTTGTTTATCTGTTTCATATACAGTAGTTTCTATCTGCTGATCCCAAACTCGTAATTTATCCTTTGCCCACCACCTTTTCCGGTTCGGGAAGTGTAAGTTTGTTTTCTTTGTCTGTGAGTCTGTTTATGTTTCATATATAAGTTCATTTGTGTAAGTGATAACATATGGTATTTGTTTTGTTTTGTTTTTTTTTCTGACTTACTTTGCTTAATATGATAATCTCTAGGTCCACAATGGAGCTTTTAGACAAAGTAGATACAGACCTACCTGTGAGGAATTTATTTTGCCTTTGGGGCCAATACTGGAAAAATTAATATGTATGTTTCATTGCTAAAACCAGGGAAATTGTGGTCTTCTGCGAATATTATAAATTACTTGAGGGCAACAACTATGTCTTAGACGTGGAGCTAACTAGTTTTATAGCCTGCAGCTCTACTGAGGGAAGTGGGGGAGGGAGCAGGGGACGGGAGACAGACTCTCTTCCTCACCAGGACTGGAGGGATGGATGAGAAAGGCCTCGTGGCAGGCCGCCTCTCGCCAAATCAGTCTCCTCCATGAACAGAGAATATCCCTCTGTTTGTTTTAATTTCTCTCAAAAGACTTGTAGTTTTCAGTGTATGGGACAGGTATATCTTATACTGTAAATTTCTTTCCAAATATTTTGTGTTTTAATGCTTAAACTATATTTTTCTTTTTAACTTTTTATTTTGAAGTATAGTTGATTAACAACGTGATAGTTTCAGGTGAATAGTGGGAGGGACTCAGTCGTATGTATACATGTATGCGTTCTCCCCCAAACACCTCTCTGCTCTAGGCTACCACAGAAGATCAAGGAGAGTTCCATGTGCTATACTATAGGTCTTTGTTGGTTATCCATGTTAAACATAGCAGTTTAAAAGGTATTTTTTAAAGATTCCTTTCACAGTAGTTTCTTGCTAATACAGAGAAAACAAATTTAAAAAAAATACTGACTTTGTATTCTATGACCTTGCTGAACTCATTTATTCATTCTAGTCATTTGTTTTTATAAATTATTTAAGTCTACATACAATGATACAATCTGTGAATAAACACAGCTTTATCTCCTGCTTTCATATTGTTATTATTTTTTTCAAAAAAAATGTCTTTTTCTTGACTTGTCATCCCTCTGAAGACTGCAGTGAAATTTTGGGTAAAAGTGTTGAGAGTGGGCATCTTTGTCTTTTCCTTATATATGAAGTGGAAGCATTTGATGTTTTACTTAAGTACTTATAGATTTATTGTAGGTGTCCTTAATTTGATGATATCTTCTATTTCTAGTAGGTATGGATTTCTATCATGAGTGTTAAGTTTTGTCAAATATTTTTTTCTGCATCTACTGAAGTGATTATGTGACTTATTTTGTTAATATTGTGGATTACACTGACAGATGTTCTGATATTAAACCAACTTTGCATTTCTGTGTTAGATTCCATTCAGTCAAGATATATTGCTTTTATATATTTCTGGATTAGGTTTACTTATATTTTAAGGATTTTTGCATCTATATTCATGATAGATATTGTTCTGTAATTTTTTTCTTTTAATGCCTTTTTCGGGTATGACTCTAAGGATTGACTTCCAGAGGGACTCTGGAAACCTTGCCCCTCAGAAGGCATAGCATTGCACTGTTTCATTCTCTTCTTCTGTTGACACTGTTCACCAATATTCAGGGAGTTTGGGGAGAAATTGTCAGGCACATTGATTTGTTTTTTACACCTGGGGCTCTTCCAGATTTTAATCCTCTCTGCCAGTGTGAAAGTTTAAAAAGCTAGGCTGGTTTCTCCTCATTTCTGCAAACCCTTTGCATGACAAGCCCATTAACTGCCCACTTGTACCCAGAAAAGACAAGTGCCCCAGGCATGGACGCTGTCTTGACTCACTGCTTTTCTGTGCATGGTTTATTTCTTGCTGGATTTAGCTTCTGAAGTTCCCATGAATCCATCACCCTTTGATATTCCCATAAAATCTCCATAGAATTTGTTATTTGTCATTGTTTCTTGTGGCTACCATGAGAAATATGTATTTTTGCTTTTTTCTATATTCTACTCAGAAGCAGAAACTCTTTCCACTGTCTTATATTGTTCCTTCTGTTCTTAGATATACAGAATCATCCCTATTGTCTGTGTTTGCTGTCAGACCAGTTTTTCCCCTTACTGAACCTTTTTACCTGCATGGGTACAAAGTATAGTTCTGTCTAAGATCTTGTCTCTTACTTCTATCTGGACCTTAAAATACAAGCCATTAGTTTATGAAAATCAATCAATGTTTCATGAAGAATCATCCTGGAGTTTTAGCATGCTCTGCAAGATGTCAGTGCTTTCTCTTTTCTTTCTTCTTTCATTCTTTCTTTCAGCAACGACTGGGAATTTCCTCATCCTCAAGTGAGATAAAATATGCTTATAAAAGCTTGTTTTCTACATTTTGCCTAGCATTTCTAGGTGCTCTGTGGTTGGACAGTAACTAGGGTGTCATATGACAGGAAACATAAGCCACTTCTTAGGCCTTAAACAATCTGGAAATACTTTTTTCTTCCTCTGAAATCTTCCCAGTACTTTTCAGTTCTCTGTTTATATATCTATAACATGTTCTCTGCTGTTACTAATTTGCATGCTTGTTCTTGATGTACTACAAGAGTGTAAGTTCACTAAAGAAAGGAATTTTTTTACATTCTTTATATCATGGTGCATGCTTGGTGCAATTCATTGTACAAGCTATACATTCAATGGAGGAGTTGATGTTTGAAGAGTGTAATAATGTGGATGAATTTTGAAAAAGAAAGAGCAAAAACATTTCTGTAAGCAAGCTAAATTTTGCAGATCCCCCTCTTATTTGTAGCTGCAAATAAGAATAAATCCAATAGCAAGAGGACAATGGACAGTGATCCTTTACTCAAACCACCCAAAGTTGTGTCGCCTTCATACTGTGGGTTCTCAACTTACTAAACAGTAGCAACAATGACAATAATGATGGTGATGGTGATAATCATCATCATCATCCAGTTAAATTTGAATTTTAAATAAACAAGGAATTATTTTAAAACAAAAGTATAATCCAAATTGTAACATTTGCTCAAATTTACCTAGAGGTTTTGCATTGTATCTGGTAACCCTATTCAAATTACAACTAGGATGAATGCCCAGATCCCCACTGTTGAAGATTTTCCAAGTTTAGCTTCATTGCATTATATCCTATACCCAAGACTTTCTCTCTGAATTCCACTTCTCTCATGAGGATAATTTCCTCAGCATTCTTCTTCCTGTTTTCAAGATGACAGTTAGCAAATTGACAAAACTTAGCTGTGTTGTGTGTGAACAATAATGGGTTAATTTTCCAGTTTTCAATTCACATAATGTGCACAAGGTAATAGTGGTCTTTTGACATGAGTGTCATAATCCAAGATAAGTGATTCTATTAATGGAAATTTCAAACCAGAAACAAACATATTTCTAAGAAACAAGAAAGGAGTTTGTTGTCTTCAAAACAGCCCATTAATTTGGCTGCTGATGCCACCTGTGTTACAAGGAACACTTCCAGCTTGTTAGGATCATCAGGTTATAGACTTCATGATTATTTAACTATAATTGGTGGTCTTAACTATGACTGAAAATCTTTTTTGGTGTTGTTACTTAAAGAGCCTGTTGATGAGGGTGAAAGAGGAGAGTGAAAAAGCTGGCTTAAAATTCAACATTCATAAAACAAAAATCTTGGCATCTAGTCCCATCACTTCATAGCAAATAGATAGGGAAAAGGGGGAAACAGTGACAGATTTTATTTTCTTGGGGCCCCAAAAGCACCGCAGACAGTGACTGCAGCCATGAAATTAAAAGACACTTGCCTCTTGGAAGAACAGCTATGGTAGACCTAGACAGTGTGTTAAGAAGCAGAGATATCCCTTTGCCAACAAAAGTCCATACAGTCAAAGCTATGGTTTTTCCAGTAGTCTTGTATGGGTGTGAGAGTTGGGCCATAAAGAAGACTGAGCACCAAATAATTGATGCTTTTGAATTATGGTGCTAGAAAAGACTCTTGAGAGTCCCTGGGAGAGCAAGGAGATCAAACCAATCAGTCCTAAAGGAGATCAACCCTGAATATTCATTGGAAGGAGTGATGCTGAAGCTCCAATACTTTGGCCACCTACCATGAAGAGCTGACTCATTGGAAAAGACCCTGATGCTGGGAAAGATTGAGGGCAAGGGGAGAAGGAGGTGAAGGAGGATGAGATGGTTGTTGGCATCACCGACTCAATCGACGTGAGTTTGAGCAAACTCAGGGAGACAGTGAAAGACAGAGAAGGCTTGCATCCTGCAGGCCATGAGATTTCAGAGTCAGACACAACCTACCGACTGAACAACAACAACTTAAAAATACTTTAAAGAATGATTTTTGAATTTGAAAAGTTTCAAATGATCACTTACAGACTTGGTTTCTAAAAAAATTGGTGAAAAGTCATAAAAATATAAAAAACAGATATTAAATGCACAAAATTACTCACATCACCAGTACTTTTCCTCTCCAGATCACATATACTTATTGAATATCACAACTTTCCCATTGTTAAATTAAGCAGGAAATCAGGAAATAAAATACAATGTATAAAAAAATAAGTAAATAAAGGACAGTGTAATTGGAATTAAAAAGGAGTTAATTGCTACCTAAGGTTTTCATTTAATCAGAAAAATTTTTACATTTAGAACTAATGGAAACTTTTTAATTTATAAATTTAGATTTAAGGTTGATTCTTCCAGAGAATATTATTATTAGAAGATAGAAAAAGGAACTATGAAATGATTTCAAATAAAATAAGAGAAATTTTTTTAGTATTTTAAGTACGTATTTTGTTTCTATGGAATAATAGAGATTTTAAATTATAGCAGAACAATGGTTACACTGAATATAAGGAAATACTTGTACTTGGAGTGTGTAAACCAGGAAGATAGCTACCAACTTTGGACAATTTTTAAAGGTACCCTTATAACCATCCCTCTAGGATAAGTATCTTGATAATTTTGTACATTCTAAAGACTTACCTGTGGTTTATTTCTGTATAACAAATGTGATTTTAGAGTTGAAAAGAATTATTTCCCTGTGGTCCTCAAACATTTTTCTCCCTACTCAACACACATGATGAGAACAGCCAGCTCCTACAGTTAACAACTGGAAAAGGTGGAAGTTCAGCATCTTGATGAGGAATTGAGAAGCTACAGAAGGACATGGATAGTTTGATAAAAATCCTACAAACAATTCTGATATCCTTTCCCTTACTTTAAAAACTTGTATCTAGTACATTATTTAACATGGCAACTGAGAGTCAGTTTTGTTCAAAACCATCCAGAAAACTAGGTGAGGACTTCGAACCCAGATCTCCCATTCTTTTTAATACTTTGTGTTTTACTACATTCCTCTTAAACTCATCTTAGTAATGATTTATCAGTTTAATTCACAAATGCACATGGATTCTTTTACACTTATTTTTTGTTTTAAACTGATTTCCCTTAAATATTGTAAAGCAGAGGTTCTGTCAGAGAAATATTCATACATGAATTGCCTGAATTAGTTTGATGCTTCCTGATGAACTAAAAGCTATCAACACAATTTTACCAGTATTTAAGCAGATTTTGTCTTATTATTTTAGGTTTTAGAACATACTGTTAGAATCTTTAATCTAGGATGAAAAATGTCAGAGCTCTTGCCCTAGTGACTAATTTTGATTAACTCATCCAAACCAATCTGGTTTGCATTTCCATACTGCGGTTTCACTAATTTCATAAGTTCATACAGTACTACCACTAGGAGAATAAGATTACAGGACAGCAGACAGTGATGGTGCATATTCCGTTTCTGGTTCTAGGGAGAAGTGGATGAAAAGAGGCATCGTTACACAGCTGGGATCTGTCAGCCCCTGCTTAAGTTACCGGGTTCTTGGGTGACTCTTCAGGAGCATAAATTCAGAAACAGACTAGTCAGATCAAAATAATTCATTGTGTCTTATTCCCATACTTACTGTATAAATTCATTCATGTCCTTCAACTTACTGTTTGAACTTTGAAAAATACTCTTATTTTCTGTTGCATCTTGGGCTTTCTTTTTCTCTAAAATACATAGGTGTATAAACTCTTATCTGGATTATATTCTTTTAGTAAAGATTTATTCATTTATTTAAAAAGTTCATTAAGTGCCTACTATGTTTCAGACCTTATCCTAGGTCTGATAAGTGCCTTATTATGGGCACAGAGCAATCAATAAAATAAAGTCTTTGCTCTCATGGAATTTATAATCTTGGATCTTACAGTTTTATAGTTTGCTTGGTTAAGTTTTTGTGTATATATATATATATATATATATATATATGTACATGTCTCTACATACATACTTATACACATGTCTACATACGTATGCATGCGTATTTATGTGTGCATGTATGTGTGTTTGGCGATGCATGCTAATATGAGAAATAAAGGGACAGAGAAATTCACAGGGGTGCTGTTTTAGCTAGTCAGAAAATGCCTTTCTGCTCTAGTAACACTTCAGTTACAGACACAGGTTAAGTGGAAGAGTGAGACAGGGCAATATCTGAGGAAAGAACAATTCAGGCCAAGGGAGGCGCTTGCTTTGCATGTTTGTGGAATTGCATAGAATGATGAAGCTGTAACACTGTCAGGAGACAGGTCATGAAGGGCTTTGTGGGCCTTAATAAGGACTTTGGAACTTTTTCTCTGTAAAATGGACATACACTGGAGGGTTTGAGTTGAAGAAGGGGGTAATCTGGTGTGTTTTTTTTTAAAAACATGCTATGTGTGTGGTGTAAAAATAGACTATAGTGGAACTAATGTAGAAGCAGATACAGTGGGAGCTATTAGAATCTAGCAGGTGAGAAATGGTGATTTTTGGATTGATGCCGGATCTGTAGAGGGGTGAGATTCTCACTTCATTTCGAAAGTAGAACCATAAGACTTTGCTGATGTTTGGGTGTGGTATGTGAGAAGAAGAAAAGCTAAGATGACTCCATGATTTGGGGGAAATAGACATTGCTATTTTTATTGAGAGGGAAGAATAATATTACATATATA
This sequence comes from Cervus elaphus, assembly GCF_910594005.1. Classification (NCBI taxonomy): domain Eukaryota; kingdom Metazoa; phylum Chordata; class Mammalia; order Artiodactyla; family Cervidae; genus Cervus; species Cervus elaphus. The sequence continues at coordinate 14,467,213 of NC_057840.1, forward strand.
GTGATTTCCAAAGTCTTTCCTAGGACTGTAACAGTTCTCACAAGATATAAGTAAAAATTCCTCAGAAAGACTGAATTGGTCCAGTACCTCTTCATGTTACTTTGTGAGCATTTTTCACACTTGCTAATGAAATCTCAGGTTGGCAGCAGAGATAAAAATGATTGGTGGAGCTATTAGGGAAATATTCACAGAGACTAACAATGATCTTGCTTGACAGACAGAAACAATGACTACTTAAGTGGTTCTAGGGACTGGGAGTGGCCTACAAAATCCACTAGCGTAAAGAAATGTCAGTCTTACTATAGAGTCTCTGACTTCACCATCTGTTTGCTGGTATGAAAGAAATAGAGAAGTTTCCCTGCCATGGTTGGATTTTAAATAAGTACTAAATGTTTAAATGCTAAACATGAAATAGATTTCATTCTCCTTCATAAGTAGCAGGAAAACATTTGTCCTTTTTTTTTTTGATCATTAGAGTAGAAAGGAAAACTCTTGGACTATTTAGTCTATTGACACTTTGAAAGTATGATTAGAAAAAAGATACTTAGTAGAAAATTTTTAAGTAGTATATAAAAATAAACCTTCAAATTTGTATAATGGACCAATTTTTTCTTGATATATGCTTTTTTATATTTATGTCTACATTTCATAAAATCCAGTATAACTTATTGCTAGAGGAAACTATTTTTAAGAAAAAGGTGACAATTTTAAAGTACAATAAACATATGCATCAGAATGCAAACATCTCTGATAATGACACATATTTTGTATATTATTTTTAGTATACTGCATTCTGGGATTCTGTAAGAAAGTAAGAACAAAAACGAAACTTGCCAGGTTAAAAAAGTGGGAATGTTTCCAGATTTTTAAAAATCTTTATTATATTTTTTATTTACTTTTTTGGCTGTATCATGTGGCTTGTGGGATCTTAGTTCCCCACGGCTATAGTCTCTTCTAGAGACTCTAGGTGAAATTCCATTTCTTGGCCTTTTCTACCTACTTGCAATTCATGATCCATCTTCAAAATTCCATCTTCAAAACTAACAATGGGGGCTGAGTCCTTCTCATATCCCATCATGCTGACCTCTCCTTCCCTTTCTCTCTTCCATTTTTAAGGAACCTTGGGATTACATTGGACTCACTGGAATAATTCAGGATAATCATCTCAATATCCTTAACTTAATCATACTTGAAAAATTTTTGCCATCTTAGGTATCATATGCATAAGTTCTTGGGATTATAATGTAGAAAACACTAGTGGACTGTTATTTGCCTACCCACCCCTCAAGTACCCTTATTGCCAGTGGACTCATAACTGGTTATTACTCAGCATCCTTCAGAGTGCCAGGTGCAAAGTCTGAGCAGGGAAGAGATAGCTCATTTACCAAAAAATTGCAAAAATTTTCCCATGTATGTTGCAGATGCTTGAGGAACAGATGTGGGAGTGTCTTTTAAGAGTATTAGACCAAGGAGGACTCAGTTCAGTTCAGTTCAGTTGCTCAGTCATGTCCGACTCTTTGCGACCCCATGAACTGCAGCACATCAGGCCTCCCTGCCCATCACCAACTCCCGGAGTTTACCCAAACTCATGTCCATTGAGTCGGTGATGCCATCCAACCATCGACTGAATCAATTTTTGAAATGAGTAAATTTATTAGATATTCTAGATTTTATATATTAACTTGAACAGCTGGAAGTAGCTTTAATAATTTGTTTTGTTGTTGATTGAAACAGACTGAAAGAGCTTGGTATCTGGAACCTCCTTGGCATAATGTAAAGGAGAGAATCTAAAAGTCTGAGGAGGTATGAGTGTTGAAATATTTATCATGTATGATCTGTGCATTATCTCATCATATATTCTAAAGAGACCCAAAAGATCCTGACTTAACTAAGGCATCAGCCACCGGTGTCCTTAGAAAGCCTAGTAGTGACTGTCTTCTAGTCAGTCATTACTGATGACCACAGGAGATGCTGCCAGTGAGATATATTAGGGGTGATGGGATCCAGAATGGCAGGAGCTAAGTGTCAGTGCTTAAATAGGTTCAGAGACAGTGTAAGTACATTTACAATAATGGGCAGCAGTAATGAGATGGTAATTTGAATGTTTTAACCAATAGGAATCTTTGGAGAAGCCTGTTTTTAAAGAATGATATATATGGAAAATGTGTTTAACTCATTATTAATGGAATCAACAAATGGTAAAGCTGATTAAAAAAACCTATAAGGTAGATAGAATTATTTATAGCCATGGAAAGAACAAATGCTAGATTAAGATTCATAAATTACATATAAGAATGTAGGACATGTAAGGTTTTCTATGGCATGAAAATAATTTGCCTCTCTACAGGACAAAATTTATCTGCATTGCTATAGAAACAGAATCATCTGCTTCACTGTCTGTCAGTTTTATACTCACCAACACCTGTCCTTACAGAATTGCAAAATACTATAATCAAATGTACATGCCCCTAGGGGTTAGGTAATCCTTATTAGACAAACCTGTTACAAAAGGATCTAGCAGGACATTAAAAGGACATGCAATCATACATTTGCCTATTTCCAAGTTTTGGGGTTTTTTTTCTTATCAATCCCTCCTTTTAAACACAAATTCTCTTCTCCCTTGGCCAGAGGCAATCACTGATACTTCCTGTCATTGTAATAAGATTTGTCCTGCATAAAATCATATAAAATGTACTCTTTGTGTCTGAATCTTTTGTTAGTATGAAATTATCTAGCTAAATATTTTTTAGTATTTATCAGTGGTTCATTGTTTTGTTGAGATGTATTTGCATTATATGGATATACCAAAATTTGTTTACGTGCTTATCTACTGGTGGACTTTTTGTATTCTTCCTGTTTTTAACTATTTTGAATGAAGTTGCTAAGAATCTTCACATACAAGTTTTTATGTGAACATATGACATTTCAATTTCAACTGGGTAAATAGCTATGAATGGAATTAATAAGTTGAATGTAATGTGTGTAGGGAGGCCTGGCGTGCTGCAGTCCATGGGGTTGCAAAGAGTCGGACATGACTGAGCGACTGAACTGAACTGAAAGTGTACACCTTTATAAAAATGTTGCCACAAAGCTTTGAACTGGTGAAATTATTTTACATTCCTTATTGCCAAATTCTGACTTCAATTGAAGAAAGTAGGGAAAACCACTAGACCATTCAGGTAAGACCTAAATCAAATTCCTTATGACAATACAGTGGAAGTGAGAAATAGATTTAAGGGGCTAGATCTGATAGACAGAGAGCCTGATGAACTATGGACGGGGGTTCATGACATTGTACAGGATACAGGGATCAAGACCATCCCCATGGAAAAGAAATGCAAAAAGGCAAAATGGTTGCCTGAGGAGGCCTTAAAAATAGCTGTGAAACAAAGAGAAGTGAAAAGCAAAGGAGAAAAGGAAAGATATTCCCATTTGAATGCAGAGTTCCAAAGAATAGCCAGGAGATATAAGAAAGCCTTCCTCAGTGATCAATGCAAAGAAATAGAGGAAAACAACAGAATGGGAAAGACTAGAGATCTCTTCAAGAAAATTAGAGATACCAAGGGAACATTTCATGCAAAGATGGGTTTGATAAAGGAAAGAAATGGTATGGACCTAACAGAAGCAGAAGATATTAAGAAGAGGTAACAAGAATACACAGAAGAACGATACAAAAAATATCTTCATGACCCAGATAATCACAATGGTGTGATCACTCACCCAGAGCCAGACATCCTGGAATGTGAAGTCAAATGGGCCTTAGAAAGCATCACTACAAACAAAGCTAGTGGATATGATGGAATTCCAGTCAAGCTATTTCAAATCCTGAAAGATGATGCTGTGAAAGTGCTGCACTAAATATGCCAGCAAATTTGGAAAACTCAGCAGTGGCTACAGGACTGGAAAAGGTCAGTTTTCATTCCAATCCCAAAGAAAGGCAATGCCAAAGAATGCTCAAACTACTGCACAATTGCACTCATCTCACATGCTAGTAAAGTAATGCTCAAAATTCTCCAAGCCAGACTTCAGCAATACGTGAATCATGAACTTCCAGATGTTCAAGCTGGTTTTAGAGAAGGCAGAGGAACCAGAGATCAAATTGCCAATATCTGCTGGATCATCGAAAAAGCAAGAGAGTTTCAGAAAAACATTTATTACTGCTTTATTGACTATGCCAAAGCCTTTGACAGTGGATCACAATAAACTGTGGAAAATTCTGAAAGAGATGGGAATACCAGACCACCTGACCTGCCTCTTGAGAAACCTGTATGCAGGTCAAGAAGCAACAGTTAGAACTGGACATGGAACAACACACTGGTTCCAAATAGGAAAAGGAGTATGTCAAGGCTGTATATTGTCACCCTGCTTATTTAACTTATATGCAGAGTACATCATGAGAAACGCTGGGCTGGAGGAAGCACAAGCTGGAATCAAGATTGCCGGGAGAAATATCAATCACCTCAGATATGCAGATGACACCACCTTATGGCAGAAAGTGAAGAGGAACTAATAAGCCTCTTGATGAAAGTGAAAGATGACAGTGGAAAAAGTTGGCTTACAGTTTAACATTCAAAAAACTAAGATCATGGCATCTGGTCCCATCACCTCATGGGAAATAGATGGGGAGACAGTGGAAACAGTGTCAGATTTTATTTTTTTGGGCTCCAAAATCACTGCGGATGGTGACTGCAGCCATGAAATTAAAAGACACTTACTCCTTGCAAGGAAAATTATGACCAACCTAGATAACATATTAAAAAGCAGAAACACTACTTTGCCAACAAAGGTCCGTCTAGTCAAGGCATTGGTTTTTCCAGTTGTCAGGTATGGATGTGAGAGTTGGACTGTGAAGAAAGCTGAGTACCGAAAAATTGATGCTTTTGAACTGTGGTGTTGGAGAAGACTCTTGAGAGTCCCTTAGACTGCAAGGAGATCCAACCAGTCCATCCTAAAGATCAGTCCTGGGTGTTCATTGGAAGGACTGATGCTGAAGCTGAAACTCCAGTACTTTGGCCACCTCATGCGAAGAGTTGACTCATTGGAAAAGAGCCTGATGCTGGGAGGGATTGGGGACAGGAGGAGAAGGGGACGACAGAGGATGAGATGGCTGGATGGCATCACCGACTCAATGGGCATGTGTTTGTGTAGACCCCAGGAGTTGGTGATGGACAGGGAGGCCTGGCGTGCTGCAATTCACGGGATCGCAGAAATCAGACATGACTGAGCGACTGAACTGAACTGAAGTGAACTGATAGTTTCCTTTGTTGTGCAAAAGCTTCTAAGTTTAATTAGGTCCCATTGGTTTATTTTTGCTTTTATTTCCGTTACTCTGGAATTTGGGTCATAGAGGATCTTGCTGTGATTTATGTCAGAGAGTGTTTTGCGTATGTTTCCTCAAGGAGTTTTATAGTTTCTCATCTTACATTTAGATCTTCAGTCCATTTTGCATTTATTTTTGTGTATGGTGTTAAAAAGTGTTCTAGTTCATTCGTCTATGAATGAATGACCACCTGGTTGACCAGTTTTCCCAGCACCACTTGTTAAAGAGATTGTCTTTTCTCCTTGTATATTCTTGCCTCCTTTGTCGAAGATAAGGTGTCCATAGGCATGTGGATTTATCTCTGGGCTTTCTATTCTGTTCCATTGATCTATATTTCTGTCTTTCTGCCAATACCATACTGTCTTGATGACTGTTGCTTTGCAATATAGTCCGAAGTCAGGCAGGTTGATTCCTTCAGCTCCATTCTTCTTTCTCAAGATTGCTTTGGCTATTCAAGGTTTTTTATATTTCCATACAAGTTGTGAAATTATTTGTTCTAGTTCCCTGAAAAATACCGTTGGTAGCTTGATAGGATTGCATTGAGTCTATAGATTGCTTTGGGTAGTATACTCATTTTCACTATATTGATTCTTCCAATCCATGAACATAGTATATTTTCCCATGTATTTGTGTCTTCTTTGATTTCTTTCATCAGTGTTTTATAGTTTTCTATGTATAGGGCTTTTGTTTCTTTAGGTAGATTTATTCCTAATCTTTTATTCTTTTATTGTATTTGTTGCAATGGTGAATGGAATTGTTTCCTTAATTTCTCTTTCTGTTTTCTCATTGTTAGTGTATAAGAATGCAAGGGATTTCTCTGTGTTAATTTTATATCCTGCAAATTTACTATATTCATTGATTAGCTCTAGTAATTTTCTGGTGGAATCTTTAGGGTTTTCTATGTAGAGGACCATGTCATCTGCAAACAGTGAGAGTTTTGTTTCTTCTTTTCCTATCTGGATTCCTTTTATCTCTTTTTCTTCTTTGATTGCTGTGGCTAAAACTTTCAAAACTATGTTAAATAGTAGTGGTGAGAGTGGGCACCCTTGTCTTGGTCCTGACTAAGGGAAATGCTTTCAGTTTTTCACCATTGAAGATAATGTTTGCTGTGGGTTTGTCATATATAGATTTTATTATGTTGAGGTATGTTCCTTCTATGCCTGCTTTCTGGAGTTTTTTTTTTTTTATCATAAATGGAGGTTGAATTTTTTCAAAGGCTTTCTCTGCATCTATTGAGATATGGGTTTTATCTGTCAATTTGTTAACGTGGTGTATTACATTGATTGATTTGCAGATATTAAATAATCCTTGCATTCCTGGGATAAAGCCCACTTGGTCATGATATAGGATCTTTTTAATATGTTTTTGGATTCTGTTTGCTAGACTTTTGTTAAGGATTTTTGCATGTATGTTCATCAGTGACATTGTCCTGTAGTTTTCTCTTTATGTGGCATCTTTGTTTGGTTTTGGAATTAAGGTGATGGTGGCCTCATAGAATGAGTTTGGAAGTTTGCCTTCCTCTGCAATTTCCTGGAAGAGTTTGAGTAGGATAGGTGTTAGCTCTTCTCTAGATTTTTGGTAGAATTCAGCTGTGAAGCCGTCTGGTCCTGGACTTTTATTTACTGGAAGATTTCTGATTACAGTTTTGATTTCTGTGCTTGTAATGGGTCTGTTAAATTTTTCTATTTCTTCCTGGTTTAGTTTTGGAAAGTTATACTTTTCTAAGAATTTGTCCATTTTTTCCAAGTTGTTCATTTTATTGGCATATAGTTGCTGATAGTAGTCTTTTATGACCCTTTGTATTTCTGTGTTGTCTGTTGTGATTTCTCCATTTCATTTCTAATTTTGTTGATTTGATTCTTCTCCCTTTTTTTCCTTGATGAGTCTAGCTAATGGTTTGTCAATTTTATTTATCTTCTCAAAGAACTAGCTTTTAGCTTTGTTGACTTTTGCTATGGTCTCCTTTGTTTCTTTTCCGTTTATTTCTGCCCTAATTTTTATGTTTTCTTTCCTTCTACTAACCCTGGGATTCTTCATTTCTTCCTTTTCTAGTCACTTTAGGTGTAGCGTTAGGTTATTTATTTGATTTTTGTCTTGTTTCTTGAGGTAAACTTGTATTGCTATGAACCTTCCCCCTAGCACTACTTTTACTGAGTCCCATAGGTTTGGGGTTGTTGTATTTTCATTTTTATTCATTTCTATGCATATTTTGATTTCTTTTTTTTGATTTCTTCTGTGATTTGTTGGTTATTCAGAAGTGTGTTGTTTAGCCTCCATATGTTGGAATTTTTAATAGTTTTTCTCCTGTAGTTGACATCTAATCTTACCACATTGTGATCAGAAAAGATGCTTGGAATGATTTCTATTTTTTTGAATATATCAAGGCTAGATTTTTGGCCCAAGAATGTGATCTATCCTGGAGAAGGTTCCATGTGCACTTGAGAAAGAGGTGAAATTGATTGTTTTGGGGTGAAATGTCCTATAGATATCAATTAGGTCTAACTGGTTCATTGTATCATTTAAAGTTTGTGTTACCTTGTTAATTTTCTGTTTAGTTGATCTATGCATAGGTGTGAGTGGGGTATTAAAGTCTCCCACTATTATTGTGTTATTGTTAATTTCCCCTTTCATACTTGTTAGCATTTGCCTTACATATTGTGCTGCTCCTATGTTGGGTGCATATATATTTATAATTATTATATCTTCTTCTTGGATTGATCCTTTGATCATTATGTAGTGTCCTTCTTTGTCTCTTTTCACAGCCTTTATTTCAGTCTTTTTTATCTGATATGAGTATTGTGCTCCTGCTTTCTTTTGGTCTCCATTTGTTTGAAATATCTTTTTCCATCCCTCCACTTTCAGTCTGTATGTGTCCCTTCTTTTGAGGAGGGTCTTTTGTAGGCAGCATATAAAGTGGTCTTGTTTTTGTCCATTCAGCCAGTCTTTGTCTTTTGGTTGGGGCATTCAACCCACTTACATTTTGGTAATTATTGATAAGTATGATCCCATTGCCATTTACTTTGTTGTTTGGGGTTTGAGTTTATACAACCTTTCTGTGTTTCCTATCTAGAGAAGATCCTTTAGCATTTGTTGGAGAGCTGGTTTGGTGGTGCTGAATTCTCTCAGCTTTTGCTTGTCTCTAAAGCTTTTGATTTCTCCTTCATATTTTAATGAGATCTTTGCTGGCTACAGTAATCTGGGTTGTAGGTTCTTCTCTTTCATCACTTTAAGTATTTTCAGCCATTCCCTTCTGGCCTGAAGAGTTTCTATTGAAAGATCAGCTGTTATCCTTATGGGAATCCCCTTGTGTGTTATTTGTTGTTTTTCCCTTGCTACTTTTAATATTTGTTCTTTGTGTTTGATCTTTGTTAATTTGATTAATACGTGTCTTGGGTATTTTGCCTTGGGTTTATCCTGTTTAGGACTCTCTGGGTTTCTTGGGCTTGGGTGGCTATTTCCTTCCCCATTTTAGGCAAGTTTTCATCTATTATCTCCTCAAGTATTTTCACATGGCCTTTCTTTTTGTCTTCTTCTGGGACTCCTATGATTTGAATGTTGGGGCATTTGACATTGTCCCAGAGGTCTCTGAGGTTGTCCTCATTTCTTCTAATTCTTTTTTCCTCTCTGCTTCATTTATTTCCACCATTCTATCTTCCACCTCATTTATCCTATATTCTGCCTCTGTTATTCTACTGTTGGTTCCTTCCAGAGTGGGTTTGATCTAGTTATTGCATTATTCATTGTTTATTGACTCTTTTTTATTTCTTCTAGGTCCTTATTAAACATTTCTTTCATCTTCTCAATCCTTGTCTTCAGACTGTTTATCTTTAGCTTCATTTGTTTTCAAGATTTTGGATCATTTTTATTATCATTATTCTGAATTCTTTTTCAGGTAGACTCCCTATCTCCTCCTCTTTTGTTTGGTTTGCTGGGCATTTATCTTGTTCCTTTACCTGCTGAATGTTTCTCTGCCTTTTCACCTTGTTTAGATTGCTGTATTTGAGGTGGCCTTTCTGTAGGCTAGAAGTTTGTGGTTTGTCTTTATTGTGGAGGTTCCTCCCTGTGGGTGTGGTTGGACAAGTGGCTTGTCAAGGTTTCCTGGTTAGGGAAGCTTGCATCGGTGTTCTGGTGGGTGGAGCTGGATCTCTTCTCTCTGGAGTGTAATGAAGTGTTCAGTAGTGAGTTTTGAGGTGTCTGTGGGTTTGGTGTGACTTTGAGCAGCCTATATATTAATGATCAGGGCTGTGTTCTGCATTGCTGGAGAATCAGCCTGGTGGTCTTGCTCTGGAACTTGTTGGCTCTTGGGTGGAGCTTGGTTTCAGTGTAGGTATGGAGGCTTTTGGATGAGCTCTTGTCGATTAATGTTGCTTGGAATCAGGAGTTTTCTGGTGGTCTCAAATTTTGGATTTAAACCTCCTGCCTCTCATTTTCAGTCTTATTCTTACTGTAGCCTCAAGGCTTCTCCATCCATACTGCACCAATGATAAAACATCTAGGTTAATGGAGAAAAGATTCTCCACAGTGAGGGACACCCAGAGAGGTTCACAGAGTTAAGTAGAGAAGAGAAGGGGGAGGGAGGAGATAGAGGTGACCTGGGGGAGAAAAAGGAGAGTCAAAAGGGGGAGTGGGCAATCAAGCCAGTAATCACACTCCTAAGTAAAAATGGGTACTGAAGATTGGATCCTTCAAGGTACAAAGTTGATGACAAATACCAAAAACCAAAGATTAAAAATCTAGTGTAGAGGTTAGACTCTCAAAAATACAATATTAAAAAAAAAACAAAATAAAGTCACAAAAATTATAAAAAACATATTTGAAATTTGCTTTCAAAATAGGGTTTTTTTCCTCCAAGGTAATAGTAGGTTATAAAAATGAAAATTAAAGGAGTAATAAAGGGCTTAAAATTGTTTTAAATTAAAAAATGATAGTAGTAAAATATATCTAGGAATTTCTATGGACCTGTTGCGGGCAGTGTGGGGTCAGTTCAGTTTCAGGTAGCTCCTTGTTCCAGCTTATGCTTCTTCTCGAGGTCTGTAGGCCCCTTCCGATGTAGTTGGTGCTAACTACAGGGTTTTAATCTGTTGCACCTGTCACGTCCAAAGAGGTTCCCTCTGTTTATTTTGGCTTCTGTTTGCAAGTCTCCTCAGTGTCTAATTTCCGCCCTGACACAGGGGGCAAAGATGGTCACTTATGTAGGCTCAGTAGTTCGGTCGTGCCGTGGGGAGGGAGGAACACTAGAAACAAGTATCACTGGTGTGTGGGGAGTGCTCCCAGTGCCCGGGCCACACTGGCTTTGCCCCCGCTCACAGCGTGTGTGCTTTCCCATCCACACTGCTCAGGGTCCAGGTTGCTCTGCAGGAGAACTCTCAGAAGTGGGCCCTGGGTTGTGTCACTTCCCAGGTCTAAGCTGCTCAGGTTCAGGTTCTCGGGTACTCCACAAAGGCACAGACTCCGTTGGGCCTGCGTTTTGTGCCCGTCCCAGGTCTGAGCAGCTCAGGCAACCAGGTGCTTGGCGTGCGCACTCTCCCCAGGTGGGGCCGTGCCTCCTATCACCTCCCCGTCCCAGCCGCTCGGTTTCCTGGGTGCACAGCGGGAGCGCCGTCTCAGGTGTGCCGTGTGTCTCCTCTGGGGAACTGATCTCTGGCTGTGACCCTCCTGGCGGTTGTCAACTGTCCAGGATCCCAGGAAGACTTGGTTAGCAACTGGGAGCCTGCTCACAGTTTGGTAGAGGATGCCATCTCTGGGGCCAAGATTGCCCCTTGCTCGCTCTGGCTGCCGCCCGCCTGCCTCTCTGCCTCTGGTAAGGGATGGGCCAGTCCACAGCCTGCTAGCTCTCCTCTGGTATTCGCTCACTCCTTTGTTCTGTGAGCAGCCCGGCAGTGCCTTAGGTTAGAGCTTTTTGCAGGAAAGTTCTCTCTCTCTCTCTTTTTTTTTCTCTCTGGCTAGTCCACAGTTTGGGTTGCTGTCTCACGTTAGCTCCCTCAGATTGCCCTCAGGGCATTCAGGCCTGGTCCTTACCCTGAGCAATGCAACCCGCGCCTCCCTGTTCAGCCCCTGCTTGCTGATGGCAGACGTGAGCGTCTGGGCTACTTCTCTGCTGGGAGTTGTGGTGAGGCACGTAATCTGTGGCTTTTATTTATTTATTTTTTCCTCCCAGTTATGTTGCCCTCTGAGATTCCAAAACTCCCCACAGACCTGATGGTGAGAGGGTCTTCTGGTGTTTGGAAACTTCTCCTCCTTCACAACTCCCTCCCCGGACAGGTCTCCATCCCTAACTCTCTTGTCTCTCTTTTTACATTTTGTCCTACCTGCTTTTGAAGACAATGGGCTGCCTTTCTGGTGCCTGGTGTCCTCCGCCAGCGTTCAGAAGTTGTTTTGTGGAATTTGCTCAGTATTCAAATGATCTTTCGATGAATTTCTTGGGGAGAAAGTGGTCTCCCCATCCTATTCCTCCGCCATCATAGAAATCAGTGAATCTTAAAGGAAATCAGTCATGAATATTCATTGGAAGGACTGATGCTGAAGTTGAAGCTCTAATACTTGGGTCACCTGATGTGAAGAACTGACTCATTGGAAAAGACCCTGATACTGGGAAAGAGTGAAGGCTGGAAGGGGATGACAGAGGATGAGATGGTTGGATGGCTCATTAACTTGATGGACATGAGTTTGAACAAGCTCAAGGAGTTGGTGATGGACAGGGAAGTCTGGCATGCTGCAGTCCATGGGATTGCAAACAGTCAGATATAACTGAGCAACTGAACTGAACTGAGATGTTTTTCTGGAAATCTCTTGCTTTATCCATGATCCAACGGATGTTTGCAATTTGTTCTCTGGTTTCTCTGCCTTTTCTAAACCACCTTGAACCTCTGGAAATTCTTGGTTCATGTACTGTTGAAGCTTCACTTGGAGAATTTTGAACATGATTTTGCTAGCGTGTGAGATAAGTGCAGTTGTGTGGTAGTTTGAACATTCTTTGAAGGAAATGGCAACCCACTCCAGTATTCTTGCCTGGAAAATCCCATGGACAGAGGAGCCTGGTGGGCTACAGTCCATGGGGTCACAAAGGGTTGGACACGACTGAGTGACTAACACACCCTTTGCGATTGGAATGAAAGCTGACCTTTTCCAGGCCTGTGGCCACTGCTGAGTTTTCTAATTCTGCTGGCATATTTGTGCAGTGCTTCCCTTGTGGCTCAGCTGGTGAAGAATCCGCCTGCAATGTGGGAGACCTGGGTTTAATCCCTGGGTTGGAAAGATCCCCTGGAGAAGGGAAAGGCTACCCACTCCTGTATTCTGGCCTGGAGAATTCCCTGAACTGTATAGTCCATGGGGTCGCAAAGAGTCAGACACGACTGAACAACTTTCACTTTCACTTCACTTTTACAGTATCATCTTTTAGGATTTGAAATAGCTCAGCTGGAATTCCATCACCTCCACTAGCTTTCTTCATAGTGAGGCTTCCTATGGCCCACTTGACTTTGCACTCCGGAATGTCTGATCAGTAATCACACTGAACATTTTTCATGTAGTAGTTGGTCATGAGTATGTCTTTTAAGATAGTTAATTAAGTCCTTTGCCTATTTTGGTAGGGAGGTGCTTCTGTCTTCTAAATATTTAGTTGTAAAAGTTCTTTATATGTTGATCTTAGAATTGAGTTTTCAGGTATATATATTGAGGACATTTTTTCTCAGTCTCTGGATTGTTTTTTTTTTTCTGTTTTCTTAACTCTGTCATTTATAGAGCAGAAGTTTTTAATTTTAATGAAATCTAAAATGCTGATTTTTCTAAGATGAATGATGCTTCCCTCCCATCTTTGCCTAATCCAGAATCACAAACATTTTGTCCTATGCTTTTTAATAGTTGTCTTATATTTTTAGGTCTAATGGTTATATATATAATCCTCTTTGAACTAAATTTTTTGTGTGCTCTAGGTTTATGTTTTTCCATATTTATATCTAGTTGTTCTAACATCATTTATTAAAAATTTTACATTTTTTTCCCCATTAAAATACCTTTGTCTGTATAGAGATCAAGGCATGGATCAAAGGAGCAAAATAGACCGACACATGTATGGTTAATTGATTTTTGACAAATTGTCTTGATTTCTTCAGCTTTATTATATGTCTTGAAGTCAAGTAATGCATGTTCTTCAACTTTGTTCTTTTTAGAAACTATTCGTGGTCTTTTGTATTTCTATATAATTTTAGAATTAACTTACTAATTATTGCAAAACGCCTGCTTGTTTGTTGAAATTGTATTAAAACTTTATTTCATTTATGTAGGATTATCTCAACAATTTGAAATCTGAAGAAACATCATCTTATCTTTCCATTTCTTTAGATGTTTTAAAACTTTGTCCAACAGTGTTTCAAAGTCTTTAATATATAAAATAGTCACATACTCAGCCAAAGAATTAAATGTATCACTGTCTATACTTCTGGTGCTCTTTTTCTGTATAGTTCTCCATCTATAGACTATTACTTTGTAATTTCCAGCCACCTAAACTTCCCTCAATCCAGCTTTTCACTCTTTAACTCAGTGAGATCATTGTGTTTTCTTTGAAATCTTCTCCGTGAACTTAGATGTGGACTGTGCTTCCAGACAGAAGTCCAGGGCAATGTAAGTCTCACTGATTTGTTTCCTATCTCTCAATTGTTTAATGTATTTTTGTCCAGTTTTCTCACTGTTAATGGTGAAGGGGCTAATTGTTTGTTACTCTGCCTTGGTCTGAAGCAGAATTCCTAAAAATCATTGTATGTTATGAAATAAGAAAATGATTTGATTTCTTTAATTCTGATTAGTGAGTTCTCAATGCGTTGTTTAAAATTTTTTATTCATTGATTTGAAGTATCATCTTTATCATAAATTATTTCTTAATTATACTTCTATCTCTATCTGGCTGTGCTATTATCTGTCATTCATATGTTTGTTTATACTTAAAATGTATCTAATAGTTTAATAATAGGAAGTTTAAAATATATTTCAGTATAGTACAGTACCTTCTAATGATCTTTCATTTCCTGTAATTGATTATGTGTGACGTGCTATGATGAAAATAGAAATATAAAGTTTTGTATATTTGTCATTAATCCATAGAATTTTTTTCTTTTATTAAAAATCTAATTTAACTTTATTTTCTGGAGAAGGAAATGTATTCTTGCCTGAGGAATCCCATGGACAGAGGAACCTGGTGGGCTGGAGTCCCTGGGCTTGCAGTCAGGCATGCCTGAGTGAGCATGAGCACATGAGCCTTATTCTGGTAGATTATGTGTTATTCTGAATCTAGTTGTTTAGCATATCTTATGAGGGACAGGAAGGATCGGTCTGAAGAGACGGCCCCTTGTTAAAGCAGTTTCACTTTCTGCATGCTGTGTTGTAGATGGGTGGATGGACTCTGTCCGAGCTGTTAGTCAAAAAAACTTTTACATATTCAAAGTAATGTTAATAATTTAAACTTATAAGTGTTAAATGTAATCTAAGGATTTAAGATGAGCAGTCTACATAAGGAGTTGAGAACTTGATTTGTTCAGTCTTATAGCAATAAAAGTGTACTTTTAGAGACTGAAAGATACTGAACTGAACTAAGTAAACAAAATTCCAATAGAGTATGAACTTTTGAAAATGACTATATAGAGATATGAGAAATTCACGTATGAAAGCTACAGTTGAAATTAAGTTTTCAGAAAGAAACATAAATATTAAAAACCTTATGTCAATGTAGAAGATGTAAAAGAAAAAAATTGTTCATTTGACTCAAGAAGGATTTAACTTTGATCATTCATTAATTTATTCAATCTACAAATATTTATTAAGCTTAGCATCTACAGTATAATGTATTGCTGTTTGAGAGAATAATGTGATATAAGAGTTTCTCTGACTTCAGTGAAGTCACATGGTCATAAAGATCAATTTAATTTTTATACAGATGTTAAAAGTGATAAAATATATATATTTTCTTAATGAATATATATATGGTTTATTTTGCAACATTAATGAAAACCATGCTAATATTAGGAATTATGTTAGCCTCATATCAGTATTTTCCAGCTTTAAAAATACTGCTTGGTTTTAGCTGCATATTTTATACCAAATAACAACCTAGCAATCTTAACAACTGAAAAAAATTGTCACAAATGTTGCCACAATTTTGATCAATGAGAAAGAAGATCTATAGTTTGTCACTCTGAATTTGCTTTATTCCCTTGGGTTTCCCTTCAACATGAGAAAATAAAAACTTTACTGAGTTCAGTGATTGAGGGAAAGCATTTCCTGGAGGAGCAAGAGATCATGAAAAGGAGACTAAAGATAGTTAAACACAAGATTATATTCTGAAACTATGCCTCTTGTGTGTATACCTCAAGAGTTCGAAATAGCATTATTATTTTTTATACATTTTTATTGCAGTATGATTGACATATAGTATTATAGGTTTCAGGTGTACAATATTGTGATTCACAGATTATATTCCATTTTTAGTTATAAAATATTGGCTATATATCCTGTGCTATACAATATATCCTTGTAGCTTATTTATTTTATACGCAGTAGTTTACAAGTATATTTTATTACATCAAAATTAGTTATCTGGGTATTCACGACTACAATGCAGTCTGGGAGGTACACCCTTTAGCTTTCTATTTAGTGCTTAATAATAGATGATAAAAGATGTCATTGACAAAATTTAGGAATAAGTGATATTTCATGGGAAGATCTATAGAATATTTAGCACTAAGAATTAATCTTATCTTTGACTTCCCTGGTGGCTCAGAGGTTAAAGCATCTGCCTATAATGCAGGAGACCCAGGTTTGATCCCTGGATTGGGAAGATCCCCTGGAGAAGGAAATGGCACCCCACTCCAGTACTCTTGCCTGGAAAATCCCATGGACGGAGGAGCATGGTAGGCTACAGTCCATGGGGTCACAAAGAGTCAGACACAACTGGGCAACTTCACTTTCACTTTTTCTATTTTTAATAATAGGATAAATTCCCATAAGGAAACAAGAAAAAGAAAAGAAAAATGACAAGGATTATGACTAAGAGATATTGTAATAGTTAAAAATATACAGAGATGAAATGTTAACCTCACAACAATCAATAAAATACAAATTAAAAGTCTGAGATACTGTCAAACTGATATTGTTGCTCACATGACCTCTTTATGGCCTCTTTACCTTTATCTTGTCCTAATCATTCACTTCCCTCTTTATGTTCATATTATCTGTGTTTCCTCCCCAGTTGAAGTGAGACTTGGGTGTGCCATTCCAGAACCCTTGAGAATACAGAAGCACTGTGCCGCAGTTCTCCACTGCACTCCTTAAAGGTAACTATGAGAAATTCTGATTAATTCTCTGTGACAAATTCTAATTGAGGATTGCATGCAACAGAGATCACATTTACAAACTTACACATCCATCCAAGTCTTCACTACAGTACATTTTATGCTTTTCATGAACTCATAAGTATTGGCAGAAAGAACCAAGTAGGTATCTGTCCCACTGTCCTAAATTAGACAGTCACTAAGAGCTTGCTACACTGGGTATAAAAGTTTAAATTAATCTCACATTTAAATGTGTCACTCTGAAGGAACTTTACTCTCTCCTTCTCTCTCCCAAAGCCCAGCATTGTTACCTTTGTCTTCTGGGATACAGATGTTGTGACCCTTCCCTATGTTCTTTTCTGGTGATGATAGAACTCATTCCAGTCCCACTGATCTTGGAACACTCTCTTTGATCAAATCACAGAATCTTTGTCTCTGAAACAAACAAGTGAATAAACAATTAGACCGCCAATGGTAGCTTCCTGGAATTTTACCTCTTATTAGTTTCCATGTCAACTGACATATGTATTCCTCGTGTGAAAGACATTGTAAAGGCCCAGTACTGGTGCCATGTATAAAATTTCTCCACCTTCAAATTTAAGCAATTTCATAGATGGGAATTGACTCTAGAGGGATAATGAGACTGATTTTTATGGAATGAATGTTTATACCTTGAGCAGCATGTCCTAAAGCAAAACCGTAGAATATCCTGTGAAATGATTTATGAAAACACAAAGATTTTATGGTCTAATACATGCAGAATAATAAATATAAACCATTTCTCATCTTATAGATTCAATAAATTTAAACACAATAATTTTTCTCATTAGTTTATCTCATATGTTCTAATGAAGAAATCTACTTGGCAGTCATTCCCAAATTTATTTGAAAGATGGCTTAGTGCATTGGTTATGAGCTCAAAGTCTGCAGTTAGACAACTCAAGAGCATATTCTGACTCTGCCAATTGCCAGCTATGTGGACCAATTATTTGATCTCTTTGTTTATCAGTTTCATCATCTACAAGGTGGTGTTAATAATAATAATAACTGCTTCATAAGTTTCTTGTGAAGATTGAGTGAGTTAATATATGTCAATTGCTTTGAATTGTGTTGATATAAGTGCTCCCAAAAGGTCTGTTTTTATGATTTAACTTTGGTATCCTTTTAAAAAATGTAGCACATACTAGTAGCTTGTTATTAACAACCTACTTATCTTTCACTGACTAATTCACAAATGCTGGTCATGTGTGAGCTGTTGTCTTAATATGGGTTACTCTAACAAAATACTGCAGACTGAACGGCTTAAACAAAAACATTTATTTCTCACAGTTACAAATCATGGGATTGGCAGATCCTATGTCAGTAAGGGCCCACTTACTGGCTTGTAGATGGCTGTATTCTTCTTGTATTTTTACATGGTGCAGAGCAAAGAGTGAGGAAGCAAGATTCCAGTTCTCTTTTTATAAGAGCACTAACTGCATTCTTGAGGGCTTGACTCTCATGAACTAAATACTCTTCAAAGGTGTATCTCTTCACACCATCACATTAGGGATTAGAATTTCAACATAGGAACTTTACGGAAGACACAAACAAATATTCATGGCAAACAAAAAATACATGGCAAAATATATCAGGCCTATATTTTTAGTTAAGAGGCACCCATAGGGTAAACTTTGGTTTGTCTGACTCAAAAGCCTATGCCAGCAAAGGATGGGCTTAACAGTCTTATTCTATTTATTGAAAATACTTGAGACATTGAACATGACCATCTACTATCAAGATTTCAATTACAGAGGAATCTATTATGTTCTTGGAACATTTAAGAATGCTGTCTAAACGGTTTTTCTGTGGCTGATTGCATCAGGGGTAAGTTTCTGACCAAAGGATGAATGATGAGTTGCCTGATGAGTTCTGCCGAACAGGGATAATAGGTCATTAAATTAACAATTCCAGACGTTCCCTTATGACATTTGAATATCAGGCATACTGAGTCTTTCAGTTCAGTTTAGTCACTCAGTCGTGTCTGACTCTTTGTGACCCCATGAATCACAGCACGCCAGGCCTCCCTGTCCATCACCAACTCCCAGAGTCTACCCAAACTCATTTCACTGAGTCGGTGATGCCATCCAGCCATCTAGCCATCTCACCCTCTGTCATCCCCTTCTCCTCCTGTCCCCAATCCCTCCCAGCATCAGGGTCTTTTTCAATGAGTCAGCTCTTTGCATCAGGTGGCCACAGTTTTGGAGTTTCAGCTTCAGCATCAGTCCTTCCAATGAACAGTCCTAAGGGACTGATCTCCCTTAGGATGGACTTGGTTGGATCTCCTTGCAGTCCAAGGGACTCTCAAGAGTCTTCTCCAACACCATAGTTCAAAAGCATCAATTTTTCGGCGCTCAGCTTTCTTCACAGTCCAACTCTCACATCCATACATGACCACTGGAAAAACCAATGCCTTGACCAGACAGACCTTTGTTGGCAAAGTAATGTCTCTGCTTTTTGATATGCTATCTAGGTTGGTCATAATTTTCCTTCCAAGGAGTAAGCGTCTTTTAATTTCATGGCTGCAGTCACCATCTGCGGTGATTTTGGATCCCCCCAAAATAAAATCTGACACTGTTCCCACTGCTTCCCCATCTATTTCCCATGAGGTGATGGGACCAGATGCCATGATCTTAATTTTCTGAATGTTGAGCTTTAAGCCAACTTTTTCACTCTCCTCTTTCACTTTCATCAAGAGGCTCTTCAGTTCCTCTTCACTTTCTGCCATAAAGGTGGTGTCATCTGCATATCTGAGGTTATTGGTATTTCTCCCGGCCATCTTGATTCCAGCTTGTGCTTCATCCAGCCCAGCGTTTCTCATGATGTACTCTGCATATAAGTTAAATAAGCAGGGTGACAGTATGCAGAGAGTCTTTAATCTCATGAATACTGGATGGAGAGCCAGAATGCTGCTGACTCATAATAATGGTTAAGTCTTAGGCTCAGAATACTCACTTCTGATAAAACCATACAAGCCAATTTGCTGATAATTTTCTACCAGAACTGTTACTACTGTATTTAATGTCTGGGAGATCTGGCTTGTTGCTGTTCACATTTTCCCTTTTTCCCATGTATCCTTTTGGTACAGGAAGCTTTTTCCTAGCTAAGATGGTACAAAGATGATGCTGACACTTTTCTCTAATGCTACTTACCACAAATATCAGTCCATATCTGTGAAGTATCTTCCTTTCCTAATTAGAAAAAGAGGGAAGAGTTTTAGTTAGGGTACAGACATGTTTTAAGAGCAAGAGGCTAGAGAAACTGGTTATTTAACGTTTGAGCCCATTACCCTTTAAAAGAGAATTAAACTCAACAACAGGGATTGTAAAGAGATTTAATTTCCTTCATTCCTTGAAGAACCTTGTGGTATTCAGACAAGAGATGATAACTGAATTTGACGGAACTATTTGTGTAGATCCTGTGCCCCCAGGGGCCCTGGAGAGCAGGGTTTGTTCTCATAGGCATTCCTACATCGTCATTGCATACAGCATCTTTCTAGTCCTTTAGAGTCCAGCAGCGTGGGGCACTGGAGTTTTCGTGACTAGAAGCAGGGACTCTTTTCCAAGAACTTCTGCAGTCAGGGAGTGTGAACTTACATAAACCCAAAAGGAGAGCTAAAGATGAGTATAAATGTGACATGGTGACTGCAGCTGACAGACTGGTTTTTAAGCACAATCAAAACATTTCTTTGAGCACTTCCAGAAAGAAAATCTTGGAGAAGAAGTTGAGGGGGGGCTTATTTCCTGCTTAGGCAGGTAGGAGAGAGGTTGATGACTCATAATTAAATATCTCTCCGTTAAAAAATTCACAGTCTGTTAAGTCTCGGTAATACTGCTTATAATGAAAATAAATCCCTATCAACTGAAATATCATCATATCCTAAAATACTTCTTCCAATTTGAAAAAGCTTACCTATCACAATTGTAGTACTGATAGCAGATTTTAGAGGTTTTTTTCCTACTAAATTAAGGTCAGAGAAGACTGACTTATTTTGCTACTTTTATTTTTTTGCCATTTCAACCATAAAGGGATGCTATCAAAGAAATAAGCCACAAACTGAGAATCACATGGTAGAATTTCTTAGTAATAAATAGTTGAATTAATTTGTGCAATTTAACAAATTGTTAACAATTCTGCTTAAAAGTATATGTATTTCTTTTTATTCAACTTTTCACTTATTTCACTATAAGTTGTGAAAATAATACAGATGGGGTCCGTGTAATCATCCTCCAGCTTCTGTCAGTAGTGGCATCTTACAAAGTACATTCTCCAAACCAGGATATAGGTATTGGCAAATGAGAGTTAACTAGACCAAGTCATCAAACACTGCCAATCCCCAAAACTCAAGATGAAATAGATAATCTGAATTCTTTGGTAAATATTAGAAAAATCAATCTTTTATTTGGAAGCTTCTGCAAAACACACTCCCCAGTGGTTTCTCTGGAGTATTCCACCAAATATTTAAAGAATAATTAAGATCAGTTTTACATAATTTCTTCCAGAAAACAAAAGAGAAGGAAACACTTACCAATACTTTGTTTTTGAGACTGGCATGACCCTACTACCAAAGCCAGATGAAGACTGTACAAAAAAGTGAACTGCTTCCTCATGAACACAGGCACAAAAATCCTCAACAAAATAATAGCAAATACAGCAGTGTATTTAAAAAGCTATGTCTAATGACCAAGTGGATTTTATTCCAGCTATGCAAGGCTAGTTCTGCACTTGAAAATCCATTAATGTGTCTGTATGCTAAAAACTATAGAACTATGACAAAAGAAATATAGAAGATTTAAATAGCTCTAGAGGGAAGCAATGTTCATGGATTAGAAAGCTCAGCATAATAAAGATGTTAATTCTCCACAAACTGATATATAAGTTAAACATAATTCTCATCAAATTGTCAAGAAGATCTTTTTTGTAGACTTAGACAACTATATATATATATATATAATTTAAAGAATAATTAGTATCAGTTTTACATAATTTCTTCCAGAAAACAAAAGGGAAGGAAATATTTACCAATACTTTGTTTTTGAGGCTGGCATGACCCCAGATGGATAGATAGATAGATAGATAGCTGGCTGGCTGTTGGTGCAAACAGGATATAAATGTGAGGAAATTTACCTTAAAGGCCACAGACTTTTGGAGGGGAAGACTTGTATACCAAGGGATACCTGTTTTCAACATCAAAGGACTCACAGACCTGCCTAGTGGTGGGGGTGGTTTAACTGCTAAGCCGTGTCCAACTCTTGCGGCCCCAGGGACTGGAGCCCACCACCTTCCTTTGTCCTTGGGATTCTCCAGGCAAGAATACTGGAGCGTGCTGCCATTTCCTTCTACAGGTGATCTTCCGACCCAGGGATGGAAACTGCGTCTCTCACATCTCCTGCATTGGAAGGCAGGTTCCTTACCAGGTATGCCCCCAGGGAAGCCTACGAACAGGCCTCTCCTCCCCAAAGGACAGCAGAGTCCTTTATAAGGAGAGTCCTGGCACGACTCACCCGGTAGTATTTGCTGTCTGTGGCACAAAATGTTAGACCAATATATTTTAAAGTAGGTGTGGAAAGGGAAAGGAATAGAATAGAATAGTCCAAGCAGTTTTGAATAAAGAATAAAGCTAGAGGAATCACACTACCTAATTTTAATACACTGCAATATATATATATATTTATATGTCTCTACTTTTTAATTGGGCTTCCCAGGTGGCTCAGTGGTAAAGAATCCTCCTGCCAATGCAGGAGATGTGGGTTCAATCCCTGGGTTGGGAAGATCCCCTGGAGTAGAAAATGGCAACCAGCTCCAGTATCCTTGCCTGGAAAACTCCATGGACAGAGGAGTCTTGCCGTCTGCAGTCCATGGGGTCTCAAAGAGTAGGATATGACTGAACACAGCACAACTTTTTAATTAATTAATTTTTTCCAGTTTTATTGAGTTTTAATAGACATACAGTATTGTATAAACTTAAGGTATACAACATAATGATTTAACTTATATATGTCATGAAATGACTGTTACAATAAGCTTAGCGAATATCCATTATCTCATGGAGAAACAACATTTAAAGACAAACAAAAAACTGTGTAATAAGAACTCAGGATTTATTATCTTAACAGCTTTCACATGTAACTTACAGAAATGTTAATTATATTTATCACATTGTACATTACGTCCTTAGTACTTATTCATCATGTGCCTGGTATTTTGTAGTACTGTTTGACTGCCTTCATCCAACTCCCTATTGCATCCCTGGCCTCCGGTAACCACAACTCTGACCTTTTCACCAGTTTCCGAGTTTGTTTGAATGTTGGAAGTATAACTGACCTACAACACTTTGTTAGTTCTTTTTTTAACAACATAGAGAAGGGAATGGCTACCTACTCCAGTATTCTTGCCTGAAGAGTCCCATGAACAGAGTAGCCTGATGGGCTACAGTCCATGGCGTTGCAAGGAGTTGGACATGACTGAATGATCAATATTAACACTTTGAACAGCATAGTGATTTTTCCCATACATTTCAAAATAATCACCATGGTAAGTCTAGTTATGATATGTGACCAAATATATTATTTAGTTACTGTGTTCTCCACACTGTACATTTCATACCTGTGACTTATCTATTTTTCAAGTGGAGTTTGTATCTCTTAATCTCTGTCTCCTATTTCTTCTCTTCCCCCAATCCCTCTTTGTAACCACCTGTTTGTTCTCTGTATCTATAACTCTGTTTTTGTTTTATTGGGTTTGCTCATTTGTTTGGTTTTTCTAAGATTCCACATGTAGGTGAAAACATACAGTATTTGTCTTTCTCTAACTTATGATTCTTAGCATAATGCCCTCTAGGTCATCCATTTGCTTCACATGGCAAGATTTCACTCCTTTTTGTGGCTGAGTACTGATGCTGAAGCTGAAATTCCAATACTTTGGCCACCTCATGTGAAGAGTTGACTCGTTGGAAAAGACCCTGATGCTGGGAGGGATTGGGGGCAGGAGGAGAAGGGGACGACAGAGGATGAGATGGCTGGATGGCATCACCGACTTGATGGACATGAGTTTGAGTAAACTCTGGGAGTTGGTGATGGACAGGGAGGCCTGGCATGCTGCGATTCATGGGGTCGCAAAGAATCGGACGTGACTGAGTGACTGAACTGAACTGAATATTCCTGTGTGTGTGTGTGTGTGTGTGTGTGTGTGTGTGTGTGTGAGCACATCTTGTTTATTCATTCATCTGTTGATGAGTACTTGGGTTGCTCCCATACTGTGGTTATTGTAAATAATGCTGCTATGAACATAGGGGTGCATACAACTTTCTAATTAGTGTTTTTGTTTACTTTGGATAAATACCCCAGAGTGTAATGGTTGCATCATATGATAGTTGAATCTTTTTAATTTTTTGAGTAATCTCCATAATGTTTTCCATAGTGCCTGCAACAACTTACATTCCCACCAATAGTGCATGTTAGTTCTCTTTTCACCACATCCTGGCTAACACATATTATTTGTGGTCTTTTGGATAGTAGCCACCCTGACAGTTGTGAGATGATATCTCATTGTGGTTTTGATTTGCATTTCCCGGATGATTAATGACTTTTAGCATCTTTCTACATGCCTGTTGTTTATCTGTGTGTTCTTCGGAAAAATTCCTATTCAGATCCTCTGCCCATTTTTAAATCAGTTTGTTTGCTTTTTTCACATTGAATTGTATAAACTCTTTGTATATTTTGGATATTAACTTTTTGTCAATTATATTTTTTGCAAATACCTTCTCCTGTTCAGTACATGGTATTTTTTTTTTTTTTTTTGGTGATAGTTTCCTTCACTATGCAAAAAGCAGATTTTCTGTTTAATGTAGTCCTGTTTATTTTTGCTTTTATTTCTCTTGCCTGAGGAAACATATCCAAAAAAATATTACTAAGAGCAGTGTCAAAGAGAGTATGGCCTATGTTTTCTTCTAGAAGTTTTATGCGTTCATGTCTTCCATGTGCCTTTAATCCATTTTGAATTTATTTTTGTGTATGGTGTGAGAGAGTAGTCCAGTTCCATTCTTTTGTGTATGGCTGTTCAGTTTTCCCCATACTATTGTAAAGGTTGTCTTTTCCCCATTGTATTTTCTTGCCTCTTTAGTGATAAATTAATTGCCTGTGTAAGTTTAGGCTCATTTCTGTGCCCTGTTCTGTTCCACTGATCTGTGTGTCTGTTTTCGTGCTAGCACCATACTGCTTTTATTAATGCAGCCTAGTTTGAAATCAGGTAACATGATACCTCAAGCTTTATTCTTCTTTCTCAAAGTTGTTTTGACTATATTCATGGTCTTTTGTGTTTTCATACAAATTTTAGAATTATTTTTTTCTAGTTCTGTGAAAAATGCTGTTGGTATTTTGATAGGGATTCCATTGAATACACAGATTGCCTTGGAATGTATGGTCGTTTTAACAATATTTAATTCTTCTAGTACATGAACATGGTATGTCTTTCCATTTGTATTATCTTTAATTTCCTTCATCAGTGTCTTAAATTTTTCTGGCTATAGGTCTTTTACTTCCTTAAGCAGGTTTATTTGTGAGTATTTTATTCTTTTTGAAGTGATGGTGAATGGGATGTTTCCTTAATTTCTTTTTCTGATAGTTCATTGTTATTATACAGAAATGCAATAGATTTCTGCTTATTTATTTGTATCCTTCAGTTTTCCCAAACTCATTGGTAAGCTCTAGTAATTTTTTGAAAGTGTCTTTTTTTTTCTGTGTATAGTATCATGTCATCTGCAAATTAACCATTGTACTTCTTTCTTTTCAATTAAGATTCCTTTTATTCATTTTTCCAGTCTGATTGTTCTGACTTGGACTTCCAATACTATGTTCAAAAAAATGCTAAGAGTGTGGGCATCCTTGTCTTGTTTCTGATCTTAGAGGAAATGCTTTCAGGTTTTCACTGTTGAGTATGTTAGCTATGGACTTATCAGATATAGCCTTTATTGTGTTGAAGTACATTCCCTCTATACCCACTTTGTTGAGAGGTTGTTTTTTTTGTTTTTTTTTTACCAAAAATGGATGCTGAATTGTGTCAAAAGCTTTTTCTTTATCTGTTGAGGTGGCCATAGGATTTTTTTTTTTTTGGCCATAGGATTTTTATTCTTCAGTGTGTAAATGTGGTATATAACACTGATTGATTTCCAGGTATTAAACCGTCCTTGCATCTCTGGATAAATTCCACTTGATCATGATGTATGATCTCTCGGTATCTTTTTATATTCTACTTAACATTTTCAGTTTTTCTAGCTTTTGAATATATAAAAATAATTATAATGATGAACATGTTTTCATGTTCTGTCTGCTCATCCTAACATCTGTTCCAGCTGTGGGTCTCTGGGTCAGTTACAGTTGATTGATTGATTTTTCTCTTATCATAATTGCCTGCTTCTTTAGGGGTGCTTATTGATTTTTTTGTAATCAAATGGCAAGAAATAGAAATATTACTTCTTTGGTGCTATACACTTTTGTATTTCTAGAAATATTCTTGATCTTTATTCTCAATGCAAATAAGTTGTTAATACTTGGAAATAGTTTGATTTGTTCTGGTCCTGTTTTTAAAATTTGATTTTCAGGACAAGTGCACCATTTGATTTAAGCCTAATTTTACTCCATTACTGACCCTTCTGAGTACACAGTGCACCTTGAAATATGAAGTTTCTCTAGTCATAATCTGGCTGGTGAGAGTAAGCACTGTTTTCTGGTTTGGGGTGAGCACGAGATAACTTCTCCCTTTATTTACTCACATTAATGCACCAGAGAACGCTTGTCTACATCCTAGAGGGGAATCTTCCATATTTCTCTGGAGTTCAGACGCTGTGAAGCTCTATTTTAAGTGGTACTCTTTCCTTTGACTTTTGTTACCTCGCTTTTTCTGGATTTGCAGCTCTGTTTTTTCTGCCCAGAGACTCTGTTAGTTTCTTCCATTGTAACCACCCCGCTGCAGTACAATGCAGGAAATTGTTTTACAGCAGTAAACTCGGATAGTTCAGTTCAGTTCAGTCCAGTCACTCACTCATGTCCGATAGCAGCAGCTCTGACTCAGCTCTTTGAACTCCATATCTCAGGAATCACTGTCCTTTGTGCGAGACGTTGGAAATGTTGTTTCATGTATTCCTTTCCATCTTCAGTTGCTTCAAGTAGGAAGGTAAATTCAGTCCCTGCTACACTTTCTTGGCCAGAGGGAGCAGCACCATTCTATTTTACCTAGACATCTTTAATGTTTTCTGTATCTCTCCCTGCCTTTACTTTCACTCTCTTCTAATAAATTCCTTTTGCTGTAACCAAAATAATTCTTCTAAAACACATAGTTGATTAAGAACTTGGCTAAAACACTTCATGAATTCTCATAGCATTTAGCATGAAAAATAAAATCTAGTAAAAGCTTAATATTACTTACAGGCCTTCTGTTTAAATCTGGCCCAAATCATTTCAATCCAATATCTTCCATTTCTTCTTTTTATACTCTATATTGCAGCCACGCTTTACCCAGAGTTCTTCACATGTGTGAGATAGTCTTGCATCTTTAGATGTTCACACCTCCTTATACCCTTCTCCTAGCTATACTCTGGTCATCCTCTATTTCTTCATTTGAAGTACACTTCCTCCAGGTTTAACTCAAGTACCTAGCACCTAACAGGCACCTAATAAATATTTCCTTCAGCACGTTGTTTTTTGAATTTGCTGTGGGGAGGATATGTTGAAAATAGAGATTAATCCTGTATGTCTGTGACATTTTGGTTTTCAAATTAAATGAATTCTAAAAAAAGTTAAGTTACTAATATTTATATTCTCAAGATCTTTCCATTTCTACTGAATGGTTATGAGTTTGGCTGTTTTCAACACTTGAGTTTGCAATGGAGTTTATCCACCTGCTTCCTTTCTCATCTTTCCTACTAAGTTGTCTGGCCTTTAACAAGGACTTTCTGCTTAGTGCCCTGTTTCACCCAATTCTAGGTTGGCATAATAATTGAATTTTATTCCAGGAAAGGCTCTTCCATTTCTCCCTCAGGCCAGCTGGCATCTTCTTAAAATCCTTTGCAATTTTCGTGGCCTATCTCGTTCCAGTTTCTTCTCGCCTTGGCTTTTTCTCATAACACACCAGATTCTCTAATGAGGCAAAGGCTATTTGTCTTGACTGCCGGTGGGCAGAATTCCTAGTTTTATTACAAACCATCAAGCAGAAATTATTTGACTAGAAAGAAAAGATGGCATTTAAAATTGTAAAACAATAAAGGGTGAAAATAAAGGGAAAATTTTTGTTTCTCTACTTTAGATAAAGATCTTCCAGATAATATTCTCATAAAAATATATTGTCAATTATTGTCATATACTCTGGAATGTGTTTCAAGGTCTTTTCTCATGTAAGGGATTTTAAAGTGTGTGTACAATAATATTTTTTGGAAAATATTTTTCCCTTTTAATTTTGGGACCTTCTTGAATATAGACTGGGTTAATATTTGAATCACATTCCATTTGTTATAAAATATTTATTAACTAGAGCTATGTGCAGAGCACTGTGCTTGATTTTGGGGGCACATAAGGATCAACAACAGACGTGTGGTCTCTGCCCTTGTGTACCTATATGTGAATAGATCACTGGAAGGCGAATTATTGATTCAGAGATGAACTACAAAGTTTTAGAGCATCTGTAATGCTCAACTATACTACATACCTATGATGTTTTCTGTACTTTGTAGAAACTTATGTATTAATTAACATTTGTCTTCCTTTGTATCCTAGTGTTTCTAAGCCTGTATTCCAGAAGCATAGACTTGGACTAATATTTGTCTTTACTTTAACATTCTCTCTCTTCATTAGCTCTTGCATATCCTAATTGTTAGTTTGTTTTTTATATTAGTTTAGTTTAAGAGAAGCAGTGTTACTAGTATCAACTAACCTAACAGTCAGTTCAGGAAATAAAACATCTAATGATGTGGTTTTTACTATTTCTGCTCCCAACCTGAGTCTCACCATCTTCTAGTTGCTGTTATCTTGGATCATATATGTATATTCTGTTGCTTTTGAAGCTATGTCTTAGTCATTGCTAATATATAAGGAAGGCTGAGCACCGAAGAATTGATGCTTTTGAACTATGGTGTCGGAGAAGACTCTTGAGAGTCCCTTGGACTGCAAGGAGATCCAACCAGTCCATCCTAAAGGAAATCAGTCCTGAATATTCATTGGAAGGACTGATGCTGAAGCTGAAACTCCAGTACTTTGGCCACCTGATGCAAAGAACTGACTCATTTGTAAAGACCCTGATGCTGGGAAAGATTGAAGGCGGGAAGAAAAGGGGATGACAGAGGATGAGATGGTTAGATGGCATCACTGACTCGATGGACATGAGTTTGAGCAAGCTCTGGGAGTTGGTGATGGACAGGGAAGCCTGGTGTCCTGGTGCCTGAAGTTCACGGGATCACAAAGATTCAGACACGACTGAGTGACTGAACTGAACTGGAGACATATTCAACAGGTGGATTGTTTTGTTTTCATCTTTTAATTTTATAAAAATAAGTTATGCCACATTTTAACTTCTTGAACTTATTTTTCCCACTTATATTTAAATTGTTTATGTTCATTAGTGTTGTTGCATGTAACATTTATACATTATTTGACATCATTGTGTTTTGTGAATATACAATAATTTAGTCATCCATTTGGTTGTTTACAAATTTTTGCTTTTACAAACACTGCATGCTAAATCACTTCAGTCGTGTCCAACTCTTTGTGACCCTATGGACTGTAGCCCTCCAGGCTTCTCTGTCCATGACATTCTCCAGGCAAGAATGCTGACGTGAATTGCCATGCCCTTGTCCAGGGGATTTTCCTGACCCAGAGATCAAACCCTTGTCTCAGGCATACCCTGTATTGGCAGGTGGGTTCTTTACCAGTAGGATACCTGGGAAGCCCCTATTACAAACAAGGACATGGCAACCCACTCCAATATTCTTGCCTGGAGAATCCCACGGACAGAGGAGCCTGGTGTGCTATGGTCCATAAGGTCACAGAGAGTTGGACACAACTGAAACAATTTAGCACGCATGCACACACTGATGCAAATATTCCATATGTTGCTTAATTTACCTTTGCATGAGTATCTTTTTAATATACAGTTACCTGAGTTAACCACAAGTCTCTTAGAAATTATCAGGAGAAATAGAAATGCTTTAGGCTATATTTTTCTATATAAATTTACATATCCCAGACAAATTCTTTTCATTCTGATATCCATACATGTAGAAATGCAATATAATACTTTTGTAGAAAGTTAATTTTTTAGAAATCTCAAACTTGCTGTCTAACCTGCAAATGTTTTTCTTTATTACCTTATTTTCAAAAGTAAATACAGTGCTCTTTTGCTTGTTTTTTTTTAAAAGGTAAAAACTCTGTTATATCTCAATTGGTATATCAGTCGATGTGAACAAAACATCCATTTCTGTCTAAGACAGGACATTCTTGTGTTCAGCTAAAAAAAATGTAGATAAGAGTTGTGACTAGATTTGACAAATTGAAAAACCTAGAAAGCATTGTCCAAACACTGTTTCTCATGTGACAGAACACAGAAGTCTGAACAAGCAGACTATAGTGAATGAATCCGCCGATACTGTTCAGTGTTGATATTATCCAACATTATTTTCAATGGCCTCTCTTACAAACGTGAGATAATCTTTTTGTCCTAAGCTTTCTTATTCAAGTCATTTATCTTGTGTTTCTTTTTCAAAAAACAAAACTTACACTAAGCCTTCATTCCCTGACCCCAACTGCCAGATAGGACAATGGCTGATGCTTTCTGAAAGTACCAAATAGACGACTCACAGTTGCTTCTTTTACATCTGGCTTTATGCTCTGGAATTTTTAAGATTGCGTTTGTAACTCATTACTTGACCACAAGGGTGCACTAAGAAGCCCTCATAAACACAAGAATCAGCTGTTTAATTTGCTGTAACTCATTTATCCAGAGCAGTAAAATGTTTCTGTTGGATTCAAATGAAAGTGTTCCTACTCAAAGAACCTTCCTACAGTACTAGAGATTCTGTGCATAGAAGCAAAAAATGAATTCCCCTTACAAATAAAATACAGCAGACAAGAATTTATTTATAAGAAATAATTATTAAGTTTTACAAATTGCTTTGTAGATTGTTTCAGGCATGAAAGTGAATTTATTCTGTTTTTTTTTTAAATTTCTTTGACACTTAAAAATAGTTTTACTCTCTAAAATGAATTTTAAATTATTTTGGAGAAATAGTGATGGGGTTTTAGCATATATTCTAATTATGAACTATGAAACTTTAATACATTTTGTTAGCTTATATCAATTTTTCTTTGTTACTTAGATTAAATAAAACTGCATATTGGGTTTTTATGATTCTTACATAAATCAAGAAACACTTTATATGCCACTTATACCAACTTGAATTGTTGGAAATGAGTTTTGTTTCATTTCACAAAACAAAGATACACACTGACTATAGTGCTTCAAACCTACTTGTGTCTCTATCTCCCCTGGTGGCTCAGAGGTAAAGAATCTGCCTGCAATGTGGGAGACCTGGGTTTGATCCCTGGGTTGGGAAGACCCCGTGGAGTAGGAAACGGCTACCCACTTCAGTATTCTTGCCTGGAGAATTCCAAGGCTAGAGGAGACTGCGAGTCCATAGTCCATTGGATTGCAAAGAGTCGGATACGACTGAGTGACTAACACTCTCATTAGAAATATGGGGCTTCCCACGTGACGCTAGTGAGAAGCTCCCCTGGAGGAGGGCATGGCAACTCCTCCAGTGTTCTTGCCGGGAGAATCCCATGGACAGAGGAGCCTGGCAGGCTACAGTCCACAGGATCACAAAGAACTGGACATGACTGAAGCAACTCAGCACACATGCATGCCTTAGAAATATATCACATCACTTCTCATCTTAGTGACAAAAAGTGACAATCATTTTGCCTTCAGATGAAGCTTTGCAGTTGTTGACATGTAGATCTGCCACATCCTTTACTCTCCAGTGAGCATTTATTAACTACCTGTTACAATAACATAGCAGGTACTGTGATAGATCTGGAGTAATTAAGGTTAATTGATTCCCAAGGTTAATCAAGGTTGACAATATCAGATACAAAGGCTCCTTTAAGACATTCATTGTCTATTAGGGTAGCAGAGGAGATGGAGTTATTAACAAGGTGTGTGAGAAAGCTTTCTTCAGTATTCATTGGAAAGTTTATATTAGCTACAATCAGGATGAATGTTTTTTGAAAGGGACATTATCTTATGTTTTAGAGTGGGTAGTAGAAGAAGTACTAGGTTGGGAGGCACAAGTTCTGGGTTTTAGTCTCAGCTGAGTCAATTATATTTGGGGAACTTCAAAAGATCCTGTTTCCTTATTTGTAAAATACAAGAGTTAGAGTAAATGATCTTTCGATTAACTTTAAGTTTTAAATTGCTATAATTCTACTTATGTGGTTGTATAATTAAAAGATTTATTCAATGAAGATGCAAAAGAAACTGGATTGCAAACTGAACATTCTGTAGTAATAGGACAATAAATATATTGTGGGCTCTTGATTTTGAATATAAAGACATTATTCTTTGTACAGTTTAGTTCAGCATTCGGCATCTTGCCAATGTGATAGGCACAAAACTACCCCTTACATACAAAATAATCCTTTGAATACCATAACATTCCA
Organism: Cervus elaphus; assembly: GCF_910594005.1. Lineage (NCBI taxonomy): Eukaryota > Metazoa > Chordata > Mammalia > Artiodactyla > Cervidae > Cervus > Cervus elaphus. Next base: position 14,499,591 of record NC_057840.1, read on the forward strand.
ATCCACTGTTATTAGTCACTGTAAATTTCTTGGTAGGCTAGTTAGCTTGGTGAAGGAAAAATATGTAATATCATTTCAGGAAATTATATTTCATAATGAAGGTTCAATACTGTGGTGGTTACCGAGGACTTCCTTATTTTCTTGTCTATGAAAGAGAAAGTGTTAGCCACTCAGTCATGTAGGCTCTTTGCTACCCCATGGACTGCAGCCCACCAAGCTCCTCTGTCCATGGAATTCTCCAGGCAGGAATACTGGAGTGGGAATCCATTCCCTCCTCTAGGGGATCTTCCCGACCCAGGGATCGAAGCCAGACAGATTCTTTACCATCTGAGCCACCAGGGAAGCCCAATTTACTTCAGAAATGTTTATTATGGAAAATGTCAAACATAAATAATGAGAGTGATATAATAAATTTCCACATATTCATCATACAATTTTAACAATTATCAATCTACAGCCAGTCTTCATTACGCTATGCTGTCTACTCCTGATTAGTTTCAGGGAAATTCCAGTATCGCATTATGTCATCCATAAATACAGTGGCAGAGCAATCTAAATCATTTAAACCAAGCTCAGGCTGTTTCCTGTTGTTTCGCTTGTTGGTATTGGATCTTCCTCCTCTCATATGACCATCAGTGTGAGTTGAGGAAGGAGCCTTAGTACAAGAATGGTGGGGGATGCAGGATTTGGGATGCCTGCTCTAGTGTCTTATTCATGTGCTTTAGGTTTGTTGGAGTTAGACCCAGATGCACTGCCTCCATGCTGCTATGATGGCTGCTGGGTCTGTCTGACTTGCTGATGGAGTGGACCTCATACTAATAGAGCACAGATCATGATAGGAGCTTCCTCAGATGTGCCCGCTTGTTGTTCTATTGTCAAGTGTTTCATCTTTACCAGGGCTCAATAATCCACCAGGAACTGTTTTTCAAAAAGTATATAATTCTTCACTGTAGATGGCCTGACTTTGTTCCATCGTCCCAGCTGCCTGCATTGTGATTCACCTGCTGGGACTTTTCGTAAACCCATCACTATCTTTAGCTACCACTGAGACTTCTACTTTAATGTAAGGTCTACTAATTTGTATAGCCTAAGCAGTAGGCTCCTTACACGATGCCTGAACCCTTCTCACATCCTCCATCTGCTCCAGCTCTAGTCAAAGTTAGCAACATGTCATGGTACCCGTATGAACCATATCAGTATCCCTCAGCGAGAAATGTGTTGCCTCAATTTGTTTTCTATCCTAGGGAGGCAGAAATTTTCCTCTACTGTTCTAGGTTCCTCTGGCTGGTCTAAGAATTAAATTGGCATAATATAAATTAATAGAAAAAAAAACAAACAAAAGTTTAATAGTAGGTATACATAGTAGAGACCAGGAAAACTGAGTAACTCACCAAAAAGGACGAAATCCTCATCTCAAGGGCCATTCTTAATTGAAGACAAAAGATGTTGGAGGTAGTGGTTAGGGGCTACAGAGGAGAGAAGACACTCCTATGGAGATGGAAAAGCAAATATTGCTGGGCCGTGCAGAGACAAAAAAACTCTAGACCCTGATGAGTTTCCCCCTTGACACTATGAGTATTAATGAATTTAGTATATTTGTTTCATAGGGTAACAAACTGCCACAAATTTGTTTCTACTGTAACAAATTACCACAAACTTAGTGGTTTAAAGCAGTAAAATTTTATTGTCTCACCATTCTGGAGGCTAGAAGTCCAAATTCAAATTGTGAGCAGGGCCAAATCCCCCCCCCCCCCCCCCAGAGAAATCTTCTACGGAAGATTTCATTCTTTGCCTTTTCAAGCTTGTGGTGGTGGTTAGCATTCCTTGGCATCACAACTTGCTGTATCATACCAGTGTCTGCATCTGTGGCCACATTACTTCCTGGCTCTTCTGTATATTCTCCTCTGTCTGTCTGTATATATTCTCCTCTGTCTGTGTAGGGCACACTTGGACAATCCAAGATAACCTCATCTCAAGATCCTCAATTACATCTGCAAAGATTCTTTTTCTCAGTAGGGTAGCACTTAACAGGCTCCAGGGATTTGACATGGAAATCTTTTGGATTCCATTTTTTTTCATTAAAAAAATTTTTATTATGAAATGTGATCCATCACCCAATCATCAACATTTTGCTCAACTTGCTCCATTTACCCTCCGATTATTTATACTAAAGTATTTCAATCCAAATCCCAGAATTCATGTCATTTCAACCCCTAAATATGTCAATGTGCCTCTCCAAAAAGGGGAGGCATTTTCTTACATAACCACAGTGCCATTATCACATCTTACATAATTATAATTTTTATTATGATCTAATTCCTTGGTGTCTCAGAATCTGCTTGCAATGCAGGAGACCGGGTTTGATCTCTGGGTTGGGAAGATCCCCTGGAGGAGGGCATGGCAACCCTCTCCAGTACTCTTGCCTGGAGAATCCCCATGGACAGAGGAGCCTGGCAAGCTGTAGTCCATAGGGTGACTAAGGATTGGACATGCTGAGCGACTAAGCACAGCACAGCAGTACCCTGTTCACAGGGCTTCCCTGGTAGCTCAGCTGGCATAGAATCCACCTGCAGTGCAAGAGACCCTGGTTCAATCCCTGGGCCAGGAAGTTCCCCTGGAGAAGGGATAGGCTACACACTGCAGGATTCTTTTGCTTCCCTAGTGGCTCAGATGGTAAAGAATCTGCCTGCAATGTGCAAGACCTGGGTTCGATCCCTGGGTTGGGAACATCCCCTGGAGAAGGGCATGGCAACCAACTCCAGTATCCTTGCCTGGAGAATTCCCGTGGACAGCGGGGCCTGGCAGGCTATAATCCATGGGGTCGCAAAGACTCGGACACAACTGAGCGATGAAGCACACACATGCATCCTTTTCATATTCAAATGTTCCCAAATTCAAAAAAAATACATCTTGGCAGTTGAGTTTGAATTAGGATCCAAGCAAGGAATACTCACTATGTTTGGTTATTATGTTTTTTAGATTATTTCTAATGTGGAAATCCCATGGACAGAGGAGCCTGGTGGGCTACAGTCCATGAGGTCGCAAAAGAGTCGGACACAACTTTGTGACTAACCAACAATGTCGAATGGTCCTCCTCTAGTTTTTCAGGCTGTTAACTTGTTGAAAAACCTGAGTCAAGTGTCCTGAGGAATTCTGAATTTGTTATGTTTCTTCCTGTGGTATCATGTAATTTGCTTTTCTATCTGCAGTACTACCTTTAGACTGGAATTTATATGCAGAAGCTTAGAATTAGGTTCAAATTATTTTGAGGTGCCATCTGTTGGACTACCTCATTTAGTATCAGTTTTTACTCCCTAATTCAGTTTAAAATAATTATAATGTATCTATACTTTTAGAGGATATAGTTATTGTGACTATACTATTTTCTTTATAACCATCATTTAGTTTTAGTTCTTCAGATAAATATATACTTAAAACTTCTTCCAGAACATCTTGATGATGGCTCCCAATTTACTTAGGTTGTCTGAAACTTTTATTTTAATTGATTCCTTCAGAATGCTCATGGAAGTAATTCTCTGGGTTCTTGATGCTCCTAATAGTTGGATGTTTTTCAGCTTGTATATATAGTATACTTGTATGTATGTGTGGCAATTTGCCTGAATATAAAAATTACTGGCTTACATTTCCTTTCATCGTGTTTTTTCAAATTGGTTTCTTCAGTTATCTTCTGGCGTAAAGTACTGTTGTCAGGAAGTCTAACAGCTATCTAGTTTTCTCTGCCTTTTAGATATCTTGATGTTTTTGCCTAAATGTTCAAACTACCACCCCCCACCTCAGTTTTTCCATTTTCTTAAAAATTCCTTTGTTTTCCCAATTGTGACTGAATAGATCCTGTTCTGGGTCATTTATCCAAATACACAATGTGCCTTGAAATATGTACTTTCAACCTTTCTTTCTTTTCAAAAAGTGTTTTGAATTGTGGTTTTAGTATTCTGTTTTATTGCCATAGTTTTCATATGTTGGATCTTGCCGACCTTCCAGTGATCTTTATCATTTTCTTTTGAATTCCCTTTTATTTCTATTTTATTTTGCTGTTTAAACATTAACTCCTTTATATGTTTTCTTTCTCTTAAACCATTATTCATGATGGTGTGTGTGTGTGTGTGTGTATCCCTTCTACTTTAGTCATCATTTTGGGAGTGATTTTTTTCTTTTATTTAGAATTCTTTCTAAGTTTTTTCAGCAATCTATCAAATTGTATTTTTTTTCTATTCACCACATTTATGAGTTTGTGTAATTCTTAATTAAGCTATTAATATATAATTTGTAACAATTTCTTAACTTCTTTGGACTAATTTTTATTGATCAGGTAACTTTTGTGGGACTCTCTTGTGCACCTTCATTGTCTGTGGAGACATAAACTTTCTCCTTAATTTAAGTTTTGCTACAATAATTTTATCTATGATTTGACTGCAGTTCTTTTCATTGTGAATGCTTGAGGTTAGTTTTCTTAGGAGAGAGAAGTGGGTAAGATTGTACTTCCTAGCTTCATGGTTCTAGACCTCCTTCTTCTGTTAGTGTAGTGGAGTGTTGGAAAAATGTCTTCCCTTTCTCTTGAGATTTTACGTTGTTTTCCCCTCTCCGAGGTGAGATGACCTTTTTCTTTCTTTGCCTCTGCCCTATTTTCTATTCTACTCTCTAGATTTTGGAAGGAGCTTTGATTGTTTTGTTTCTTTTTTAGGGTTCAGAGGATTTAGGCTACTCCAATACCATAATGATCTTACCATGTTTTCCTACATTGTACACCCAACCTGGAACCTGTCAACTCCTTTCCCAAATCAGCTGATGTCCTCATATTTCCTTCCCAAGCTTTTCAGAACTTGACAATTTGTGGGTTCTCTGGGCCTTATGACTCTAAAAAACCCTGTGTTTTCCTCTGCTTCCTCCTGCAGGGTCGCTGGCAGAGACTATTTGGGTCTTGTTCTCATGGTATCATCCCTTAGTAGTGTTTTAAGCTTTGTGGGGATAACTTGTTACTTAGTATTGATGTAGAGATTTTCCTCAGTGTTTGATTTTGCAACTCTTGAGTGTTTTATCTGCTTTTATGGGAACATTAACAAAGATTCAAAAATGACATATATGTTTGCTAAAATGTCCTAACAAAGGGCTACAGACTGGGTGGCTTAAACAATGGAATGTATTCTCTTATAGTTCTAGAGGCTAAAAGCCCTAGAAATGAGCTCCATGGCCTAGAAAGGAGAGAATGTGCATGGCAGTCCAAATTGTCCTGAGAAGATTTAGGAATTACAGTAGACCTCAAGAAGTAATTGGGAAGTTATTGGATCAGGACAATGTGAACAACTTTTGGTGACCTTGAAATTCAGGTGGGGGATCTAGACTACCTTAGAAAAAATAATGGAAACTTGATCAAGGTTTTGAGGCATATTGTGTATTAAAACAAATTTAAAGAGATTAGGCTATCTGCAATATGCTTGATGGACTCAAAACAAAATTAAAATTACTAGATTAATTTACAGTTTACAAAATACATTTATATCATTTTCTCAGTGCCAGTGGAGGATAGGAAATAAAGGCTTATTTAGATGTGATAATTTCCCAGAAGACTTGCACAACTGTTATCTCATTTACTCCCTGAAAAAACACTTTGATACAGGTGTTAATGTTCATATATTACAAATGATAAACTTAAGACCAGAGAGTTGAAGTAACTTCTTCAAAAACGTATTTCATGAGTTGTTAATGTTAAGATTTGAATCTAAGTCTTTCTGCTTTCAGAGATCATGTTCTTAATACCATAACGCTCAGCCTCACAGAAACTTGCTCCTAATATTTTAGAGGTATTATAAAGTGTGTGCTAGAGACTCCACAGTGAGCATAGAGAGGCAGGGATAGGCATGAGATTTGGGGAAGGGGGATGAGTTATTGAATGAACATGTATTTTATGAGGTAAATGATTACACGCAGCTCATTTTTGCATCTCTTGTACTCAACATAATGTGGCAACATATTAGTCTCATGAAAAATTTTTGTGGGAATACAGTGCTGAACCTCATTCTTGGTATCATGGCAGTCAAAATAGCATTCTGCAATTTTGTGTTTCCCCCAAATGGGGAAAAGTTAATCGTGTAGAATTAATCATTTACAGATTTAATTGTCCTATACATTAAAGGGAAACATTTCTTTGGTCATTTTTCTTGAGTTTGTGGTCAACTATGTCCTGTGTATTGTGGGTCTGAGATAAGTCTATTTAATAGTTGAAAGTACCAATAGAAAATTGAGGGAAGGAAAAGGGGTCCAGTAGTCCAGTTAAGTCTCTCTTTGGGGGGAACAGAATTTAGCTTAATAGCAGCTCTTTTCACCTTCACCTTCTCCCAAGGCTGATTTCTAGTCTTTTGTGTCTCTACTTGCAGAATGACTTTTGAACCTCTCTTAACTATACCAAATTATGGCTAATGTAAGGATGTTACTGTGTTGTCTGTACAAAACAGGGAAAGAAAACTGGAGATGCTAATGAAAATAAAAACATGGACAGACTGAGGAGTTTCTTGCATATAATATTTTAAGTTATGCTTTATGTAATTTTAAGTCAAACTGTTATGTTTAAATTATGGAATTAAAAATAAATAAATAAATTATGGAATTATATTGAAAAATAAGGTACTTTTATTTGAACCTCACTAATAGTTTTGAATCTTATTTTTAGAAATGCTTTTTGCTTATATTATAAAATTTTAAACTTCATAAAATCAAACTTTAAGCATTAAATATGAATGAATTTATTATTATAATAAATAAAAATTAATATTTAGAAATCATGAAAGGGCTTGCACTATGGAAATTTTTTTTAACCAATAGAACACTGATTAGAGTTCGCATTGCTGTGAATAATGTTTATCAGACATTTCCTCCTGTTGATAACTGTTGTAACTCTGGATTTTAAAACAAGTGTTTAATGCTATTAAGACCAAGATAACTTTGGACCTAGAGAGCATGCTCAATGAAAGCATTTATGAATATCACAATGACTCTGACTGTAGGTCTCTTCCAGAAGAACTCCATGGCATTTCTCTTGGTTAGTCTGGCTTCTAATTTGAGACACAGAGTTACAGTTCTATGACTTTAACATTTCAAAAAAGAAAAAAGTCAAGAAATCATATTACAAAGAAATTCTATAAAAATTTGTGAAATCAACCTTTCTTTAAGCATAGCATTTATAGAATTCTGTCTATGTGATGGCTGAAACTAGTCTCTTCTAGTTTTATGATTTATCTTAAATGAAAATAAAAATTAGTCTATTTACTGATTTGCTAACATAGAAGACAAACTCCCTGGGCTCATTTCCCAGACCAACAACCGACTTACTTGTATAAAAAGTGCGCAATTTTATTTGCAGCCCAGCTTCTCCCCATTTAAAGTAGCAAACAACTATTTTCTCCATGATTCTTTAATATGGTTTTTGAGAGGATTGACATCCCTGAAATATTTTTAAATAAAAAATTAGGAAAGTGTTCAGGTTACATTGCAGAAATAAAAGCACCAGCAATGCTTGGCTGAGTAAAGGAGAGGATATGAAATTATATTTATATCATGTAAAGGAATACTGTATTTGATATTCAAAGTAAATAAATGAAGTGAAGTTGCTTCAAAGTTAAAATGAAATTTAAAACTAGTATGCAATGAAGACAACCATATGATAGTGATAAGTCAAATTGATTTGCCCAAGTTTTACTGGTGAAAATTACAAATGGAATCTGGAATGCAAATTATTACTTCAAATTTTTACCTAGTCTAATAATTGGAGAACTTAACCAGGACAGCTGCATTTTGACTGGTACAAGATGGTTCTAATACTAAATGTTTGATAGTTTGGATTAAATACTATAGGAGCAATTGTGAGAAACTAGAATGTATAGTGAGATGTCTAAACAACGAGAGGATGCTTTTCTGAGAAGGAGATAAAGGCTCATTATTGAGACCTTGGAAAGTAAAGAGGGTTCGAAGTTTCAATATGAATTTTTTGAACTTATGTTCATTAATTTTCTGGATATGTATTTCTTCTCATAGTATTTTCATGTAGTTTCATAAAAAGTTTTAATATTTGATAGAACTGATTTTTATCAACCTGTACCCATTTTTCTTTTAAAAAATTCCATAGATATTGAATGTACAATAATGGAAATAATTTAATACTAGAGAGAAAATTATATCCAGACAAATCAATGGATATAAAGTCCATGAAAAGGATTTTCTTTTAATGATAAGTGTGGTTGGGAATGATTAATGCTTAGTGATGGGAAAAGGGTGTCAATAAAGTTAAACATCTCGATAATTATTTGAAAAAAAAATCTGGAGTTTCTATTTTACTCCTTGCCTAAAATAGTTTAAATTAGCAAAAAATTTAAAGATTAAACTATAAAGGTTTACAAGATAAATGAAATAAGTGTGTGGTTGAAAAGGACTTGCTGAGAAGACCACAAAACTCAAAAGCCGTAAATGAAAAATATTAAAAAATTTGAAAATACTGCATGAATATTTAAACATCTGTGTGTCATAATTCAAAGTTAAAAGATAAATAAAGTTGTGGAAAAATTGCAAAAAAAAAGAAAGTAAAAGAGATATTAGACAGAAAGTGCTTATTTTTAGTTAAGGAATTATGTCATAATCATGTACTGGAATATAAAAAATATTGAACATATATTGCAATATAAATTTAATAAATTGATGAGAAAGAATACAAAATGACATCAGTTGTGTTGTTCCAGAAAAATAATGTCCTGCAATCTATGTTTGCACAATACATTTGGCCCCGACCTTTGTGAGAGAAAAGATGATGGGCAGAAGCTACTATCTTCCCCACAGAACATTTTTGATCTGGGAGCTGAAGTGACAGCTTAAATTACAGAAAACTGGTGGAGACAGAACTGGCTAAATACAAGTTACTTTTTTCTTTCAAAAGTTGAGTGTATAAGAAACAGAAGTTTCCAAAGCTTAAAGATCCAAACCTTAAAGAGAGGTAAACAGTAACTGTTGACTTAGAGTGAAAAGTAAAAAAGATACAGAATGAACATGTTTTAGGATTACTGAGGTTCTTTGTTCTCTGTCAGCCATTTCCCAGTTCCCAGAGAAAGAGGACAGATGTGTTAGATAGTGGGCAAAACAATGCAAAAGTGAAAAGCAAATGCCAACTACTCCCCTCTGGACAAAAGCTCAACGTGTTTATGAAGAACACTTGAGAAGGAGGGCAGAATTGAAGTTAATCAATCAATAAAAAATTAAGAAATCATTTATAAAAAGGTTTATGATCTATACAATCCTTGAAGATTTCCAGAGGAAATGTATCCTTTTCACATATCTTTGATATGTGAAAAGTTCAATTTATGAAATGTGATTCCACCAACATTGACTGATGGCGATGCTCGCCTGAGTGTTGAATAGCAAAACTGTGTGCTGGGTGCTTTGCTAGGCACCAGAGACCCTTAGGTAACAGTCCTGGTACTTGCTATTAAACTGCTTATAATATAATGAGAAAGAGATATGGAAACAAAAAAGTACATTGCCATGTAGTTTGGAGAGGTGTGCTTGGTATATACATGAAGTATTGATGAAAAAGCTCTAATGTCTCAAATTCTCAGAATGGATGCTCTGTAAGAGCAGAGAGACCTTACCTGTTTTGTTTGACACTATATTTCCAGTTCCTGGAATAAAGATTGGCATAAACAAGTACTCAGAATTTTTTTTTTAATTAAAAAAACTAAATCTGCCTTGGGGAGTTAGCTTAAATTTTGTGATAGAGGTAATGATTCTTTAGAGAAGACAAACAAACAACATAGCAATATCCCCAATGGTACAGAAGCAGCTTGATTGTCTTGATGTTCAACAGTCTGCAGTGGCTTCCAACCTTGTAGGAGGAGATGAAGTCTCTACAGTTTGAAGAGCCTGAAATGGTAGACAGCAGTTGTCACATTAGATAGATCAGAGTGTGGAGGATTTGGTACAGATATTCACTGAGATAATGGAAGATGATAATGAAGATGGAGAAAAATGGAAATAATGGATGAAAAACAAATTTCCTTCCTGAAGAAAATAAGTTTCAACACTTTAGACAGGGTCTGAATGGTACCTCAATTATAGCAGAGAGATTTCTGAGGCTTGGAGGCGCCAGGAGAGTTTTGAGGGAAGAACATGTGGAGGCAGGCCAGGGTAAACTACTCCTAGGGCTTAGACAACTCTGCACTGCAGTATATAAGTTATTTATTGTTCAGGAATTCTCTTCTACTATCACTGAGTCTTTAGGGAGAGTCATGTCCAAAATTACAACCTGGTCTTGGTTGATTGTGCAATATTAAGACAACACTTAGGGATGCCATCAGGGATGTCTGGAGGATAATATAATAAAACCATAGATACCCAATATGGTTGTAGTTTAATAAGACAGCACATTGTTTTATAGAAATCATGCATAAATATTGGTTGTCTTTGTCTCCTCTGCCCTATATCACAGACTACCTCCATCATCACAAGTATTTATTTGTCTGTCACTGTTTTGTACCAGTGAACCTCTCATTTAGTGTTTGATCTTTTTCTTTTTTATAGACAATGTTTATTTCTCTTTTGCCTGTGTCCTGAAACGTTTACCTGGATTCTTTCCAGGAACCATGTTAATCAACTCCATTAGAAATTTGAGGATTATCTCTATTAGGCTACCTAACATCAACCTAACCCTCAATCAGGGCAGATATATGTTTATTTCCAGTGATTTGAATTATTTTCCCTTTAGTTTTGCAACATCATTGCCAACATTTAAGCCCCATCACAGACCCTACCTAGTCCCTGAAGAAAATCCCAGCCCTACTGAGTTTATTTGGATTCAGTCAACTATTTTCTTCAGATGAGTACCACTCATTCAGTTCAGTTCAGTCACTCAGTCGTGTCCGACTCTTTGTGACCCTGTGAACCACACCATGCCAGGCTCCCTGTGCATTACCAACTGCCAGAGTCTACTCAAACCCATGTCCATAGAGTCGGTGATGCCATCTAACCATCCCATCCTCTGTCGTCCCCTTCTCCTCCTGCCCTCAATCTTTCCCAGCATCAGGGTCTTTTCAAATGAGTTAGCTCTTCACATCAGGTGGCCAAAGTATTGGAGTTTCGGCTTCAACATCAGTCCTTCCAATGAACATCCAGAACTGATATCCTTTAGGATGGACTGGTTGGATCTTCTTGCAGTCCAAGGGATTCTAAAGGGTCTTCTCCAACACCACAGTTCAAAAGCATCAATTCTTTGGCACTCAGCTTTATTTAGTCCAACTCTCACATCCATACATGACTACTGGAAAAAACATAGCCTTGACTAGATGGACATTTGTGGACAAAGTAATGTCTTTGCTTCTTAATATGCTGTCTAGGTTGGTCATAACTTTCCTACCAAGGAGTGTCTTTTAATTTCATGGCTGCAATCACCATCTGCAGTGATTTTGGAGCCCCCAAAAACAAAGTCAGCCACTGTTTCCACTGTTTTCCCATCTGTTTGCCATTAACTGACAGGATCGGCTGCCATGATCTTAGTTTTCTGAATGCTGAATTTGAAGCCAACTTTTTCACCCTCCTCTTTCGCTTTCATCAAGAGGCTTTTTAGTTCTTCACTTTCTGCCTTAAGGGTGGTGTCATCTGCATATCTGAGGTTATTGATATTTCTCCCGGCAATCTTGATTCCAACTTGTGCTTCATCTAGCCCAGCATTTCTCATGATGTACTCTGCATATAAGTTAAATAAGCAGGCTGACAATATACAGCCTTGCTTTACTCCTTTTCCTATTTGGAACCAGTCTGTTGTTCCATGTCCAGTTCTAACTGTTGCTTCCTGACCTGCATATAGGTTTCTCAAGAGGCAGGTCAGGTGGTTTGGTATGCCAGTCTCCTTCAGAATTTTCCACAGTTTATTGTGATCTACACAGTCAAAGGCTTTGGCATAGTCAATAAAGCAGAAATAGATGTTTTTCTGGAACTCTCTTGCTTTTTCGATGATCCAGCGGATGTTGGAAATTTGATCTCTGGTCCTTTGCCTTCTCTAAAACCAGCCTGAACATCTGGAAGTTTACAATTCATGTATTGCTGAAGCCTGGCTTGGAGAATTTTGAGCATTACTTTACTAACTTGTGAGATGAATGCAATTGTGCGGTAGTTTGAGCATTCTTTGGGATTGCCTTTCTTTGGGATTGGAATGAAAACTGACCTTTTCCAGTCCTGTGGCCACTGCTGAATTTTCCAAATTTGCTGACATATTGAGTGCAGCACTTTCACAGCATCATCTTTCAGGATTTGAAATAGCTCAACTGGAATTCCATCACCTCCACTAGCTTTGTTCATAGTGATGCTTCCTAAGGCCCACTTGACTTCACATTCCAGGATGTCTGGCTCTAGGTGTGTAATCACACCATCGTGATTATCTGGGTCGTGAAGATCTTTTTTTGTACAGTTCTTCTGTGTAGTCTTCTTAATGTATTCTGCTTCTGTTAGGTCCATACCGTTTCTGTCCTTTACTGAGCCCATCTTTGCATGAAATGTTCCCTTGGTATCTCTAATTTTCTTGAAGAGATCTCTAGTCTTTCCCATTCTATTGTTTTCCTCTATTTCTTTGCCTTGATCACTGAGGAAGCCTTTCTTATCTCTCCTTGCTATTCTTTGGAACTCTGCATTCAAATGGGAATATCTTTCCTTTTCTCCTTTGCTTTTCACTTCCCTTCTTTTCACAGCTATTTGTAAGACCTCCTCAGACAGCCATTTTGCTTTTTTTGCGTTTCTTTTTCTTGGGGATGGTCTTGATCCCTGTCTCCTGTACAATGTTCATAGTTCACTCTGTCTATCAGATCTAGTCCCTTAAATCTATGTCTCACTCCAACTGTATAGTCATAAGGGATTTGATTTAGGTCATACCTGAATGGTCTAGTGGTTTTCCCCACTTTCTTCAATTGAAGTCTGAATTTGGCAGTAAAGAGTTCATAATCTGAGCCACAGTCAGCTCCTGGTCTTGTTTTTGCTGACTGTATAGATTTTTCCATCTTTGGCCACAAAGAATATAATCAATCTGATTTCGGTACCACTTATAAGACCTTAATGATTTTTTGTATCTTAGCTACAGCATCACAAATAGATTGTAAGCTCCTTGCTGGTCAAGCCTTGTTGTGTATTTGAATCCCACATGGTGCAAACTCCGAGGTCAGAACATAGCAGATATACTATAAGTGCTTATGCTTACTGACTTAAAAAGAGGCTTCATACGGCTGGAGGAAGGATTCTTGAGTCTCTGAGCAATACAAATTGGAATCTTTCCTAATAGGGAATGGTTAGCAGATTATCCAGTGTCAGGAAGCACCTCTTCCACTCCTCTGTCCTGTCAGACATCCTTATGACCCTCCTTTTGTCATTCTACTATTTTCCATCTGCCATCAAGGATTTGCTCAGCTCTGCATCTCTGGGATCTTTTTGATTATAAAATGACATGAGGTAAGCATGGAAAAAATTTGTTGCATATCACTGAATAAGAGATATTGCACATCACAAAGTAAGGTGATATGGCAATCCCCTAATCACTGGAATGTTCTGGGTACATTATTAGACACAACAAAAATGGAAGAGTTACACCATGCACACATGACTTTACAAATTTATTCTCAGAATTGGTGAAGCAATAACCATGAATAGCTGTTGTATTTTGCTCTGTTATATATAAATGAAACAACTAAGTATAGACATCTCCTGTCTCTGGGTTTGTCAACTGGTTATCAGATACCCATGGATTTTGCTGTTAAATAAATACAAGATGGAATAGTGTTTGGGTGAACATTTCTTCTTATGCTCTACAAAGATAAAAAAAATAAGAACACGGGGACACTTATGAAAAATATCAATATTGCACAAAAAATCAGTATAGTAAATTTAAACTATATAAAATTGTTATCCTTCTCAATATTCTTATTACAGAACTTTCTGAACAATAAATTTCTAAGTTATTCTAAATAGCAAATGAGAATCATGTATACAGTTCATTGGCGATTTGATTAACTGAATTATGGTAGTATTTTCCTAATGAGTAACTGAGAAAATTAGGAAAGGCAAGATGATGTATTTTCTGCATTTGTTCTTCAGACAGAGTTGTATTTTTACTTCTACTGATCATAAGAGAAGTTTTCTCCCTGAGTTGTGACAGGGAACGAGAGACAGATTTTTTTTTTTTTTTTCCTTTAAGAATATCTGTGATTGTTATTCCCAAGAGAAGTTGCCTAAGGGTCCTCTTCTCCAGTTATAAGCTTTCTCAAAGATGAAAAAACGGTCTCTCAAAAACCATGGAGAGCTGTGAGCAAATGAAGCCTTTCCCATGGGCATTGCCACTGAGCTTCAGGTCTAATGTCTCAGCTCTGCTACCTCAATACCTTTCAACTGATTCTTATCTTGAAATGGAAGAGGGTTAGAAATTAATACTAGAAAAACTGCTTGGAAATACTTGGTGAGATCAATTTAAGAGTGACCAATGTACAGTTATACGCTTCCTAAGTGCTATTTAAAGTTGATTAAATATAATAAAGTGAAGCAGAACTCTAAAAGGAAAAAGACTGAATATGATTGGCATATATTTTTTTTTTTCAATTTTAAAATATTTATTTATTTGGCTGCATTGAGTCTTTGAGGGCTTCCCTGGTGGCTCACATGGTAAACTCTGCCTGCAATGTGGGAGACCTGGGTTCAGTCCCTGGGTTGGGAAGATTCCCTGGAGGAGGGAATGGCAACCCTCCAGGCAGTATTGCTGCCTGGAGAATCCCCATGGACAGAGGAGCCTGGCGGGCTTCAGTCCATGGGGTTTGCAAAGAGTCAGACATGACTGAGCAGCTAGGCACATAAGGTCTTAGTTGTGGCCTGTGGAAACTTTGTTGTGGCATGTGGAGTCTTTTGTTGAGGCAACAGAGGCTGTCTGGTTGTGCTGCTCAGCCTTAGTTGCTCTGGGGCATGTGGTTCCCCAGCCAAGGATCTAACCCGCATCCCCTGCTTTGCACGGTGGATTCCAAAGCACTGGACCAGCAGGGACGTCCCTGTAGTGCTGGTTTTGATAGTTGGTTTTAATGACAAACATGATGATGTGAAGTTTTGCTGTTGTTTTAGTTGCTAAGTTGTGTCCAACTTTTTTGCAACTCTGTGACCTATAACCCATCAGGATTCTCTATCCATGGGAGTTCCCAGGCAAGAATACTGGAGTGGGCTGCCATTTTTTTCTTCAAGGAATCGTCCAGACCCAGGGGATTGAACCCACATCTCCTGCACTGGCAGGTGGGTGCTTTACCACTGGGCCACCAGGGAAACACAAATGTAAAGTTTACGTCTAAACATTTTTGTGTAGCACTTGCTACACTTACCTCTTCAATAGTGTGGATTGATCCTTCTTGTTAATGTACAATCGCATCATCTTTCCAATAGCTGTTCAGTTCAGTTCAGTCGCTCAGTCGTGTCCAACTCTTTGTGACCCCATGCACCACAGCACACCAGCCCTCTCTGTCCATCACCAACTCCTGGAGTCTACTCAAACTCATCTCCATTGAGTCGGTGATGCCATCCAGCCATCTCATCTTCTGTTGTCCCCTTCTCCTCCTGCCCTCAATCTTTCTCAGCATCAGGGTCTTTTCAAATGAGTCAGCTCTTCGCATCAGGTGGCCAAAGTACTGGAGTTTCAGCTTCAACATCAGTCCTTCCAATGAACACCCAGAACTGATTTCCTTTAGGATGGACTGGTTGGATCTCCTTGCAGTCCAAGGGACTCTCGAGAGTCTTATCCAACACCACAGTTCAAAAGCATCAATTCTTCAGCGCTCAGCTTTCTTTATAGTCCAACTCTCACATCCATACATGTCTACTGGAAAAACCATAGCCTTGACTAGATGGACCTTTGTGGACAAAGTAATGTCTCTGCTTTTTAATATGCTGTCTAGGTTGGTCATAACTTTCCTTCCAAGGAGTAAGCATCTTTTAATTTCATGGCTGCAGTCACCATCCGCAGTGATTTTGGAGTCCAAAAAAATAAAGTCAACCACTCTTTCCACTGTTTCCCCATCTATTTGCCATGAAGTGACGGGACCGGATGCCATGATCTTAGTTTTCTGAATGTTGAGCTTTAAGCCAACTTTTTCACTCTCCTCTTTCACTTTCATCAAGAGGCTCTTTAGTTCTTCACTTTCTGCCATAAGGGTGGTGTCATCTGCATATCTGAAGTTATTGATATTTCTCCTGGCAATAGCTGACTTCATGCTATGGATTCAAAGAGGCCAGCAAAGAGACTTTTTGAAAGAAGGATCACAGCCTGTGAGAAATACATTAGTGCTGACAATTTGTTGTTACTTTCTTTGCATTTCTTCGTCTGTCCTCAGAAATTGGATACCAGCCTCCAGGACAAGCTAAGTCTAGAGCAAGAGTAACAGAGACATCAGTCTGTAAGTCCTCACCTAACATTGTCACAGAGGCCCTGGCACTCTGCTGGTTCATTTACTTATGTTTTCAGTTTCCCATTCTCTGAGAACCCTTGTAATCTTTTACTGTGGTGATTGTTTCTACTACCATTGAAAAGCTCCTGCAGGCCTATTACAAGGAGTCACCGTTAGATCTCCTTGCCCAGTCTTTTTCTTATAGCTTCCTCTTCTTTTCATAAGTGTCAGATTTTCATTATTGTGATCTCAAGTCTTTCTCTGCAAGATTCTACTTCATCCAGCTTTGTCTTTTATAGGTATTATAGTTCAGCAAAGCCCTTTACAGAGATGACTTCCCAGGGCACTCAATTGACAGAATATTTTAACGGGTTTGTTTAATGCTTAGAAAATTCACCATGATCTATAATCTAATTTCCCTTTTACACTCTTAAGTCCCCCATGAAGCAGAGCTTAAGACAAGAACTTATGTCCAACTAGCTTATTTTGCTAAATCATTCTAAGGAATAAGGATGGGGCAATGGACAAAGTGAAACAGATAATCCAAGGATGGTTAAGATGATCACTGTAAGCTACTAGGTCCCATTAAAGGAGGAGGCTGTAGAATTGTCTCCTGAAGGAATGGAAAAGGGGGTAACTTTCAACAGCCCCAGTCTCTCACTAGTCAAGGAATGCCCTTTGGGGGTGTTAACTCTCTTATACTGTCAGTTCCTTACTGACAACTGGGGGACAGCAGAGTATCATCCTTGTAATAGTACATGAGAGAGGTGAGGACCAGCTGAAGTAAAATACAAGAGTGAACCTCTGCACCACTGGTGGCTGAAACCACAGCTACAGTAAAAAGGTGGGTCTAGTGGATGTGAGGTGTGGAAGGAGGTACCCTAGGTATCCCCTCTAAGAACTTAATTTCCTATCAACTTAGATCCAATTTCTTTCATCTTAAGGGCTTCTGGCAGTTTTTCAATTTTAGGCATCAATTTATTAAAGAAATTCTAAAATCCACAAAATTAGAATTGGTGATATAATAGAACCCCATGGATCCAGCTTTAAAAACCACCAATAGACTGCTACTCCTATTTCATCAACACTTTCTTTTTTTCCTTTGTGTCTTTTTTTTTTTTAATTAAAAAAAAATTTTTTTTATTAGTTGGAGGCTAATTACTTCACAACATTTCAGTGGGTTTTGTCATACATTGATATGAATCAGCCATAGAGTTACACGTATTCCCCATCCCGATCCCCCCTCCCACCTCCCTCTCCACCCGATTCCTCTGGGTCTTCCCAGTGCACCAGGCCCGAGCACTTGTCTCATGCATCCCACCTGGGCTGGTGATCTGTTTCACCCTAGATAATATACATGCTGTTCTCTCGAAACATCCCACCCTCACCTTCTCCCACAGAGTTCAAAAATCTGTTCTGTACTTCTGTGTTCTTTGTGTCTTTTAAAGCAATGCCAAGGTAACATATAATTTTCATCCACCATAGTTTCAGTATATATATATGAGACAAGAATTTTTAAACCTGATCACAATATCATTGTTATACTTGGCAAAATAAACTCAGTCTAATATCCTGTCCATGTTCATTTTTACCTGACAGCTTCCAAATGCATTTTATAATTGGTTTATTTGAATTACAATCTTAACTTTACATTTGTTTCAATGTCCCTTAAGCTTAAAAAAATCTGTTATATTTGTTTTTTTAAATTAAAAACAGAAGTAACTGAATCATGTACCCTGTGGAATTCCCCACACTTTACATTTGACTGATGATAACTTCATAGTATTGTATACTATTCCTCCACACCAGAGTTTTTGACCTGTGAGTCCCACCCAGATCCATAGAATTCAAGGATTCTGTGACATGGCTTAAGAAAAAGATGTCTTTATATTCCCTGATGTTTAACAGAATTTAGCATTTCACTCACATTGAATATAAGTACCAAGTCACAAAAGTATTACCTCTACTGTATAGATTTTTATTTCTACTTGTCATAAATAGAAACTTTAATGTTCATATTACATTGCAGTTGTTAAAGGGACCTTGGAATATTATTTTCCTTCATCATTACTTTAAAATTTTACTGTAGTTACCAAATACTCCACTAGACTCCAAGTAGTCACAGTCTTCTTGTTCACAAGCCTGGTTGGTTCACTAAGGGTCAAACCTGGGGCTAGTAATTACTCAATGATAACAGTGACCTTAACAAGCCACGTGAAAATTCTCAATTTTCACTTTATATTACAAAAATACAGTACCCTTTTGTAACATAAATGAGTAAAAATGCTATAATTTAAGAGCAAACAAGTTTAAAACATTTTGCCATTGAGTTAAATATATTTGCCATTTAATGTAATTTATTATGACTATAAACAGATTATATAGTGGATTTTTCACTGGCTCTAAGTTCTGTGAGTAAGAGATTTTTCTTTTTCTGCTCCTTTTAAACATTAGATTATGAAATGAAAACTGGAGCCCATTATACAGAGTGAAGTAAGCCAGAAAGATAAACACCAATACAGTATACTAACACATATATATGGAATTTAGAAAGATGGTAACAATAACCCTATATGCAAGACAGAGAAAGAGACACAGATTTATAGAACAGACTTTTGGACTCTGTGGGAGAAGGCGAGGGTGGGATGTTCTGAGAGAACAGCATCGAAACATGTATATCATCTCGGGTGAAACAGATCGTCAGTCCAGGTTGGATGCATGAGACAAGTGCTCGGGGCTGGTGCACTGGGAAGACCCAGAGGGATGGGATGGGGAGGGAGGTGGGAGGGGGGATCAGGAGGGGAACACGTGTAAATCCATGGCTGATTCATGTCAATGTATGGCAAAAACCACTACAATATTGTAAAGTAATTAGCCTCCAACTAATAAAAATAAATGGAAAAAAATACTTAGTCTGAAAAGTTAATAGTGAAACTTAATTACAAGGAGTCTGTTTACATATGTGAAAGATTCTTAAAAATGTTTGTGTAGAAGTGGATTTAATGTATTTCTTTTGACAAATCTAAGTTAGTTAAAAATCATTGCTCCTAACTTCTGCCATTTGGAGACAAAGAAAATAAAGAATAGTGAAAAAAATAAAACCTTTGTTACAGGTAATTCCTTTTTGCTATTATATTTGAAGATTTATAAAAGTTCTTAATTTATTGAAAACCAGTCATCAAATTATAGGTGACATGAAAACATTAGGGACTCATTTTTTTAAATTAATTAATTTATTTTAATTGGAGGATAATTGCCTTACAATATTGTGATAGTTGTTTAAGTCTCTCCTTTCATATAATTGTTAAGTAAGTAATACTGGATGAACTAGGACTACTACTAATGCTGACAAATGCTACTAACGGTCCACTGTATAAGTGCGATGTATTACCTTGTGTATTTTTTGAAAGACCATCATAAATACTTTAAATATTACTTTAAATTTAGATGTTTAAGAACTTATAATTTATTAAAACATTGTCAATATTTAATACTAATGAGTAGTTACAAGATTTGGAATTCTAATAATTAATAAAACACTTCCCATTTTAATAAACATCAATTGTTATTAAATAATATCTAGAAATAATTCAATTTGTTTATGAGATAAGGAATGATTTCTCCCCACACACATTTTCTTTTTTTTTTTCTTTTAATTTTCTCTCTTTATTTTTTTTAAATTTTTTTTTAATTTTTATTAGTTGGAGGCTAATTACTTCACAACATTTCAGTGGGTTTTGTCATACATTGATATGAATCAGCCATAGAGTTACACGTATTCCCCATCCCGATGCCCCCTCCCACCTCCCTCTCCACCCGATTCCTCTGGGTCTTCCCAGTGCACCAGGCCGGAGCACTTGTCTCATGCATCCCACCTGGGCTGGTGATCTGTTTCACCATAGATAGTATACATGCTGTTCTTTTGAAATATCCCACCCTCACCTTCTCCCACAGAGTTCAATAGTCTGTTCTGTACTTCTGTGTCTCTTTTTCTGTTTTGCATATAGGGTTATCGTTACCATCTTTCTAAATTCCATATATATGTGTTAGTATGCTGTAATGTTCTTTATCTTTCTGGCTTACTTCACTCTGTATAAGGGGCTCCAGTTTCATCCATCTCATTAGGACTGATTCAAATGAATTCTTTTTAACGGCTGAGTAATATTCCATGGTGTATATGTACCACAGCTTCCTTATCCATTCATCTGCTGATGGGCATCTAGGTTGCTTCCATGTCCTGGCTATTATAAACAGTGCTGCGATGAACATTGGGGTGCACGTGTCTCTTTCAGATCTGGTTTCCTCAGTGTGTATGCCCAGAAGTGGGATTGCTGGGTCATATGGCAGTTCTATTTCCAGTTTTTTAAGAAATCTCCACACTGTTTTCCATAGCGGCTGTACTAGTTTGCATTCCCACCAACAGTGTAAGAGGGTTCCCTTTTCTCCACACCCTCTCCAGCATTTATTGCTTGTAGACTTTTGGATAGCAGCCATCCTGACTGGCATGTAATGGTACCTCATTGTGGTTTTGATTTGCATTTCTCTAATAATGAGTGATGTTGAGCACCTTTTCATGTGTTTGTTAGCCATCTGTATGTCTTCTTTGGAGAAATGTCTGTTTAGTTCTCTGGCCCATTTTTTGATTGGGTCATTTATTTTTCTGGAATTGAGCTTCAGGAGTTGCTTGTATATTTTTGAGATGAATCCTTTGTCTGTTTCTTCATTTGCTATTATTTTCTCCCAATCTGAGGGCTGTCTTTTCACCTTGCTTATAGTTTCCTTTGTAGTGCAAAAGCTTTTAAGTTTCATTAGGTCCCATTTGTTTAGTTTTGCTTTTATTTCCAATATTCTGGGAGGTGGGTCATAGAGGATCTTGCTGTGATTTATGTCGGAGAGTGTTTTGCCTATGTTCTCCTCTAGGAGTTTTATAGTTTCTGGTCTGACATTTAGATCTTTAATCCATTTTGAGTTTATTTTTGTGTATGGTGTTAGAAAGTGTTCTAGTTTCATTCTTTTACAAGTGGTTGACCAGTTATCCCAGCACCACTTGTTAAAGAGGTTGTCTTTTTTCCATTGTATATCCTTGCCTCCTTTGTCAAAGATAAGGTGTCCATAGGTTTGTGGATTTATCTCTGGGCTTTCTATTCTGTTCCATTGATCTATATTTCTGTCTTTGTGCCAGTACCATACTGTCTTGATGACTGTGGCTTTGTAGTAGAGTCTGAAGTCAGGCAGGTTGTTGAATGATTTCTCCCCACACACATTTTCAAAATCATCCGTTTATTGTTGAGACACTTGGATTTATGTGATGACAAGCAGTGGTTCTCAAACTTTCAGTTCAGTTCAGTTCAGTCGCTCAGTCGTGTCCCACTCTTTGCGACCCCATGAATCACAGCATGCCAGGCCTCCCTGTTCATCACCAACTCCAGAGTTTACCCAAACTCATGTCCATCGAGTCAGTGATGCCATCCAGCCATCTCATCTTCTGTTGTCCCCTTCTCCTCCTGCCCCCAATCCCTCCCAGCATCAGGGTCTTTTCCAATGAGTCAGCTCTTTGCATGAGGTGGCCCAAGTACTGGAGTTTCAGCTTCAGCATCAGTCCTTCCAATGAATACCCAGGACTGATCTCCTTTAGGATGGACTGGTTGGATCTCCTTGCAGTCCAAGGGACTCTCAAGAGTCTTATCCAACACCACAGTTCAAAAGCATCAATTTTTCGGCACTCAGCTTTCTTCACAGTCCAACTCTCACATCCATGCATGACCACTGGAAAAACCATAGCCTTGACTAGACGAACCTTTGATGGCAAAGTAATGTCTCTGCTTTTTAATATGCTATCTAAGTTGGTCATAACTTTCCTTCCAAGGAGTAAGCGTCTTTTAATTTCATGGCTGCAGTCACCATCTGCAGTGATTTTGGAGCCCCCCAAAAATAAAGTCTGACACTGTTTCCACTGTCTCCCCATCTATTTCCCATGAGGTGATGGGACCAGATGCCATGATGTTAGTTTTCTGAATGTTAAGCTTTAAGCCAACTTTAGTCTGTATCAAAATCACTTGAAGGCTTTTAAAACTCAGATCGCAGGGTCCCAGGAGTTTCTGATTCAGTAAATCTAGAGTTAGATTCAGGATTACGCCTTTGTAAGAAGTTCTTAGGTGACATTGAAGCTGATGGCCCAGGGACCACACTTGAAGAAATACTTCTGTGAACTATAATATGAATTTATTCAGTTATCAATTCAACCATTCTATAAAAATTTGAGTACCTACTATATGGCGAAATCTGGGAATAAAAAGTAGAGAAGCTACATTTTCTTTACTGGAGGGAATTATCCTGAGTGTCCATGGCTTACTTTATGTTGCGAAGGAGTCGTCAGTGTTTAAATTCTACTTGCAGTTTCATGTATCCACATGGTTTTTGCTTCACTTAAATTTTTTTCATAGGGAATGAAACGGTATTTTCTTGAACAACTTATGATAATTGATTTAAGATAAAATTTGATGGATCCAACCGAAAGCCACCTCAGTGAATCTGAAAAGCCAGTCAGCCTTGAAGAGAATATCATAGTAGACTAAGACACTAAATTCCTGAGGGCTGCCACAGCCCAATAGCAGAGCTTTAACACCAGAAAATTGTTTCTCACGGTGCTGGAGGCCAGAAGTCCAAGATTAAAGTGTTGCCGAGGTTGGTTGTCCTGTGGGACCTCTCTTCTTGGCTTGCAGATGGCCTTCCTGTCACCGTCTTCACATGGCCTTTTCTCGGTACCTGGGCATTCCTGGTATTTTTCGCTTCTTATAAAGATCATGTTGGATAAGGGTATCACCCTGTCAGCCTCATTTAAATGAAACCACTTTTGTCAATGCCTGTCACCTAATATGGTTACATTCTGAGGTAGTAGGGATTGGGAATTCAAAATATGAATTTTAAGTGGACATATTTCATTTCATAAAAGATGCTCACAGTTGTTACAAGAAAACATACCTTTGATGATACAACTTTAAAATTGTATCTAAGACATTATCTTTTGTTTTCCCCACAATCAGCCCCTCTATAATGAAATATTAAGAGGCTATATTTCCAGGACTATGGTAGATGCAAAAGGAATAAGGAAAACTTATTTTGTCTTCAATTTCAAAAGTTGTTTTTACATGTTAAGTTGTAAATTTGTCTCTTTGCAAATTGTGATGCATAGTCTTTAAGAAACAATATTTTGGCTGAGGATAAGTTTCCTAGAAGAACTCAAAAATTCCATTTATCTATAATGAAATTGAACTACTGTATAATTCAAACAGAAACTATCTAATTCTAATTTTCATTAAATGTAATTCAGGTTTTCTTCATGCAAGTGGTAAAATAAGGATAGTTTTAATCACAGAAGCAAATGTTTTATCTTGATCTTTAGTTGAAACTTCCATCCATTCTTCAACAAACATTTACTGGACTTTGTGCTCAGGTATATTCTGAGAGCTTAAAATATAGTGTTGAATAAGGACAGATATGGACCTCAATGGATCTGTGGTCTAGGAGGCAATTGAAAAGTTTTAAAGTCCAACAGCAGAAGGAAATGAAGCTATCCATAGCAATATTTGAGGAGAACTGTTTTGGTAACCAAATGGTTGTATCAGGAAACAATTTCATCCCAAATGACTAAAAATGAGGTTCACCTAAAAAGTTCTACTTAGCCAGGTGTGGGCAAGTTTGAAGAAGCAAACAAGTTATATTATTATCAGAGCCTAACCATTACTGTCCCTAGATCTGAAGGGTGCAAGTAAGGAATTCCTGGTACTGGAGCCCAGCTGGAAGAGAAATCGTGAAGGAAGGGACAGGGAGGTATTGATGTGGGGGCAAGGGGGAGAGAAAGCTGCTGACAGAAACAGGGCCCAAAGCAAGGAGGTAAAGAAGTGGTTAGAATAAAATATCTTAATTTCTCTCCTGTTCTCTATTTTGATGGTGCTTTCCTTTGTCCAAATGCTACAAGAAGTCAAACAGTGAGGGAACTTGAGTGATGTAGTCTGCTGGGTTTAGCAGAGAAAGAGAAGAAAAGATAGGAAGAGGAGAGGTCCAAGGAAAATAGCAAATCACCATCAGAGAGGCTTCAGAAGACCTAAGATTATGGTTAGAAGAGCCATTCTGACACATTATCTATAAGCAAGAATATTTGAATGTCAAGCACTGTTGTTATGAAATAGAGTTTATATTTTGCATTTGAAATCAAATTATGGAGAAGACTAAGTAACATATGCAAAAAATCAGAGAACTATAAAGAATAGTGAACAATCATGAGCTAAGTAATTTATCGTAAGTGGAGGCTCAGGCAGAGAGAAAGATCACTGGGTGTCACAAACTTACATTTTATCAAAAATCAATTTTTATCAATTGGCCATTTAATGGGGGCCTAATTATTTTTTCTAAGCTTGTATTCAGTCATGTTAATTCCATAGCCAGTGTATGATATTTTTTTCAATCCATGCAGCAGATATGCCCTATTGAAACATCTTTCTTTGAGAATGCTATGAAGGTTAGGTCTTGGCATTATCCCCAGGATGACAAAGTCTTTCTATCTTTGGAAATAGTTGTACAATTTCAGAAACCGCTAAGGTGACTGGGTGGTACTTGGATTCAACATAATTGAATAATATTTTTAGGACACTATGTGAGCATGAAATGCATTAAGTGATAAGGTAGATGAATCTGTGAATACTAATAGAATGATAGGAAATCACCAAGTGTTCATGAACACAAAACTGCAAAAAGTATAAATAATTTTAAAAGTATTTTAATCATTTATCAAATTGCATCATTTATCAAAATAATTGAAACACTTATAAGTAATAAATCTACTATCTGATCACTTTATTCCCATCTCTGCATAGAT
The DNA here is from genome assembly GCF_910594005.1 of Cervus elaphus. Classification (NCBI taxonomy): domain Eukaryota; kingdom Metazoa; phylum Chordata; class Mammalia; order Artiodactyla; family Cervidae; genus Cervus; species Cervus elaphus. The sequence goes on from NC_057840.1 coordinate 14,524,911, forward strand.
TTTTGGCTTTCTGTAATGCAGTATATTATGATTAATAAGAAAATTCATCCCTTAAATAGTTTCTAAAATCTCATCCCTTCAGACAAATACCTCTAACTTCTGTGTGAACATACAGACCTTGTAACTCTTTATTTCCTTGTGTGTCATTTGTACAAAATGCATCTCTACTGAAAATAATTATCTTTTAAAATTTTTTAGATTTAATTCTATTCTTTAATTGCCTATCATGTGTCTCTTATATATTTGTAGTAATTAAAAAATTATTTTATTTTTTTCTTTATATATATAATTGAAGTATAGTTAACATAATTTTTCAGGTACAAGGCAAGATGATTCAATTATACATATACACATATATTATTTTTGAGATTATCTTCCATTATAGGTCATTACAAGATATTGACTGTAGTTCACTGTGCTATATAGTAAACCTTTGTTGCTTGTTGAGTATCTATTTTTTAAAATTAGAAATCAGGCATTCTACTCATACTAAGTCAAACAAGTGGAATAAAAATGTCATAAAATTTTTAGTTAGGCATAAATTCATAAGTTTTCTAAAATATATATATTATACATGGTGTTTATAATGTTGCTGTTCAGTCATTCAATGGTGTTTGACCCTTTATGACCCCATGGACCACAGCACACTGGGCTTCCTGTCCTTCACCATCTCCCAGAGCTTGCTCAAACTCATGTCCATTAAGTCAGAGATGCCATCCAACCATCTCATCCTCTGTTGTTCCCCTCTCCTCCTGCCTTCAATCTTTCCCTGCATCAGGGTCTTTTCTAATGAGTCAGCTCTTTGCATCAGGTGGCCAAAGTATTGGAGCTTCAGCTTCAGCACAGTCTTTCCAATGAATATTCGGGATTGATTTCCTTTAGGATTGACTGGTTTGATCTTTCTGTTCAAGGGACTCTCAAGAGTGTTCTCCAGCACCACAGTTCAAAAGCATCAATTCTTTGGTGCTCAGCCTTCTTTATGTCCAACTGTCACATCCATACATGATTACTGGAATAACCATAGCTTTGACTATATGGACCTTTATTGGCAATGTCTCTGCTTTTTAACACACTCTCTAGGTTTGTCATAGCTTTTCTTCCAAGGAGCAAACATCTTTTAATTTCATGGCTGCAGTCACCATCTGCAGTGATTTTGGAGCCCAAGGAAATAAAGTCTGTCACTGTTTCCATTGTTACCCATCTATTTGCCATGAAGTGATGGGACCAGATGCCATGATCTTAGTTTTCCGAATGTTGAGTTTTAAGCCAGCTTTTTCACTCTCTTCTTTTACTTTCATCAAGAGACTCTTTAGTTTGTCTTCACTCTCTGCCGTAAAGGTGGTCTGTGTATCTCAGGTTATTGATATTTCTCCTGGGAGTCTTGATTCCAGCTTGTGCTTCATCCAGCCTGGTGTTTCACATCATGTACTCTGCATATAAGTTAAATATATGTGTTTATACATATGTATACAAAAACTTTTCTACTCTGCTTGATAAAGGCTATAGAAAGAACATTAGAAAAAAATGAAGAAATGGAGAAGTTGGAAAACATAAACTCAATGAAATGGAAACACTGAATGTGAAATAGAAAAAGTGAAACAAACTAGATAAAACTAAAAGATCATTGTCCAGTCATTTTTAAACATGGCTGCTCATTAGAAACATGTCCGGAGCTTTGAGGGGAAAAAGCAATACTTGAGCGTTTGTATTTTTCAAAAAATTGCAAGATAATTCTGATGTGTATCAGATTTTAAAAAGTGATTATAGGTTTTTCCTGTAAATGGTAGTTTTGGTGATATAGAATTATACTATTTTTCTGTTGACCATTCATGATACAATGGTATTAAGTGAGTAATAATTGCATAATAACAATAGTGAAAGATGTTTATCAGTTATCACAATCAATACACAGGCAAAAAATAAATGATAATTACAGTTGCAAGCCATAATGGGAATATGATTAACCTACAATATAAAATAATTACATAAAATCTGGGGAGTCAAGCAGAGAAAGTGGAAGTGCATACATGCACATGTTTTCCTCCACCCAGCCAGTCTGTGTCTTTTGGCTGGTACATTTAATCCATTTACATTTAAGGTAATTATTGATATGTATGATCCTATTACCATTTCCTTGTTTGGGGTTTATTTTCTTGTAGTTCTTTTCCTTGTGTTTGCTGCCTGGAGAAGTTCCTCTAGCATTTGTTGTAAAGCTGGTTTGGTGGTGCTGAATTCTCTTAACTTTTGCTTGTCTGGAAAGTTTTTTATTTCTCCATCAAACTGAATGAGAGTCTTTCTGGGTAGAGTATTTTGGTTGTAAGTTCTTCCCTTTCATCACTTTAAATATATCATGCCAGTCCCTTCTGGCTTGTAGAGTTTCTGTTGAGAAATCAGCTGATAGCCTGATGGGAGTTCTTTTTCATGTTATGTGTTGTTTTCCCTTGTTACTTTTTATATTTTATCTTTGTCTTTAATTTTTGTCAGTTTCATTACTATGTGTCTTGGTGTGTTCCTCCTTGGGTTTATCTTGCCTAGGACTTTATGTGCTTTTCTAGACTTGGTTGACTATTTCCTTTACCATATTAGCGAAGTTTTCAGATATTATCTCTTCAAATATTTTTCAGATCCTTTCTCTCTTTCTTCTCTTCTGGGACCCCTATAATGCGAATGTTGGTGCATTTAATGTCTGCTGTCCCAGAGGTCTCTTAGGTTCTCTTCATTTTTTTTTTTTTTTCATTCTTTTTTCTATATCCTGTTCTGTGTCAGTGATTTCCAGTATTCTGTCCTGTAGGTCATTTATCTATTCTGTTCTTCTGCCTCAGTTATTCTGCTATGGATTCCTTCCAGTGTACTATTTATCTCTGTTTATCCTTTAGTTCTTCTAGGTCTGTGGTAAACATTTCTTGGATCTTCTCCATTGTTTTCGCAAGAATCTGGATCATCTTCACTATCATTATTCTGAATTGTTTTTCTGAATGGTTGCCTATCTCCACTTCATTTAGTTGTTATTCTGGGGTTTTATCTTGTCCATTCATCTGAGATATAACTTTCTGTTTTTTCATCCTGATGAACTTTCTGTAATGTGGTTTTTGCTCTAGCTACTGTGGGATTGTGGTTCTTGCTTCTTCTGTCTGTCCGTTGATGGAGAAGGCTAAGAGGCTTGTGTAAGCTTCCTGATAGGAGGGACTGGTGGTGGGAAAAACCGGGTCTTGCTCTAGTGGGCAGGGCCTTGCTCAGTAAAGCTCTAATCCATCTCTCTGCTGATGAGTGGGGTTATGTTCCCTTCCTGCTAATTGTTTGATCTGAGAGCATCCATCCCTGGGGTTTACTGGGCTCTATGATAGGGTTAATGGCAAACTGCAGGAGTGCTTATGTCAAGGGGGACCCTCCGGGAGTGCTTCTGCCAGTGCCTCTGTCCCCCTGGTGAGCCCCTGACAACCCACGCCTCCAGAGGTGACTTTCCAACACTGGCAGGTAGCATTGGTTCAGTCTGCTGCGGGGTCACTGCTCCTTTCCTCTGGGTCTTGCCGCATGCAAGATTTTGTTTGTGCCCTCAAGACTGGAGTCTCTGTTTCCCCCAGTCCTGTGAAAGTCCTATAATCAAATCCTGCTGGCTTCAAAGGTCATATTCCTACTGTATTGCTGCAGCTTCTTCTTTGTCTTTGGGGTATCTTATTTGGTGGGTTCCATCATTCTCCTGTCAATGGTTGCTCAACAGCTAGTTGTGATTTTGGTGCTCTCACAGGAGATGAGCACATGTCCTTCTACTCTGCAATCTTGAACAGGAAGCCTCTTATTTTGCTAAATTTTAAATTGAAATGGTTCTGATATACTGGGGAGAAACATGTGGTGATTAATCCCATAGGCTTGAAGTTGGAATCCATGGATTTGAGCCTTGGCTCTCTATTTGCTAGCCATTTACCTTAATCAAGTTATTGAACTTCTATAACCCTTATCTTCTTAATTTGTAAATAAGGAATAATAACCTCCAAGAATTATTATGAGGACTACATGAGAATGTGTTCCTGATTAATCACCTATTTAAAAATTTAAGTTATTATTGTTTTTAGTCCAAACAGTTCAAATTATAACCATTTAAAATATCTAAATGTGTATATAAGTATCTAAGTGTATATAAGTGTATATAAGTATCAAACCTCTTGATGTTTATACAATTTAATATTATCCATCATGAGACAATATACAACATTCTCCTACTTTAAAATATGACGTTTACCTAATTTAAAGTATGATATTCCTAAGTATAAGAGTAAATTAAATATTTTTAAAAGTTGATGTTTATCTCTTGTAATTACTGATCTCTTAAAGTAATTCATTATTGATGAGTTTTGAGAAATAATGTTTTAATATTAAGAAGTTCATATTTTTATCAAAGGACACAGTAAGTTAGTAATTTGGGTGAGATTTTGGAGAAAAAAAATCCTTAGGAGTTGCCTCTAATCAAATTCTGAAAGTTTTTAACATATTAACATCTCCATCTGCTCTTTTCATCATTAGTGAAACAGGTGGTACATGTAATCTCCAAGGTAAAGGAAAACTCATGTGAGCTTTCAACAGCTCTAATGTAAATTTAAAAGAAATTATTACTATTTCCATTTGCAGAAATATTTAAAAAGTGGAAATAAGTAGTTAAGGTAAATGATATTTTATCTTTTTTCTATGAAAATGGCAGAGAAGTAAAGCTGTTCGTGCCTAATGCCATATTTTAAAAATGTAATCTTCCAGGGAAAGAAATCTCTAGAGCTCAGCAATTCATTTTCATAGCTAATATATCTCTTTTTGTCTGTCCTATGCTGTGTGTGTGTGTGTGTGTGTGTGTGTGTGTGTGTATGTGTGTGTGTTAGCTGCTCAATCATGTCAACTCTCTATATGGCTCAATGGACTGTAGCTTACCAGGCTTCTGTGTCCATGGAATTCTCCAGGCACAAATACTGAAGTGGGTAGCCATTCCCTTCTCCAGGAGATCTTCTTGACCCAGGAATCAAACCCAGGTCTCCTGCATATACAGTACTGTATTTTTATGTTTCACATAACAACAACAAAAAAAACCTAGTGAATGTGACATAAATATTAAAGAGGATAAGTTGGCTTTCATAAATATATAAATCTGGAAACAAGCTGAGTTTATTTTGATTCAGCAACTTAAAGATTTCTTTAAAGACCTCAATTTTTTTTCCATTTTTCCTTGCATTGTCAAGTTTGTGATCAAGGTTTTCTCAATCTTTGTAAACATCTGTTCTCCAGAAACAGAAGTGTTTAATTTATAGGGTTCTAATCCAGAGTCCTAAAATTTACTTTTAAAAATTTAGTTTCTAGTTGGATTGACTAAGGTCACATAGAGCTGAACCAATCAATGTGCAAGAGAACAGAAATCTGCTGATTGGCTTAGATAAATCAAATGCTGCCCTGTGAAATTTAACTTTCCCCAGAACACATGAGCTGCATGGTGAAATGGTAGGTACCCAAACCCAAATTAATAACACTTTTAGGAAGGATAAAGGAGCCAATAGAAGCTGACTAGGTAACCAGCAAGAGGATTCCTGGGTGGCTCAGACGGTAAAGAATCAGCCTGCAATGCAGAAGACAAGTGTTCAATCCCTGGGTCGAGAAGATTCCCTGGAGAAGGGAATAGCAACCCACTCCAGTATTCTTGCCTGGAGAATTCCATGGTCAGAGGAGCCTGGCGGGCTATAGTCCATAGGGTTTCAAAGAGTCAGACACACCTGAAAGACTAACACATTTAACAGTTCAGTTCAGTTCAGTCACTCAGTTGTGTCTGACTCTTTGCAACCGCATTGACTGCAGCACTCCAGGCCTCCCTGTCCATCACCAACTCCCAGAGATTACTCAAATTCATGTTCATTGAGTCGGTGATGCCTTCCAACCATCTCATTCTCTGTTATCCCCTTCTCCTCCCACCTTCAATCTTTCCCAGCATCAGGGTCTTTTCAAATGAGTCAGCTCTTCGCATCAGGTGGCCAAAGTATTACAGTTTCACTTTCAACATAAGTCCTTTCAATGAACACCCAGGACTGATCTCCTTTAGGATGGACTGGTTGGATCTCCTTGCAGTCCAAGGGACTCTCAAGAGTCTTCTCCAACACCACAGTTCAAAAGCATCAATTCTTCAGTGCTCAGCTTTCTTTATAGTTCAACTCTCACATCCATACATGACTACTGGAAAAACCATAGCTTTGACTAGACGGACCTTTGTTGGCAAAGTAATGTCTGCTTTTTAATATGCTGTCTAGGTTGGTCATAACTTTTCTTCCAAGGAGTAAGCGTCTTTTAATTTCATGGCTGCAGTCACCATCTGCAGTGATTTTGGAGTCCAAAAAAATTAAGTCTGTCAGTGTTTCCGCTGTTTCCCCATCTATTTCCCATGAAGTGATGGGACCAGATGCCATGATCTTAGTTTTCTGAATGTTGAGCTTTAAGCCAACTTTTTCACTCTTCTCCTTCACTTTCATCAAGAGGCTCTTTCGTTCTTTGCTTTCTTCCATAAGGGTGGTGTCATCTGCATATCTGAGGTTAGTGATATTTCTCCCAGCAATCTTGATTCCAGCTTGTGCTTCATCCAGCCCAGCGTTTCCCATGATGTACTCTGCATATAAGTTAAATAAGCAGGGTGACAATATACAGCCTTGACTTATTCCTTTCCCTATTTGGAACTAGTCTGTCTTTCCTTGTCCAGTTCTAACTTTTGCTTCCTGACCTGCATACAGATTTCTCAAGAAGCAGGTCAGGTGATCTGGTATTCCCATCTCTTTAAAAATTTTTACAGTTTGTGGTTGTCCACACAGTCAAAGGCTCTGGCGTAGTCAATAAAGCAGAAGTACTTTTTCTGGAACTCCCTTGTTTTTTTGATAATACAATGGATGTTGGCCATTTGATCTCTGGTTCCTCTGCCTTTTCTAAACCAGCTTGACCATCTGGAAGTTTTCAGTTCATGGACTGTTGAAGCCTGGCTTGGAGAATTTTGAGCAGTACTTTACTAGCGTGTGAGATGAGTGCAGTTGTGCCATAGTTTGAGCCTCCTTTGGCATTGCCTTTCTTTGGGATTGGAATGAAAACTGACCTTTTCCAGTCCTGTGCATACTGCTGAATTTGCAAAATTTGCTGGCATATTGAGTGCAGCACTTTCACAGCATCATCTTTTAGGATTTGAAATAGCTCAACTGGAATTCCATCACCTCCACTAGCTTTGTTTGTAGTGATGCTTTCTAAGGCCCACTTGACTTTGCATTCCTGGTTGTCTGGCTCTAGGTGAGTGATCATACTATAGTGATTATCTGGGTTGTGAAGATTGTTTTTGTATAGTTCTTCTGTGTATTCTTGCCACCTCTTTTGACAGGTGACCAGCAAATCTACTGCAGGCACTTTCATCAAAGTTATCAAAAAGAATGACAAAAATCATAAAAGCTATCTTGGAGATTTTGTAAATATAGCTACACATTTAAAATTACATGTAGAAATACAAAGGACATATAAAGAAACTATCTACAGATATTACAGTAGTTCCTTAATTTTTTTCTTAAATAGGACCTCTATTCCCCAAAATTTTATTTATTATTTTGTGTGGATTTTTTTGAAGTTTATGGATCTGGAGATTCCAAGAGCCTCATCTGTGCCTTTGAGTACTGAATAATATGTCCCTGCCAAGAGCATTGTCAGTTATGAGAACTGAATTCTTGTTTTGAAAATACACCTCCTGGTAACTTGCTCCTGGTGGTATCTGGATAGTACTTGTTATGTGGTTTCATCATGTGCAGCTCAGACACTTTATCATGTGGAAGCATGAGAAATATTGCATTTATTTGTTGTTGTTCAGTCATAGCCATTCAGTCATATCCTACTCTGCAAATGACGTGGCCTGCAGCACATCAGGCATCCCTGTCCTTCACTATGTCCTGGAGTTTGCTCAAACTCATGTCCATTGATTCAATGGTGCCATCCAGCCATCTCATCCTTTGTCACCCGTTTCTCCTCCATAGAGCTGGTTAAATAATGAATGATTTAAAAATGCTAGAGCGTAGTGCACACCAAAGTTGCAGGTGATTTTCTTTCTGCCATTTCTCTGATGCCAACAATAACCACACTGCCTTATTTCAAATTGACTTCCAGAATTGACAACTGTGTCTGAAAGTGGAAAAAACAGTTAACGTTCTTTTTTATCTTTTTGGTTTTAGCAAATTACTCTGAGTGAGCCGAGGCAAAGCTACAGTTAGAACAAGCTTGGAAACACTAGGTAAATATTGCAGTACAAGTTCAGTGTGGTTTCTGTTAAAAGTTGACAGATAGTTTAAGTTCTCTAGGGACTGAAAAGGCAATTCTGTTTATAGTTCAAATGAATAAGATGTAAGGATTTTCTCCAGACCTTTTAAGGTTTTAGAGTCAAAATTCATCATTTTTTAAAAATACATTCTAAACCACATATAACAACTACACAGAACAAATAAACATAGGTTTGTATATGACTGTCTTGTAGGAAAGAATTAGAAGGATTAGGGATATATGAAACAGTTTAGCAGGGAAAAGATTTCCAAGAAGGACAGCTCCGTAGTATACTTATCTTTAGGCCAAAGCATGCTTAACATATTCCAGAAAATTATAGTTCTAATATTTCTTAAAATCCTTCACAAAAGCAGGCCCAACCAACAATAACCCTGTAGTCAAGATAATGTGTACCATATATTAAAAGAGTCTCTGCTCAGTCAGGACATTCATGAGTTTATTTACATGAAGGAGAGAGGACTTGCTGGTGGTTTGTACTTGGTTGGGGTGGAAGTGTGAAACAGTGCAGAGATCAACCTATGGACTCTTTATGAAACATTCTGTGAACCAAGGGAGGCAAAGCAGTTCAGTGCTTTGGTTTAAAGTGTGTCAAAAGAGGCATATTCCACTTGTTCATTTTTTTTTTGTTATTGTTCAGAGCAACACAGCTTGAAGCAGACACCGTGAAGATGGAAGTTAATGAAGTATCATTCTGTTCTCTAGTGGCTTTGTAGCTTTTTAAGCAGCAAGATAAGCTACACTTATCCTGAAATAATATTTTCATGAGGGGAAGACAGCAGAAGCAAAGTGAAGGGGACCACTCAGAGAGCCTTGGTAGATAGCAAACTTCAGAGAAATGTTGGACTAACCTGAAAATTATTTGTGAGTATATATATCAGATGATATAGGAGGTTGGCAACTAGTGAGGATGTTGAGTGCTATTCATAGATAGAAGGAATCATAATCCAGTGATATTTAAAAGTATTGCTACTGCTGTTAAGATTATTTCAGACTAGTAAGGGGTGAATAGTAATTGTAGCCCATTTCTTAGCTCTGTGATCTTAGAAAACTAAAAAATCAAATGAACAAAGAAAGATGATTAATAAATCTCAAGGCAAAGAATGGCATGTTGTATTTACAATATGTATTTCAAGAGTTGTTTCCATCCTACTTTGTTTTCATTGTAGGCACTTCCAACTTTAGTTGTGTAAATGATGATAGTCAGTTTATTATTTTAAGTTTAGAGATTAGTTTGGTCACTTGAAGTATGAAGAATTCAGTCCATAAAAGAATACTCAGAGGTCTTTTTTATAATGCGGGAAGCTGGCATTACATTTGGAAACCTTGAGAAAATAATTCCTCAGATTGCTAAAAGTCAATAGATTTCAGAAGTGTTTATTTATGAGAAAGACATGGAATGTCTTTGATGGGTTGGCATAAATGACTGTTCTACCATTGTCACTGTTCTGATGTTTTTGGATGATTTTAACAGAACTTTTATGTTATATTTTAAAATTGATTTTTATTGGTGTATAGTTGATTTACAGTGTTAAAGTAGTTTCTTCTGTGCAGCAAAGTGAGTCAGTTATGCATATACATATATTCACTCTTTTTTAGATTCTATTCCCATATAGGCCATTATAGAGTATTGAGGAGAGTTCTCTGTGCTATACAGTAGGTTCTTATTAAGTGTTACCTATTTATATATAGTGTGTGTACATGTCAGTCCAAGTCTCTCAATTTATGCCTCCCCTGCTTTCCCCCTTGGAAACCATGTTTGCATTTATTCCTTATTGCAAAATTCAGACTTAAATTGAAGAAAGAAGGGAAAACCACTAGACCATTCAGGTATGACCTAAATCAAATCCCTAATGATTATACATGGAAGTGACAAATAGATTCAAGGGATTAGATCTGATAGACAGAGTGCCTGAAGAACTGTGGACAGAGGTTCATGACATTGTATAGGAGGCAGGGATCAAGACCATCCCCAGAAAAAGAAGTGCAAAAAGGCAAAATGGTTGTCTGAGGAGGCCTTACAAATAGCTGTGAATAGAAGAGAAAGCAAAGCAAAAAAGGAAAGATACACCCGTCTGAATGCAGAGTTCCAAAGAATAGCAAGGAGAGATAAGAAAGCCTTCCTTAGTGATCGATGAAAACAAATAGAGGAAAACAATAGAATGGGAAACACTAGAGATCTCTCCAAGAAAATTAGAGATACAACGGGAATATTTCATGAAAAGATGGGCACAATAAAGGACGAAGTGGTATGGACCTAACACAAGCAGAAGATAATAAGAACAGGTGGCAAGAATAAACAGAAGAACTATACTGGAAAGATCTTCATGATGCAGATAATCATGATGGTGTGATCACTCACCTAAAGCAAGACATCATGGAGTGCAAAGTCAAGTGGGCCTTAGGAAGCATCACTACAAACAAAGCTAGTGGAAGTGATGGAATCCCAGTTGATCTATTTCAAATTCTAAAAGATGATGCTGTAAAAGTGTTGCACTCAATATGTCAGAAAATTTGGAAAATGCAGCAGTGGCCACAGGACTGGAAAAGGTCAATTTTCATTCCAATCCCAAAGAAAGGCAATGCCAAAGAATGCTCAAACTACCACACAATTTCACTCATCTCACATCCTAGTAAAGTAAACTGCTCAAAATTTTCCAAGCCAGGCTTCAACGTGAACTGAGAACTTCCAGATGTCCAACCTAGTTTTAGAAAAGGCAAGGGAACCAGAGATCAAATTGCCATAATCTGTTGGATCATAGAAAAAGCAAGAGAGTTCCAGAAAAACATCTATTTCTGCTTTATTGACTATGCCAAAGCCTTTGACTGTGTGGATCACAACAAACTGTGGAAGATTCTGAAAGAGATGGGAATAACAGACCACTTGACCTACCTCTTGAGAAATCTGTATGCAGGTCATGAAGCAACAGAGGGATGGGATGGGGAGGGAGGTGGGTGGGGTGTTCAGGATGGGGGAACACATGTAAATCCATGGCTGATTCATGTCAATGTATGGCAAAAACCACTACAGTATTGTAAAGTAATTAGCCTCCAACTAAAAAAAAAAAAAAAAAAAAAAGAACCAGACATGGAACAACAGACTGGTTCCAAATAGGAAAAGGAGTACGTCAAGGCTGTATATTGTCACCCTGCTTATTTATCTTATATGAAATGTCCGTCGTGTGAAATCCCAGGCTGGATGAAGCACAATCTGAAATCAAGACTGTGGGAGAAATATCAATAACCTCAGATATGCACATGACACCATCCTTATTGATACCACCCTTATGGCATACCCTTATGGCATAAAGCGAAGAAGAACTAAAGAGCCTCTTGATGAAAGTGAAAGAAGAGAGTGAAAATGTTGGCTTAAAACTCAACATTCAAAAAACTAAGATCGTGGCATCCAGTCCCATCACTTCATGGTGAATAGATGGGAAACAGTGGAAACAGTGACAAATTTTATTTCCTTGGACTCCAAAATCACTGCAGTTGGTGACTCCAGCCATGAAATTAAAAGATGCTTGCTCCTTGGAAGAAAAACTATGACCAACCTAGACAGCGTATTAAAAAGAGACATTACTTTGCTGACAAAGGTCCGTCTAGTCAAGGCTATGGTTTTTCCAGTAGTCATGTATGGATGTGAGAGTTGGACTATAAAGAAAGCTGAGCTCTGAAGAATTGATGCCTTTGAACTGTGGTGTTGGAGAAGACTCTTGAGAGTCCCTTCGACTGAAAGAAGATCCAAACAGTCCAGCCTTAAGGAAATCAGTCCTCAGTATTCATTGGAAGGACTGATGCTGAAGCTGAAGCTCCCATACTCTGGCCACTCACTAGAAAAGACCCTGATGCTGGGAAAGTTTGAAGGCAGGAGGAGACACGGATGACAGAGGATGAGATGGCTGGATGGCATCACCGACTCAATGGACATGAGTTTGAGCAAGCTCCGGGAATTGGTGTTGGACAGAGAAGCCTGGTGTGCTGCAGCAGTCCATGGGGTTGCAAAGAGTCAGACATGACTTAGTGACTGAACTGAATTGAACTGAGCCATGTTTATTTTCTACATCTGTGACTTATTTCTGTTTTGTAAATATGTTCATTTGTACCATTTTTTAAGACTCCACATGTAAGCAATATCATATATTTGTCTTTGTCTGATTTACTTGACTCAGTATGATAGTCTCTTTGGCCATCCATGTCACTGCAGATGGCATATTTCATGCCTTTTAATTCTGTTGTGGGGCTTCCATGTGCTCAGATGTATGCTTGACAATGCAGGAGACCTTGGGTTGGGAAGATCCCCTGGAGAAGAAAATGGCAACCCAATCCAGTATTCTTTCTGGAGAATCTCATGGACAGAGGAGCCTGGTGGGCTACAGATCATGGCGTTGGATCATAGTTGAACATGATTTAGTGGTTAAAACAATAGCAGCAAATATTCCATTGTATATATGTCTTGCATCTTCCTAGAAGAAGAAAAAATCCATAGTATAAATTTCAAGTATATAAAAGGCTATGCAATAGCCTCTAATATATTCTTTGTTTTTCTTATAATGTTAATTTCAGGCATTGAACCAAGAACTTGTCTGGAACAACAGATATTGACACAAAATGGATCCTGTTTTCTATGTAACTGCTAAAAGGCACATATGTCTTTAATGATATTATTAGAGTATTAAACTGGATGTCAGGATTAGACTGATCTAAAGGCTCTGTGGTTTTTCTTCTCTCACAGCAAGTACCTCCATGAACTTAGTTCTAGAACTGGTTTACGTATAAGGGAAGTAAAAGTAATGATCACTCATTCAGTAGATTGAAACTCAGCATCATCACCATGACCACCAGCCTCTCTCTCACCTTTTCATTTCCGAATGCTGGGATTCTGATTGCCACTGTTAGTAGGATGCATAGATTAATTAAAATAACTCACTGTTTTTATATGGGTGCAAGCATATTTTTTTCAAATTCAGTATCTCAGTAACACCTCTGACATGGATATCCGTGTAAGAAAGTTTGGAATTGTTCTTAACTCTACCCTCTACCTCATATCTTTAATTTAGTTGTTCCTGAAGTTTGTATCCTTTTTACCTCAAAAGTTGGTCTCAGCTATTCATCCCAACTCTTTTTCTTCTAGTCAAAGAATTGCATCATCTTCTGTCTGATACTTTTCATTGCCTCTTTAGAGATCCATTGCTGTCGGGCTTCCACTTATAATTTATCTTTCAAACCGTTCCCAGAAAAATTGGAGTTAATATGTGAAGTGGCCAAGATTCTTGACCCAGCTGTCAGACCACTTGAGATAAAATTCTAGTTCTACCTTGGCAGCCTGACCTTGGATAAGTTACTTATCCACTCTGTGCCTCTTTCTTATTCTATCAACTGGGGGAGGAGAAAGGAGGGAGGGGAAGGGAGAATAAGAATAAGGACAAAAATAAGAAAAAGGTGAAAACTGAAATGGAGATAAATGTTGAGAGTTCATGTTAGATGCTCTTTCTTGTTTCAATAAACTATAAGAGGAAATTAACTTTGAGATAAAGGGACAAGAAAACTTCAAGCTTGAGTGGAATGGAAAAGAGGCTTGGAAAACCAGGTAAGACTAGTTGTACATAGATAATTAGTGATAAGTCAAAGTATTAGCATTCTTCAATTAAGAACAATTAAAGCTATAACATTTCATATACTAGATTGAGCAGGATTGAGACCATTATATGTGACAAATAATACAAATCAATAACCTTATATCAGTCTTTTTATTCTAACCTTTTAATTAAGCTACCTCAAAATACATAATAATACTATCAACCTAAAATATAAAAATACTCATAAACAAAGAAAATATTACTTTGAAAAATTGTTGTGAAAGTGTTGCTTTATACCATATAGCTATTATCAATGTCAGAATCTATTGTTTTGCTATTTAGTCGTCCAGTAAAGAGAAAAGTACCTCTGGCAATATCACTTTCTTTATTATCTCTGCTGATGTTATCCAGAAAGCAGAATATTGAGTCATTGTCCTAAAGCAGAAAAAAATGTCTGCTGAGGTCTGCTCAGAGGTTTACAATATATTCTAAAGTAAAGTCTAATTTTGTAACTAGGGACTTCTGACCCAATTTCACAATCCTAAGAAATTTTAGGCCCATGGCAAAAGTCTTAATCTAATGAGTTGGGTTTTTATTTTTATTTTTTTGAGTTGGGTTTTAAATTCAATCACAATCTTATATTCTTCTTCTTTCATATGACATTTCTTTATCTCTTTATCAATTTTCTCCAAAAACAAAGCAATATCATATGTCAAAATTACTATATATTTTTGGACCTTGTGAGAAGTTAATTATGCAGTTATAAACAGTGTCCATAACAGGTAAGAGGGTGAATTTAGTATTAGATAGACCTGAAATGGAATTTTTTTTCCTGTTACTTATTAGCTGTGACTTCAGAGAAACTATTTAAACTCATTGTACTTTAATTTCCTCTCCAAAATGAAGTAACATAAGAACAAAATAAACATGTAAAAAGTTCATAAGAGCATATGGCGATGATAATAACTTGTTAAATATTAACAATTTATATTGAATGTTTGCCTTTCTGCTTGTTTGTCTATCATACAATCTTCCTATGCATAGTGAATTACCCATGTAAAAACCCTTGAGAAGAGAGACAGTCTACTGTCTTATATGGCAAGTATTTATGAAGCTTGCATGTCTAGCCTCCTTTGTATTTAGGCTTGGAAACCAAATGCATGTAGCCAGTATTTTAAATTGTGAGATAATGATGCAAAGAAATATCCACAGAAATGAATCATTCTGCAGAAGACCAAGACAAGTGTAGCAGCAACAACCATTGTCCGGGGCAGTGCCAGGGGTCCTGACAATGACCAAGAGTTGCCAGTGGTGTGTTTTCTGTGGCTTTGAATGTTCAACAGTGACAATGGCACCACAAGAAGTGGTCAGTTTCTAGGGTGCAATTTGGCTGCTTCTCTGGATTTGTGGCCTCTGAATCTGGCTCTCCAGCCCCCTTGGCATTTCTTTCAAAACATTCTTTTATCTTGAATCAGCCAGTGTCAGTGTTTGCTGCTCTCAGTGAAGATCCCTGACTAATTACAAAATTAGGACCAGAAATGTTTGCAGTCAACAAGCTTAAGGGAAAATAGGAGATGGGGTGGGAAAAGAGCTCCTGGACACGTGCATGTTGACAAGTTTGAGATTTGTTCACTGGCCTAAAGGCAGAAAAATTTTAGCAAATATTAAAGAGTAGAACTCTGATAGCCAGTGGCACATGATACCTGAGCCACTAATTAAATTATCCCCTGGGGTCATCTGCTATAACTCAAAGCAAAGCTGTGAGGGACCAGTGGCTGCTATAGTCAAGTATGAAGGGCAATTCAGTGAGTATGAGAGATTTTTTTCCTAAATGCCTGGACATCTCAAAAATAAAAAAGAGAGAATGGTTTGCTCAGTTCCAAAATTCTTGACTTAAGCCACAGACGGTAAATAAGAGAATCTTTAGGTCTGTGTTAAAAGAAAAAAGAAACTCTATCAACTTTTGTTATTGTTCATTGTTCAGTCACTAAGTCCTGTCTGACTCTGACCCAATGAACTGTACCACGCCACACTTCCCTGTCCTTCAGTATCTCCCAAAGTTTGCTCACAAGCAAGCCCTTGAGTTGGTGATGCCAGCTAACCATCTCAAGCTCTGTTGTCCCCTTCTCCTCCTGCCCTAAATCTTTCCCAGCATCAGGGTCTTTTCCAGTGAGTCAGCTCTTCACATCTGGTGGCCAAACTATTGCAGCTTCAGCATCAGTCTTCTAATGAATATTCAGGGTTGATTTCTTTTAGGACTGACTAGTTTGATCTCCTTGCTGTCTAAGGGACTCTCAAGAGTCTTCTACAACACCACAGTTCATAAGCATCAATTCTTTGGCACTCAGCTTTCTCTATGGTCCAATTCTCACATCTTTGCAGAGGCAAACAGGGCTGGTTACCATAAAAGGCAGTGGAACTAAGAAATCGGATTGGTCATAAACACAGGTGTTGTGATGGTGCTTTTCTTGTTGTTTTGAGGTGGCTAATTGACCATGGAATTTCTAGCACTGAAAAAGATAAACAGTTCTTTAAAGCCCTACTTGATTTATATTTACCAACAACTCTGGATCTAAAGAACAGAGGCCTGATTTGAACTCATAAGACCCGAGTCTATTTACAGGTTCTCAGTCCCTGGATTAAGGGAGGTGAGTTCTGCAGAAGGAGGACCTCTTAGTAACAGCACAGTACACAGGATACCATTAACCAGGATAACCGTGTCCTGTGGAAAGAGAAGTTCCCACAGGAATCAGGAATGGATGATAGCCTGAATGAACACTGGCTTTAGGGGACTAAGTATGCTGATGAGCCACTGGGAAGAGTTAAGATTTAAGGAAGTTAATTGATAAATAGAGTTCTGACCCATGCATACCTCCCATTAGGCTGAGATAAATCCGTCTGTATTCATTAGGAATTATGTATGCCTGCAGATGATAGAAAATCCAACTAGTGTGGTTTAAATAATCAAGCATTCATGTTGCAGTTATCCCAGGAGGTGTGGAGGTGAGAGATGTCAGTGAGTGGGACGGTTCCATGATATCAGAGGCTATAGCTCTGTTTCCCTTTGACATTCCCTCATGTCAAAGGACAACCCCTGCAATTCCTGCCTCTGCATTCATGTTCAAGGCAAGGTCAAAGTAAGGAAAAAAGGCTAATCTTATGCCTATTGCCCTTTTGGGAAACAAACAATTTTCTAGGAAGTAATATCAATCTAACACACTCTGTTAAGAGATCATTTCTAGGATTGTGTTGTGTGTGTCTACCCTGACAATAGAAAAGTGTAGGAAAAACAGGGAAGGTTGTCATGATGCATTCAGTTGGGCTGAGCAGCTTGCTCCCCTGAGTTAGAGTTAGAGTGAGGCTGTTAGCAAGGATGATGTGGGGAATGGATGTTACCAACCAATAAACTCTGCCTTATCACCCCATGTTTATCTTAGCACATCTTGACTGTGTGATTGGAATACATATATTTCATAATGAGTAACACCTTCTATTTACCCATCTGAACCATGAACTATAAGTTACTATGGTAGGGAGGAGAGCCAAATGAAATGCCCTGGAGCTTTCCTTTCCTAGCAAGATATTAACTTGAAACCAATATCTTCTCCCTGGTGGGTATCAGTACCATTATCAAAGATTTGAAAGAACCACAGAAATCCCAGCAAGTACCATGCTCCGTGTTTAATGTTGGGAGGTGTAAGATACACCTTGCAAAAGGATCTACCTGCATGTCCCCCAAATTTCACTAATATAGTAGAACCCTGAATTGTTATAGTTCCTTCTCCCTTTGTGGGGCTCATTTGTGTTATCAAGGCTTTGATGTAGCTGCCTCCTATTGTTTATGTGGCCCTTTTAGGATGATGTCATTGATATATAGGAAAATAACATGCTGCTCTGTGGTTAGGCCAGATGTTCCAGGTCCCCTCTAGCTATATTGTGATTGAATGTGTGTGAGAGAATGAACACGGACTGGGGACAAGATTGCAAATGTTTATGCCGAGAATAGGATCCGTGTCCTTAATTTTTCTTTAGATTTGAAAGCCTGAGTAATCACAGTCGTGTGTGTGTGTGTGTGTGTGTGTGTGTGTGCGCGCGCGCGCATGCGTGTGTGCGCGCGCGTGTATGTGTGCACGTGCGTGTGTGTGTGTGCATGTGTGTGTGTGTGCGTGTGCGCTGTGCTTAGTTGCCCAGTCATGTTCTACTCTTTGCAACTGCATGGACTCTAGCCCACCAGGCTCCTCTGTCCTTGGGGATTCTCTAAGCAAGAATACTGGAGTGGGTTGCCATGCCCTCCTCCAGGGGATCTTCCCAACCCAGGGATCGAACCCAGGTCTCCCACATTGCAGGCCGATTCTTTACTATCTGAGCTACCAGGGAAGCCCTTCTGGGGTGTGTGTGTGTGTGTGTGTGTGTGTGTGTGTCTGTGATGTACACAAAGACAACCGCAATATATAAATTGGCTATTTGGACCTTGGATTATTCCTAAATAAAAGCATATTTTATTCTTAATCAGGTTGGTTACTAGGTCAGCCCACAAAAGCTAATTTAGTCCTATTAGACTGTAGAGTAGATATAGTATGATAGTATGATGTAGATTTTAGATCCTATGAAAAGATAGCCATGAAATGCAGTAGAAGAAAGCAGAGATTTCTCCTTCCTTTAGGTCTAAAAACAAAACCAAGACAAAGCAAAATTTCCCGTCTTGATTATTGATCCTTTTGTACTTCTACTTCCTTGCCTGAACTTAGGTTGTTAACCTAGGTATTAAAGTATAGCACTGACCCAACCTTAATACATGATCTAAAGGGATCCATGTTTCAAAACTGTCAATTTTTAAATATTAATTTATATTAATATTTATGCCACTGTATTGGCATGCAAAAGTGGGAAAGCATTCGATTTAGGTTGCTGAAACACTGTGTCGGTAGGCTGCTCCACCTGTATGTCTCCTCCAAGGTTGGTTCCCCAAAGCTGTTCTGCTTTCTATGGGTCCTTCTTTTCTCCATTTCTAAATATATAGGTCCCTTTAAAAAATACTTTTAAGTTCTTCTGGAGATTCCTTTTGTGGCACAAGATTGGCTTCTGAGTCTGGAGACAGTGAGTAAAAGTAGGTGGTTACATTTTGAGATTATTTGTAAATTGAGTTCTAGTAAAACCAAGACCTGTAAAATAAACATTATCTTCTCATTAGGCAGATATCATCATTAGAGGGTTGATAGTTTTACTCAGGAATGGATGATGCCCTAGAGGTCCAAAAGAGGGGAAAAAAGAGACAAAAAACAGACAACTGTTGAAGGGGCAGGGCTCCAATTCTCTTCCCTCTTCCCTCCGATGGTAACTCCTTCTGCCCCACTCCCGACTGTATTCAGGTACTTTGATCTGGTTTTACACATTAGATTAACATTACTGGTTCTGTGTTTGATTTTCATTTCATACTTTATTTAAAGAAAGGATTCCATTGCACAGAGATTTTTGGGAAACACTAGATAAGATGATGTTTCACGTCCATTCCAAATCTGAAATTCAGTGGTTTGTTACTTAAAATCTCACCACTTATAACATCCTACAATATTTGAAATATGTGAAGTATTTTATTTGTATTTTCTAATTAATTTGAGAGAAATTAAATAAAATGTTTTTAAGTTTGATTATAAAAACAAAATTTAAATGTTAATAATAGTACATTAAATTTTAGAGCAAAAAAGTTTTTTATTTCTTGCAAGGTTTGATATTTTAAAACAGCCTTGAAATTCTATTCTATCATTTCCTAGCACTGTGAACTGGATGATTTGTCTTGAACTTCTTATTCTTCAATTTCCTTATCTGTAAAGTCTCCTTAGTAGTTAGACAAAATGGTAAGACATTTAAGAACTTCAGGAGGCTGATTGGAATATAGTATGACCACATAGTCATACCATACATAGTCATACATAGTATTACTAATAATAATTAGTAATTATTATTATTGCTTATGTTGAAAATCAACTCTGTTACTTGTTTGATCACTGAAAATTTGAGTGACTAATTTATAAAACCATTAAAAAAGAAAGAAGGATGAAAGAAAGGAAAATTAGGACATCTAGAATAGTTTGAAGTAGAAACACAAAAAAGGAGAACAGATGGGCAATATCCAGAAAGAAAATTTTGCTCTGTACTGCCCATCTGCTGCTCTTTGCCTGCATGCTTTGCAAGTAATATAAATTTTCAAACAGCCAAGCAATATAATCCTCAATCTAGTTTAATTTGTGTTTGCACCTCATTGGCTGCTGGCAAGGGAATGGTTAGATTCAGATTTGATGGTAAAGCCAGATAGTCCTCATGTTTATCCCATGAGAGGCAAAGCTGTAAAAAGATTAAAATTAGTAGGAAGCAATTATTCTCGTTATTAATCAATTCTAGACACATTTGGCAGCTTTTCTCTGGCAGCAGAGATACCATTCAAATAAAGGTGGTAGAAACTGTTTTAACAGTGTTATTTTAATTGAAAGTTTCAAGCTCTCTTTAGTAGCATAACCTTCTTTGCCCAAGAAGGTGTTAAGATTAGTGTTTCTCATTTGAAAATTACATAATTTTCTAAAAGCACCATTATTATTCATTCTCTTATTAATTTAAACCATGCTTATTCACAGTTAAGAATAAATAGATGTTTGTTTGATTCAGAAATTAGAGAATAATACAATTTCCTCTTAATGGGAAAAAATTGGTATTATTTTGTCTTCTTTTCACTCCAGGTCAGTTATCAGATGACAATTTTTTTTAAAGGTAGTACTAAAATAAATTTCTGTATTTAGTAGGAAGTTACAAGTTTTTATAGAAATAAAGATGGTAAGGGATTAAGTCTATAGTCTAGACCAAATGACCATTTTAGTCTAGACCAAATGATCATTTTCTCATATAATCAGTCAAGCACTTAAAGATGTATTTTAAAAAGAGTGATTTTTATTTACTTTTAATACTGAAGAGGAAAGTATACTGAAGGTGTTTTTTCTCTCTTCTCTTGGGTAATTCTTGGTACCTTTGGGGATAGGTATAGTCTAATGCAGTCAACAACAATTCCAAATTTTCAGGGTCTTACAACAGTAAATATTTATGTCTTACTTACACTGCATGTCACTCTAAATCCCAGGCTGATGGTCCTGGCTTACTTGGAGCATTGCTAGTCCTTAGGACAGAGTCAGGGAGAAGCATAGTGAAGCACAGAATGACAAATATCACACTTTCCCACTTCGCGGGCCAAAACAAGTCACACGGCACACCTGAGTCCCACACAGTGGGGAGCTGCGGTCCCCTCTGGTAGCGTCGATATCTTCTTCAGGACTTGTCACAAATACAGCAAAAACAGGTCCTGGCAAATTTCTTGTAGGCCTGCACTAAAAATGTGTAAGAAGAGAAGAATTTTAATTGTAAGTTGGTCATCTCTCTAGAGTGGAAGGGGTAGGAAAGATCAAATGAGAAGTGAGAAAGTTAAAATGGATGTTTTATTGTGAATATCTCTTCTGCTGCTACTGCTGCTGCTAAGTCGCTTCAGTCATGTCCGACTCTGTGCGACCCCATAGACGAATATCTCTTCTAGCCTTTCCCAAATTACTCTGATTAAGACTATGTGTCCTGACAAGAACAGAGTGTTAGGATTTTGTAAGGGCATTTTGCTCACTGATTTAAAATTAAGAGAGTCTGTCAAATCATTTTCTTTCTGAATACCTCTCTTGATGTGTTCTTTTAGTGGAAAATTTCTGTGGTCCTACACTAGTTATAATGAACCTATGAGTACTTTGTTATCCTTCATATGTTCCTTTTTATAATTTTTGCCTTCATGTAGATCATGGAAATATTTTGTTCTCAGTTAAACTATGATACAATGTGAGGCAAATAGGTTGGTAAGACATTGATCCTAAAGAACATTATTAGACATTAACATATAAATTTAAACCCTATTTTTTCTCCTCAGAGGAGTGCTGATTCAAGGATCATTCTGTATTCTTAAATAAGTCAAGGTTAATGATACATTTTATATTTCATTTAAGATTTTCAAGTTTATCTGCTAGAGAAGTTACATTAAAAAATCTGAAAGGAACAAATTCCCTCTGAAATAGTAGAAACTGTTTTATAGTACGCTTTTTAATTTATATTCATAACTGTGAGGTAATTATTCTTTGAAATGTTTCATCTCTTCTCTTAAGAAGAGAGGTGGTAATTACACGTTTAAATCTCCGCTTTTTCTCCTAGTCTCTGTGAGAGGGGGGTGGGCCTTCCTTTTACTTGCCTTCTTCTCTGGTGAGAGATGTGGTTCGACATTCCCGTTCTCTGTCTCCTCATTCCCTCTTCTCCATGGGAGGGTGGAGTGACCTATCTGGCTGATAAAGTGGTGAGTGGGAGTCAAGCGTGTGACGCTTGGGCCTTCTGCTCTTGGTGTTTGCCTGCTCAGGATCCCAGCCCCGTAACAAAGCTTTATTTGGGTGGGCTCCAAGGGGCTGCTTGTAGTTCCCCAGAGCTGACTGTCAGCAGGTGCATAAGTAACTGCCTCTGAGTTGGGGCTTGATAATTTGCGGCTACACAATTAAACAACATTCTCCAAAAGTACCATCATGTTATGTGTTATACTGATTTCCCACTGCTCTGCCTGACTTCCGTGTATAACTTTGAATTGATTCTGAGTTTAGGCAAGGAAACGCTTGCTGTTCTTTAAACCCTAACCATCTATGCCTCTTTTAACCACTCCCACACCTTGCTCACTTCTGTGGTTTAATGGCTCTACAATACCATGTTATTCTATCCAGCCTTTCTCTTCCTCTTGGCCAGATTGAACTGGAAGATCTGAGTATGGAGCTGGCATCTATATTTTCAGAAAAATACATATTTTTTTGATGTGCTCTGAAGTTAAGGAGCTATTGACTTATATCAGCTGTTTCGGTTGTATATATTTTAAAGTTTGTGCTTGTAGTCTCATTTTATTTATGATTTTTGAGATAGGTATGAAATTTACTAAGAAAGATTATTTGTCCTTTTTCACCTTTTGTTCATTTCTATCCTCTTCTCTCCTAAGAGCTAAAAATTTTCTTGTAGATCTTTAGTATTTGAATTTAAAGTAGGTTATTTAATATCACCTTAGCAAAACAATACCAAAAGCAAAAACAATACCCAGTTGTGGATGTGACTGGTGATAGGAGCAAGGTCCGATGCTGCAAAGAGCAATATTGCATAGGAGCCTGGAATGTTAGGTCCATGAATCAAGGCAAATTGGAAGTGGTCAAACAGGAGATGGCAAGAGTGAATGTCGACATTATAGGAAACAGTGAACTAAAATGGACTGGAATGGGTGAATTTAACTCATATGACCATTATATCTACTACTGTGGACAGGAATCCCTTAGAAGAAATGGAGTAGCCATCATGGTCAACAAAAGAGTCCGAAATGCAGTACTTGGGTGCAATATCAAAAACCACAGAATGATCTCTGTTCATTTCCAAGGCAAACCATTCAATATCACGGTAATCCAAGCCTATGCCCCAACCAGTAACACTGAAGAGGCTGAAGTTGAACAGTTCTATCAAGACCTACAAGACCTTTTAGAACTAACACCCAAAAAAAGATGTCCTTTTCATTATAGGGGACTGGAATGCAAAAGGAGGAAGTCAAGAAACACCTGGAGTAACAGGCAAATTTGGCCTTGGAGTATGGAATGAAGCAGGGCAAAGGCTAATAGAGTTTTGCCAAGAGAATGCACTGGTCATAGCAAACACCCTCTTCCAACAACACAAGAGAAGACTCTACACATGGACATCACCAGATGGTCAACACCAAAATCAGGTTGATTATATTCTTTGCAGCCAAAGATGGAAAAGCTCTATACAGTCAGCAAAAACAAGGCCAGGAGCTGATGTGGCCCAGATCATGAATTCCTTATTGCCAAATTCAGACTTAAATTGAAGAAAGTAGGGAAAACCACTAGACCATTCAGGTATGACGTAAATCAAATCCCTTATGACTATACAGTGGAAGTGAGAATTAGATTTAAGGGACTAGATCTGATAGAGTGCCTGATGAACTATGGATGGAGGTTTGTGACATTATACAGGAGACAGGGATCAAGACCATCCCTATGGTAAAGAAATGAAAAAGGCAAAATGGTTGTCTGAGGAGGCCTTACAAATAGCTGTGAAAAGAAGAGAAGTGAAAAGCAAAGGAGAAAAGAAAAGATACACCTATTTGAATACAGAGTTCCAAAGAATAGCCAGGAGAGATAAGAAAGCCTTCCTCAGAGATCAATGCAAAGAAATAGAGGAAAGCAACAGAATGGGAAAGACTAGAGATCTCTTCAAGAAAATTAGAGATACCAAGGGAACATTTCATGCAAAGATGGGCTCAATAGAGGACAGAAATGGTATGGATCTAACAGAAGCAGAAGATATTAAGAAGAGGTGGCAAGAATACACAGAAGAACTGTACAAAAAAGATATTCATGACTGAGATAATCACTATGGTGTGAGCACTCACGTAGAGCCAGACATCCTGGAATGTGAAGTCAAGTGGGCCTTAGGAAGCATCACTACGAACAAAACTAGTGGAGGTGATGGAATTCCAGTTGAGCTATTTCAAATCCTAAAGGATGATACTGTGAAAGTGCTGCATGCAATATGCCAGCAAATTTGGAAAACTCAGCAGTGGCCACAGGACTGGAAAAGGTCAATTTTCATTCTAATCCCTGAGAAAGGCAATCCCAAAGAATGCTCAAACTACCGCACAATTGCACTCATCTCACACGCTAGTAAAGTAATGCTCAAAATTCTCCAAGCCAGGCTTCAGCAATACGTGAACTGTGAACTTCCAGATGTTCAAGTTGGTTTTAGAAAAGGCAGAGGAACCAGAGATCAAATTGCCAACATCTGCTGGATCATCGAAAAAGCAAGAGTGTTCCAGAAAAATGTCTATTTCTGCTTTATTGACTATGCCAAAGCCTTCAACCATGTGGATCACAATAAACTGTGGACAATTCTGAAAGAAATGGACATACCAGACCACCTGACCTGCCTCTTGAGAAATCTATATGCAGGTCAGGAAGCAACAGTTAGAACTGGACATGGAACAACAGACTGGTTCCAAATAGGAAAAGGAGTACATCAAGGCTGTATATTGTCACCCTGCTTATTTAACTTATATGCAGAGTACATCATGAGAAACGCTGGGCTGGATGAAGCACAAGCTGGGATCAAGATTGCCAGGAGAAATATCAATCACCTCAGATATGCAGATGACACCACCCTTATGGCAGAAAGTGAAGAGGAACTAAAGAGCCTCTTGATGAAAATGAAAGAGGAGAGTGACAAAGTTGGCCTAAAGCTCAGCATTCAGAAAACTAAGATCATGGCATCTGGTCCCATCATTTCATGGGAGATAGATGGGCAGACAGTGGAAACAGTGTCAGACTTTATTTTTTTGGGCTCCAAAATCACTGCAGATGGTGACAGCAGCCATGAAATTAAAAGACGCTTACACCTTGGAAGGAAAGTTATGACCAACCTAGATAGCATATTAAAAAGTAGAGACATTACTTTGCCAACAAAGATCCATCTAGTCAAGGCTATGGTTTTTCCAGTGGTCATGGATGGATGTGAGAGTTGGACTATAAAGAAAGCTGAGCTCTGAAGAAATGATGCTTTTGAACTGTGGTGCTGGAGAAGACTCTCGAGAGTCCCTTGGACTGCAAGGAGATCCAACCAGTCCATCCTAAAGGATATCAGTCCTGGGTGTTCATTGGAAGGACTGATGCTGAAGTGAAACTCCAGTACTTTGGCCACCTCTTGTGAAGAGTTGACTCATTGAAAAAGACCCTGATGCTAGGAGGGATTGGGGGCAGGAGGAGAAGGGGATGACAGAGGATGAGATTGCTGGATGGCATCACCGACTCGATGGACATGAGTTTGAGTAATCTCCGGGAGTTGGTGATGGACAGGGAGGCCTGGTGTGCTGCAATTCGTGGGGTCACAAAGAGTCGGACACGACTGAGTGACTGAACTGAACTGAACTGACTTATTTAAGATCACTACAAAATTATCCATGAATATATACATATTATTTTTAACAAGCTTTAAATCGTTTAGAAACATATTTACTAAAACTTGAAAATTCTCCTCTAATAAAATTTGCTTCCTTGTATATAACCGTTGAGAATAATCTGGTACTTGTAGATATGGTTTTATATTCCTTATTTTAATGTAAATAATGCATATTACTTAGAGACATTGTAAACGATATATCTTGGTGAAATTTCCATGCCTCATTTTGATAATGCAATGGGATTCTATAGAAAAGACAGATCATAATTTATCTAACCATTCCCAAATGGATAGACTAGGTTTCTGGTCATGTACCATTGCAATCCCTCCTGCTCAGTTGTGCAAGAATAGGCTTTCTTCTTAATGCTATGTATGAGAACCTAAAAAAACCACATGTTATTCAAAATAGTGCAATTAAAATACCAGAACATAACACAGAGTTGTGCAGACTATTCAGTACTTCTGCAAATTTGAAACTAGAGCACCAAACCAAATTGATACTTCGGGAGATCATGGGGATGGTCTGGGCAAGAGAGCTTTTTGTGCCTGGTGGCTACACAGTGAAGATTAAAAATGTGCAAAATCACTAAATAACAACATCGATAAGTGTAGGGCTGGTGGTGCTGAAAGCATACAGATTAAGTGGAGCTGAAACTGGGTGTATGCCAGGAAGGCAGCAATACAAATTGCCAAAGATGAAAGTGACATGAGGCTGAGGGTGAGCCATCATGGGGGAGGCCTGGGCTCAGGCACTTACTTTATTTTCTAAAATAAAGCTGAATGGAGTCCTGATACTACTGCATCAGTCCAGCTAAGGTCTTTTCCCTTTTCTGCTTAAGGTTGTAATTTCTTGCTTTCTCTGCTTCCTTTGCCTGGAAAAATAATGTATAAATCTACACAGCTTTGGTGTTTTGCATCTTCCTCCTTAGGAATCAAATATGAGTAATTCACATTAGAAAAACAAGGGCTGAGGTAAAACAGACTGTGTTTATGAAACATACATTTCTGCAAGTGGAATAATTCGGCCAAAGGCAATGTATGTTTCACATGTGTGAATTCTGTCAAACTGTTTCTCAAAAGAATAATAAGATTCATGAACACAGAATATGAGAAAATCTGTTTTGCTATTATCATTTTTACCAGCACTAAGTTGAATTAACCTTTAAATTTTGTGATAAATTTATTTCACTTAGAGTGGAAAAATATTTTACTGTTTTCATTTAGATTTTCATTTAGATTTCTGAGATAACTGGCGGAACAATTTTTACATCTTTAAAAAACTGAATCTTCTTATGAGTTATTTGTTGATGTTCTTTGCCTAATTTTATATTGGATTGTTTACTTTCTTGTCAGTGGTTCATAGAAACTTAAAAAAAATGTACATAAACCATGTACCCATAAATGATTTGAAAAAAATTTCTCACAGTCTTTGACCTATAATTTAACTTTGCATGTGGTTTCTTACATTTTTCTGAGTTCAGGTAATTTTTCTCTTGTAGTCCTGAGCTTTGTGATTTGTTTAGAAAGAACTTTCAAGCCCCATATTATCTACATAATCTCTGACGTTTTTGTTTATACTTTTTAAGTGATTTTGTTTTGTTTTGTTGTAATTTGAATTCATATGGTATTTATTTTTATGTAAGCTATGCAGTCGTAACCTAATTTAATTTTTTTCTCAACTGATAACAGTTCTGGGTGCTATCCTTTTGTTATCAGCTCATGTATATTTATAAATCTAAAAATAAACTTAAATTGATCTGTTTCCCTATTGCTAAAGTGTTCCCTGGTTCTTTTTTTCCTTCAGTTTCCAAAGGTTTTATTGGTAAACTAGCTTTAGAGAAGAATGACCAATCCTACTGCATCTAAGCAAGAAGAGCTGTATCCAGGGCCACATCGAGTGGCGCCCAAGGAGGCTGCTCCCTTGTCCACCTCTTTTTCATGGATCCAGTCATAAGCACAAGACATGTCATCAACCAATTCTTCCAGCTGAAACCATAGGTTGGTTTCTTTTTCAGGACTTTTTACTGAATTACTACCACAAGTGACGTTCCTCCCAACTTGAGTGCAGAGGTCCCAAGAATGGTGCCCAGCTTAGAGTCTGCCGGGTTGCCTCCCCAAGCATCAGCCTCCCTGACCTAACTATATCCAGGCCCTTCCAGACCATGGCCACAACTGATCTTGAGTCCATGCACTTCTCCAGCCCTGGAAAGAATGAACGGTCTTGCAGGGCAACATATTGCTGCTCAAAATGTTCATCAGAGACCTGAAGGAACGTCACGGCCACAACATAGAATCCTTCTTGCTCAAAGACCTTGATGATCTTGCCCATAAGGCTTCCATGCACATCATCTGATGGCAATGAAGGTGCTCTGGATGTCAGCTGAGGTCCAAGAAGCTAGTGGGATGTGGATGACTCCTGTTCTGCTGTGCCAGAGCTGGAACTGGAGACTATCTTTAAATTAAAATTTTGTTTTGACTAATTGTTAACATTTCTTTTTTCCGCTAAAAGAACTTCAGGGTGACAAAGACACTCTCCAAACTTGACCAAACTGTAGTCAGGTGTTTCTGAGGTCTTTTCTAGACTGTGCCTCAACCTTGGGCTTTAGTCACCATCCTTGTAGTCGAGTTTTAGCAAGAATCTTCCTGAATCAGTTTAGACACTTTTCCCTTACCCCTGCTATCTGATCACCCATGATATATGATCAAAATTCTCATCCCCCTTCACTCCCCACCCTCCATATCTCATCACTCTGACTTGCCTTCTGCAACATTAAATGCATATATAAGAAATGTAAATAAACTTTCAAATGAGTTTTTTTGGGGTGAATTTGTAAAGTTTATGCATCTGAAGTTATCAAAGTTTAAAGCAGCACCAAGACATTTGGGACACGTTATCTATTGATTGAATACAATTTGTACAAGATGTCACTCAATATAAATTCTTTGAAGAAAAAGGATATTTCATTGTAAATGGAGGGGAAAAGTTTTATTGGTATTTTATCTTGAAAATAAGATAAAAATTAAAGAATAAATATTTTTCTTAATTTTATCAAAATAAGGGATATAATTTTTTTGGATCATTAATTTTATTTTGTTTTTAAAATTAATTTATTTTTTAATTGAAGGATAATCACTTTACAGAATTTTGTTGTTTTCTGTAAAACCTCAAAATGAATAAATCTTAGGTATACAAATATCCCCTCCCTTCTGAAGCTCCCTCCCAACTCCCTCCCCACCCCACCCCTTTAGATTGATACAGAGCCCCTGTTTGAGTTTCTTAAGCCATACAGCAAATTTCCATTGGCTATCTATTTTACATATAGTAATATAAGTTTCCATGTTACTCTTCCATACATCTCACCCTCTCCTCCCCTCTCCCCATGTCCATATGTCCATTCTCTCGGTCTGTTTCTCCATTGCTGCCCTGTAAATAAATTCTTCAGTACCATTTTTCTAGATTCTGTATATATGTGTTAGAATACAATATTTATCTTTCTTTTTCTGACTTATTTCATTCTTTATAATAGGCTCTAGATTCATCCACCTCATTAGAACTGACTCAAATATGGTTCCTTTTTATGGCTGAGTAATATTCCATTGTGTATATGTACCACAACTTCTTTATCCATTTATATGTTGATGGACATCTAGGTTGCTTCCATGTTCTAGCTATTGTAAATAGTGCTGCAGTGAACAATGGGATACATGTGTCTGTTTCAATTTTGGTTTCCTCTGGGTATATGCCTAGGAGTGGGATTCCTGGGTCATATGGTGGTTTTATTCCTAGTTTTTTAACGACTCTCTATACCATCTTCCATAGTGGCTGTATTAAATTTATGTTCCCACCAATGGTGCAAGAGTGTTCCCTTTTCTCCACATCCTCTCCAGCATTTACTGTTTGTAGACTTTGTGATGATGGCCATTCTGACCGGTGTGAGGTGATAGCTCATTGTGGTTTTGATTTGCATTTTTCTAATAATGAGCGATGTTGAGCATCTTTTCATGTGTTTGTTAGCCATCTGTCTGTCTTCTTTGGAGAAATGTCTGTTTAGGTCTTTTCCCCACGTTTTGATTGGGTTGTTTGTTTTTCTGGTATTGAGTTGTATGAGCTGCTTGTATAATTTGGAAATGAATCCTTTGTCAGTTGTTTCATTTGCTATTATTTTCTCCCATTCTGAGGGTTGTCTTTTCACCTTGCTTATAGTTTCCTGTGCTGTGCAAAAGCTTTTAAGTTTAATCAGGCGTCACTTGTTTACTTTTGTTTTTATTTCCATTACTCTAGGAGGTGGGTCATAGAGGATCCTGCTTTGATTTATGTCATCGAGTGGTTCTGCCTATGTTTTCCTCTAAGAGTTTTATAGTCTCTGGTCTTATGTTTAGGTCTTTCATCCATTTTGAGTTTCTATTCCATTACTCCAGGAGGTGGGTGGGTCATAGAGTATCTTGCTTTGATTTATGTCATTGAGTATTCTGCCTATACTATCCACTAAGAGTTTTATAGTTTCTGGTCTCAAATTTAGGTCTTTAATCTATTTTGAGTTTATTTTTGTGTATGGTGTTATAAAGTGTTCTAATTTCATTCTTTTACATGTAGCTATCCAGTTTTTCCAGCACCATTTATTGAAGAGGCTATCTTTGCCCCATTGTACATTCTTGACTCCTTTGTTAAAAATAAGGTACCCATAGGTGCATGGGTTTATTTCTGGACTTTCTATCTTGTTCCACTGGTCTATATTTCTGTTTTTGTGCCAGTGCCATACCATCTTGATGACTGTAGCTTTGTAGTGTAATCTGAAATCAGGAAGGTTGATTCCTCCAGCTCCATTCTTCTTTCTCAAGACTGCTTTGGCTATTTGGGATCTTTTTTGTTTCCATATGAATTGTGAAACTATTTGCTCTAGTTCTGTGAAAAAGGTCATTGATAATTTGATAGGGATCACATTGAATCTGTAGATTACTTTTGTTAGTATAGTCATTTTCACAATATTGATTCTTCCTACCCAGGAACATGGAATACCTCTCCATCTGTTTATGTAATTTTTTATTTTTTTCATCAGTGTCTTGTAATTTTCTGTGTAAAGTTCTTTTGTCTCCAAGATATTTAATTCTTTTTGTTGCAGTGGTGAATGGAATTGATTGCTTCATTTCTCTTTCTGATTTTTCATTGTTAGTATATAGAAATGCAAGTGATTTCTGTGTATTGATATTGTATCTTGCAACTTTGCTAAATTAACTGACTAGTAATTTTCTGATACTATCTTTGGGGTTTTCTATGTGCAGTATCATGTCATCTGCCAACAGTGAGAGTTTTACTTCTTCTTTTCCAATCTGGATTCCTTTTATCTCTTTTTCTTCTCTGACTGCTGTAGCTAGGACTTCCAGGACTATGTTGAATAATAGTGGGGAAAGTGGACACCCTTGTCTTATTCCTGATCTTAGGGGGAATGCTTTCAGTTTTTCACCATTGAGAATAATGTTTGCTGTAGGCTTATCACAAACAGCCTTTACTATGTTGAAATAAGTTCCTTCTATGCTCATTTTTTGAAGAGTTTTATTCATAAATGGATGCTGAATTTTGTCAAAGGCTTTTTCTGCATCTATTGAGATTATCATATGATTTTTATCTTTCAACTTGTTAATATGGTGTATCACATTGATTGATCTGCATATATTAAAGAATCCTTGCATCCCTGGAATAAACCCAGCTGGATCATGGTGTATGAGCTTTTTGTTGAGTTGCTGAATTCTGTTTGCTAAAATTTTGTTGAGGATTTTTGCATCTATGTTCATCAGTAATAATTGGCCTGTAGTTTTCTTTTTTTGTGTTGTTTTTGTCTGGTTTGGGTATCAGGGTGATGGTGGCCTCATAGAATGAGTTTGGAAGTGTTCCTTCCTCTGAAAATTTTTGAAAAAGTTTTAGAAGGATGGGCATTAGCTCTTCTCTAAATGTTTGATAGAATTCTCCTGAGAAGCCACCTGGTCCTGGGCTTTTGTTTTTTGAGAGATTTTTGATCACAGCTTCAATTTGAGTGCTTGTAATTGAATTATTCATAATTTCTATTTCTTCCTGATTCAGTCTTGGAAGATTGAACTTTGCTAATAATCCGTCCATTTCTTCCATGTTATCCATGTTATTGCCATATAGTTGTTCATAATAGACTCCTTTAATCCTTTGTATTGCTGCATTGTCTGTTGTAACCTCTCCTTTTCATTTCTAATTTTGTTGACTTGATTCTTCTTTTTTCCTTGGTGAGTCTGGCTAAAGGTTTGTCAATTTTGTTTATCTTCTCAAAGAACCAGCTTTTACTTTTATTAATCTTTACTACTGTTTATTTTATTTCTTTTTCATTTATTTCTGCTCTGATCTTTATGATTTCTTTCCTTCTACTAATTTTCGGGTGTCTTTGTTCTTCTTATTCCAGTTGTTTTAGGTATAAAGTTAGGTTGTCTATTCAATGTTTTTATTGTTTCTTGACATAGGATTTTATTGCTATAAACTTCCCTCTTAGAATTGCTTTTGCTGCATCCCATAGATTTTGAGTTGTGTTTTTGTTGTCATTTGTTTCTAGAAATTTTTTATTTCCCTTTTGATTTCTTCAGTAACCTGTTGTTTATTTAGAAATGTATTGTTTAATCTCCATGTGTTTGTGTTTTTTACAGTTTTTTTCTTGTAATTGATATCTAGTCTCATAGCGTTGTGGTCGGAGAAGATGCTTGATACGATTCCAATTTTCTTAAATTTACTGAGGTTTGATTTGTGACCCAAGATGTGGTCTATCCTGGAGAATGTTCCTTGTGCACTTGAGAAGAAGATGTGTTCTCCTGCATTTGGATGGAATGTCCTGAAGACATCAATGAGATCCATCTCATCTAATGTATCATTTAAGACTTGTGTTTCCTTATTAATTTTCTATTTTGATGATCTGTCCATTGGTGTGAGTGGGGTGTTAAAGTCTTCTACTATTACTGTGTTACTGTCATTTTCTCCTTTTATGTCTGTTAGTGTTTGTCTTATGTATTGAGGTGCTCCTTTATGTTGGGTGCATAGACATTTACAATTGTTCTGTTTTCCTCTTGGATGGATACCTTGATCATTATGTAGTCTTGTCTCTTGTAATATTCTTTAAGGTCTATTTTGTCTGATATGAGGATTGGGACTCCAGCTTTCTTTTGCTTCCCATTTGCATGGAATATATTTTTCCACCCTCTCACTTTCAGTCTATATGTGTCTTTAGGTCTGAAGTGGGTTTCTTGTAGACAGCATATACATGGGTCTTGTTTTTGTATCCATTCAGTCAGTCTGTCTTTTGGTTGGAGCATTTAATCCATTTACAGTTAAAGTATTTATTGATATATATGTTCCTATTGCCATTTTCTTAATAGTTTGGGGTTGATTTTCTAGATCCTTTTTCTTCTATTGTATTTTTTGACTATATAAGTCCCTTTAACGTTTGTTGTATAGCTGGTTTGCTGGTACTGAATTCTCTTAACTTTTGCTTGTCTGAAAAGCTTTTTGTTTCTCCATCAATTTTGAATGAGATCCTTTCTGAGTACAATAATCTTGGTTGTAGATTTTTCCCTTTCGGTACTTTAAATATATCTTGCCTTTCCCTTCTGACCTGCAGAGTTTCTGCTGAAAGGTCACCTGTTAAATGAATGGGGTTTCCCTTATATGTTACTTGTTGCTTTTCCCTTGCTGCTTTTTATATTCTTTCTTTGTGTTTACTCTTTGTCAGTTTGATTAGCATGTGTCTTGGCATGTTTCTCCTTAGGTTTATCCTATATGGGACTCTTTCTGCCTCTTGGACCTGATTGACTATTTCCTTTTCCATGTTGGGGAAATTTTCAACTATAATCTCTTCAAAAATTATCTCATACCCTTTCTTTTTCTCTTATTCTTCTGGGACCCCTATAATTTGAATGTTGGTGCATTTGATATGGTTCCAGAGGTCTCTGAGACCACCCTAAGTTCTTTTCATTCTTTTTACTATATTCTGCTCTTTAGAATTTATTTCCACCATTTTATCTTTCAGCTCACTGATTCATCCTTCTGTTTCAGATATCCTACTATTGATTCCTTCTAGAATATTTTAATTTCAGTAATTCTGTTGTTTGTCTCCGGATGTTTATTCTTTAATTCTTCTAGGTCTTTGTTAATTGATTCTTGCATTTTCTCCATTTTGTTTTCAAGGTTTTTAATCATCTTTGCTATCATTATTCTGAATTCTTTTTCAGGTAGTTTGCCTATTTCCTCTTCATTTATTTGAACTTCTGTTTTTCTAGTTTGTTCCTTCATTTGTGTAGTATTTCTCTGCCTTTTCATTTTTTTAAAACTTATTGTGTCTGAGGTCTTCTTTTCCCAGGCTTCTGGGTTGAATTCTCTCTTTCTTTTGGTTTCTGCTCTCCTAAGGTTGGTCCAGTGGTTTATGTAAGCTTCATATAAGGTGAGATTTGAGCTGAGTTGTTTTTTCCCCTCCAGTGGGCAAAGCTGAGTGAGGTGGTGATCCTGTCAGCTGATGATTGGGTTTGTATTTTTGTTTTGTTTGTTGTTTAGATGAGGCATCCTGCACAGGGTGCTACTGGTGGTTGGGTGATGCGGGTTTTGTATTCAAGTGGTTTCCTTTGTATGAGTTCTCACTATTTGATACTCCCTACAGTAGACTCTGGTAGTCTACCATCTTGGAGTCAGTGCTCCCACTCCAAAGGCTTGGTCTCTTCATCTAGGACTGATGAGATGAAAACGACCTCTTTGTTTTTCAGACCTCCTGTTGTAGTTATTTCCAAAATCTGGTCGACCACATCTTCATCCTGAGGCTTGCCTCGGGAGCCACAGTTCCTCTATTGGCAGGGATATCATTTTAATTGCTTTGATTTTTCGCATTCCCAAGGTATGAATCTAGAGTGTTTTGCCATAATTTTTTCTGAAAAAATTATATAAAAACACGATATGAAGTAATTTGCCTCATGTCTGACTTTTGCAACAGGGTTCTAAAGCAGGCCATTTTTGCTAAAATATGCAAGCTCTGTTTGCTAAACATTTCAATTTTAAAACAATGTTGTTTAAAGCATTTTTCTTGTTCCCATGTTTCATTTTCTTGTCTTTAATTGCTAATTTTTCATTTTTACATTATAATTGACTTGCACTGTATTTTTATTGTATTATTTGAAGTAACATCTGATAATAAGAGATGGACAAATAATGCAGTATGACATGTAGGAATATATAATTCACTTAGGTTTAGGAACTAATAATTAAGCTATTCAAATAGGCTATTTTAATACCATAATTAATAATTACTTTATTTTTCCCTATCTAGCCTCACAACTGTGTGGACTCAGAAAATTTCTATTCAGATAGTCTCCACATCCTTTTATCATGCAACTGTTATATGTTTTTTGGAAATTTCCTTATT
Source organism: Cervus elaphus (assembly GCF_910594005.1). Lineage (NCBI taxonomy): Eukaryota > Metazoa > Chordata > Mammalia > Artiodactyla > Cervidae > Cervus > Cervus elaphus. The sequence continues at coordinate 14,560,270 of NC_057840.1, forward strand.
TGGGTAAGTTATATATTGGATATTTTTCCATGTCAGGACCTATGAATATACTTTATTCTTTTACCTTGTATGTATGCCTCATAGGTTTATCTAGTCTTCTGTTGGTGAAAATTTGTGAAACCTCTTATTTTTCAATAATATAATGAGTATCTTGCATACCCTTTTTTAGAGATATGAGAATATTTCTCTAGAATAGCTATTCAGTAGACTTGCTGGGTTGAGGATAGGTATATTACATTTTCATGTATTTTATAAGTATGTGCTTTTCAATGCATTGGCCAATTATATGTTTCCCTGGACAGTATATGAACACCCCATTATCATGTTTGTCCAATCCGTGAATGTTTCAATGTTTCTTTTTTCTCAACCTGATGGATGAAAACTGACGTTTCATGTTTTGTTTTTTTTTTCCTGCTAACCAACAAAGTTGAGTTCTTTTTTGTATACATATTGCTATTGTTTCATTTTTTGTGAACATTCTTCATGTATATTTGCCCACTTTTCTGGTGAATTGTTTGACTTTTTCCTGTTGAATTTACAAGGCTATTTAATATATTCTAAGTACTAAACTCTAATCTCTTATATATTACACATATTTTCTACTTGACTATTGCTTGTCTGTTCATTTCATTTATTTTAATGTTGATCTGTTTATGATTTTTGAATTTTAAAAAGTTGTCTTCCCTATTTTTGACTGTATTTCCTTCTAATGCTTTTTCTATTTTATTTTTAACAGTTTTAAAAGCTAGCTTCTTAACCCACTAAAAATTTGAGTTTTTGAGAAGTGTGAAGCAAAGAAATCCTGTGGGCTCTATGTTTAAAATATATCCAAACCTGTTATTGCTCTCCACCAAGCTACTCCTCTGGTTCAAAACACCATCACGGGTTCTGGATTTCTGCTTCCCTGATTGTCTTATGTATACACTTGCTTCTGAGAGGCTATTTTCAACACAACCAGCAGGGACATCTTTTCAAAAAGCAGTATAGCAATAGCTACCCTTTTTACTCAGAGTGGAACCAGTGTTCTTCAGGCTAAAATGATCTGGCCTTATCTCCTCCTATGTGTCAAAGACCTCTTTGTCTACCCCTGCTTCTGCCCCTCACCATCTTTCACCGTGCATTGGCTTCAGTTTATACACCAGCCCAGGCCTGCTCACCTGCCCTGCTTTCTGCTTACAGTAGTGACTTTCTACTTACAGTAGTGACTTGCTGTGTCTCACTGGCCTAGAGCCGGGCTGCGGCTGCAGTAACTGCTTCTGCTTTAGATTGACATTCCTACTGTGCCTGCTGCTCCTGATCTCCCTTTAATACCTAGATACAACTTCCTCTTACTTCCTGTTTCTATGTTCCATGTTGCCACTGATTTTTAAGATACCAGTTGCAGCTCTCCATTTCACTAAGCACTACACATGTGCAGCTTGGAAGTGTAAGGGGCTAATTCATAAAAGATGGAACTTTGACTGAAGGGGAATGGGAGTGAGTGGATAAATTCTTCTCTCTTCTCCCTCCTTTTAAAGGCAGAGTAGCTTTATGTGATCTTTCTTAAGATGTCTTACATAACCCAGGCATCAGTTTATATAAGGCGGTGTCCCAATCCATAACACTCTGCCTTATTTTGTCCTATCTCATCCCCTACTAGAGCTTCACTGGTGGTTTAGATGGTAAAGAATCTGCCTCCAGTGTGGGAGACCCAGGTTTGATCCCTGGCATAGGAAGATCCCCTGGAGAAGGACATCTTCTGGAGAAGGGCGACCTGTTCCAGTGTTCTTGCCTAGATAACCTCCATGGACAGAGGTGCCTGGTGGGTTACAGTCTGTGGGATTGCAAAGACTCAGACACAACTGAGTGACTAACACACTCACACACACACACACACACTCACACACACATGCATACACTCACACAACACTCACACTCACATGCACGCACACACACACACGTGCGCACACACACACACTCACACACACATACTCACACACTCACACACACATCTCTACTCTTCCATTTTCCCAGTGTTCATGCTTCCCTGGTATTGTATTTCCCAATAAAATGTTAACAAAAATGTGTTTCCTTCAGAGTCTGTTTTCTAGTGGAACACAGTGCAAATATTTATTCTTAATTATTTTGTACGCTTACATTTGTTTCTAGGCTAGCTATGTCTTCTAGTTATTCCCTTCATACCCATTCCTCAACGTCATAGAGAAATCTGTTCCCTTGAATATGTGAACTGTTCATGGGAGGACTGTGAAATATGATAAAAGAACTAAAAATAACCAACTGAGCATCTCCAATAGCAGTTACCTCAACAGTTCTAACTCACATCTGACAGTCTTCCTGTATTTCCTATCTCAGTATTAACACTGCCAGATAGCCAGTTGCTTCACCCTGAAACTCTAGAATAATCCTTAAATCCCCATATCCGGTTGGTTAACAAGTCTTTCTAACACACTTGCTCAAACATCCCTCAAATATTTTCTCTTCTCCCTGATGACCTTGCATTCATCGAGCTCTGTGCTCTGTCAGATGTCAGCTTGTGTCACCCGCTCAGAGTGGCTCTCCTGATACCCTATTTAAAGAGCCTTCCCTTTATCGTTGTTGTACCCTGTTTATTTCCTTCATACTGTTATAACAAATCGCAATGACTCATTTAAACCTTTTTAACTAATTTATCAGCTGTTTCTTCATTGGAATGTAAGTGCTATGTTTTCTGAGGTAGCCACAGTGTCTCATTTCTAGTCGTAGCAGTCTCTCTGTAAAGAATGGATGACTGAAGAATACCATACTTTCTTATTGGGGTCTTTTGCTTCCACTTTCCTTACTCAGCTATTCTAATCCACCCTCCACACTGATAGAATTGTTTATCAGAAACAGAGATCTGATCATGTTACTTCCCAATTTAAAAACCTTAATTTTCATAAGTACAAGATAGACATCAATTTCTTCAGACTATAAAAAGAAACAAAAATGGATTAAAGAACTAAATGTAAGATTGGATACTTTAAAACAGAGGAAAACATACACAGAATACTCTTTGACATTAATCATAGCAGTTTTTTTGGATCCTTCTCCTAGAATAATGGAAATAAAAACAAAAATAAGCAAATGGGATTTAATTAAATGTAAAAGCTTTTGTACAGCAAAGGAAACCATCAGCAATACAAAAAGACAACATACTGAATGGGAGAAAATATTTGCAAATGCCATGACCAATCAGGTATTAATATCTAACATATATAAATAGCTTGTAAAACTCAATATAAAAAAAAAAACTGATTGAAAAGTACAAGAACTGACATTTTTTCCAAAGAGGAAATGCAGGTGACCAACAGGCATGGGGAAAAAAGATGCTCAACAGCACTAATCATCAGGGAGATGCAAATAAAAACCAAAATGAGATATCACCACACACCTGTAAGAATGGCTATCATCAAAAAGACCACAAATTACAAATATTTGTAAGTATGTGAAGAGAAGGGAACCCTTGTACCCTGTTGCAGGCAATGTAAATTGGTACAGCTATTGTGGAAAATAGTATGGAGGTTTCTCAAAAAACTAAAACTACATTAAAAAAATTATTTTTGCTGGGCACGGTCTTCACTGCAACACGGGCTTTTCTCTAGTCGCAGCGAGCTGGCGCTGCTCTTCACTGCGGTGAGTGGGTTCCCGTGGCGCTTCGCTCGTGGTGGGCAGGTTCTGGAGGGCGGGCCCAGTAGGTGCGTCCTGCGGGCCCAGGAGGTGCCCCTTGCGGGCTCAGTAGCTACGTCCTGCGGGCTCAGTAGCTGCAGCCCCTCGGCTCTCGGGCACAGGCTCAGTAGCTACATCCTGCGGGCTCAGTAGCTGCAGCCCCTCGGCTCTCGGGCACAGGCTCAGTAGCTACGTCCTGCGGGCTCAGTAGCTGCAGCCCCTCGGCTCTCGGGCACAGGCTCAGTAGCTACATCCTGCGGGCTCAGTAGCTGCAGCCCCTCGGCTCTCGGGCACAGGCTCAGTAGCTACATCCTGCGGGCTCAGTAGCTGCAGCCCCTGGCTCTCGGGCACAGGCTCAGTAGCTACGTCCTGCGGGCTCAGTAGCTGCAGCCCCTCGGCTCTCGGGCACAGGCTCAGTAGCTACGTCCTGCGGGCTCAGTAGCTGCAGCCCCCTGGCTCTCGGGCACAGGCTCAGTAGCTACGTCCTGCGGGCTCAGTAGCTGCAGCCCCCTGGCTCTCGGGCACAGGCTCAGTAGCTACGTCCTGCGGGCTCAGTAGCTGCAGCCCCTCGGCTCTCGGGCACAGGCTCAGTAGTTGTGGTGCTTGGGCTTTTGCTCCAAAGCTTGTGGGATCTTCCTGGACCAAGGATCGAACCTGTGTCTCCTGCATTAGTAGGCAGATTCTTTACCACTGAACCACCAGGGAAGCCCTAGAACTACTTTCAATCTACTTTAAATGAGGTTTTAAGAAGAATTGAATGTACAGTACTAGGTCAAAATAGTATAATTCATATTTGGCCTCAAATTACTCATTGAAAAAACTTGATCCTCTATAGTTTTGGAATTTAAAAAGCCCATGAATTTGTCTAGATTATATTTATCCTTTCTCCATAGACAATTTTTTCATAGATTAAAATTTTTTTTTATTTTTAGCGTTTCTTTCATTTCCTATTTTTAAATTTCAATTTTTTTCATATTTTAGAATCTTAATTAAACAGTATCATTTTCTAGATAGAGCTATAGAAATTACACAAAAAATAATTGTATTTTGTGATTAGTCTGTGGGGTTAATTTCTCTTATGCCATTCTTCTGCAGATTAGATGTTTAGGTGTGGCAATTACTAAAAATTTACATTTTAATGTCTTTTTCTTCAAAAATAATTTAAGAAGCATACATAATTGACATTAAGCTTTTGTATTGGCCGCGTAACTGACTTTTGATAGTTTTCTGTATTGGTCCTATAATAGTTTGGAAACCTTTTTCTTACTACAGTTATTTCCATGCAGGTTTAGAGAATTAATTTTATTTATTTATTCCTGGCTGTGTGGGGTCCCTGCTGCTGCACGGGCTTTTCTCCAATTGCAGAGAGTGGTGGCCACTCTGTAGTTGTGATGCACAGGCTCCCAGGCTCTCGTTAAGGGGCCTTCTCACTGCGGAGCGTGGGCTCCAGGGCGCATGGGCTTCAGCAGTTGCTGCATGCAGTCTCAGCAGTTGTGGCTCCCAGGCTTTAGAGCGTGGGGTCAATAATTGTGCCACATGGGCCCAGATGCCCCAAGGTGAGTGCGATCTCCAGGATCAGGGACCGAACCCGGGGTCTCCTGTGTTGGCAGGTAGACTCAGTACCACTGAGTCAGCAGGGAAGCCCCTATTTCCGTACAGTTTAATGGTGTGATTTGATTAATTAGTACTTTGTCCCTTTCAGATCTATGCTGTTCTAACATACATTTTTTTTTTTTTAAGTTAGTCTTTTAAATTACATTGACCTTTGAACAATGTGGGAGTGAGGGTTTCAACCCTCTCTATTCAGTTAAAAAAACCCGTGTACACCTTATAACTGACCCTGCATGTTGATGTTCTTTACATACATGGTTCCTGAATATCAGCAGTCTGCATTCTCAGATTCAACCAGCCGTGGGTCATGCGGCACCAGAATATTTAGTATTTTTAAAAATCCATGCACAATTGGACCCACACCTGGGTCAGACTGGTGTTGTTCAAGGATCAACTGTATATAGATAAAACACACTTTAAAAAAAAAAATTTCCTACCTTGTAAATCAACTCTTTAATTTTCTGATCTTTAATACTACTTTGTAGGATAAAATGTTCCCACATTCATTGCCAATAAAATGTTTAGTGATTAACAATTTAGAGAATACATTTTGAAAGTCCTTGGCATATTAATAAGTAGTGCTATGACCTCCCCATTATTTATAAAATGGATAAATTCAATAAATAATCTGACATAATTTTATGGATTGGTAAGAAATGTTAACATTGTTAGCTGAAATTATTTTCCCAATTATTTTCTTGATCTTCTCCTGTTTTTTTAAAGTAGAGTTTGTGAGAAGCTATTAAGTATAGTTTGAAAAAAATTTTAAACCCTGTAAGCCATTTCAAAGATCATATTATCAAATATGACGAAGTAATAGACTAGTCGGAGGCTGTGATCCTCAAAATTGTTCTGCTCATTGCATTTCTCAAGTCATTAGGATGGATTATTATTATTTGTATTGAACAGTCTTTTTTAAAAAATTATTTAAAAACTGTAACTTTGAGGCATTTACTCCTAGCCATGAGGGACTAATAGGTACTGAATTTCCTATATATGAACAACTAGGGAAAAATATGAACAACTGGGGAAATGTAAACATGCTATTTTAAGACACTAGACAATAGTGCCTTGAGAAAAAAGAATGTCTTGAGAAAGAAGAAACACACTAGTTGGTGCCAGTGATTGAACCAGCTTTCTGCTGGAAACAGCTGATGAATTGGAGGGCAGGCAGAGAAAACCCAAGCGAAGCACAGCGGTCCCGCTGGATTGCAAGATAAATACCAGAGTTTGGGGAGGCAACTTAAATTTGCAAAGCGGAGTACTGGCGAAGAATGATTTTGAGGTATAAACCTCTAGGAATCTACTTGTGGGTCCACTTGTATTTTTGACTGAATATCAAGTTTCTCCAGGAAAAATTGAAATTCTATGCAACCACGTGAAGAATTACATGGAACAATTCCAGATATGGAGGAACCGTGTATGTAAATTTGAAGTTGAACGTACAAGGTTGGAAGACTGTCAATCTACTGGCTGTAACTGTCATTTCCAGCCAGTTACAGTAGAGATGTATTACAGTTCTATAATCCTACACCTACCTTAGAGGAGTCACGCATTAATAGGAGAGCTAAACTAGACCTACAGTGAAGGCTACTGTATTTATACCCTTAAAAAAAATCTTAACAACCAACACTGAAAGGATCATGGTGATCCACAAAACACTTAATTTTAGCCAAAAGGCCAAGAAGTGATTAATATACAAAACAAAAAACATAATATTTGAAATGAAGAAATCAAAGTCCAGACACTCAACAACATAAAATTTACAATACTTCATCATTTTAGCAATCAGTCAGTAATTAATAGACAAAGAAGTGTAAATATATGATCCATGGTAAAAAAAAAAAAAAGTACAGTAATAGAAACAGAACCAGAAACAGCAGTGATGTTTGAATAAGCAGACAAGAACTTCAAAATTTCCACTGTAAACACTTTCAAAGCATTATAAGTTAAATAAGAATACAAGAACAATAGAAAAGGAAATCATAAAATTAAAACTTATAGAATCTAACTAAAAATGCAAATGAAATATAAAACATAAAAAAATGTACAGTAAAAGGGCTTGAAAACAGATGCTACAAAGAAAAGATAAGGCATAATGCTATAGACTGAATGTTTATGTCCTTCCAGAAATCATATGATGAAACCTAATCTCTAGTGTAGTGAAATTTGGAGGTAGTGCCTTTGGGAGGTGACTAAGTCATGAGAATAGAGACCTCATGGGTGACATTAGTGCTTTTATAAGAGGGACCCCTGAGATTTCAGTTACCCATCTGTCATATGGTCTATGAACCAAGAAGTCAACTCTCACCTTACACAGAGTCTGACAACCTCTTGATCTTGGACTTTCTAGCCTCTAGAACTCCGAGAAATAAATTTCTGTTGTTTATAAGGCACTAAATGTATGATAACTGGTTATAGCAACCCAAACAAAGACACATAGATACAACAATAGACAGTAACCAAACTGAAGCACAAAGAGAAAAAATTTTTTAAAAATGAACGGAATGAGAATTGATCTCAGAAGTAAAGGCAGGCGGGGGTGATGTGGGGAAGGACATAAAAGATTATAGAAGAAATTGCTTAAATTTTCCAAAATTTTATGAAAACTTTGAGCTCACAGTTTCAAGAAGCTTAATGATTCCTAAGCAATATAAACATCAAAGAAATCCGTATTAAGGTATATTCCCAGTTGGCACAGTGGCAGAGAATCCACCTGCCAATGCAGGAGATGTAAGAGACATGGGTTTGACCCCTGGGTTGGGAAGATCCCCTGGAGAAGGAAATAACAATCCATCCCAGTATTCTTGCCTAGAAAATTCCATGGACAGAGGAGCCTGGCAGGTTACATTACCCGGGGTTGCAAAGAGTTGGACACAACTGAGCATGCATGCTTGCAATAATAAAATTTACCACACCAGGGATTACATAATAATCTTAAAATCAACCAGAATATAGAAAAACAAAGAAAAGAATAATTTTGTAGACTTGTCATCAGCGTCTACATATGCAATTGTAGAGTTGCATATTGCACGCCATTTATATATAAATAGAATGTATGTACATATATGTAGACTATTATGTATAATGTGTTATGATGTATAACATTTATATCAATGTATATATGTACAAGACATATATGTTTATATGATGTATAATATATATGTACAGTAGTGCAGATGTAAATAGAATACTAAAAAATAAATAAATAATTCCAAAAGAAAGAAAAAGAGAAAAAAAGAATAAAGAATATATGGAGAAAATACAAAACACAAAAAGCTGGTTTATTTAACCCAATCATACCAATTATATGAAGTGTAAAATGTCTAAGAAAGAACTGCGTGATAGAATTTTCAGTTATAAAATAAGTGTTCCTTGTCCACATGTCACCTATACTGTCCACACATGGTTTTTGAACATTTGAACTATGGCTAGGTTGACTGAAGATCTCAATTTTTTATGTTTTTATTGTAATTTATTTTAGTTTAAACAGCTCTATGTGGTCAGTTGTCACTGCATTAGACAGTGGACATCTCAACACTCCAGTAAGAAGGCAGTAGTTATCAGTCTAGATGAAAAAGCAAGATTCAGTTTAATATTGGCTGTAACAGACATACTCTATATATGAACATTCAGATTGAAAAGTATAGGATAGAAAAAATATGTCAAGCAAACATTAATTATCAGAAATATGGAGTAGATATATGAACAATCTGATGACCTGAATCAAGATTGCCAGGAGAAATATCAATAACCTCAGATATGCAGATGACACCACCCATATGGCAGAAAGGGAAGAACTAAAGATCCTTTTGATAAAAGTGAAAGAAGAGAGTGAAAAAGCTGGTTTAAAGTTCAACATTCAGAAAACTAAGATCATGGCATCTGGTCCCATCACTTCATGGCAAATAGATGGGGAAACAGTGGAAACAGTTACAGACTTTATTTTCCTGGGCTCCAAAATCACTGCAGATGGTGACTGCAGTCATGAAATTAAAAGATGTTTGCTCTTGGAAGAAAAGTTATGACCAACCTAGATAGCATATTAAAAAGCAGAGACATTACTTTGCCAACAAAGGTCTGTCTAGTCAAAGCTATGGTTTTTCCAGTAGTCATGTGTGGATGTGAGTTGGACCATAAAGAAGGCTGAGTGCCAAAGAATTGATGCTTTTGAACTGTGGTGTTGAAGACTCTTGAGAGTCCCTTGGACTGCAAGGAGATCCAGCCAGTCCATCCTAAAGGAAATCAGTCCTGAATATTCTTTGGAAGGACCGATGTTGAAGCTGAAACTCCAATACTTTGGCCACCTGATGCAAAGAACTGACTCATTAGAAAAGACCCTGATGCTGGGAAAGATTGAAGGCAGAAGGAGAAGGGGATGACAGAAGGTGAGATGGTTGGATGGCATCACTGACTCAATGGACATGAGTTTGAGTAAACTTCGGGAATTGGCGATGGACAGGGAGGTCTGGCATGCTGCAGTCCGTGGGGTTGCAAAGACATGACTGAGCAACTGAACTGACCTGAACTGATATGAACAATAGGAAAATGGATTATAGATGAAAAATATCAATAGAGATAGATGCATTTCATAGTAATAAAATATTAGATTTTGAAGAAGACATAATAATACTAATGTGTATACACTGATAATAGTGCTTCATATACCAAGCAGAATCTTATAGGATTGTGGTCATTTTAAAACATACCCACAAATTTTTAATATTCTTCCTTCAAAAGGTGGAGGTTAATTAATTCCTTGAGTGTGATCTATGCTTACTTATCCTACTTCTAATGATTAAAATTCGACACAAGAGATGGTATGTAACTTCTGGAACTAGATAATAAATAGTATTGTAGATTCCTCCTTCCTTTCTCCCTCTCAGATCACATGCTTGAGGGGAAGTAGATTACATCACATGAGGCAAGGAGCTAAAGCTTCCTGCCAAAAACCACTTTAGAAGTGGATCCTTCAGTCCCATTATAGCCTGCTAGTAACTATGCGTGCATGCATGCTCAGCTGCTCAGTTGCAATTCCCTGGACTGTAGCCCTCCAGGTTCCTTTTGTCCATGGAATTTTCCCGACAAGAATACGGAGCAAGTTGCCATTTCCTCCTCCAGGGGATCTTCCCAACCCAGGGATCGTTCTGTGTCTCCTGCATTGGCAGGAAGATTCTTTACCACTGAGCCTATAGCCCTGACTAATCTCTTGACTGCAGTCCCATAAGAGACCTACCCAAGTGAAGAAAGCACCCAAATAATTGGTTCTGAATTACTGATCCACAAAAACTTTGAGATAATAAATGTTTATTTTTTATGCTTCTAAATGTGGGGCTAATTTGTTATGAAACAATAGATAACTAATTTCAGACTGGAAAGGTTAAATAGAAATACCATTAATTACAGTGGAGATTTAAATATTTATCTCTTAGTAGTTGATAGAACAAATAAACAACAAATGAATATGCATAAAAACCACTCTATCAACTAATTTGATTTAATTAACCTTTACAGAACTCTCCAACTCAGAACAGCAGAACACCATTTTCTTCAACTGAATATGGAACATTCACTTAGATTGTGTGCTAGAATAAAGAACAAGTCTTAATAAATTTTAAAGTATTTAAATGTATTCTCTGACCATAAGAGACTGAAGCTAGAAATTAATGACAATAAAATATCTAAAAAGACATTAAAAAATTAGATATTAACAATGGTCTTAATCCGTTTCTAACTGCTGGAGCAAAATATCAGACTGGGTAGCTTATAAAGAATGGACATTTATCTCTCAGACTGAAAAGCACAAAATTAAGTAAGATGTCAGAAAATTTGGTATCTGGTGAGGACCTGTATCCTGTGTCCTCATATGGTGGAAGGGGACAAGGAAACTTCCAAGTCTATTTTATAAGAGTATTAACCCTATTCATGAATCACCATCCTCATGACCACATCATGCCCCAAGGGCCTCACCTCCTAATACCATCATTGTAGGCTTTAGAATGTCAATGTATAACACATATGTCTGTATCTTGGGGAGATACAGACATTGAGACCACAACAACACACTTCAAAATAACATGTGTGTCAAAGAAGAAATCAGAAGATATTTTTAATAATATTTTGAATTGAACTTTTCAATCAAAAGAAAAGATTTGGAATTAAATTTTTTTAATTCCAAATTTGTTAGTTGTAGCTCAATTTGTTAGTTGTAACAAATTTGTTAGTTGGCTATGCTTAGAAAATATGCTAAACTTTAAAGTCTTTTAATAAATATTAACATAAGGTTACAATAGTGATTCATTATGTAAGAAGAGGAGGAGGGTGTGGCAGCCCACTCCAGTGTTCTTGCCTGGAGAATCCCATGGACAGAGGAGCCTGGCGGGCTACGTCCATAGGGTCACAAAGAGTTGGACAGACTGAAGTGGCTGAGGACACTTGTACACATTTAACAGGGCTTCCCGGGTGGTAAAGAATCCACCAGCCAATGCAGGAGATGCAAGATGCAGGTTCAATCCCTGGGTCAGGAAGATCCCTTGGAGTTGGAAATAACCTACTTCAGTATTCTTGCCTGGAAAATTCCATGGACCGAGGATCCTAGTGGGCTACAGTCCCTGGGATTGCAGAGTCAGACATGATTGAGCATGCACACACACGTGTAAGAAGAAATGTCTATAATCAGTGATCTAAGCTTCTACCAGAAGATGCTAAAAAGAACAGTGAAATAAACTAAGTAGAAGGAAGGAAAATTTAAAGATACAAGGGGAAACCAATGAAACAGAAAATTGAAAATAAATCAGTGAATGAGACCAAAAGTTGATTCTTTGAAAAAATGAATGAAATTAACAATGTTCTAAAAATGGCTGATTTTTTTTAAAAAATAGAGGATACCCAAATTACCAATATTGGGGGGAAATATCATTTACTACAGATGCCATAGACATTAAAAGGATAATAAAAATATTGAGAATAACTTTATGCCAATAAACTTGACAACTCAGCCAAAAAGATACTTTGCTTGAAAGATACAAATTATCAAAACTGATACAAGAAAGAAATTTGAGTCATACAAAAAAATTTGAGTCATTCTATATCTACTTAAAACATAAAATGTGTAACAAAAAAATTCCAAAAAAATCCCCAAACTGTGGGCCCAGATGATTTTACTAGTATGCTCAATAAAACACTAAAGGAAGAAATTGTATAAATTCTATACAAATACATTCAGGAAGGACCATATTCCAACTAATTATATAAGGCCAGCATTACTCTGATACCAAAACTAGATATAAATTCTACAAGAAAATTACAATAAACTAATAGCCCTCATGAACATAGACATAAAAATACTTACTGAAATATTTAGTAAATCAAAATCAGCAACATATAATAGGGATAATCTATAATTAGGGATAATAGAAATAATCTACCATGACAAATTGAGATTTTATGCCAGCACTGTGAGTTTGATTAACACTGAAAACTCAGTTACTGTAATTCACTAAGTAGAGAGATAATAACCAAATAGAGAAAATGAAAATTTATTTAAATAGATGAAGAAAAAGCATTGTCCCAATTTGATACACTTTTGTCACCCAAAAACTTCCAGCAGAAGAGTGGAACTTCCTCAACTTTAGAACAAGCACATGTTGAAAACCAATAGAAAGTGAAAATGAAAGTCACTCAGTCGTGTCCAACTCTTTGTGACCCCATGGACTATACGCTCTATGGAATTCTCCAGGCCAGAATACTGGAGTGGGTAGCCTTTCCTTTCTGCAGGGGATCTTCCCAACCCAGGGATCGAACCTGGGTCTCCTGCATTGCAGGCAGATTCTTTACCAGCTGAGCCACAAGGGAAGCCCTAAAAACCAATAACCATCACTATAATGATGAATGAGTGACTGATTTCCCCTCTGATCAGAAATAAGGTGAAAATGTCCACTCTCACTACTTTATTCAACTTTTTTATTGGAGGTCACATATTTCCTGGAATATGGCAAGGGAAAAATATGAAAGTCATATAAACTGAAAAGGAAAAAGTCAAATAGCTTTTATTTGTAGATGGCATGATCTTGTACGTGAGGTATACTAACACATCCTACATATAAGCTACTTGAAGACATTTTAATAATTTTGCTAGATCCAATGTATATATAACCAAAATTACTTGTATTACTATTAGTATGAAAATTAAATTTTAAAATACTGTTTATGATACTATCCAATATCATGAAACATTAAGAGGTAAATTTTACAAAGTATGTTAAAACATATACATTGAAAACTACAAAGGACTCCTTATAAATACTTATTATATTATATACTTATAATGAAAATGTGAATAAATGGAAACATATTTTTGTGGATTGGAAGGCATGGTACTGCTAAAATATCAATTTCCTCCCATATTTACTTATATATTCAATCCAATTGCAATCAAACTCCCTACTACACTATTTTTGGGGGGTAGAAATTGAAAAGCTGATGTTAATATTAAGCTGGTGCAAAAGTAATTGTGGTTTTGCATTGTTGAACTTTGCCATTTGATATAGAAGTAGATTAAATGGGCTTCCCTGGTAGCTCAGCTGGTAAAGAACTCGCCTGCAATGCCTGAGACCCCAGTTCTCTTCCTGGGTCAGCAAGTTCCCCTTCAGAAGGAATAGGCTACCTACTCCAGTATTCTTGGGCTTCCCTGGTGGCCCAGATGGTAAAGAATTCACTTGCAAAGTGGGAGACCTGGGTTTGATTCCTGGTTGGAAAGATCCCCTGGAGGAGGGCATGGCAACCTACTCCAGTATTCTTGCCTGGAGAATCCCCATGGACAGAGGAGTCTGGTGGGCTTCAGTCCACGGGGTCGCAAGGAGCTGGACATGGCTGAGTGAGCGCAGCTCAAACACAATGTGAATTTCTTGCCTAATGATTTTTTGCTAATGCCTTATTACTTGCTGTGTATTTTATATTTATTTTAGACTATGGAAATGATGTTAGACAAAAAGAAAATTCAAATGACTTTCTTATTAGAGCTCAAAATGGGTTGTAAAGCAGTGGAGACAACTTGGAACATCAACAACGCATTTGGCCCAGGAACTGTTAACAAATGTACAGTGCAGTGGTGGTTGAAGAAGTTTTGCAAAGAAGACAAGAGCCTTGAAATGATGAGCGTACTGGCCAGCCATCAGAAGGGGACAACAACCAATTGAGAGCTATCATCAAAGCTGATCCTCTTACATTAGAAGAAGTTGCCGAAGAACTGAACACTGACCATTCTGTGGGGGTTAGGTATTTGGAGAAAACTGGAAAAGTGAAAAAGTTCAGGAAGTGGGTGCCTCGTGAGCTGACCAAAAAAAAAAAAAAAAAATCATCATTTTGAAGTATTTTTTATTCTACACAACAATGTCCCATTTCTTGATTGGACTGTGACATATGACAAAAAGTAGATTTTATGCAACTACTGGCAATGACCAGTTCAGTGGTTGAACTGAGAAGAAGCTCTAAAGGACTTTCCAAACTTGTACCAAGAAAGGTCATGGTCACTGTTTTGTGGTCTGCTGCTGGTCTGATCCACTATGGCTTTCTGAATCCTGGCAAAATCATTACATCTGAGAAGTATGCTCAGCAAATTGATGAGAAGCACCAAAAACTGCAACACCTCCAGCAAGCATTGGTCAACAGAAAGGGCCCAATTCTTCTCCACAATGACCGACTGCACAGGACAACCAGTGTTTCAGAAGTTGATTGAATTAGGCTACAAAGTTTTGCCTCATCCACCAAATTCACCTGACCTCTCGCCAACCAACTGCCACTTCTTCAAGCATCTCAACAACTTTTTGCAGGGAAAATGCTTCCACAACCAGCAGGAGGCAGAAAATGCTTTCCATGAGTTCACTGAATCCCAAGACATGGATTTTTATGCTACAGAAATAAACATTTCTCGTTGGCAAAAATGTGTTGATTGTAATGGTTCCTACAATTAATAAAGATGTGTTTCAGCCTAGTGATAGTGATTTAAAATTAGAGTCCAAAGTCACCGCTATATTTGCACCAACCCAATAATTGTATTGGAGAACGCAATGGCACCCCACTCCAGTACTCCTGCCTGGAAAAGCCCATGAATGGAGGAGCCTGGTAGGCTGCAGTCCATGGGGTCGCTAAGAGTCAGACATGACTGAGTGACTTCACTTTCACTTTTCACTTTCCCACATTGGAGAAGGAAACGGCAACCCACTCCAGAGTTCTTGCCTGGAGAATCCCAGGGACGGGGGAGCCTGGTGGGCTACCATCTATGGAGTCACACAGAGTCGGACACGACTGAAGTGACTTAGCAGCAGCAGCAGTAATTGTATGGAAATGCAAAAGACCTAGAATAGAAAAAAGAGTTTTGTCTGTAAAACAAAATTGTAGGATTCACATTACTTAACTTTGAGGTTACTGTAAATCTATAGTAATACAGACTATGATATTGGCAAACTATCAAATTTATTTATATACATATATATGTATATACATATTTGGATACATGAAAACAGAGTCCAAAAGTAGACCCACATATTTTCAACTGACTTCTGGAAAAAGGGCCAAGGTAATCAGATGAGAAAATAATAATTCTCTCAACAAATGGTACTAAAATGAATGCATATCTGCATTAAAGAAAAAAAAATAAAAGCCCTTACCTAAGACCTTTACAGCAAACACCATTAAATCATAAACCCAAGGTTATAAAATTGCTAGGGAAAAACAGAAGAATAATCACAAATTTGGGGTAAGTGAAGATTTCTGAAATGAGATTAAAAAAACAATTAAGTGGAAAAGCAAAGTCTTAATAAATGGAATTTAGAATTAAGAATTGCTCCTAAGCAGTTATAGCATCACAAACTTGTCTCAGTACATGAGGTAACACCCACTCAGTCAAATGGGTGTTTACATTTTTAAACATACCAAGTGGATGTATTTATTTTGTGTAAATTGTATCTCAATTAGATTTATCTGAAAAATATATAGCTCTGATAATACTTTTTAATCTTAATTTTGGTTAAATCATTTTGTATTTCTTTTATCCCTGTGTTGACAAACGAGTTGAAAGATGAGATCAGTCTTATTCTCAAGATTTGGGCCATTTTCCATTTTGCTTTTACAATAACGAATAAATGATTTTAGTTTCCTAGTACGAATATTAATAAAACTTGGAAACATGGGTAACAGTGAAGGATATCCATTCACTTTGGCACCATTTGGCCAATGGGCGCGTAGTGGCTTCAGTCATGTCTGACTTTGTGTGACATGATGGACTGTAGCCTTCCAGGTTCCTCTTCCATGGGATTCTCCAGGCAGGAATACTAGAGTGGGCCGTCATGCCCTCCTTCAGGGGATCTTCCCAACCCAGGGATCAAACCCTCGTCTCTTATATCTCCTGCATTGGCAGGCTGATTCTTTACCACTAGCGCCACCCGGAAAGCACATTTGGCCAAGGGGTCTCAATCAATCCTGTTAGAAACAATACCTCCTTTATTTTATCGACAGGAAATTCATAGATATTATCACTTAACTTCATAATATTCAAAAAAATACATATAAAATCAAGTATAAAATAAAGAGGAAAAAGTTATCTGTATAAGACAACATGTAGTTCAGTGTGTAAATGCTTGGGTAAAACTAGCAGGCAAAACGACACAGAAGCCTGAACCTACTCGGAGTCATCGTCAATGTGACAGATGGGGTGTAGATATTGTATTGGTGTCAATACCGCCAGCAGAGCTGTTTTCAGTTATGAGAATTTTCTGGAATAAACAAATCTTGATAAGGTTAAAAAACACAGATATATTCTTCCCTTAATTTATATAGTAGATACATCCAGGGGGGGAAAATGATGCAAAAACTTATGCTTGTGTGCAAAATAGACTTAAATTAGGCTTCAAATATAATGTGAGGGTTGTTATCTAAATGAATGTCCAGTGGCCCTTACAGACCCGCGTGGGGCGGGCGGGGAGCAGTTTACGGTGTGGGGCTTACCCACCGGTGGCATCTGTCCGCAGTGCGCGCTGATGCCGGTAGCCCCTCCGCACTGGGTCAGCCAAAGAACACCCTGGATGTCTCATAAAAATCCAGTAAGGAGCTGCTCCAAATCTTATGAGAGCCACAGACCATGGAAAACACACACACACACAAACACAAAACTAGTAAGGAGCTGTCATCTGCACACGGGGTGGCAGAAACCCGTGCAGAAATTCTGCTGAGTTACAGGGAAGAAATGGGGACTCGAAGCAAGAGATTTTGAGTCTCAAGGGAAACGAAAAGACTTTTTATCCTCTTTGAATGCATGTTACCTGACTGAATGGAAAACCTTACCTTTTACCTTCACATTCGTCATAAACCTCGCAGTGGATAAAGGGGGCTTGTTTTAGTTTGCGATCCCCTCCCCGCTCCCCGCTTGCTGCCTGGCCAGCGCTAAGTCTCCTGGCCTGATCGCCTCATCCAGCTCACCCTCGGCCTCCTAGCAGCCCGGCGGTCCTCTGTCCTTTGGGACAGCCTTGTCCCAGCGTGGATCACCTGGATGCCCAGTGCTCAGGCACAGCTCTGCCAGGCCTTTCTCACGAGGTCCCACCTTCTGAGCGTCGCTAAAGATCTGTGCTGATTTCCCACAAAATCGAATGCTTTCCACGTGGAGGGATTTCACGGATCCCAAAGTGGTCTCATATCAATGACTTCCTTTCACTGGAAGTTCAGCTAACAGATGAAGCCCGTCTTTTCTCGCAGTGAAGGACCTCGGCTATAGGAAAAGGCCTCTGACCGAGGACCCTTTAAGGGCCTGGGGGACGTCGGTGGGGCGAGGGCCCGGGAAGGGGCGGGCCGGGGAGTGTCTTCTTTCTCCCCCCACCCCCGGCCCGGGTGGGTGGGGGCTGGCTCCTTCCTTTAGCCCGCAGCTGCTGCTCTCTCAGCTTACTAGCCCGGGCCGGCAGACCGGGCGGCAGCGACTCCGGCTCCCGAAAAGTGAATCCGCTCGGGAGGCTACCGCAATGCCCCGAGCCTTCGGGGTGCTCCTGGCCCTGCTGCTCAGCGGAGGCCTCGGGGGCGGCCAGGCGCAGCGCCCGGAGCCGCCGCCGCAGCAGCATCGGCGGCAGCCACCGGCGCATCAGCAAAGAGGTACAGTCGAGGCAGCGGCTCCCGGTCACACGCTCTGTCGGGGCCCGCGGCCCTTCTCTGGTCCCTTCGTCCTACGCTTGCTGGAGGGGGACCGCTTTCTTGCTTTGCCTTGGGGAGCGCGCTTTGGGGCGAGAGGGTCTAAGTTTGATGCAAGTTCACTTTTAGCTCCCCGGGTTCACCCACCGTCTGCCTCCCTCCCTCCAAAGAAAACGGAGCGTTTTCATCTTCCATGCGTTTCTGGGTCGACTTGCTCTCACTGAACATCCTGCAAATTAATTTCCTAAGTCTTTCTAAGAGGCAAACTTTCAACCAATTAAAAAACTTGAAAAAGTTTCCCCAAATCCGTTTCCATCCCCGCAGAGAAAGATCTCCCAAGCTGTGGTTCGTCTTGGAGCTTTATGGAGGGCAGCTGATACATCTTTATTTTTAGAGACTTTTTTCTAACTCTTTGAACAGGGCGTGTAAAGGCGTTTTTTGTTGTTCAGTCGCTAAGTCGTTAACTATGTGGATTTTCTTCTTTCTTGGCAGTGGTGCCCCCAGACTCACCTTTTCTTTACCGACATCCTATTTTGGGTATGCTATTTTATTATAGTGAGATGCCTCCCCTTGCTTAAACACGGATGAAACCTCTATGTCATTTGTGTTTTAATTAAGACCACAGTGCCCAGATAATAACTCTTCACCTGACTTTGGAAAACAGTTATACTTAATGTAACGCAAATTACTCTCCTCAGAGCGCCTTAATGTTTATATGCATATGATTTCTGAAACTCTGGGGAGACTTTGCCGGGTTAGTTTATGGTCATGAATTTTAAAAAAAGTGCACGTGCAGCATTTAATACAATAATTTATAATACAGCATTTGAGCAGACTTTTCTGTAAGTTGGAAAACATGTATCAAAGTAAAGAAAAAGTTTAAGAAATATTTAAGGTTTGGTTTCAAACATCAAACTGTTTACCCTGAGAGCACAAAATCTGGAGATTAGTAGCTTTTGAAAGTTTTGATGAGACCGAATCTGCCAGAATTTTAAAGAATACTTATCCCTCTTTTAGTTAACTGGAATAAGCTATGTCAACATTTCTGATAGTTTTTCTGCTTGCAATCTAGCATTTCTAGCATTGCTACTTTATTTTAAAGGGAGAAAAAAAAAAATGTACTCTAAGCTCCTAGCTATAATAATAACCCCTGATTAAAATTCCTAGAATAAAAATGACCTTACATTCACTATATAACTTTTTTTTTCCCTTCTATTTTGGCTTTTGCTTTTCTGAGAAGTCAAATGGGGTCAATGTGGCTTAATTAATAGAATTTATGAGAATGATTTTGAGAATATCTTTGGCAGCTGATTTAAAAAAGACCACTTTTAAATATTAACTTTACTCAGTTATGTGATGTTTTAACAAAACATAATACTTTAATGCTATTAGGAGCTGGGAGTGAAGATACCAAGATCACCAACCCTCTGTTCACTTGAAGCTCAAAGCCTGCGGAGTAGGGATCAAGTGGGTTCCTGAGTTTTCCATGGCACGGCCCCCCTTTTTCCTCTTAATCTCTCTCCTGTCTCCTTCCTCTCCCCAGTTTTATTTGAGGTAAAATTAACTCTGATTTCTATGGTCCAGGCACAAGATGAAATGAATTCAGAATGGAGAATTTATACTGCCATTCTGTTGAGACATCATTTGAACATTATGCACAATAAGGAATTCTGTGCAAAATAACTGTAATATAGAGTCCACTATACACTGCTATATTTTGTGTTCTAGCATCAATTATTGTGTGTTTTATAGATTATTTGCAATATATTTAGAGACTGGCTCGTGGATAAATGGCTAAAGCTTGTTAATATTAAAGTCTACATAAAATATATTTCATAATGCCTTAAATTTGTATAGTGCTTTATATTTTTAAAATACCTTACATATGTGAGATTATTTTACCTTCAGTCATTATTTATTGTTGGACAAATTTAAAACCTGAGGCTTGGAGTAACTGTGACTTAAGTTCATGCAACTGATAATAACTTAATTCTTAACCACCAAGAACACTTCTAGTATTGTTTATGCTCAAGTTCCCATTTTATGCTACAAAAGGTTTTTTTTCCATTAAATTTTTTGAGGCCATGTTTCCTTTTCAATGCTGCTCTGTTAAAGCAAGGTCTCAGTGAAGATTATTGGATATGAGTTTGATTGAAGAGGTGTTTTCTTGGCTATCATCAATTTTCTCTTTTCAATTATACTAGCACTGACCTTCCTGGCCAAGAATTAATTGTTTAGGATGAGTTCTGTTTTCCCTTATAGTATGGTACCAGTTTACTAAGAATGTTGACATGAAGAAACATTTTTAGATATTGTAACTAAGTTAGAAACTTAATCAGATTTTTTTGTTTTTTTTCTTGGAAATCTTGTGTAGTTTCTAGAACACAGTGAATTGTGGTATGAATAGTATTGACTCAGCAGGAAAGATATTCTAAGGAAATTCCTTAACTAAATTTAAGATTGACAGAATAGGAAAATGATGCAAAGTGGGTCTGTATTTCAGCAAGGCAGTAGATAAAATCTTATCCTGATATTTGTGTAAATGATGTGTGGAAATGGAAATGTAGGTAAATTGCAACTGAGTGAAAATAATTTCCAAAGACTATTGCATAGTAGATCAAGATTGAGCCAGGAGGAAGTCTTTAGGGCTATGACAGAGGTTTCCTTATGTTCATTTGTCTTGGTAATGGCTTGATGGAAAATGTAATATCCAAGGTTATGACAACTGCCGGTATTCCAAAATTGATTTAGATGGCTAAGCTGGTGAGTATCAGCTTCAGGAATCTATAGAGGTCTCTATAGGCTGATCCATGAACAGAACCTACGTGGACTTGGTTTTGTTATTTGTATCCAGATGTTAAGTAATTTCATGTTGCCCTCTTCTAGACATTTATAGTGTACTTTATATGTACAGGAATGTGTACAAAGACAGGTTGAGAAAGGCAGTCTGAACTGCAGCCCGTTCAATATGAACATACAGTGTGATATGGTGACAGAATAATTAACTCATAAAAAACTTAGAAGCTGGTTGGTTGGTTGGTTTAGTACACATTTGAGTGCAGCATTGACAAATGGATGCAAATCCAGAGGAGGAAGAGCAGAAAGGTTAGAAGTCTGAAAAGATTTTTAAAGGAGGATTATTCCAAGTAAAGACTGCTAATTTGGAGAAAGACTTAGGAAGTCATAAGAGATATCCTTGAATTTTTGGAAGGGTTGTTATTTGGAAGAGAGACTAAAATTTTCTTTCTAAAGCCTGAATTTGAATGCATAGAAGAGTAAGACAAAGAGGGAGGTTTAAGTTAAATAAAATGGGAGGAGACCTCTCCTCCCTCCTCTCCCTTCCCTGTTCTGAGCTGTTCAGAAATAACTGGGCTGTGCTGGAACACCCAGCTTCTGGAAATGTCCGTGCAGTGATCAAATGTGCAACATGTCAGAGATGATTTAGATGGAATGCCTCTGCAGAAAGGAAGTTAAGACTCAAGTCTCCAGTCCTTAACCAAGTCCAAGATTCTAGAATTACATTCTATTGTTTTGAGAATGCATATGTGTATTTGAACTTCTGAATTCTTAAAAAATGTCAAGAAAATATTCAATGAATATAAATGTGTTTTTAGATGTCTTCTGAGATTTAAAATAAAAACATGTTTGAGATGATTGTCACTCATGTTTGGCAAATTTAATATGTAATTTCCACATCACCATAAATTGCACAGTTCTAAAACATCCTGTGCTATAAAATGTGAGAACACTTTATAAAATACCTGAGAACTTTTCAGGGGATTTATTGTGGCTGTAAAGCTGTAATTGATTTTTTTTTTTTTTGGTATTTCCTTTTGTTACATATGGAACTTATTGGCTTGTTCACTACATATTGGCCTACTAGTTTGGTAAAAATGATTTATAACATGTAAAGTGTATGAGTAAGAATATGAACATATTCATATTCATTGACTGTTATATTATGGATGTGTTAGAATTTATTTAAATAACATACTTTATTCTTAAAATCTCACATATTGGTGTATGCAAATTGCTGATATATCTTATTCCTAAAATTTTTTTATTCTAAGATTTCCTACAAAGTAATGAACTGAATCTGTATCAAGAGTTGCTTGGGATTATGAAAACCTTGCACATGCTTTGCCAATACTGTCTCTTTTTTTGTTTTTTATATTTAACATTTTATTGTATAAACAAATAGTATATTATTCTATGAACACTGTAATATGCACATGAGAAAGATATAGGACCTTTCTTGCAAAAGTTTGAATAAGGTTTTGTTATAATTCTAGTTAATATTTATTAATACACATCATACTCTTTTTATGATATATTAGCTGGGTCTCTCATTTTTTTATTTTAATTTTTTTATTTGGAGTATTATTGCTTTACAATGTTGTGGCAATTTTTGCTGTACAGTGAAGTGAATCAGCTATATGTATACATACATCCCCCCTCCCTTGAACATCCCTCTCAGCCCCTACATCCCACCCCTGTAGGTCATCTCAGAGCACCGAGCTAAGCTCCCTGTGCTATATAGCAGCTTCCTGCTGCTGCTGCTAAGTCGCTTCAGTTGTGTCCGACTCTGTGCGACCCCATAGACGGCAGCCCACCAGACTCCCCCATCCCTGGGATTCTTCAGGCAAGAACACTGGAGTGGGTTGCCATTTCCTTCTCCAATGCAGGAAAGCGAAGTCGCTCAGTTGTGTCCGATTCCTAGCAACCCCATGGACTGCAGCCCACCAGGCTCCACCGTCCTTGGGATTTTCCAGGCAAGAGTACTGGAGTGGGGTGCATTGCCTTGTCCACTAGCTATCTATTTTACACGTGGTAGTGTATATACCTCAGTCATATTCTCCTTGTTTGTCTCACCTTCTTCCCCTTCCCACCTGTGTCCACATATTTGTTCTCTGTGTCTGTGTCTCTATTCCTGGCTTGCAAACAGGCTCATCTATACCAACTTTCTATAGTCCATGCATACAAGTTAATAGACAATGTTTGTTTTTCTCTTTTGACTTATTTAACTCAGTTTGACAGACTCTGCTGCTATGTCTGTGTCTCTATTCCTGAATTGCAAACAGGCTCATCTATACCATCTTTCTATAGTCCATGCATACGAGTTTAATAGACAATGTTTGTTTTTCTCTTTTGACTTATTTAACTCAGTTTGACAGACTCTGCTGCTATGTCTTTGTCTCTATTCCTGGCTTGCAAACAGGCTCATCTATACCATCTTTCTATAGTCCATGCATACGAGTTAATAGACAATGTTTGTTTTTCTCTTTTGACTTATTTAACTCAGTTTGACAGACTCTGGGTCCATCCACATCACTATAAATGACTCAGTTTCTTTCCTTTTCATGGCTAAATAATATTTCATTGTATATTTGTTTCACATCTTCTTTATCTGTTCATCTGTTGATGGACATTTAGGTTGCTTTTATGTCTGGCTTTTATAAACAGTGCTGCAGTGAGCACTGGGTTGCGTGTGTCTTTTTGAATTATGGTTTTCTCAGAGTGTGTGCCCAGTAGTGGGGATTGCTGGCTCACATGGTAGTTTTATTGTTAGTGATTGAAGGAACCTCCATCCTGCTCTCAGTAGTATTTGTATTAATTTACATTCCCACTAACAGTGCAGGAGGGTTTCCCTTTTTCCACATCCTCTGCAGCATCTATAGTTTGTAGATGTTTTGATGATGACCAGTCTGGCAGATATGAGGTGATACATCATTGTAGTTTTGATTTGCATTTCTCTAACAATTAGTGATATTGAGCATTTTTTCATGGATTTGTTGGCATCTGTATGTCTTCTTTGGAGAAATGTCTATTTAGGTCTTCCACTCATTTTTGGATTGGGTTTTTTTTTATATATATTTAGCTGCTTGTATATTTGGAGATTAATCCTTTTTCAGATGCTTGGTTGCAAATATTTTCTCCCATTCTGAGGGTTGTCTTTTTGTCTTATTTATGGTTTCCCTTTGCTGTGCAAAAGCTTTTAAATTTAATTAGGTCGCATTTGTTTATTTTGTTCAATTGTTTCTTAATTCACTTCAGTTACTCTGAAGTGTAAGATGAGATGTCACCTCACTGTAGTGACTACACTTCTCACCTTCTTTAGATATAATTATTTAACAACTCAAATAGATACCCCAAGAGTTCTACCCAGATATGATTGCTGTAAGAAAAACATGGATTTTTTTCCCCCCAGGGGTGGGTTTTAGTTAAATAAGAAGGATTTCTGAAGTAGTAGAATTTGGAATTTTTACACCTTTCAGTTATACTGTAATAGCTGCTACTCAAAAAAATTTCCTTTTTTAGTAGATTTCCCAGTATTTTCTCTAGCCCCATTTATCTAAAGTAGATCATTGCCACTTTTTTTCTATTCATATTTTTTAATAAATACTGATTATTCATGGAAATGTCTAATGTGCTAGACTTTTCAATGTGGACCTCTGAGAATGAATCATTGTTTTTTCTTCTAGTCCAAATAGATTTAGCAGTGACCTATAAAAAGAAATTCATTTAAGCTTTATACGGGGTCTGACATCTCCTTTCATAATCTGCTTTAGAATTTTGGAACTACGATGGTGGGCCACAATGGAACAGAAGGAATCGAGGCCTATTGGGTCCAGAACAGGGAATACTAATTTCAGTTTAGCCTGTGCATAACAAGATTAGTGGTGTGGTTATCTGTCCTTATAGAGTCCAAAGGACTTATCAAATCACACGTGAGTCCAGCCAGCATTGGCTGTCCAGTAGGATTTTATCCTGTGGGTAGAACATGTCTGGAAGAGTTTCCAAGAGAGTACTTAAATAAAATAGGTGACTCCAGGCCATCTGTCCAATTTGCTTTGTGCCTTGTTTACCACCTGGAGACCCCGTGGAAAAGATGAGGAAGAAAACGTTGTCAGTGGCCAAATTGTCCAGTTTCTAATCTGGAAGACTAAAGTTTCGAAGTCTTAGTCATAACTTTGAAATGGGTGGCTACGCAAGAACCAAGGCAGAAACCAACTGAGGTGAAAGGGAAAAGAAGGTGGGGTTAGAGAAGGACAGCGTTAGATAGGCACATGATTCTCCAAGACTCAGGCCAGGCTCAGGTATACCAGGCAGCCAGAAAGAAGATGGATTCTGGGCTGAGCCCATGGGTAACTCTGAATTCCAAGGCCAGAATTTGTGCCAGAAATTGGTGGGTTGGGCCTATGTATATTGGAATATGGTTAAAGAATGATTGTATTCAGTGAGCAAAAGAGAGCTCCCCCCCAACAACAAAAAAAACCCAAAATTCAACATATCCCTGCTTTTATGGAGTTTATATTCTAGTTGAGACAAATATGATGAATATATAATGAATAAGTAATATCATGAATACCTATATTGTGTAGAATGTAGCCAGTGATGGATTTCTGGACAAATACAACAAAGAGGAGTCAGGAGTTCTAAGAATGAAGGATGGTTTCTATTTTTAAATAGTGATAAAGGCTGACCTCACTGAGAAGGTCACCCTTGAGTGAACACTTGCCGGGTTGTGGGAATGATTAATACAGATATCAGCTGGAAGAGTTCTCTGAGCACAGGGAACAGGCTTACAAAGGTCTAAAGCACAATTTGAAGGGCTAGAGAGTAATGGGGGCTTGATCACTGTAAAGATTTTGCTTTTTAGTCTAACTCAGGTGGGTGGTACTGAAGAGTTTTGAGCAGAATAAAATGAATGAATTGAATAAATTAATATTTTTCATCTCAAGTAAGCTCTAATCCATTGGGCTAGACCCCCAGGATAAATGTAAGATTATTTTAAATTCATCTCCTGCCCCTAATTTTTTTTTTTTTTTTTTTTTTTTTGCTTTTGGCATCTCACTTCCATTCTACTATTAAAGAATATGAGTAGCTCAAAACTACTCAAGTTCGAGGAGCTTCTACATATCCTTTTATTTTGTCCCAGTGTTCCTAGAAATATGCCTTAGGTTTCTTGGAGCATTTTTAGTTAATGTACTCGTTTAAACAGAAATTATCTATGATCCCACATGGATATGTATGTACCTTTGAGTTCTCTTTTTTTTATCATTCATTTCAGTATCAGAGCTAAAGTTTAGGTACTATTATTAGAAATGACACAGTGATGTATTGATCTGATGACTTTTTTTATGAAAGGAACTTTGAAATGTTATCAATTTTTCTACAGTTAGAAGCACTCGATGCTCTGCTTCGATTTTTATAACTCCTTTAAGGATCTCTGTAAGTCTTGCAGTAATCTTTGGAATAAAGTAACTCAATTTTGGCCTGACCTAATTTTATCATTTAAAACAAACCATCTCTGTCTTCCTTCTTCGCTCCTCCCTCCCTTCCCTTTCTCACTACCTCTGCTTCTTTCCTTCCCTCAAACCCTTCCTCCCTCCCTTCCTTTTCCTTTAATATCCTGATTCTGAATACAATATGGTTTTCAAAGAGATGATTCTGACAAATTTAACTTTTTAGAAAGTATGAAAGGGTAAACTTCACCTAAATATTTCTTATTAAAAGTCACAGATAATTATAATCTAAAGATAGTTTTGAGACATAATCTAAAATTACAACCCCAATGTTTATCGCAGCACTGTTTATAATAGCCAGGACATGGAAGCAACCTAGTTGCCCATCAGCAGACGAATGGATAAGGAAGCTGTGGTACATATACACCATGGAGTATTACTCAGCCATTAAAAAGAATTCATTTGAATCAGTTCTAATGAGGTGGATGAAACTGGAGCCCATTATACAGAGTGAAGTAAGCCAGGAAGATAAACACCAATACAGTATACTAACGCATATATATGGAATTTAGAAAGATGGTAATGATAACCCTATATGCAAAACAGAAAAAGAGACACAGATGTACAGAACAGACTTTTGGACTCTGGGGGAGAAGGCGAGGGTAGGGTGTTGCGAGAGAACAGCATCAAAACATGTATATTATCTATGGTGAAACAGATCACCAGCCCAGGCTGGATGCATGAGACAAGTGCTCGGGCCTGGTGCACTGGGAAGACCCAGAGGAATTGGGTGGAGAGGGAGGTGGGAGGAGGGATCGGGATGGGGAATACATGTAAATCCATGGCTGATTCATGTCAATGTGTGACAAAAACCACTACAATATTGTAAAGTAATTAGCCTCCAACTAATAATAAAAAAAAAAGAAAAAAGAAATATCATTATAAAAGGAAAAAAAAAAATTACATTGCAAGTTAGGGGATTGCCTGCCAAAGATGTTTAATATGAATTAAAACATAGTATTTTTCCAGTCATCTTGAATGTGGATTTTAATATGGGAGCTTTATCTTGTTTGGCACATAACATTTAGAAGAAGATTGTAGAAGCTTGTCTATTAGTGGTTTCTTACTGATAATGCTGGCTTTCTGTAGCAGGCCTAATCTAGTACAAATAGCAAGTTAATCTGTGTAAATTCTGAATGATGAACACCTGAGCAGCTATTTCGTGCCTGGCTCTTGGGAGAGGCACCTTGTGGGAAGTTAATGACATCTCTCCTCTTATGGTCCTCTCAATTGACTACTGGGCTGTGTGATTTCCCAAGGCTCCTTGTTCAACTAGGTCTGAGTACCAGATGTTTAGATTGGTTTAATAGTATCTAGTGCATTGTAGGAGAAGGCGATGGCACCCCACTCCAGTACTCTTGCCTGGAAAATCCCATGGACAGAGGAGCCTGGTAGGCTGCAGTCCATGGGGTCGCTAAGAGTCGGAGTCTTCACTTTCACTTTTCCTTTCATGCATCGAAGAAGGAAATGGCAACCCACTCCAGTATTCTTGCCTGGAGAATCCCAGGGACGGGGAAGCCTGGTGGGCTGCCGTCTGTGGGGTCGCACAGAGTCGGACACGACTAAAGTGACTTAGCAGCAGTGCATTGTGAGTGTTAACACATTCATTTACACAGCAAAAGTTTCTAACAGGTTAATATAATGATCCTCATTTTAGAGAAGGAGAAATTTGTCAAGGACAAACACATGTTCCACTGTTAGTTTTAGAAATGAGAATATGTTCCTGTTCTTGGTTTTGTGGACCCTAAGTTTTCATCTCTTTTGGAGCTTTAGATCCTTTCTGATCTTTTATAAAATACCTTAAAAATCATATTATCAGTTCTGAATTATGTTAGTAGTCTAGTCTTAAATTGAAGATTCACTAGGTCTTATGGAAGAACAAGAAAAATAAAACATATAGTCTTCAAAACTCATTTTCATTTAAACACACACAACTTAAAACTATGCAGAAATACACATGCATAATACTCAAAGCTATGCATAAATTTCAAAGTATCCATCAAATTTTAGTCTTTAAATTTTTAGGATTTGGATTATTGGGTGCTAGACTATAACAAAGTATTAATTGATTATTTCTGTAAGTCACCTTATAGAAATTACTTCAGTAGGCTAGAAGCAATTGTCTTTATAACAGATTCTTTAAAAATAGTTATTATATATGTCTGTGAATGAAAAGAGCAAGAATCAAACGATATACATAAGAATAAGAGCAGAGTTAATCTCAAAATTCCTTCTGAAAAGTGCAGAACCCTGGCATCTTCATAAAGAGATTTAAAGAGTTCTGTTTGAAGTCAAACCTCTCAGTTAAGACAGAAAATTGTGCAAACATCCTAGATTTTGAGAGGATTCGTATGTGTATCTATGTACTCATTACAGTTGAATACTATCAGTACTTAATATATTTAATATATTATTTGATTGTTTAATCATTAGATTTTCAGTTTTATAAGCAAAAATATAGAATAAAGGAATCTAAAAATTTTCAGGATTCTAAATTTTCAAAAAAAAACATAGTTGCCTTGATAAATGCTTATAGACCACAGAATAAGCTGTAAATGGGATCATTATAGTTTTCAGTCTGGTAGCTATACTGTTAAAACTCTAAAGTAGGTTGCTTGTAACATATAAGCTCCTATGATAAAGAGGAACTAAGGTTAGTCGAGTTTGCCACATCAAATATATTTTTTCAAAAGCCTGTAGTAGCTACCCCAATTTTCTGGCTTATTGCCTGCTATGCCTTTTTCAATTACCAAATGAGGCTGAAAGTGTGAAGGTGAATGCAAGTAGTGCAATTGTCATTTCAGGTAGCTGCTTCCCCTCATTGGTTTATTGTGAGGAGTATATAAAGCAATGAATATAAAGCATGGTGCATCTATTAGGGACTCAGTAAATGTGAATTTTCAAAGTGCCTCAAGAAAAATGAATTAAGTCTAAAAGTTGTCTTGGTGTCTCTGGCTTGAAGCAGCCTTTTTTTTCCTCCAGCACTGTGGCGTACCAAATTCAGCTGAGGCTGTTTATGAAAGTATTTGCTTATCTACTTGAAAATACAAATGTATGAATTCAATTTTAATTGGAATTTATGTTGTAGTATTTCACTATTGTGAACTTCATAGCTTAACTTACAAAAAAGACTCTTATTAACATATACTTTTTTTTTAAAGGTATAGTTGATTTACAGTATTGAGTTAATTTCTGCTGTACATCAAAGTGGTTCAGTTATATACACATGTATACATTCTTTTTATATTCTTTTCCGTTATGGTTTATCACAGGCTATTGAATATAGTTCCCTATGTTACACACTAAGGCCTGGTTGTTTATCCATTCTATATATACTAGTTTGCATCTGCTGATCCCAAACTGCCACTCCATCCCTCTCGACCGCTTCTGCCCGCTGGCAACCACAGGTCTGTTCTTTACAACATATATTTCTTTATGTCTTCAATTTCCATATATATTCCTCTGCTTTGGAGATAACTTGGATTAGCAGAAAAAGTATAGACTTGGGAGATGGAAGAATTGGATTCATAGCCATGTTGACACTTTTCTTACTGAGACCAAAAACCTGAGTCAACAGAGTTTAAATTTTCCATTAGTAAAATAGAATTATGCTAGATAATATTTGTGAAAACTGTTGTTGTTGTTCAGTCACTAATTCATGTCCAACTCTGTGTGACCCCATGGACTGAAGCATACCAGTCCTTCCTGTCCCTTACCATCTCCTGGAATTCACCCAAGTTTATGTCCATTGAATCGGTGATGCCATCCAACCATCTCATCCTCATTTGTGAAAATACTTGGCAGTTAATCAGTAAATGTTAGCCAGTTTCTTCCTTCTTTTATTACCTGATCACAAAATCAAAATGATATTTTCAGTGCATATAACACCTCTTTTGCTTTGTGAAAGTCACTCAGTCATGTCCAACTCTTTGCAACCCTATAGACTGTAACCTGCCAGGCTCCTCTGTCCATGGAATTCTCCAGGTGAGAATACTGGAGTGGGTAGCCGTTCCCTTTTCTAGGGGATCTTCCCAACCCAAGGATCGAACCCAGTTCTCCCACACTGCAGATGGATTCTTTACCGTCTGGATTGTTTACCATCTGAGCCACCAGGGAAGCCCCTAGAAACGCACCTTCCCTGACCGGTGACTGGTGTTGGGGCCACAGCGGTGAAAGGACCGAATCATGGCCACTAGACCACCAGGACCTTCTGCTTTAGAAGAGCAAAATATTCTACAAGTAGACCCTAAGAGCTTATAGATGACAAACTATTCATGTCACTACAGAACAGTTGAAGAATTCTATCAAGGTCACCCAAGTCAGTAATAGAGGTAGGAAGAAACACAAAGTCCTATAATTAGCTAATGTTTATGCTAGTAGCCCAATATGAGAACTTATTTAAGCAGGCAAAAAAATGGAAATTTTAGTAGTACTTTGTGGCTATTTATATTTCAATTATAATATAATAAACTTTTAAAAGGAATTTCTCATTTTTTGACATGAATTTGTTAGGGATTGATAAACTACTTTTTAAAGAACTCAATGTATGTATGGCACATGACAAGTGCTTCATAAAGATTAGTTATTATTTTCAACCTATGAAGCATCTGTCTTCATTAACATCTTCTTGGGTAGAGGTGACAATTCAGTATGTTTGCCACACAGTGGGAATTAATTTTAGGATGGTCTTCAATGAAAAGTCTAATTGAATTGTCAAAAAGCTCTCAGTATAGACTCTCTTTATTTGGAATCTCTCTATTCACTATGGTGAAAAACCAGTCTGAATTGGGAGAAGTTTTAGTTTGTCTACCTGTGAAGTAAGTCTAATGGTAAATTTCTGAAACAAACAAACAAAAACTACCTCAGGAAATCATGTAACCCAAACAGATCCCTAGGAAAACCTGCTTTTTTAAACTTGGGGACGTCAGATTTTGAAGAAAGAAAAAAAATCAGACAAAACACTTCCTAGGACTCGGCTGTAAAGAACCTGCCTGCAATGCAAGAGACCTGGGTTGGATCCCTGGGTCAGGAAGATCCCTTGGAGAAAGAAATGGTAACCCATTCTGGTATTTTTGCCTGGGAAACCCCGTATACAGAGGAGCCTGGCAGTCTATGGTTCAGGGGGCCATAAAGAGTCAGACACAATTTAGCGACTAAACAACAGACTTGCTATAGTCTCCTTCCCTATTTAAAAAGTTTCAATCATGTTTAACATGTAATTTACAACTAGTTAATTTTTCACCGTGGTAAATTGGAAAAAAAATCATTGGATTTGTAATTGGAACTCCAGGATACAAGTTTTGCCTCTAGTCCTTGCTAAAACTGTGACCTTAAACAATAGTTTAGATTCATTTAACTATTCTGAAATTCAATTGCCATCTATTAATAAAGAAAAATTGAGAACATGATGTTCAACTCTTATCTCATGGGGTTGTTGTAAGGGTTACATAAACTATGCCATACAAATAGTATTGTTAATAATACTACTCTGTATTATGATAAATGATAGGTTTGTTCAAAGGCATTGTTGCCATATAAAGTTTTTCTTCACTCCTTTCCTTGAGTTTTTTCCCTTAGTGACTCTTAATACACTTAGTTCTTCTGTATAGAAAACCTTGGCACATCCTCCTTTTATCTTTATTTACTTACTTATTTTTTGCCACATACCTCCCAGTAACACAGAAAAAGTAAATTGGTGTGGAAAGGAAATATTTAAAATGCATATCCTATCTTCATTGGTTTTGCAAATAGTTACAGATACACTTTGTATGTAGACATGATATGTTGAAAAATTCTTCAAAATACTTTTTATTTCTTTTTACTATCTTTCTCAAGTTTATACAAAATATTTTTCAGTCAACTTTCAAGGGCAGATTTTATCCACAGGTTTCCTAGTATGTGCTACCTAAGATGTTCTGAGAAAGCAAAACTGTCCTAAGTTTCCATATTCATCCAGGAGTCCATAGTTTAAGGTCAAAGTTGGCTCATGTATATAATGAGTCTAACCTCTTTATGATTTTCATTTATGTAATAAGTTGAATGATGAATCCAATGTTGTACAAACTTCAAGAGCTGTTTTTATTTCAGAAAGCTAGAAGAGCATATAATTAACTAGTTACTCTTTCAAGATCTTCAGCTGTGTAATGGTTAGAAATTAATATGGTAAGTTTCATAATAATGGAACTTTTAAATTTTACTGCTCTTTTCTTGTCTTTTGACTGGCATATGGTAGGCACACAATAAAAATTGTAAAATGAAGCTACTCTTTTTGGGCAGACTAAAGGAATTGCCTTTAAAAATTACTGTACATGTACTATATTTCCTAATGCTTTTATCATTAGAATGAGTATTTTTATAAGATATACATTTCAAAAAATACTGGAACACAGTATGTGCAATTAAGAGGTGTTGTTATTGATGCCACTAATGTGATAAATAAAATATTTTAGAATGCTTTTTATGCTTTTGAGGCATACTTTCTTTCTTAGGATATTCCAGTAAGAGCTGAGCAATTTTTAAGCTTTGGATGAGGAATGCATATTTCTTTGCTTAGTCAGAACTTTTCTGTGTGTGAAGTCTTTTTTGGATGAGGATTGTAATATATAAGATTAAAATGTTTACCAGCTATCATTTGAAATATATATTAGACACTAATATTTCAGGTTCTCCAGCAGTTTTGTCCCTAACACTTTAACATTTTCTAAGCTTATCATTTGGAATCTAAGCTTATCATCATTCTAAGCTTATCTTTTTTACCTTTTCCAAATTGATCTGTTTTCACCCATTTTTTTTTCCAAAAAGGTAATCTTCACCCTCTATGCCTTTACTGACCTCTTTGAGCCATCAAGAAATCTTTCCTTTTCTTCAGCACACCCTACTTTTCAGCATGCTTCTTTCTCTTATCTTTTTAAGATGGAGTTAAAAGCACATTTCCTCCAAGTCCTCAGGTGTGAATACACCTCTGATCACTTCTGTAACTTTAGCCCCACTTATCATTATGTATAGTGTGAAAATATTCATCCTATTGTATACGTAAATTTTTCTTAGGTTTCTTGATTGATTTCTGTGTTTATGAGCTGAGAGGGTGGGAGGGAGGAGTAGGAACTTCTGTTGCAATTAGGTATGTTTTCTTCCTTTTAATACCAGATGAATTCCTAGTCTATAAGAACTCATCAGGCCATGGCAATACTTTCAATTGAGAATTTACTTAAAGGAAATAGAAAAGTGACATGCTACTCCAATCTTTATTCTCTCGGTGTATATTATTCATAGATGAAGAAACAGTAAAGTGATTGAAATGACAATATAAATCAAATAATAAAAACACTCGGCACTCAACTATTTTTTTTCAACACTATAGAATTATTAGCATACTGGAAAATTTCTTTCAAGTTAACTATTGCACTATAACTGGGAATGAATATTAAACACTTTAAAAATTTCTGTTCAGCAATTAATATAAATTTAACAGAGCAGATCCTAAAAACTAAATTTAAGTAAGCACATACCATGGTTATCATGATGTCTATAGAGAGGTACAGGTGAGCGGTGGACTGCCGCAGGGGCAGGGGCTCTGGGTGCAGCAGACCTGGGTGTGGCGTAAACCCTCTTGGAGGAGGTTGCCATCAACCCCACCGCTGAGCTGCCAGAACTTACACAGGACTGGGAAAACAGACTCTTCGAGGGCACAAACAGAACCTTGTGTGCACCAGGACCCAGGAGAAAGGAGTAGTGATCACACAAGAGACTGACCCAGATTTGCCTGTGAGTATCCAAGAGTCTCCTGCAGAGGTGTGGGTCGGCGGTGGTCTGCTGCAGGGTTGGGGTCCCTGGCTGCAGCAGTGCATGCTTGGGGCCTTTTGAAGGAGGTTGCCATTATCTTCATTACCTCCATCATGGTTTGTCCCCAGGTAAATAACAGGGAGGGAACACAGCCCTACTCATCAATAGAAAGCTGGATTAATATTTACTGAACACAGCCCCGCCAATCAGAACAAGACCCAATTTCCCCCTCAGTCTCTAAACCTCTTACCCTTCTCCATCAGAGGGCAGACAGACTGAAAACCACAATCACAGGAAACTAACCAATCTGATCACATGGACCACAGCCTTGTCTAACTCAATGAAACTATGAGCCATGCCCTGTAGGGCCATCAGAGATGGACAAGTCATGGAGGAGAGTCCTGACAAAATGTGGTCCTCTGGAGAAGGGAATAGTAAACTGCTTCAGTATTCTTGCCTTGAGAACCCCATGAACAGTGTGAAAGGGCAAAAAGATAGGACACTGAAAGATGGACTCCCCAGGTCAGTAGGTACCCAATATGCTACTGGAAATCAGTGGAGAAATAAATCCAGACAGAATGAAGAGATGGAGCCAAAGCAAAAACAACACCCAGTTGTGGATGAGACTGGTGATGGAAGTAAAGTCCAACGCTGTAAAGAGCAATATTGCATAGGAACCTGGAATGTTAGGTCCATGAATCAAGGCGAATTGGAAGTGGTCAAACAGGAGATGGTAAGAGTGAACATCGACATTTTAGGAATCAGTGAACTAAAATGGACTGGAATGGGTGAATTTAACTCATATGACCATTATATCTACTACTGTGGGCAGGAATTCCTCAGAAGAAATAGAGTAGCTATCATAGTCAACAAGAGTCCAAAATGCAGTACTTGGATGCAATATCAAAAACCACAGAATGATCTCTGTTCGTTTTCAAGGCAAACCATTCAATATCATAGTAATCCAAGTCTATGCCCTGACCAGTAATTCTGAAGAAGCTAAAGTTGAATGGTTCTATGAAGACCTAGAAGACCTTCTAGAACTAACACCCAAAAAAGATATCTTTTTCATTATAGAGGACTGGAATGCAAAAGTAGAAAGTCAAGAAATACCTGGAGTAATAGGCAAATTTGGCCTTGGAGTACAGAATGACGCAGGACAAAGGCTAATAAAGTTTTGCCAAGAGAATGCATGGGTCATAACAAACACCCTCTTCCAACAATACAAGAGAAGACTCTACACAAGGACATCACCGGATGGTCAATACCGAAATCAGATTGATTATATTCTTTGGAGCCAAAGATGGATAACCTCTATAGAGTCAGCAAAAACAAGACCGGGAGCTGACTGGCACAGACCATGAACTCCTTATTGCCAAATTCAGACTTAAATTGAATAAAGTAGGGAAAACCACTAGACCATTTAGGTATGACCTAAATCAAATCCCTTGTAATTACACAATAGAAGTGACAAATAGATTCGAGGAATTAGGTATGGCAGAGTGCCTGAAGAACTATGGACGGAGGTTCCTGACATTGTACAGGAGGCAGGGTTCAAGATCATCCCCAATGAAAAGAAATACAAAAAGGCAAAATGGTTGTCTGAGGAGGCCTTACAAATAGCTGTGAAAAGAAGGAAGCAAAAAGCAAAGGAGAAAAGGAAAGATATACCCATTTTGAATGCAGAGTTCCAAAGAATAGCAAGGAGAGATAAGAAAGCCTTCCTCAGCGATCAATGCAAAGAAACAGGAAAACAGTAGAATGGGAAGACTAGAGATCTCTTCAAGAACATTAGAGATACCAAGGGAACATTTCATGCAAAGATGGATTTGATAAAGGACAGAAATGGTATGGACCTAACAGAAGCAGAAGATATTAAGAAGAGGTGTCAAGAATACACAGAAGAACTATACAAAAAAGCTCTTGATGACCCAGATAATCATGATGGTGTGAGCACTCACCTAGAGCCAGACATCCTGGAATGTGAAGTCAAGTGGGCCTTAGTACGCATCACTATGAAGAAAGCTACTGGAGGTGATGGAACTCCAGTTGAGCTATTTCGAATCCTAAAAGATGATGCTGTGAAAGTGTTGCACTCAATATGTTGGCAAATTTGGAAAACTCAGCAGTGGCCACGGGACTGGAAAAGGTCAGTTTTCATTCCAATCCCAAAAAAAGGCAATGCCAAAGAATGCTCATACTACTGCCCAATTGCACTCATCTCACATTCTAGCAAAGTAATGCTCAAAATTTTCCAAGCCAGGCTTCAACAGTATGTGAGCTGTGAAATTCCAGACATTTAAGCTGGTTTTAGAAAAGACAGAGGAACCAGAGAACAAATTGCCAACATCTGTTGGATTGTAGAAAAAGCAAGAGAGTTCTGGAAAACATCTTCTCCTTTATTGACTATGCCAAAGCCTTTGACTATGTGGACCACAACAAATTCTGGAAAATTCTGAAAGAGATGGGAATATCGGACCACCTGATCTGCCTCCTGAGAAATCTGTATGCAGGTCAAGAAGCAATAGTTAGAACTGGACATGGAAAAACAGACTGGTTCCAAATCGAGAAAGGAGTACGTCACAGCTGTATATTGTCACCCTGCTTATTTAACTTATATGCAGTGTACATCCTGAGAAATGCTGGGCTGGATGAAGCACAAGCTGGAATCAAGCTTGCTGAGAGAAATATCAATAACCTCAGATATGCAGATGACACCACCCTTATGACAGAAAGTAAAGAAGAACTAAAGAGCCTCTTGATGAAAGTGTAAGTGGAGAGTGAAAAAGGTGGCTTAAAACTCAACATTCAGAAAACTGAGATCATGGCATCTGGTCCCATCACTTCCTGGAGAATAGATGGGGAAACAGAGGAAACTCTGACAGACTTTATTTTTTTGGGCTCCAAAATCACTGCAGATGGTGACTGCAGCCATGAAATTAAAAGACTCTTACTCCTTGGAAGAAAAGTTATGACCAACCTAGACAGCATATTAAAAAGCAGAGACATTACTCTGCCAACAAAGGTCAGTCTAGTCAAGGCTATGGTTTTTCCAGTTGTCATGTATGGATGTGAAGTTGGAATATAAGGAAATCTGAGTGCCAAAGAATTAATGCTTGTGAACTGTGGTGTTGGAGAAGACTGTTGAGAGTGCCGTAGACTACAAGGAGATCCAGCCCGTCCATCCTAAACGAAGTCAGTCCTGAATATTCATTGGAAGGACTGATGCTGAAGCTAAAACTCCAATACTTTGGCCACCTGATGCAAAGAGCTGACTTATTTGAAAAGACCCTGATGCTGGTAAATATTGAAGGCAGGAGGAGAAGGGGACGACAGAGGATGTTGAGATGGTTGGATCGCATCACCGACTCAATGGATGTGAGTTTGAGTAAACTTGGAGTTAGCATTGGACAGGGAGGCCTGGTGTGCTGCAGTTCATGGGGTCACAAAGAGTCAGACACAAATGAGCAACTCAACTGAACTGACTAAGAGAAAATCAAATTCTTTCTGATGGACTTAATTATAGCCTCCTGTTTCACCGTGCTGTTCTCATATGCTTTATATTTGTGTAGCATCTGGTATCTAGGATGTTTTATTTTTTCACCACCATTTCTGTGCCTCCACGCAAAGCTTTTGAGTCTTGTATGTAGCAGTGTACTCCTAGATTTGGAGTAACATGGGTGTCAGTACTTAAAATGAATGACTGAAGTTGATAAAAGTAAGAATGAATAGAAATAGAATCCCAGAGTTTCTAAATCCCAGACATGCATTTCAGTTTTATATAAACCTTCTCTCTAATATAGAAAGTAGCAGTGTTTAAATGGAGAAAGCAATATAAAAACTGAAGCTTTGTAACAGTTTAGGGAGGGTAGGGTTAAACACTGACTCTATAGATAATCTATAAAAAGTTTTTTTGATTCAGTCAAAAAAATGATGGTTTCTCATGTTTTCCGGAGAGAAACATTCATTATTTTTTCTGTGTGTTTAAGATAATTTTTACTTCTTCTGTCACTTAATTGTATCATTTAATTGATTTTTTTAACATTCTGTTCATAAATATGATCAGATACAGCTTAGGATATATATGCCAAATTGTCTCATATTAATATACATGCCTTTTTATCTTTCCAGTAGACTTGTGTATAGTTTCATATATTAAGGAATTATAAACTGAATTTATTATAATTCACTGAGTAAAATATTGATTTTAAAATCTAATGTTATTTTGAATATCCCCTTTGAGAGACATTGGAGACTTATAGTGAAGTCATCATTTCACTAAGATTTCTTTCTAATAAGACATTCACAGTACTGGAATTATATTTTATGCATTACATTCCATTGACATAATTTTAAATTTCCATTCTACTTCACTATAAATGGAATTTCATTATATGTAACCCACAATAAGTGGGTTACAGTATCGTTGACATTTAGTAGGATTACAGATCTTGGTGCCTTTGTACACTCTGCATTAAAATGCATTATGTGTGTTTTCAGTTCTGTTTCAAAGAAACTACTATTGATTTACATAGTTGTTGTATAGAAAAATTCTGTTAAACTCCATTGCTTAATTTCATGGTGGTGTTTTTTTTCTTTTTCCTTTCTAAAACCATTTGAAATATTTCTTAGTGTATTTTGCAACTATTGGATAAAAATGAGATAAAACTTACGGATTATAAATATATTTGTGGGAGTTTCCTCTAATAGTAGGTCTTTATAGAGTCTTTGTGGATCTTAAGCTGTAATTGTAGTTTTCTCTTGTTAACTGTCTTTTATTCTATATTTTATTATGAAAGTTCTTGTAGAAAATGAAGTATTTTACATAGTGCTGAGAAAGCCTTTCTCTTCTAAAGAGTGAAATTAAAATATTTCTTTTGTTTCAAGCTCAGGGGAGAGATCTTAGTGAGAATAGACTCTTTCATCTGGAGATCTGTTTCAGGGATTTGAAAGCAGAGCTACTGCTGTGGAGGCAGCAGAATGGGTGGGCTGAGTTGAAGAAGGTGACAAAGACAGTGGACTTTGGTTCTAAGAGGCCTGGTGTTGAGACCTCCTTATCTGTTAACATAGATAATAATCTCAGATGTAGGTATCCAGTTGCAGATAATCCTTTCTTTTTTTTTTTTTTGGTAAGGAGTGTTAGACTCAAAGGGGAAATTGCCCTAGAACAGTCTAAAAGCCATTAATTCTAGAACTATTTCCTCAAAGATGTGGGACCCAGGGATGACCAAGGCATGGGACACATCAACTCAGTTCAGTTTGAGGGGAGGAACATTTAAAATTCAACTAGGACTTCCCTGGTAACTCAGCTGGTAAAGAATCCACCTGCAATGCAGGAGACACTAGTTTGATTCCTGGATTGGGAATATCCCCTGGAGAGGGGATAAACTACCCAATCCAGTATTCTTGGGTTTCCCTGGTGGCTCAGACACTAAAGAATCTGCCTGCAATGCGAGAGACCTGGGTTCGATCTCTGGGTTGGGAAGATCCTCTGGAGGAGGGCATGAAAACCTACTCTAGTATTGTTGCCTCAAGAATCACCATGGAAGAGGAGCCTGGCAGGCTACAGTCCATGGGGTCGTAGAGTTGGACACAACTGAACGACTAAGCACATAGGTCAAGATCATCTGCTACAGCTGTTTTTAAACTTTCCCACACTTCTTCTTTATACTCTTTCTGTGGGGAGTGTTAGTAACCACCTTGAAAGAGAGCTTTATATTTAATCATTATGCCACCCCTAGTCTTAGTTTTCCAGCTTGGTTTGGATGTATCCAGTTTGTAACTTATGGTAACAGATTTGGAATAGACATGCCCTTGTAGTTGTTCAGTCACTAAGTCATGTCTGACTCTTTGCTACCCCATGGACTGCAACACACTAGGCTTCCCTATCCTTCATTACCTTCCAGAGATTGCTCAAACTCATGTCCATTGAGTCAGAGATGCCATCCAACCATCTCATCCTCTGCACCCCCATCTCCTCGTTCCCTTAATCTTTCCCAGAATCAGAGTTTTTTCCAATGGGTAGACTCTTCACATCAGGTGGCTAGATTATTGGAGCTTCAGCATCCATCCTTCAAAAGAATATTCAAGGTTGATTTTCTTTAGGATTGACTGGTTTGATCTCCTTGCAATCCAA
Source organism: Cervus elaphus (assembly GCF_910594005.1). NCBI lineage: Eukaryota > Metazoa > Chordata > Mammalia > Artiodactyla > Cervidae > Cervus > Cervus elaphus. The sequence continues at coordinate 14,600,959 of NC_057840.1, forward strand.
GGGACTCTCCAGTGTCTTCTCCATCACCACAGTTCAAAAGCATCAATTCTTTGGTGCTCAGCCTTATTTATGGTTCAACTCTCACATCCGTACATGACTACGGGAAAAACCACATCTCTGACTATGCATTCCTTTGTCAGCAAAGTGATGTTTCTGCTTTGAATACACGATCTGTTTGTCATATCTTTCTTTCCAAGGAGCAAGTGTCTTAATTTCATGGCTGCAGTCGCTGTCTGCAGTGATTTTGGAGCCTAGGAAAATAAAATCTGTTCCCTTTTTCCCATTTTCCCCCACTGCTTCCACTTTTTCCCCTTCTATTTGCCATGAAGTCATGGGACCAGATGCCATGATCTTATTGTTTTGAATGTTGAGTTTTAAGCCAGCTTTTTCACTCTCCTCTTTCACCCTCATCAGGAGGCAAGATAGTTCCTCTCCACTTTCTCCCACTAGAGTGGTGTCATCTGTATTCCTGAGGTTGTTGATATTTCTCCTGGCAAGCTTGACTCCAGTTTGTGCTTCATCCAGCCTGGCATTTCACATGATGTACTCTGCATGGGGGTGGTGGTGGTTTTAGTCACTGAGTCGTGTCCAACTCTTGCGACCCCATGGACTGTAGCCTGCTAGGTTCCTCTGTCTCTAAGATTCTCCAGGCAAGAATGGAGTGGGTTGCCATTTCTTTCTCCAGGGGATCTTCCCAGCCCATGAATTGAACCCAGGTCTCCTGCATTGCAGGCAGATTCTTCACCACCTGAACTAGGAGGGAAGCCCCACATAAGTTAAATAAGCAGAGTGATAGTGTACAGCCTTATCATACTCCTTGCCCAGTTTTGAACCAGTCTATTCATGTCTGGTTCTAACTCTTGTCTCTTGATCTGCGTACAGGTCTTAAGAGACAGGAAAGGTAGTCTGGTATTCCCATCTCTTTAAGAATTTTCCAGTTTGTGGTGATCCACACATTCAAAGCTTTAGCATAGTCAATGAAAGAGAAGTAGATGTTTTCTGTAATCCCCTTGCTTTCTCTGTGATCCAGCAAATGTTGACAATTTGATCTCTGGTTCCTCTGCCTTATCTAAACCCAGTTTGTACAACTGGCAGTTCTTAGTTCATGTACTGCTGAAACCTGGCTTGAAGGATTTTGGGCATATCCTTGCCAGCATGTGAAATGAGTGCAACTGTGCAGTATTTTGACCATTCTTTGGCATTGCCCTTCTTTAGGAGTGGAATGAAAACTGTTTTCCAATCCTGAGGTCACTGCTGAGTTTTCCAAATTTGCTGGTATATTGAGTGCAGCACTTTTAACAGCATCATCTTTTAGGATTTTAATAGCTCAGCTGGAATTCCATCACCTCCACTAGCTTTGTCCATATTAATGCTTCCTAAGGCCCACTTGACTTTACACTCCAGGATGTCTGGTTCTAGGTGAGTGACCACACGATCATGGTTATCTGGTTTATTAAGACCTTTTTGTACCGTTATTCTGTGTATCCTTGCCACCTCTCCTTAATTTCTTCTGCTTTTGCTAGGTCCTTCTAATTTCTGTCCTTTATTATGCCCGTCCTTGCATGAAATGTTCCCTTGATGTCTCCAACTTTCTTGAAGCAGTTTCTAATCTTTCTCATACCATTGTTTTCCTTTATTTCTTTGCACAGAAAGAGATGCCCTTGACAACATTTTAATGAGCACTTACAATTTCACCATAAAGTAATTCAAAGAATTGTATTCCTTTGTCTCTATCTCCCAAGATAAGAGTGTCTGGAGGCCAGAATTCCAGCTGAGTTCCTTAGCATTATTGCCAGGTCAGAAACTAGGCCTGTTAACATGGGACATGTTGTTCTGCATCTGGAAGCCAGAATATAATAAGCATTGTTAATTTAGTTAGAAAAAGACAGCTGTATAAGTTTAGCCTTGTGTGTGTGTGTGTGTGTGTGTGAGTTAACAGAATAACATCTCTTTCCCAAGATATGCATGTTTTTCTTTTGCTTGTATGCAGATTTAATTGATGAAGGAATTAATGAGCTAAATGAAATAATCAACTATTTTATAATGTTAATTGGAAATTGATTGACAGATACTCATCTAAATGGTGTTACATAGTTTTAGAAACCATATCGCTTCCAGTGGTCATGTATTCTGGTCATGGCTTCCTACAATACAACTATTAAGCCAGATAAAGAGGCTCTATTTCTAGAAACAACCTTCATCGTAACCATTATTTAGAACCCTGGCCTAAATGACATCTGTCAGTTAAAACACTGCTGTTTTCTGGTGATGTAGTTTGATAATTATCTACATTAAACACATTTATGTAGATGTGTGTAATGAGATTTCTTTGGAAAATATAGTTTGTATGTTGAGTTTAAACCTGTTTCCATTTAACTTTCATAAGCTTTAACTATTTTCCTGTTCTACAGAAGGGATAGTACCAGTTATATATCAGACATTTTATTCTCTTTGTTTCTGTTTCTGAGATCCCTGAGGCCTGGTATTATGGTTACCATTCTAGAGTCTGAGGATGAGAAAATGAAGTTCATATGACTGTAAAATATTTACAGTATGATATAAAGCCACAACCTCTTTTTTTTAGCAACTTTTTTTTTTGCAGTAGAATTTACATAGAAAATAAAATTCACGCATAACTATACCTTTTGGGTGACAACTGACAAATGCACACACCTCTGTAACTGCCATCCTAGTCAAGAAATGGAACATTCCACTTTCCGAGAAAGGTCCTGCTTGCTCTTTTGCATCTCCTCCCACTCCTCCAGCCTCTTACCTGCTGCATTTTGTCTGTTCTAGAATTTCCTTTATCTGGACCACCAGCCATGTTCTTTTTTGTGTCTGCCTTCCTTTGTTCAGCCCAATGTCTGTAAAAGTCATCCACATTTTTGTGTTCATCAGTATTTGATCCTTTTAATTCCTAAGCACTTACAGTGTATCAGTATATATCAGTTTAAGATTTAAAACCTGTTGACAACTTTTAGATTTCAGTTTTTAGCTATTATGAGTAAATTTGCTATCTACGCATGCACACATGCTCAGTCATTTCAGGTGTGTCCGACTCTTTGTGACCCTTTGGACCATAGCCCACCAGACTCCTCTGTCCATGGGATTCTCCAGGCAAGAATACTGGAGTGGGTTGCCATGCCTTCCTCCAGGGGGATCTTCCCAACCCAGGGATCCAACCCGCGTCTCTTATGTCTCCTTCATTGGCAGGTGAGTTCTTTCCCACCAATACCACCTGGGAAGCCCCTGCTATGTGTGAGTCTTGTACAAGTCTTTCTACAGACATATGTTTCCATTTCTCATATTTATCTAGGAGTAGAATTCCTGGGTTGCATGGTCAGTATACATTTAATCTTATAAGAAGTGGGAAAATTGTTTTCCAGAGTGATTGTATTGCTTTACTTTTCAAAACAAAGACATGGTCTTATTCTAGTGATGTTTACTTACATAAAGCAACATAAATGTTTGGTAAGCTAAATTTTGAGATAAGGAATGACATGACAATTGATCATTTTTCTCTCTCTTTTTTAAAGAAAATTAAAAAAAAATAAGGATTAAAATCTTGCCTTATTTGGGGGGATCTTAATCTTTAAGTCTTTCTGATAAATTTAAGATTTAAAATTTTATAGGTAGATAAAGCAGAATAAATATTCTTTTTTGACTTTTAAAGTAGTTTATTGGGAGGCAGGAGCGGGGATCGGGATGGGGACCACATGTAAATCCATGGCTGATTCCTGTCAATGTATGGCAAAAACTACTACAATATTGTAAAGTAATTAGCCTCCAACTAATAAAAATAAATGAAAAAAAAAAAAGAAAAAGAAAGTAGTTTATTGGTCGTCTTATCTATTTTGCATGTACTATGATCATGTGTAAAGCAATAATAATATTATGGGAGAAGAAAAATCCCAGTTCATTGAACAAGAGTGTATTGAACATTTACTATAAGTTTTCTATACTGTAAGATGAGAGAGACATAATCTTTTCCTCTAAGAATTGTCTAAGTAGAGAAAAAAAGTAAATGTATATATATATAATGATATTAATACAGGCAGTATGTATGTGGAAAGGGATTTACTAAAACTATTTAAAATGCTTAAAAATTCTAGGGGAAACAAGGATTTTCAGCTCATAGGAGTAGAGACAGTTTCACAGAGAAGATGGAATTTGGCTGAGCCTAACAGAAGAGAAGAATTTTAATGGGCAGATCAGGAAAAGGGCAGTTCAGGAGAGGGAAGGGTAGGTCATGGGTGTGACTGATCAGACAGGCAAGTAAGCTACAGCATTGTGGAACTGAGAGAACAAAGGATGAAGTTTAGGTATCATCTTCTAAGGAAAGAGGTTAGTTTGTGATGAGAGAAAGAGAAGCTCAAAGTGAAATTTTGAAAATGCACTCACTTGGAGAGATTATAAAAATGGACAGTGAGGTCTCCTTCTGTGTTACTGAAATGAAATGCAGAGATACCAGTTGTTGGCTTTGATAATATCTGGGAGGTGTGAGAAAGGTCATCACTATGTCAGCATTTCTAAGTGGCTGGAGACTTAAACTTTCAAATTTCACATTTTGAGTACCTTTTCAAATTTGATGACTCTAGCCAAAGAAAAAGGCATGCCATTATTGATTTAACCACTTGTTATAATGGTTTATTTTACTGGTGTGCTTTTTCTTTAAATGACACATTCTTATGAAGAAAAAAAAAGATCAGTTTTACTCTACTCAGGCTTCTTTTCACACTGAATAAACAACCACAGGAACCTAAGCTGTTTCTTTATCCCAGTTGTTTAGATGCCTTTAATAATATGGTTTTTCACTTACTGCTATTAACTAGAGGTATTTTAATGGAAAATTCCTTTAAAAATTGTGTACTTGTAGTTTATTGCAGCATACTGTGTATTTTAAAGCTGCAGTAATAAAGCAATCAGCGTTAAGCTCTCACAGAAGATTAGACATGCTTATTAACAATAAAATATAGTCAGAATATACTAGGCATAAACATATTTTTATGTGGTGGAATTACCTCAGCACATAGTTAATCTAAATTAAATGAGTTTATAATTGAGATCTGTGTGCAGAAAAAGGGAAAATTTATCTGTTCTGTAGACTATATATGTTTTTAATATCACAGCCAAAGTTTTAGGTATCCTTGGAGAGTAAGTGTGATGCTGTTAAATGCAGCTATGCTCTTCGGCTGTTGGTATGGATATATGGCAAAACTGGAACAAAACTAGAAAAATTAAAAACGTATTGTGGGGAAATGGGAAACAAAATTAGAAGAGGAAAACTAGCTTCCTCATCCTTTCTTTTCTCAAGGTTGCTAGCCCAAATAATTTCCAACCATAATAGTTATGGAAAAAATAGAAAAAAAGAGACCTATTTTTATTTAGAAAATGGGTCTATATGGCTTGTTTTTTTTCAGTTATTTAACTGTCACAGTTCCCAAAAGCCACATGTTTTGGGCACATTATGTTAGATACTTCAAACCAATGGTTTATGCTCATTGCCTTCCTGGTGTAAATAGGGAGATAAATGCTATTTAAAGAGCCTTCAGGTTTTTTTGATTTTACACTTTAGAAACTATGTGTGTGTTTGTTAGAAAGGTAAATGTTGAACTTATCAAACATGTGAAGTGAGTGACAAAGAAGTACTACGATGATAAAAGCTGACCTTTTTAATTTAGCTGTGTAATCCTCCATAACAGAAGTATGTAATGCTTGCTTCAATTCACCATAGCTTCCGGGCCCTGTACATCCTAGTCTGGTCTCGAGTGTGTCTAATTTTGAAATAGTTATGCTCACTTCAAAAGAAGAACTTGCTTTATTTTTTATTTTATTTGTTTTAACTTTAAAGATGTACCACCTAGCTAGATAACAAAGTCAGCTTTCATGGACACCTCTATTTAGAGGCATCTAGTTGTTGTTCGGTTGCTAAGTCATGTCCGACTCTTCACAACTCCTTGGAGTCGTGATTGCGACCCCCAAGCATGCCAGGCTTCCCTATTCTTCACTATTTTCCTCAGTTTGCTCAAATTCATGCCCACTGAATCGGTGATGCCATCCAACCATCTCATCCTCTGTGGCCCGCTTCTCCTCTTGCCCTCAGTCTTACCCATCATCAGGGCTTTTTCCAAGGAATTGGCTTTTTGCATCAGGTGGCCAAATATTGGAGCTTCAGCTTTAGCATCAGTCCTTCCAATGAATATTCAGGACTGATTTCGTTAAGGATGGACTGGTTGGATCTCCTTGCAGTCCAAGAGACTCTCAAGAGTCTTCTTCAACACCACAGTTCAAAAGCATCAATTCTTCTGAGCTAAGCCTTCTTTATGGTTCAACTCTCACATCCATACATGACTACTGGGAAAAACCATAGCTTTGACTATATGTGCATTTGTCAGCAAAGTGATGTCTCTGCTTTTTAATATGCTATCTAAGTTAGTTATAGCTTTCCTTCCAAGGAGCAAGCATCTTTTAATTCCATAGTCATAGTCACTGTCTGCAGTGATTTTGGAGCCCAAGAAAATGAAATCTGTCCCTGTTTACAGTTTTTTTCCTTCTATTAGTCACAAAGTGATGGGACTGGATGCCATAATCTTAGTATTTTGAATGTTGAGTTTTAAGCCAGCTTTTTCACTCTCCTCTTTCACCTTCATTAAGAGGCTGTTTAGTTCCTTTTCACTTTCTGCCATTAAAGTGGTATCATCTGCATATCTGAGGTTGTTGATATTTCTCCCAGCAATCTTGATTCCAGCTTGTGATTCATCCAGGATGGCATTTTGTATGATGTACTCTGCATAGAAGTTAAATAAGCAGGGTGACAATATACAGCCTTGACGTAGTCTTTTCCCAATTTGGAACCAGTCTGTTGTTCCATGTTTGGTTCTGACTGTTGCTTCTTGACCTGCTTTGAATCTGACTTTTCAGAACCCCATGGACCTTAGCCCATCAGGATCCTCTGTTCATGAGAATTCTCCAGGCAAGAATACTGGAGTGGATAGCCATTCCCTTCTCCAGGGGATCTTCCTGACCCAGGGATTGAACCTGGGTCTCCTGCATTGCAGGCAGATTCTTTACCATCTGAGGCACCAGGGAAGCCACAAAAGAGTCTTGAGAGAATTTCTTTACCTGAGCCTTAGGGTTAAGATAGCATAGTCTTTAAAACAGACTGATAATTGAACATGAGTTAGTCATTCTTGAGTCCATTACTATTGAATCTAAGTATGTTTTAGTTTTTAGTATCTAAAATGTGTTCTTAAATTTGGTAGATATTCTTATAGTTTGCTATTTTACAAATTTCCAAATTCAACAGGATTTTCATAATATATGGTACTTTTGAATTTGTTTCTCTTCTACTAACAGTAATAAAAACATTTTCCCCAAAATGTTTTTGTACTTCATATACCTTGTTGATTTTGTGTAATAGTAAAAATACTTAAGGGCTTCTCAGGTGGCTCCGTGGTAAGAACTCACCTGCCAATGCAAGAGTTGTGGGTTTGATCCCTGGGTTGTGAAGATCCCCCAGAGAAGGAATTGGCAACACACTCTAGTATTCTTGCCTGGGAAATCCCATGGACAGAGGAGCCTGGCAGACTACAGTCCACAGAGTCACAGAGTTGGACATGACTTAGCAACTGAGCATGCATACAAGAACGCTTAAAACAAATGGCTAGATCCATTTGTGAATAGTTCTACTTGGAGCGGTTTGTTACTCGACCCTATTAGGTAATAGAGACAAGGTTGAGATGGGAAAAAGTTGACCTAATTCAAAATACTTTGCTTCACATGGAACTTTGCCTGAGTGCCATTGCTATATATTCAATATTTGGCCAACAGCTGAAAATCAACGTATATTTTCCTCTGTCAAAACATAAGCATTCTACTTAGACACTCACATGAAAATGAAAGAAAGGATAATGGAAAAGTGTAGTTGTTTTCTTAGAAAAATGATTACACCTGCATACATACTCACAGAAATATTTTCCCCCTTTAATTGCTAATCTGTTTTTCAGAATAGTCTGTGGTTGACTTTGAAGAGTTATGGGAGAACGGGGTAAGAGCTTAGGGAGACATTTTACCAAAACCTTTCTGTTCCCCTTAGGACTTTGTGGAACTGTGTGAGAAATCCTTTCCAATTGTGTAGGATAAGTACAGCCCACTGAATACTTCTTAACAGCAGTTTACCACAAGCCAGTTATAATGTCAGAAACATCAGAACCTTTTCTTTTCTTCTGTATTTAAATAACGATAAATGCCTTCATGCTGTGTGAGAACTGTTGAAGTGTGTTTGTCAGCGGGTAAACTTGGCGGTGTCTTATATAACTCCACTCAATGGGAGTAGTACTTAAACAGTGTGAAATACATTGTCTGACGAGAATTGTCTCTCAATTTGGAGTGATGTGTATGCAAGCGGATAGCATGCCACTTATTTGTAGTTTTAAAACGGACCTCCGAGGCCACAATATAAAACCCAAGTCTTTATTTGTGGTGAAAACTATAATTGTTCCTTGTGGGTTAATATTATAAACTCAATCATTTAGCCATAGTCCATCAAGTAGGTGTGATGAGAGAGAACTTCCCTGTTCTTTACTTCTAAAATAAGGTGTAGAATATAATTAATGTCACTGTTTTTTTTTCAAGTGTCTGAATATAATTTTGGTGAAATTGAAGCATTTAATTGCATGTGTCCCTAATACCTGATTATCTACCTTTTTCTGCTGTTATTTGTGATCTAACTGCTGTGCCGTTTTTTGCTGCTGGCTTGTCACCATCCATCTCCCTGGGTGATGGCAGTCCTGCTGCTTATGGCAAATTTCAGTAGTGATTTCATTGCCCTAGCTGGGCAGAATAATAGCCAGGTAGCTAGAAAGTGTGTTTGGCTAGTTGAGATATGAGAATGGAGGCCACAATTCTCAAAGTCCTTGAAAAATTGTTTGAAAGACTTCAATTCTGTTAATTCATGTTCTATTCATTGAATCTGTAGGCACTCCAGAATAAATGCAATGATCAGAAAGAATGCTAAGTGTTGATACCAGTTTTAGCAACTGAAATAGTTGGTATCTGAATCACTGAGCTTCTGATATACGAATAATTCGCTAGTTACATGACTACTTGCGAAATGGTGTATGCAATGCTCTTATAATTGGGCATGGCAATCGAGTAATATAATCTGAAAAGTCTCATCACTGTGATCATGCTTCAGTAAAATAACTAGCACTTTAATTCTTTCCTTGTGATTGCTTTGTCTTTATTCAATGACTGCTTTTATGTTAGAATCTGGTTGCGTACAGCTCCAAGGTCCATCCCTTATAGGGTGGGGTTACTCCAATAGTGTGAACATTGAGAAGTTTAGGGGGCATCACACAGCTCTGAGAAGCTCTTGTGTCCTGTCAACAGAGGCTGTGAGGCCAGCCCATGACTTAGGGCTGGAGGTGATGCAAAGTCTTCCCACCCAACTTCTTTCCCATCTGATCGATCAAGTAAAATTGGAAACGTGTTGGTTCTCAAGCTGGATCTTTCCTCTGTTTTAAAAGAAACAATTGTGATATCCAACAGCAAACCACTTTTTTTTTTTTTCCTAAAGAATGAGGAGATGAGTCACTGACTGACTTTGTGACCAAAAATCATAGAGGAAATTCAGAAACAGAAGCTGAATTGAGAGAACTGAAACAACCATCAAAGAAATAGAGAAATACATGTATATTTTTCATAAAAAAAAGAAATGATTTGAGTAAGTCGCTGTGTCAGTGATAAGTGGATCTGAAGGGGTAGGTGTTTGGGAAGCAGAAAGTTTTAAGCATTAGGTTTAAGACAGGTGAGAAGTATTGAGCACTCCTCCCCTTATCCCATTATCTTTACATTTATGTCTATTATTCCCCCTTCTCTAGCTCAACCCACTTCATTCTTGCTCTCTCTTTCATTCCTGTGTTGGATTTCTTTCCATTTCCTCTATATCTTGATATCTCATTGCCTCTCCTTGTCCTCCCCCTTCCACAATAGAACATGAAACTGAATCTCCCTCTTAAAAATAAAAAACCTGATAATAAAAGTCATGTATGCTTATTACTTACTGACTATAATTAGAAACTATAAGCAAAAAGGAGAAAACTTTTCATTTTTCCAAACTAGAAATTAATCAAAAGCTTTGAAGCATTGTAATTTTATGTAGAGAAGTATAATTTACCTTGTTTTCTTAGCTATTTAAGGTTTTATTCTATGTTCACAATTTAAAGCTTCATTTTGTCTTTTGCTTTCACCTTCCTCCTTTTCCATGCTGCAAAAGCTAAATTAAATTTTATTTGCTTTATATAGGCCTGTTAACCTCAGTGGTAAAAAGAAGCTCCTCTTGCTTGCTTCAAGATTTATGATTTTGATTTTGTTTTGGAGGTGAGGAAAATAAGAGGTTGGCATCAGCACTAGTTCTTCCCCCTGGAATTTTAATTTCACTACAACCCATTTACTGAATGTGTACAATGGTGAATTTATTTCATTTTCTTACATCTGTTTTTCTCTCTGTTTTAGACATCCTTAGATCTGTCTTCCTTTCATCTTAATATCCCTTATCTGTCCTCTATATTCCCTTTCATTTAACCTCATTGTTATAGAGTGGTGTGAGTCAACCTAGTGTGACAGAAAGGTGAGTTTCGTTATTTTCTTATGAATGAAAGGTTGGGAACAAAAGTAATTTCCCAAGATTGATGATGTTTACCAAACTAGCATCATTACTGTATATTGTCTAAACTTACAATTCAGTTTAGTGAAGTAGGAATTCTGTACTTGGTTCTAGAAATATTGGAAACATACACTTTAGGATCTAAATCAGCTTACTAGAATAAAGGTACATATATTTGCATTCCAATCTGATTGTGTCTGAAACTATAAAAATCTACATAATGCTGAGTTATCTGAAGAGAGGTAGGAGTTAATGAAAAGAAACAGAGGAATGTTGGAAGTTGAATTTGCATGCTGATCATCTCCTCCTCTTCCAGCTGTCCTCCACCAAGCACTAGAGAAGCACTATCTATCGACCAAACTGTCGTCCAGCTGTGAACCTTGTGGTCTTCCTCGTGTTCACGTTCTTCATCCCCTCCGGTATACCCAGCTTTTCCTTGTAACGGGAATAACCTTCATAGTGTTGTGCAAAAAATGTATGAATGCATTTCATGTTTACAGTATAGAATTTCTTTGTAGCTCAGCTTTCAGGGTGCTTAGGCTAAGCAATTTTATTTAGGTGTTTTTAGGTAATTTCAATTACAAGCTAGTACTTTTGGGGGAGGGGTCACTTTTCAGTTTAAAACTGAGTCTTTACAAGAGTCAGCCTTCTGATATTTCTCCTGATAAAAGATCTGAGTGACCATATATAGCATTCATGGTGTTAGAACAGGGAGGTGTGCATTTTGGATTCTGATTAAATGTATCAACATAGAGAGAGTATATTGTGATTGCCTCAACTTGTGGAGATTGGGAATGCCTTCTCTTTTTTTTTTTTCAAATTTATTTATTTTTTAATTGAAGGATGATTGCTTTACAGAGTCTTGTTGTTTTCTGTCAAACCTCAACATGAACCAGGCATAGGTATACATATGTCCCTCCCTCTTGAATCTTCCTCCCATCTCCTTCCCCATCACACCCTCTAGGCTGATGCAAAGCCCCTGTTTGAGTTCCCTCAGACATACATCAAATTCTCATTGGGTATCTATTTTACATTTGGTGATGTAAGTTTCCATGTTACTCTCCCTGTGTCCGTACATCTGTTTATGTCTGTTTCTCCATTGCCGCTCTGCAAATTCTTTGGTACCATCTTTCTAGATTCCGCACATATGTATTAGTGTATGATATATATATCTTTCTCTTTCTGACTTACTTCACTCTGTATAATAGGCTCTAGGTTCATCCACCTCATTAGAACTGATTCAAATGTGTTCCTTTTTATGGCTGAGTAATAAGGAATGCCTTCTCTGAGAGTTTAACTTCCCTGTTTGCTTCACCCACACATCTCATCTGGCACGTGGTTTTCTCCTAAGCTGGCCGCTTTGCACTGCACCCTGGGCATCTCTAGCAAATGAACTGACTCTCGTCTGTCTCCTCAGTGATGGGCCCGTGAGAGTGTTGGGAGTTTCCTTCTCCCTCCTGCCTTGGGAACCGTGGAGCACTCGGGGATTGTTGTTTAGATTGCTTCCCTGCCTGTGCCTGCGTGTGCAATCAACTGTTCTCCCACTAGCTGAGTGTTGTCGGTATCATTGCCCCTAATAGTACTGCTCATATTGCCACTATTACTATCGCAATCATCTACAATTGTCCGGTGATTAAAATTTGCCATATACTATTGAAAGTGCTGCAAGTATATTAACTCATTTAAATCTCAAAACAGTGTAATGATGTAGATAGTATTCTTTTAATTTTGTAGAAGAGAAATTTGGGGCATAAGGTTAAATAACTTATTAAGTGACAGAAGAAGGTAATCTGCCACCAGAGTCTGCCCTTTTAATTCCTAAATTCGATGCGGAACACCCATATGTTTGACTTTTTTTCTCACCTCTGCCAATTATTTTATCCTCAATGGTTCAGGGGCTGATCTAGCCCAAGGGATGGTGGTGGTGGGTTGTGGAGGAACTTGTTCAGGGAAGAGAAAATGTTATTTGCTTTCAGCACTACTCCACTAATTCTCACCTGAATTCTGACCTTTTCCGTTCAGAAACCAGATTTGAGATCTTTATTTGTTCTTTCCCTCCTCTTACCGCTAGTCTCTGACTCCTCCCAATAAAAGAATGCCCTTAGAGTCTAAGATTCAGCCAGTTTTGGTCACATGGGAGGAAAATCAGAGCGTATTAATGTTTCAAATTGTTAATTTGTCTAGCTCACACTCACTGAAGAAGTCCAATCTATCTGATTTCCTGCAAATCTATTAGTTGAAACTTATGAAACTGCCACTTTTGTACATTAAAAATGGTGAGTGGCAGCAATTTCATGTGCTTCAGCCTAATATTACTTCATCAATTTCGTTACAGGACTCACAGTTATTACAATGATTCAGGCCACCGTCACCTCATAACTAGATGTATCAGAGCAATCTTTTAATGCATCTTCCTGCTTCTCATTTCACCCTCTCCCACTTGTTTGTTACACTTCAGCTAGAGTAAGATTTATCAAATATATTGAATATTGAGCCACTTCTCTGTATAAAATTCTGTAATGGCATCTGTTTGACCTTAGTATAAAATCCAAGCTCAGTTAATGGGACTTATAAGTCATGTAGCCACACATCCCGGTTAGTATCTGACAGCCCTGGTCATCCTCCTGCCCCAGCTTAATTATTAAAGGTGCCCCTTTTAGTCTCACACATGGTCTGGTTTGGATGATGAATTATACGATCATCTTATTTATAAGGTACCTTATGGCCTCGGCATCTCTTTCCAGCCTCATCTCTCACTACTTTTTAGATTATAATTTGAGCTGTAGCCATCCTGAATTCCACTGGATTTATAGAACAAGTCATGCACTCTCTCAGTTTTGAATGTGGGCCCATGATGGTATTGCTGCCTACAATACCCCTCTGTTAGCCTAATTCGTGCCAATTTGTTACAATTGCATTTATATGCTTACACTAGAAGCACGTCCTGATCTCTAGACCTGCTTGAGTTACCTGGTTTTCTGTATTCATATTTGCTCTGTACTTCCAAGTCAAATCTTCTTCCCATTTCACCAGGTTTGTATCTGATTTCTGTGCTTCCTTTCAGAGTGTTAGTTCTGGCATGACAAAGCTCTCAGTTTATTTGCTACTGTATCTCCCAGGTTTAATAAATGCTGATTATTTCATGGTCGTGGTGTGGTGGTGGGTGGTAGATGCTACTAAATATATACTTATATGTGTTTAATGAATTTATGAGACAGAAACCATTTTAGGGAGCGTTTGTACTTTGACATTTGCTCCTGACTCTGTATGTTATGAGAGAGATTTGAGAGACCATACACTATAACCAGGAGAGGGACCAAGTCTTGAATATCAAGAGAAGAACAAATGGAAAAAAACGGAGAGGCTTTCAACTGACAGTTTGGAGGGACACCTACATTCCATTTCTGATCATATCTTTGCCCTGCTGCTCCCACGTATCTTAGCAGGGGCACTTAAAAAGCCTGAAACCCATGATATTTTGCCTGCAGTGTGCAGACTTATTAGAGCATCATATATAGTAACATAATTTTCAGTAAGTGCAGAGAAGTAATTATGTTTGAATTTGAGGAAGTATATGGAACTCTGATAATCTCTCCTTTTAAAAGTTGGTAACAGTTATGTCAAACAAAAACAAAACAATTTCTGAAATGGTGACTATAAGTAAGAGCTGTTTAAATCCAATTTATAGCATTCACTTCCAGAAAATGAAAGTGGGAAGCTGTTTGTAAGCTATTGTTGAAAGCTATGGTTTGCAAGCTATTCTTGTGGGTTAAATTGTATCTTCCAAAAAGAAATATTGAAGCTTTAACCCCCAGTCTTTGGGAATGTGACTGTATTTGGAATTAGGGGCTTTGCAGATGTAATAAACTGAGATGAGATCATACTGGGTTAGGGTGAGCCCTAACCCTATATGATTGGTGCCATTATCAGAGGAGGATGAGAGGCACCGAGATACCAGGAGAAGGCCATGTGAAGATGGAGATGAGATTGGAGTTAGGCACCTACAAGACAACCAATGCTAAAGACTGTTAGCCACCAGCCATAGCTAGGAAAGAGGATGGAATAGATCCCTCTACCTTGATTTCAGATTTCTAGCCTCAAGAACTACAAGAGACACAATTTTTATTGTTTTAAGCCACCTAGTTTGTGGTAATTTGTTATGATAGCACCAGAAAACTAATACAGCTATTTTAAAAAGAAAAGTATATCCAGTATATTTGACATGGAAAAGATGGAGAGAGAAATGGTAGAATGATCAGAGGAATGCTTATTTAGGACTTAAATTACGTTTTATGCTTTCTTATTGCTCTCAATCCCACTGCTAATTCTTTAAATAACCAGTTTCAGCATAGTAGTCTGATTAAGGTCAGGCCATGCTCTAGGAACAACCCCCAAATTGTAACAGCTGATCATGACAGAGGTTTAGTTCTCAGTCATGCAGTGTCCACCACAGGTCCATCCAATGCCGCAGGGTCCCCCTTCTCCTCCTCTTGTGATGCGTCTAACTCAGCCAGTGGTTCAGAGGGGAGGTTGGGGGACGGGGGAACAAGAATTCCAGTTCTTCGGTGCTTCAGCTAAGAAGTCATACATATTTCTCTGATCCACATTTTATTATCAAGAAATAGTCATATGCCCTTCATAACTACAAGGGGCTGGAAAGTGTAGGGGTCACAAGGAATATTTGGTGAGAAAAGCTATTTCTGTTTAATCATAATGGCAAAGGAAAATAGCTTTCAACATCCATATATATCATACTATCTTCTCAAAGATTCTAGTTACTCCCTAATTTTGGTTTCTTTTTATCATAGTAAGAATCTTTTAAAAGCTTCTTCTCACGTACATACAACTATTACACATCCTTCCATTGCCATCAGTTTTATATTTGTCTGTGCTAGGACTACTGACAACATTGATAAGAATTCTTTTCCATCTAAAATCATTCCTCATTTTATATTCATGAATGTTCAATTTTAATATGTTTGAAATGTTATAATGGAGGAAGGGAGGAGGAGGAGATGAGGAGTGAAAATAAAGAAGAACAAGGAAAAGAAGTGAGGGGCAAGAGGAGGCATCCATTACAAGTTTTTAGGGTGAAAGAAACATCCTGATGTTTTCACTTGTATTATTTTGTCTATCAATTGAATGATCAGTTATTGGAATTTTAGGAAAAAATTCCCTTATATAACAAACTGAAACTTTACCCAGCACTCTTCTTAGACTCACACACATTTTACACTCCACTGTTGGATTACTATAAGAGTTCAATGCACAGAAGTCTAGGGTTCCCCTAACTCCCCCTAGATTTGTAGGTGCAGTGTATTCCAGTGGGTTATTATCCAGCATGTAGATGCTTTATCCGACTCCACCACAAGCCAAACCACCCTTTCATATCAAGGTGGTTGCAATTACTCTTTATAGGATTACATCTGTTTTAGGGAAGAAACTCATTCAATGAGTTAACATTAAAAAGCCTTTTACAGAATATATATGCTTATGTCTCTCAGCAAAATTAAGATATGTGCTTGCAAAAGTCAAATAGGAATATATTTTGCTTGTAAAAATTCAAATGTAACCTCACACACATTAGAATGGCTATCTTAAAAAAAGTGTTGGTGAGGATGTGGAGACATTAGGACCTTTGTACACTGTTGATAGGACTATAAAATGGTGCAGCCAGTTTGGGAAAAAAGTATGGCAGTTTCTCAAAAAACTAAAAATAGAACAGTGAGATAGTCCATATCTAATCCTTTTTGACTCTAATATTGTCTTGATTAATAAAATATATTACAGATAATATTTTGAATATTTATGCTCCTTTTAAAAATTGATAATCTTTTTCTAAGTTTGAGAAATTTGACCTTTCTTCTGAACCTCTCACTCCTTCTGAAGTAGATAGAGACTACTTTGGCAATTAACAATATTTATTATAGTAGTAAATTTCAGGGTCAATAAGGGGCTTCAGTATTCAACAGAAATAATGCAGTGTTATTGGTAAGATTGTGAAACAAATCCCAGTACACGTAAGCTCTGCTAACAAAGATGAAATGGAAAATGAAGTATGTACATGCTGAATCTGATTAAGGTTGACATCCGGTTTGAATACATTCATTCTCTAAGGTATAGTTTTGGTTATAAATCATCAACCAAGCAGAAAATGATGAAGTTGAAAGCTGCAGAACATAAATACCTGGTGGATTTTAAAAAACTGAGAATATTCTATGGCTGTTGAAGTGTTAGCCATAAGTGATATTTTCCTGTAACTAATAAGGTGACCAAAGCGTTTCCTGATTAACGTAGCAGTCTTTCTCCTTTGTCCTCACTCCAGTAGAGCTGTGGTTTTCAAACTCTTTTCTGGTAAAAAAAATAAAAAAAATTATGACCAGTTCTCTCTAACAGATGCACACATACACACACACATTGAAAATGTGTCTTCAGGCAATACTTAGACTTATTAAATTCAGTGCACTCTAGTATTTTAACTCTACATTCTTTATTTTAATACTAGTTTTGGCCTACTAACTTGATTTAAATAATGCACTCACAGATCGTAAAGTCAATTTGAGAAATCTTCCCCAGAGTGTTTCATTGTATATATTTGACTTCACTATGAGGGTAATTGAATGTGTATTGACTGAGTAATGGATTGCTTCATATTTACCTGCACAGACAAGTAAAATATTGAGCTGGAAGCTGTGTTCAGGAAATTTGCTTGAAATTTTTTATAAAGGGTTTACCTTGTTACTTCTCTACTAAAAGCTTATGCCTGTACGTGCTGAGGAAAAAGGAAAGGGAAGCCTAATTTTACAAAGTGCAAAACTGTTACAGTGCCATCCAGAGGGTTATCTTAAGTATGTGCTTATTAATTATCCCAGTGGAGATTAGCAGTCTTCATTTTTATTTGCATGATGACCTTCTAGGAATGAGATATAAAAGCTGTAAGATTATATTAAAGAAAGTCTCCTGAAGGATTTGAAATTCATAACTCTTACCAATTTTATTACTTAAAATAGAAGTGTATCTTCCTCCAGAACACCTACAAATTTTTCCTGTCTGCATTATTTTTTTTTTTTTTTATCATTGGTAGTTTATTCTCTCTGGGACTATGAAGCCAGTAAAAGAAGATCAGCATTCTCTATTGGCTCAAGAATGTGGTAAGGTCAGTCTAACAAAGTAAAATTTATAGCCTCATCTGAGCCCATAGATTTAAACATTACACATTACTTCTATGTCATTGAATATAAAATCCTTATTTCCACATTTGAACTCTGCTTTGAACTTCAGTTCCTAATTTTCAACTGTCCTTTGGATATCCTTATTTACATATCCCTGGCAGAGCTTATAACTTCATGGAGTCTAAACTTAATAACCAAGTATTCTCTGTTTGAAGTTCCCCATCCTCTACACCACTCCCCACCCCTCAGATTGACTCTTCTTACTTCCTAATTTCTACTAAAGACACCATTAGTCTTCCAGGTTTAAGCCCTTAGAGTCATTCTAGATCCCTTTCTTTCCTCCTGTATCACTTAGCAAGGCCTTGATTCTGGTTCTAGAGTATTTGTTTTACTCTTCTACTTCTTTCGATTCCCACTGCCTACATCCTTATTACCTTTTATCTGAATTGTTGCAGTCGCCTCTTGATACAGTCACTGGTACTGTTCATGGATCTTTCCCGTTCTTCTCCTGGATTCATAGTAGGATTGTACTTGTCCATCCCCTAAAGGTAGGCACAGCTATATGCAATGTGAACCGAAGGGGCATGTGTTACTCCTAGACTGAGTCTTTTCAAATCCACTGCACAGTTCACCATACTATGGAGACAGATGATCTTACAAATGGATATGCGAGTGGAGAAGATATGGATGAATGCTACCCACCCACAACCCCATGGGCCCTCACATCACATGGAGCAGGAGCAAGGAATAAGTCTCTGTTCATTTAATCCACTGAAATTTGGGAATCTCTGGTTATACAATATCCTAACCTGTCCTGAGAGAGAGGATACCTTAATTAATTTTGCAGAGTCTCTTCCCCTTCCACATATTCTCTATCACTGTCAAATTAATCTTTCTAAAATATGTCTAATTATATAAATTCTTGCTAGAATCTTTCAGTATTTCTTGTCTTCCCATCACATATGTGTCTTAACTTCCTTTTAAACAACCCTGCTGCTTTTCTACATGCCTCACACTGAACACTTTGTACATCAGTTGCTTTTCTGTTCCTCTGATCCCGGATGCCATTCCCTTCTAGTGCTGTCCAAGTGCTACCGATTCTTAAGTAACAATGCTGTGAGGGCGCTTCTGGACTCTTGTACAAAAAGAACAAGAGATAACTCCCTCATTTCCCGAAGGACTTTGAATCTCCATTATAGCGATGGCACTTTGTACTTGGTAGGTTTCTAGTCATTTTCAGGCTGGAAATGGTCTATCACTTCCATATTATTTCAGATTCTCTTGCATGATACCAGTAAATATCTTAAAATTGAATAAATGAATAAATAGATTAAAGTTACATTTTAAAACTTCTACTTTGCTGTAAAGAAACTTTGTGGTATTGGCAAAAATGAGACAAGTGCTACAATGACTATTTCTTAAGTTAGAAAAATATAAATCCCATGCTGGTCATTGCCTTCCAAATGATCTTCTTAAAAATTATTTTTTCCTAAGATCTGCTTTGACATTTACTCTTTTACCTGACTTATTTGACTTTTAAGCATTTTTTTTTTATGACTCTGGGTTTTAAACAATTTGAGCATAACAATTATTTCAGAGGACTGTTATTTTCAAGTTGTTGCTTTCTAAATAGTGCACTTGGATGGTTACTATAAAATCTGTTCTTATTCATTTTAGATCTATTACTTTGTTTTAAAAAAACAGCAGTTGCTCATTATTTTTTTTTTCCTCAAGCTGCTTTAAATGCACCAACATTTTTTTCTGAGTATTATAACAACCTATGCCAATGAACGGTCTTCTATTGATACATTGCCCTAATTGCAAATATTAAAATATAAAAATCTAAAAAAATTTATTCTATAAAATCATCCTTAAATATGCCTCTATATTAGACTATAAAAGTAATCTTCACAGTAATAGACAAAAGGACAAGATTAAGTCATTCTTCATCACAAATTACAAGAGCTTTGCCTCTTCTCTATGAATGCTTTGGTGATATTTTCACAAGTGGAGCTCTGTGTCACTGACTGCATATTTGTTACTGTGAAGTCTTTGTATGAATGACCAGGCCTTAGGCAAATCTCTTCACTTGTTTCTTCCAGAAGTGATGCCTTGGAGCCTGACAATCAGTCACTCAACAAGTATTCACTGAGGGCTTACTGATACTCAGACCTTAGGCTATCAATAGAGAGAATACCAAGTATGGGATATAATCCCTGCCTTAAGGGCCTATGTTCAAGACAAGATTCACATATATTACAGAGAAATGTAGAAGTAAATGATTAAGTTCTAAATTGTACTGTATAGCCTATAAGTGGAAAGAACTGAGAAAAATGAGAAATCAGTAGGGAGATGATCATATAGCAGAGAAATCCTTCATAGAGGCCAGGTGTCTGTAGATGAGCACTTGAGGAAAGCTTATGGGAACAAGCAAGACTTTCCTTAGAACCTTGTGGGAAGTTTAGGGTCTCTTGGAGGTAATATTTCTGACTCCAAAGTATATTCAAATGATGGCTTCAGCATCTGCAAACTGTGTAAGATCAATCCAGTCACTAGAACTCTGCCTCAATTCCTTTACCTGTTAAAATGGGGATGGTTGTAATATTCATATTAATAGTAATATGAATACCTATCTCATTGAGTTGTTATGGTAGGAATGAACCATAGGAAGGTTCCAAATGAACTGGTAGGAAGAAAGTAGTTGGAACAGCACGCAATATATAGTGTTCATTATTATTCCTTACAACTAATGCTTTATCAGCCCCTTACAGTGCTGGACACTGTTTACACGGATTGTTTCACTTGATCTCCACCACATTTACACGAAGAAGGGTTTGTTGTCCCATGTTTGTGTTGCAGAAACACTTGGAAAGGTTAAGTCAGTTAGCATAGGGAGGAGCTGGTATGCAAACCTCAGGTTTTTTTGTCTAGCACAGGAATCTGAGCACTTCACCACCTCATCTGCCTGCCCAGAGAAGCTTGAGTTTACTGCCTGAATTCCATGGAAATAAGAAAGGACTAAGGCACTGGGCATTAAAATTTACAACTCAAACTTGGCAGAATATGTGCTTTTCAGAAGTATTCCCCCTCCTATTTATTTGTGTTTTGTTTGTTTATTTGTAAGCATCTGTTGGTGCTTTATAAGATACCACAAGGAAGTCCCTGGGAGTACCAACATTTGAGAGTAAGCAAGAGGAGAGCCAGCACAAAGACTAGAATTCTGTCAGCTTGGCTCCCGAAGCTTCCATGTCCGGTGATCTTACTCTTAGTTAATGACCCCTGGTGCCTGATTCAGAAACCTCAGAATGACTCCACTCTCTTCTCTCCATCTGCACAGCTTGTTACATCTTTACAGTCCAGACTTCAGTATTTTCTCCTTGTACTTTCACTGCAGACTGAATTCATCTTCCTGCTGTTAGCCTTTTTTTTTTTTTTTTTTAATTTTGAGCAATCCTCTACCCTACCCTGAGTCCACAGTTATTTATTTATTTTTTCTAAAAACCAAAGTTTCTGCAACTTTTAACTTCTCATTTCCCACTCAGATCTTTCACATGCTCATTACCCAATCTAGAAAGGCCTTCCTCCACAGTTATCTTTGGGAAACTCTTTCCTCTTTTATGACTCAACAAAAGAGTTGCTTTTTCATGAAAACAGACACTCTTCTACCCTTTTGATATTTAACAGTTTTCTTATTTGTTCCTGTCTCTATAACAACGCTTATCACAATGTGTTACAATATATCTTCTTTATGGCAGGAAAGAAGCCCAAATTAGCTAATGTCTTGTTTTACTTCTGTATCCATATGCTTGGTACATGGTAGCTATTCAATAAATAGATGTTGAGTGAAAGCATGAATCTAATTATAATACCTTCTTCACTTGACTTTGAGTTTTATAAGATTTGCAACTGCTTCTAATTCATCTGATTAGAAGAGTATCTGAGACACAGTACAAAACTTAAAACATATTAAATAAACAAAGGTTAAATCCCCAATTATTCTGGTGCAAGGCAGAAAAGAAGATTTCAGTATCCACGAAGTCCACTCAGAGATGAAAGAGCAGATGGTTATCATGGTTACCGGTAGGAAAGCAGAGTCCAAAGGGTAGGGTCATAATCCAAAGGAGAGAGGAGCAGAAAGGTCAAAAGAAAGAAATGATCTATCTGGTTGAGTAGAGACTCAAATATGCACCCCCTCCCTTATCTTAGTGACCAACTCCTACTTCTCCTAAGATAATTAACTCAGGCACACCTCATCTGAGAAACAAGTGTCTCTCTTATGCAGTTGCAGCTGCCCTTCATGCTTTTCTCTAAAGGCTCTGAGCAAGTCCCCATCATTTCCTTCTATAAGAAGACCCCCCCATTCTTGCCCCCTTCAATCTGTTCTGTTCACAGAGCCGGAGTTGTTGTCACCCTCTATTTAAATTTATGGTGACCACGGGGTAAATCCTCCACAATAAAAAGGAACCACAGACCTCCAGAATACAGAAAGCCCACTCCAGACACAGCAATCTAAACAAGATGAAAAGGCAAAGAAATACCCAACAGGTAAAGGAACATGAAAAATGCCCACCAAGTCAAACAAAAGAGGAGGAGATAGGGAATCTACCTGAAAAAGAATTTAGAATAATGATAATAAAAATGATCCAAAATCTTGAAAACAAAATGGAGTTACAGATAAATAGCCTGGAGAGAAAGATTGAAAAGATACAAGAAATGTTTAATAAAGACCTAGAAGAAATAAAAAAGAGTCAATTAAAAATGAATAATGCAATGAATGAGATCAAAAACACTTTGGAGGGAACCAAGAGTAGACTAACGGAAGCAGAAGATAGGATAAGTGAGATAGAAGATAAAATGGTGGAAATAAATGAAGCAGAGAGGAAAAAAGAAAAAAGGATCAAAAGAAATGAGGACAACCTCAGGGACCTCTGGGACAATGTGAAACGCCCCAACATTCGAATCATAGGAGTTCCAGAAGAAGAAGACAAAAAGAAAGGCCATGAGAAAATACTCGAGGAGATAATAGCTGAAAACTTCCCTAAAATGGGGAAGGAAATAGCCACCCAAGTCCAAGAAGCCCAGAGAGTCCCAAACAGGATAAACCCAAGGCGAAACACCCCAATACACATGTTAATCAAATTAACAAAGATCAAACACAAAGAACAAATATTAAAAGCAACAAGGGAGAAACAACAAATAACACACAAAGGGATCCCCATAAGGATAACAGCTGATCTTTCAATAGAAACCCTCCAGGCCAGAAGGGAATGGCAGGACGTACTGAAAGTAATGAAAGAGAATAACCTACAACCTAGATTACTGTATCCAGCAAGGATCTCATTCAGATATGAAGGAGAATTCAAAAGCTTTACAGATAAGCAAAAGCTGAAAGAATTCAGCACCACCAAACCAGCTCTTCAACAAATGCTAAAGGATCTTCTCTAGACAGGAAATGCAGAAAGGTTGTATAAACGTGAACCCAAAACAACAAAGTAAATGGCAACGGGACCACACCTATCAATAATTACCCTAAATGTAAATGGGTTGAATGCCCCAACCAAAAGACAAAGATTGGCTGAATGGATACAAAAACAAGACCCCTATATATGCTGTCTACAAGAGACCCACCTCAAAGCAAGAGACACATACAGACTAAAAGTGAAGGGCTGGAAAAAAATATTTCATGCAAACGGAGACCAAAAGAAAGCAGGAGTCGCAATACTCATATCAGATAAAATAGACTTTCAAATAAAGGATGTGAAAAGAGACAAAGAAGGACACTATATAATGATCAAAGGATCAATCCAAGAAGAAAATATAACAATTATAAATATATATGCACCCAACATAGGAGCACCGCAATATGTACGGCAAACACTAACGAGTATGAAAGAGGAAATTAATAGTAACACAATAATAGTGGAGACTTTAATACCCCACTCACAACTATGGATAGATCAACTAAACAGAAAATTAACAAGGAAACACAAACCTTAAATGACACAATGGACCAGCTAGACCTAATTGATATCTATAGGACATTTCACCCCAAAACAATCAACTTCACCTTTTTCTCAAGTGCACACGGAACCTTCTCCAGAATAGATCACATCCTGGGCCATAAATCTGGTCTAGGAAAATTCAAAAAAATTGAAATCATTCCAGTCATCTTTTCTGACCACAGTGCAGTCAGATTAGATCTCAATTACAGGAAAAAAATTGTTAAAAATTCAAATATATGGAGGCTAAATAACACGCTTCTGAATAACCAACAAATCATAGAAGAAATCAAAAAAGAAATCAAAATATGTATAGAAATGAATGAAAATGAAAACACAACAACCCAAAACCTATGGGACACTGTAAAAGCAGTGCTAAGGGGAAGGTTCATAGCATTACAGGCTTACATCAAGAAACAAGAAAAAAACCAAATAAATAACCTAACTCTACACCTAAAGCAACTAGAGAAGGAAGAAATGAAGAACCCCAGGGTTAGCAGAAGGAAAGAAATCTTAAAAATCAGGGCAGAAATAAATGCAAAAGAAACTAAAGAGACCATAGCAAAAATCAACAAAGCTAAAAGCTGGTTTTTTGAAAAAATAAACAAAATTGACAAGCCATTAGCAAGACTCATTACGAAACAAAGAGAGAAGAACCAAATTAACAAAATTAGAAATGAAAATGGAGAGATCACAACAGACAACACTGAAATACAAAGGATCATAAGAGACTACTACCAGCAGCTCTATGCCAATAAAATGGACAACTTGGATGAAATGGACAAATTCTTAGAAAAGTATAACTTTCCAAAACTGAACCAGGAAGAAATAGAAGATCTTAACAGACCCATCACAAGCAAGGAAATCAAAACTGTAATCAAAAATCTTCCAGCAAACAAAAGCCCAGGGCCAGATGGCTTCACAGCTGAATTCTACCAAAAATTTAGAGAAGAGCTAACACCTATCTTACTCAAACTCTTCCAGAAAATTGCAGATGAAGGTAAGCTTCCAAACTCATTCTATGAGGCCACCATCACCCTAATTCCAAAACCAGACAAAGATGCCACAAAAAAAGAAAACTACAAGCCAATATCACTGATGAACATAGATGCAAAAATCCTTAACAAAATTCTAGCAAACAGAATCCAACAACATATTAAAAAGATCATACACCATGACCAAGTGGGCTTTATCCCAGGAATGCAAGGTTTCTTTAATATCCGCAAATCAATCAATGTAATACACCACATTAACAAATTGAAAGATAAAAATCATATGATTATCTCAATAGATGCAGAGAAAGCCTTTGACAAAATTCAACACTCATTTATGATTAAAACTCTCCAAAAAGCAGGAATAGAAGGAACATACCTCAACATAATAAAAGCTATATATGACAAACCCACAGCAAGCATCACCCTCAATGGTGAAAAATTGAAAGCATTTCCCCTGAAATCAGGAACAAGACAAGGGTGCCCACTCTCACCACTACTATTCAACATAGTGTTGGAAGTTTTGGCCACAGCAATCAGAGCAGAAAAAGAAGTAAAAGGAATCCAGATAGGAAAAGAAGAAGTGAAACTCTCACTGTTTGCAGATGACATGATCCTCTATATAGAAAACCCTAAAGACTCTACCAGAAAATTACTAGAGCTAATCAATGAATATAGTAAAGTTGCAGGATATAAAATTAACACACAGAAATCCCTTGCATTCCTATATACTAACAATGAAAAAACAGAAAGAGAAATTAAGGAAACAATACCATTCACCATTGCAACAAAAAGAATAAAATACTTAGGAGTATATCTACCTAAAGAAACAAAAGACCTATACATAGAAAACTATAAAACACTGATGAAAGAAATCAAAGAGGACACAAACAGATGGAGAAACATACCGTGTTCATGGATTGGAAGAATCAATATTGTCAAAATGGCTATTCTACCTAAAGCAATCTATAGATTCAATGCAATCCCTATCAAGTTACCAACGGTATTTTTCACAGAACTAGACCAAAGAATTTCACAATTTGTATGGAAATACAAAAAACCTCGAATAGCCAAAGCAATCTTGAGAAAGAAGAATGGAACTGGAGGAATCAACCTGCCTGACTTCAGACTCTACTACAAAGCCACAGTCATCAAGACAGTATGGTACTGGCACAAAGACAGAAATATAGATCAATGGAACAGAATAGAAAGCCCAGAGATAAATCCACGAACCTATGGACACCTTATCTTCGACAAAGGAGGCAAGGACATACAATGGAAAAAAGACAACCTCTTTAACAAGTGGTGCTGGGATAACTGGTCAACCACTTGTAAAAGAATGAAACTAGAACACTTTCTAACACCATACACAAAAATAAACTCAAAATGGATTAAAGATCTAAATGGAAGACCAGAAACTATAAAACTCCTAGAGGAGAACATAGGCAAAACACTCTCCGACATAAATCACAGCAAGATCCTCTATGACCCACCTCCCAGAATATTGGAAATAAAAGCAAAACTAAACAAATGGGACCTAATGAAACTTAAAAGCTTTTGCACTACAAAGGAAACTATAAGCAAGGTGAAAAGACAGCCCTCAGATTGGGAGAAAATAATAGCAAATGAAGAAACAGACAAAGGATTAATCTCAAAAATATACAAGCAACTCCTGAAGCTCAATTCCAGAAAAATAAATGACCCAATTCAAAAATGGGCCAAAGAACTAAACAGACATTTCTCCAAAGAAGACATACAGATGGCTAACAAACACATGCAAAGATGCTCCACATCACTCATTATCAGAGAAATGCAAATCAAAACCACAATGAGGTACCATTACACGCCAGTCAGGATGGCTGCTATCCAAAAGTCTACAAGCAATAAATGCTGGAGAGGGTGTGGAGAAAAGGGAACCCTCTTACACTGTTGGTGGGAATGCAAACTAGTACAGCCGCTATGGAGAACAGTGTGGAGATTTCTTAAAAAACTGGAAATAGAACTGCCATATGACCCAGCAATCCCACTTCTGGGCATACACACTGAGGAAACCAGATCTGAAAGAGACACGTGCACCCCAATGTTCATCGCAGCACTGTTTATAATAGCCAGGACATGGAAGCAACCTAGATGCCCATCAGCAGATGAATGGATAAGGAAGCTGTGGTACATATACACCATGGAATATTACTCAGCCGTTAAAAAGAATTCATTTGAATCAGTCCTAATGAGATGGATGAAACTGGAGCCCCTTATACAGAGTGAAGTAAGCCAGAAAGATAAAGAACATTACAGCATACTAACACATATATATGGAATTTAGAAAGAAGGTAACGATAACACTATATGCAAAACGGAAAAAGAGACACAGAAATACAGAACAGACTTTTGAACTCTGTGGGAGAATGTGAGGGTGGGATATTTCAAAAGAACAGCATGTATACTATTTATGGTGAAACAGATCACCAGCCCAGGTGGGATGCATGAGACAAGTGCTCCGGCCTGGTGCACTGGGAAGACCCAGAGGAATCGGGTGGAGAGGGAGGTGGGAGGGGGGATCGGGATGGGAAATACGTGTAAATCTATGGCTGATTCATATCAATGTGTGACAAAAAAATAAATAAATAAAAATTTAAAAAAAAAAAGAAGAAAAAAAAATAAATTTATGGTGATCTACCTTTACTGCTGTCCATTCAGTCCAGTTCAGTCGCTCAGTCATGTCCAACCCTTTGTGACCCCACGAACCGCAGCACGCCAGGCCACTCTGTCCATCACCAACTCCCGGAGTCTACCGAAACCCATGTCCATTGAGTCGGTGATGCCATCCAACCATCTCATCCTCTGTTGTCCCCTTCTCCTCCTGCCCTCAATCCCTCCCAGCATCAGGGTCTTTTCAAATGAGTCAGCTCTTCGCATCAGGTGGCCAAAAAGTATTGGAGTCTCAGCTTCAGCATCAGTCCTTCCAATGAACACCCAGGACTGATCTACTTCAGGATGGACTGGTTGGATCTCCTTGCAGTCCAAGGGACTCTCAAGAGTCTTCTCCAACACCACAGTTCAAAAGCATCAATTCTTCGGCGCTCAACTTTCTTGATAGTCCAACTCTCACATCCATACATGACCACTGGAAAAACCATAGCCTTGACTAGAAGGACCTTCGTTGGCAAAGTAATGTCTCTGCTTTTTAATATGCTGTCTAGGTTGGTCATAACTTTCCTTCCAAGGAGTAAGCATCTTTTAATTTCATTGCTGTAATCACCATCTTCAGTGATTTTGGAACCCAGAAAAATACACACCAAAAAAGTCTACACCATTCTTGCCATAGTGGGTTTTGCCACTATTTTTCAAGTTATGCTTGTTCATACTAGACTCTTTTGATCTCTTAAATATGTTCTGTTCTCTCTGAGTTAAAAAGTTCTTATCTATGAGCCTTCTTACTGCTTCAGAAGATCACTCTCACCTAACTTACTTATTTTTCAGACTTCCTTGGAAAAGTCTCTTTAGATTGCCTCCTTCCTACCAACTAGATTATATTCCCTTATTAGGGGTGCTGTTTGTTCCTATGATTTCCCTTCTTTGCACTTTTCAAAGGTTTTAATTGTTGACTTTTATTTTTAAAATTTATTTATTTTGAATTGGAGGATAATTGCTTTACCATGTTGTGTTGGTTTCTGCCATACATCAACATGAATCAGCCATGGGTGAGTTTATCACTGTCCCTTCTTTCTCTATTATAGGTTTTAAGAGGGAAAGAACTATTTCTGTTTTCCTTACCATCTCTCTCTCTAGTGCTTAGCACATTGTTCGGCACTGGTAGTCACCCAGCAAATATTTGTTGGAA
Organism: Cervus elaphus; assembly: GCF_910594005.1. Lineage (NCBI taxonomy): Eukaryota > Metazoa > Chordata > Mammalia > Artiodactyla > Cervidae > Cervus > Cervus elaphus. The sequence goes on from NC_057840.1 coordinate 14,629,629, forward strand.
TGAATCAACATTGAATGAGGTAAACAGATAATGCATTCATGAATGCATAAAGAATGTATCACAATTTTGTGCTAAATATTTTACCTCCATGGCTAAACCTAAAAGTGTGCCGTATCATGAAATATGACCTATAAGCCATGGAAAACACAGGGAGTATGTTAGATATGCAGAATGTTATTTTAAATCTTAATGAGAGCTGTGTAGTAATTACTGAGTTGCAGAACCATATATTCCATAGAGGAAGACGTCAAGAGCAATGGCATGGAATTAAGACTGGGGCTCTTAAGATAAGTTGCCTGAAAGAAGGTTTTCTTTGGGGATGGTGGAAAATAAGGCTTGAAGTAGAGCACATAAGTGGAAAAATTTCAGTCAAGAAGAGAAATTTAGATGGAATGAATTTATCATAAACTTTCCACAAATACTGACTTAATATCTACTCATTTCTGGCCATTTAATATTAGATGCTAGGGAAATTGAGGAAAATAGAATGAGGTGGGAGAGATTTATTATAAGCTCTTGAAAAGTAAAGTACACAATCAAAGTTTGTGTTAGGAGATTAATTTGAAAACTTTTGAAAGACAGATCAAGAAGAGAGAGGAAGTTTGTTGAATTAATGAATCAATAAATCAAATTAAGTAAATGAGTCATGCTTTTCATGAGTATTGTCTGCATCCTCATTTACTTTGGTTCTCTTTACTGTAAAATTAGGCTTTGTATTTCACTAATTCTTTGGGTCTCTTTGTTTTAAGCAATTTTCAAATATGGTTTATAAGATCCAAAACAACAACAAATAAATGACATTATGAACAAACAAATCAGCTCAGAACTAAAAGAAAAGTAATCATATGATAAATATATAAGTGAGAAACACGATAATGAATTTCATTATCAAGATACACCATTAAATGCAAACATGTTCTCATGTGGATAATAGTCTTATGCTCTGTGCTCACTATGCTATAATCTACTGATGGTGATTTTTCAAATACACCATGTAGCTAGGGGTCATCACACAACCTATATATACCTCTGTCACTGAGCAATTTGGAGGTAGAAGACAAAGGGGGACATTCTGGACCTCTGTTAATCTTAGCTTGAAAAGAACATCCCTAGAGAACACTGTCCAAACTTCGCTGTGTTTAAAGTTCTCCACCACAAAAGAGCAGGAAAAAAAAAACAATCTCATTAAAACAAGCTTGGAAAACAACTCCGTGATGTATGGTTAAGAGCAAGCCAAACAACTGAAACACAAATAGTGTGACCTTCCCTTGGCTTCTACTTTCACAGCTCCACGCATTCAAGTTCCATTTTGGACATTAAGCTTTGTTCATAGCCATAACTTTTGTAGTTATTCACATCCCGTCTATTATGTTTCCCCTTTGACTTTTATAGAGTTCTTTGAGGAGAAACTTGAAAAAAAATTTTATCAACAAAGGTTTTCACTCAAGTGCTTTTAAAATAACATATGTCTACAGTATCATTTAAAAATGTCTATTCTATTGTCATTTAAGTTACTGTTTACTGAAACTTCTCTGAAGACCAAAGAAATCCTTTACTTTCAGCTCAGTTTAAAAGAAAAAAGTAATAAAAGATGAACACCAGCCAGAAACATTGAATAAATTATTCTCCTTTTTATTTAATTCTTAAAGCTATGCATTGACTCATTTAATGAATTCTAAAAGTTTTAAATGAGTTCTGAAAGTTTCCCCCCTCCCTGAGTGTGTCTGAACACTGTTGTCATGGAGATTAAAATATTTATTTTTCAGTTGTATATACTGAGAATGGCAGACTACTTCTATTTTTCCACCCAGTGATGGCAGTTTCCTTCTAGTTGATGCTTCTGTGGAATTAAAAACAAAATTGGTGTCTGTAGAATTCTGTAGGTTAAACCATCTAGTTGATCATTTAAAGAATTTTTAAAAAGCTTGGGCTTCCCATGTGGTACAGTGGTAAAATATCCACCTGCCAATGCAGGAGACATGGATTTGATCCTGGGTTGGAAAGATCGCCTGTAGTAGGAAGTGGCTATCCACTCCTGTATTCTTGCCTGGGGAATCCCATGGACAGAAGAGCCTGGCAGGCTACAGTCCATGGGGTCATCTTAGTTAATGGAAATGTTTCAATGGAATTGTTAACATGTAGTAGTATTTGGTGGAGAAGGCAATGGCAACACACTCCAGTGTTCTTGCCTGGAGAATCCCAGGGACAGGGGAGCCTGGTGGGCTGCCGTCTATGGGGTCGCACAGAGTCGGACACGACTGAAGTGGCTTAGCAGCAGCAGCAGCAGTATTACTGGATAGCATTTTTTTTTAAATCACATTTTTATACTGTGTATTATGGAACATATTGAACAATTACCAGTTCCATTGGTAACTGCCTTGGTTGCAATTAAGCCCAAATACTTTTCAGAGGGGACCCACTTGGGGTAGCAGGACTGACTGCAAGGTTGGCTAAAAGACTTATAGAGACCTGTGGGCAATGTCCTTACTGGCTGGATTGTTCACTTGATTAGGAAGAGTGCCATATGTGCAAGCTTCTCCGCTGGGCTCTCATTGCTCTGAATTTCTACATACTCTAGTATTTTTTTAAAACGCAAACTATTTTTAAGACATCTAGTTTTCATTTCAGGGTAATCAGAATGTGTCTTGAGCAATTTCTACTTCCTGGAAGTAACTATGGCTTTCACTGTGGGCTTGTACATAACACGTTTTCCATGTGACTAGGAAACAACGAGGGTTTCATTAAGTTTTTGTTTACTCACTTTCTTGTCAGAGAAAATTAGTGGAAATAACATTAAAAAGAAATCAGCAATACTTCTCATGAATAATGTAGGAGAAAACAGTTCTATGGTTTAGATAAAGAGGAGGAGAAACATAGCTACCTGTGAGAGTACCATATGTCAAATGAGAAGCTCTTTGGGTAGGAGGCCTTTATGAAGAGAGACGCACAATTTAATAAAGAGTTAGAGAGGCCACTTATAAAATATATTTATGTGACAAGTTCATTAGGTATATATGTAATATGATGAAATCAAGATCTCAGAAAATCATCAAAGGTTAGAGTGAGACATCTATTATGAGGCACATCTGTAGTACTATGTCAAAGGCTTTGTGATTTGTCCCTCAAACTGATAGTTTCATATTGCCTGGTAACTCATATTTACAGCCTTAGGGGATTGAGTGAACAGGAAGTTCATTAGGTGTCAGTCCTCTAATAGGATTATACAGTAGCTAATGGAATCTTACATGATTTCAAGAGAGAAATTTTCTCAAATAGGGGCTTATGGCTAACCTGAGTCAAAATTGCCAGTGGTTCAAAGATGTACTTTCAGGGGACCCAACCGAGATTAAATAATCATCATCTCCAGTAATTTGCATGGTTACCAAAATCCTTACAGGTACCCCCCAAGTTTGGTTTAAAATAAGGAACATGATAGCTCTGATCTGTCTTTTGTTTGCTGAGTTAAATCTGGAGGACCTAAACTTCAGATATCATACCTCTGAGGAGGCATGTAGACGTGGAAATGAAGGGTTGTTTGAATAATGCCTGAGGAGATGGCCAATATTTATCATATATCTGATGAGGCACAGGAAAGGTATACTAGTTGTCTTCAAACATTTTGGAGAAAGTAGGAGTTTCCCCAGTGGATCAGATTGTAAGGAATCCACCTGCAGTGGTAAAGGATCTCTTGGAGGAGGACATGACAACCCGCTAGAGTATTCTTGCCTGGAGAATCCCATGAACAGAGGAGCCTAGTGCGTTACAGTCCATGGTGGCTCAAAGAATCAGACTGGACTGAGTGATTGAGCACACATGCGATAAGAAGTGTATTTATAGTTCAGTTCAGTCACTCAGTCGTGTCCAACTCTTTGCAACCCCATGAACCACACCATGCAGGCCTCCCTGTCCATCACCAACTCCCAGAGTCCACTCAAACCCATGTCCATTGAGACAGTGATGCCATCCAACCATCTTATCCTCTGTCGTCCCGTTCTCCTTCTGCCCCCAATCTTTCCCAGCATCACGGTCTTTTCAAATAAGTCAGCTCTTCACATCAGGTGGCCAAAGCATTGGAGTTTCAGCTTCAACATCAGTCCTTCCAATGAACACCCAGGACTGATCTCCCTTAGGATGGACTGGTTGGACCTCCTTGCAGTCCAAGGGACTCTCAAGAGTCTTCTCCAACACCACAGCTCAAAAGCATCAATTCTTCAGTGCTCAGCTTTCTTTATGGTCCAACTCTCACATCCATACATGACTACTGGAAAAACCATAGCCTTGACTAGACGGACCTTTGTTGGTAAAGTAATGTCTCTGCTTTTTAATATGCTGTCTAGGTTGATCATAACTTTCCTTCCAAGCAGTAAGCGTCTTTTAATTTCATGGTTGCACTCACCATCTGCAGTGATTTTGGAGTCCCCCAAAATAAAGTCAGCCACTGTTTCCCCATTTATTTGCCATGAAGTGACCGGATGCCATGATCTTAGTTTTCTGAATGTTGAGCTTTAAGCCAACTTTTTCACTCTCCTTTTTCACTTTCATCAAGAGGCTTTTTAGTTCCTCTTCACTTTCTGCCATAAGGGTGGTGTCATCTGCATATCTGAGGTTATTGATATTTTTCCTGGCAATCTTGATTCCAGCTTGGGCTTCATCCAGCCCAGCATTTCTCATGATGTACTCTGCATATAAGTTAAATAAGCAGGGTGACAATATACAGCCTTGACATACTCCTTTTCCTATTTGGAACCAGCCTGTTGTTCCATGTCCAGTTCTAACTGTTGCTTCCTGACCTGCATATAGGTTTCTCAAGAGGCAGGTCAGATGGTCTGGTATTCCCATCTCTTGAAGAATTTTCCACAGTTTATTGTGATCCATACAGTCAAAGGCTTTGGTATAGTCAATAAAGCAGAAATAAATGTTTTTCTGAAACTCTCTTGCCATTTCAAAGATCCAGCGGATGTTGGCAATTTGATCTCTGGTTCCTCTGCCTTTTCTAAAACCGGCTTGAACATCTGGAAGTTCAAGGTTCACGTATTGCTGAAGCCTGGCTTGGAGAATTATGAGCATTACTTTACTAGCGTGTGAGATGAGTGCAACTGTTCAGTAGTTTGAGCATTCTTTGGCATTGCCTTTCATTGGGATTGGAATGAAAACTGACCTTTTCCAGTCCTGTGGCCACTGCTGAGTTTTCTAAATTTGCTGACTTATTGAGTGTAGCACTTTCAGAGCATCATCTTTTAGGATTTGAAATAGCTCAACTGGAATTCCATTACCTCCACTAGCTTTGTTTATAGTGATGCTTCCTAAGGCCCACTTGACTTCACATTCCATGTTTTCTGGCTCTAGGTGAGTGATCACACCATTGTGATTATCTGGGTCATGAAGGTCTGTTTTGTACAGTTCTGTGTATTTGTGCCACCTCCTCTTAATATCTTCTGCTTCTCTTAGGTCCATACCATTTCTGTCCTTTATTGTGCCCATCTTTGCATGAAATGTTCCCTTGGTATCTCAATTTTCTTGAAGAGATCTCTAGTCTTTCCCATTCTATTGTTTCCCTTTATTTCTTTGCATTGATCACTGAGGAAGCCTTTCTTATCTCTCCTTGCTATTCTTTGCAACTCTGCATTCAAATGGGCATATCTTTCCTTTTGTCCTTTGCTTTTTGCTTCTCTTCTTTACATAGCTATTTGTAAGGCCTCCTCAGACAGCCATTTTGGTTTTTTGCATTTCTTTTTCTTGGGGAAGGTCTTGATCCTTGTCTCCTGTACAATGCCACAAACCTCTGTCCATAGTTCATCAGGCACTCTATCAGATCTAGTCCCTTAAATCTATTTCTCACTTCCACAGGATAATCATAAGGGATTTTATTTAGGTCATACCTGAATGGTCTACTGGTTTTCCCCACTTTCTTCAATTGAAGTCTGAATTTGGCAATAAGGAGTTCATGATCTGAGCCACAGTCAGCTCCCATTCTTGTTTTTGCTGACTGTATAGAGCTTCTCCATCTTTAGCTGCAAAGAATATAATCAATCTGATTTTGCTGTTGGCCATCTGGTGATGTCCATGTGTAGAGTCTTCTCTTGTGTTGTTGGAAGAGGGTTTTTGATATGACCAGTGCATTCTCTTGGAAAACTCTTACTAGCCTTTGGCCTGCTTCATTCTGTACTCCAAGGCCAAATTTGACTGTTATTCCAGGTGTTTCTTGGCTTCCTACTTTTGCATTCTAGTCCTCTATAATGAAAAAGACATCTTTTGGGGGGTGTTAATTCTAGAAGGTCTTGTAGGTGTTCATAGAACTTGTCAACTTCAGCTTCTTCTGAGTTACTGGTCGGGGCATAGATTTGGATTACCGTGATATTGAATGGTTTGCCTTGGAAACGAACAGAGATCATTCTATTGTTTTTGAGATTGCATTCAAGTACTGCATTTCAGACTCTTTTGTTGAGTGTGATGGCTACTCCATTTCTTCTAAGGGATTCCTGCCCACAGTAGTAGATATAATGGTCATATGAGTTAAATTCACCCATTCCAGTCCATTTTAGTTCGCTGATTCCTAGAATGTTGACATTTACTCTTGCCATCTCCTGTTTGACCACTTCCAATTTGCCTTGATTCATGGACCTAACATTCCAGGTTCCTATGCAATATTGCTCTTTACAGCGTTGGACTTTACTTCCATCACCAGTCACATCCACAACTGGGTGTTGTTTTTGCTTTAGCTCTGTCTCTTCACTCTTCTGGAGTTATTTCTCCACTGATCTCCAGTAGCATATTGGGCACCTACTGACCTGGGGAGTTCATCTTTCAGTGTCCTATCTTTTTGCCTTTTCATACTGTTCATGGGGTTCTCAAGGCAAGAATACTGAAGTGGTTTGTCATTCCCTTATCCAGTGGACCACATTCTGTCAGACCTCTCCACCATGACACGGCTATCTTGGGTGGCTCCACACAGCATGGCTTAGTTTCATTGAGTCAGACAAGACTGTGGTCCGTGTGATCAGATTGGCTAGTTTTCTGTGATTGTGGTTTCAGTCTGTCTGCCTTCTGATGCCCTCTCTTAGCACCTACTGTCTTACTTAAGATTCTCTTACCTTGGACGAGGGGTATCTCCTCACGGCCACTTCTCCTGACCTTGGACATGGGGTATCTCCTGTCGGCCGCCCCTCCTGACCTTGGACACGGGGTATCTCCTCACAGGTGCCCCTCCTGACCTTGGGGATGGGTATCAACTCACGGCTGCTGCTCCTGACCTTGGACGTGGGGTATCTCCTCTCGGCCGCCCCTCCTGACCTTGGGCGTGGGGTATCTCCTCACAGCTGCCACTTCTTAGCTTGGACGTGGGGTATCTCCTCTCGCCTGCTCCGCTCCTGACCTTGGATGTGGGGTATCTCCTCACGGGCGCCCCTCCTGACCTTGGATATGGGGTATCTCCTCTTGGCTGCTGCTCCTGACCTTGGGTGTGGGGTATCTCCTCACAGCTGCCCCTCCTGACCCTGGACGTGGGGTATCTCCTCTCGGCCGCCCCTCCTGACCCTGGACGTGGGGTGTCTCCTCTCGGCCGCCCCTCCTGACCTGGGGTGTGGGGTATCTCAGCTGCGTGCAACCAGGTGTGCCTCATTTACTTATAAATTTTTATTAACTGCGAGATGACTCAGAAACTTAAAAAATCCTTTTCAACTTGTATCTTTTCATTGAAAACTTTAGGGAGGAGGTAGGACTTTATAATGTTTACTCATTATAATGTATTTGTGGTGAAGCTAGGAATGCTCTCAACAAACACTCATGGGATTAAAAAAGAATTATTAAAAGTGTTTCTTTAGTAGATGTAATGGTGCCTTTTTCCTGGAATGAACACCTGTTTGAACTTTAAATGCCTCAACCTACCAAAAACTTGATGTCAGCCAGATGCATTTGTTATAGCAAGGTTTTCACTTCTGAAATTTTTAATTAGCATCACTACCATCAGACTGACCAACCACCTTGCCTGCTAATCCATTTGATCCACGTCGCACTAATTCAGCAGCAGGTGGAGAAGAGCTGCTGTTCTAATTTCATTTCTCCTTCTATCTGTCATAGCATCCATGTGCTAATAACCAGTGATAGGCATGTTACCAAAGAGTTTTTACAATATCTGGAACTCAAATCCCAACTCATTTCCTACAGAAGAAAGGTAAACGTAAAATGAAAGTGAAAGTCGCTCACTCATCTCTCTGTGACCCCATGGACTGTACAGTCCATGGAATTCTCCAGTCCAGAATACTGGAGTGGGCAGCCTTTCCCTCCTCCAGGGGATCTTCCCAACCCAGGGATTGCACCCAGTTCTCCCACATTGCAGGTGGATTCTTTACCAGCTGAGCCACACGGGAAGCCCAAGAATACTGGAGTGGGTAACCTATTCCTTTTCCAGCAGATTTTCCCGACCCAGGAATTGAACCTGGGTTCCTGCATTGCAGGCGGAGTCTTTACAACTGAGCTAACAGGGAAGCCCCAAACTTGAGTGTCAGTCTCAATAGTGAAAAACAGATCTAATGTTTGGAGTTCAAATTTAAATCTTTTAAATGACTGGTCTGGATGTCTGAGGATTCTGTTTGTACACAATCATATTTTGGGACAATTAGGTTATTTGGCATGATGAGCACCCAGAGGTTACATGTGCTATATAATCACTTCCTTTTGAGTGTGAGTGGCACCTGCGAATATGATGGAATATCAATTTCATGATCAAGTCCCATCTTATGACAAAGAAGAAAAGGAAATTTCAGACATAGTTCAGATCTCTAATTAGGTTACTTTGAATTAATCAAAGGAGGGATTATCCTTAAAGGGCTTGACTTGATCAAATGAATGCTTAAAAGAGCACCTAGAGGTCAGAAAGATTCCTGTGCTGGCCTTGAAGAAGCAAATAGCCAGGTTGTAAGAGGGTCACATAATGGGGAACTTTGGAGGCTCTGGGAGCTAAGAACAGCCCCTGATTGACAAGCAGCAGGAAACCCCAGCTGGGTCAAGACCTGGATTGCAGGTTTGTGAGATGCTGAGCAGAGGACCAAGCTAAGCAATGTTGACTTCTGTCCCAGAGAAGTCGTGTGATGCTAGATGCATGATGTTTTAAGTCATGAATGAGACTTTTGGTAATTACTATATAGTAACAGAAACCAAATATATCAAGATTAAAAAAACAATACTACAATTCAACAATCCAGTACTCAAACACTGAATATTTTCTCTATAATATTGAATATATATAGGTTCTACTTATTTATTCTATGATTGTGAATTTTAGAGAATTCAGTGACAATAGAATGGAAAAGTTTGAATAATTATGTGTGTGTGTGTGTGTGTATGTATATATATATATTTTTTTCTTTTGCTTTACAAGTTACTACATTTTGACATTGCCTAGTTTTAATTCTCAGGTTGTAAACTGCTGAAAGTTGAGATTTTCCTATTGATAATTCTGTTAACATTTGATAAATATGTCTCATTGGGTACAAAAATTAAACTATTTAAGAAGAATGAGAGATTTGCTGTTTAATCAAGGAAAAGCAAAGTAACTTAGTCATGTCCAACTCTTTGCGACCCTATGGACTGTAGCCTGCCAGGCTCCTCTGTCCAGGGGATTTTCCAGGCAAGAATACTGGAGTGGGTTGCCATTTCCTTCTTCAGCCAAGGAAAATAGAATTATAATTTGTATGACCCCTCTACTTCAAGAACATTAAATACTAATTTAATGGTGTTCACCGTCTATGGCTTGTTAAATTACTTGCTATTATATCGAGCTGGAAAATAAAACATACCACAGACAGCTTTTCCAAAGGCAAACCCATCAACTTTGTTTATTCATTTGCTCATCAGCCTTTGGCTAGGTATCTATCCTGTGTTAGGGAGATGTTTACAGGTGTTGAATTTTATAATGCAAAGCCAGGGCACATCCTTTTTGAAAAAATTACTTTATGTTAATGTAATAATAGTATTTAACATACTCAGATACCTTCAGTTTACTGTCTTAGATTATTCATTGCTGGACTTATGTAAGATTTATAATATAGGTAGTTTCTCTGATTAGTCTTCAGTTCCAGGAGACAGAAATCACAATTTGGCCTCTGCTGACAACTCTTGGTATTTTGTCCAGAGAGAGCAGAGGAGACCTGATTTAACCATGTGTTGGCTAGGGTTTACAGTCACTTCATTGGGACTCTCCTCTCTCTCTTCTCAGCTTTCCTTTTTATTGTTTTTAATTTCATTCAGGCTCTCTTCACAGGGTGCCTAAGTTACAGGGGTAGGTGATCTTCAGCACTTTAAATGTTAGAAAGTCTTTCTGCTTCCGGGCTCTGATGGGCTTATATAGATCCTGTGTCCAATCATCTGTTCACAAGGGCCAAGATACTTGGCCAGCTTAGGTCATATTTCCCTGAGTATCAGATAGGTGAAAGTGCCTGATGTGTATTCCACAGCTGGTCCATATCAACTGGGATTGGAATCTTGCAAAAGATCACCCTGTTTCTTTAATTTTGTGTGAAAACCTTTTATTCTGAATTTTATGTAAAAGCAGTAAAAAAGGCCCCATAATATTTTCTTCTGACAAAGAAACTAGCTTTCACATAGGGTGGATTTCACTAGTAGAGCTTGTATTTAAGGAAGAAAAACATAGTTTTTTTAAAATATGAGAACATTCTTTAATATTTAATGCCTCCTGGATTCTAACATAATTGACAGCCTATATGATCCATTTCCTAACCTCTAAATATGCCTCTTGTTAGGAAGAACACAACAGTTTGTCTGTAGTATATATGCTTGTGTGTATGAATGTGTATGCATATGGATGTGTGTGTGTGTGTGTGAGTATATGTGTATACACTGTGTGTGTGAGGGTCAGGGAAAAGAGGGAAAGAGAGCATGATATTAGCTTATTGAGCTACTATGATCATTTTGTTGAATATTTCTTTGTTCTCTTCCAAACTGATAAAAAGGCGATTTGGAGTGTGCTGTTTAAAGGAGATAAATTTGTTTCCACCCTTTTCTGAGGGCAATTTTAAAGGAAGCTCATTTCTTAGATGTTTCTAGTCAAAATGACAAACCTACATTTTCATTATTCTGGGTATATTTTTTTGGCAATATCTTTTAAATGTTGAATCCCTGCTGATTATTCTTGATCTTTAAAAAGTTCAGGGACCAAATTATACCCTGCAGATTTTTTGTTATTGTTGTGCTAAATTCCATGTTTCATCTCTTCTGCTTTAGTTCTATGGAATGTTTAGATCAAGATACTTTGAAGGTAGACTTAACTCCTGAAGTTTGTCTCCTAGACAAGTGGATTATTTCCTAATTTCTAAAAATGTACTCTGCATGTTAAAAAAGATGCTTATTTTGAGTATCAGTGTGTTGTCATTTTTAGGAGCAGAACACATTTTTCAAAGAAGAAAATATGGACCTCATAATGATGGCTTATAATATTACTCTTGAAGGTGGCTCTTATTTTAGCTGTTATAAACAGGAAGTAACATCATGGAACATTAAAATATAATATCTGTAGCCACAGTAGCATACCATTAAATAAAGTGAAGACATGAATATTTAAATTAGGCTGTGTTTTTTTATACTATATTATTTCAGGAAGAAATTGCAAGGTCTGGAAATTCTTTGTGTCTGAGTGAAAGAAGATTCTGGTTTTTATAGCTCTTTTAAAGGACTATCTGTATCAGCAAAAGATTACTAACAGTCATCATATTTGATTTTATTTAATATTTCTTAAACACATATAGTTGTTTTTCTGAAAGGGGGGTTTGTTTTCATTTTATGTTACCGATTCCTAGATTTAATTTTTACTCTCAGTGCTGACCCGTCATATGAGATACATCTACACAGCAAAGCTCTGTTGTTCTCAAGTACATTGCCAGATATAACACATTTGAATGAACAAAATTATAAAATCATACAAGGAGGTCTATTTAAGAGCTTTTCCAAACAATCCTTTGGTTTAAAGCAGAGAAGTATTCTACCATCAAACACTAGATTGCATGAGATGAGTTTGTACGTGTTCCAGCTTAATTTTCTTTATCGTTCTAAGTACTCTCCACATTAATTTAAATTTCAGCAGTGTTAATGAGCATTCTTGAGTGTGTTAGAAGAAGATTATGATTTATGAGCTAGATAAACCTGTAAGAAACAGATGGGAGCAAGGAAAGTCCTAAAAGTAAGAATTTCTCTTCACAGGGAAATAATAAATGATAAAATTATTTAGTAAAACACAAATGAGGCACAATGCCAGTGGAAGGAAAATCCTAGTGGAAGTTATGGCAAACCCTCACAGCATATTAAAAAGCAGAGACAGCACTTTGCCAACAAAGGTCCCTATAGTCAAAGCTGTGGTTTATCCGGGAGTCATGTGTGAGTGTGAGAGTTGGACCATATAAAAAGGCTGAGTGCCAAAGAATGGATGCTCCCAAATTGTGGTGCTGGAGAAGATTCTTGAGAGTCCTTTGGACAGCCCAGAGATCAAACAAGTCAGTCCTAAAGAAAATCAACTCTGTATTCATTGGAAGAACTGATGCTGGAGCTGAAGCTCCAATACTTTGGCCAGCTAATGCAAAGAGCCAACTCATTGGAAAAGACCCTGATGCTGGGAAAGATTGAAGGCAAAAGGAGAAAAGGGCGACAGAGGAATGAGATGGCATCACCAACTCAATGGACATGAATCTGAGCAAACTTCGGGAGAATGGACAGGGAAGCCTGGTGTGCTGCAGTCCATGGTGTCCCAAAGAGTCAGACACAACTTAGTGGCTGAACCCAGGCCTAGTGGGCAAGACTGGTAAGAGAGAACACTGAATTGGAAACAGGATCCTGAGTGCTGCCAGAGCTAAGCACAGATTGCTGAGAAAATGAAGTGGGGGGATGACCAAGTGGGCATGGAGTTCAGAGAAAAGTCATGGTGAGGACCTTGCACAGAGTCACAGATCTCAGCATTGACGGGGTTCATATTCTAACTCAAGTTGTGCTAGCTTCAAGGCATCTGCTCTCGGTCACTAGCTGTGAATTTTAGATGGAAATATCTTCATTCATATTAAAAGATTGGAAGAGGAGCTTAATTTGGATGTGTTTATACTTCAGTAATATGTGATTATTTTATAAAAGACCTATTGAATCCCAGTGCCCAAACTGCATTATGTTTCTAATATATATCTCAGTTCCTTTCCTGATAACAGTGCAGGAATATAGTGAGCATGTCTAAGTATGTATTTCTTTCAATTTTTTAATAGAAAAATTTACTTGGACAATTGTAGATTCACATGTGATTCCTGGATCAGGAAGGTCCCCTGGAGAAGGGATAGGCTCCCCACTGTAGTATTCACTATAGTATTCAGCTTCCTTGGTGGTTCAGATGGTAAAGAATCTGCCTGCAGTGCGGGAGACCTGGGTTTAGTCCCTGGGTGGCAACCTATTCCAATGTTCTTGCCTGGAGAATCCCCGTGGATAGAGGAGCCTGGAGGGCTACAGTCCACGGGGTTACAAAGAGTTGGACACGAATGAGCGACTAAGCACAGCACAGATTCACATGCAGTAATAACACATAGAGGGTCTACCTAAACCTCGTGTTCCACAAAGACCATTTTATAATACAGAGAATGGCGCCCAGCTCCAGTATTCTTGCCTGGAGAATTCTGTGGGCAGAGGAGCCTGGCAGGCTACAGTTCATGGGATCACAAAGAGTTGTACACAATTGAGCAATTAATACACACAAGCATGTATTACCAAAAACATCAAGTTGTATGTTTTAAATATATGCCATTTTTATTTGTTGATTACACCTAATAGAGCTAAAAAAATTCCAAATTGATAAAGTTGTTTGAGTGTATTTTGATGTTTTATTTATTCCAAGGTTGCATTGTAAAAGCAATATAAAAAGAAAAATTATTGAAAAGCTTCATACAATATGTTTTCCACTCTTGCAGGAACTACTGTCTTTAGAAAGATAAAAAGTTCAATCTGATTATTAATGCAGTTATTCTAAGGTAGTGATAAATCTTGTGTTTACAGATGATTTATTAATTTTCTCACTAACTGTGATAAGAAATGTTGTTATTCCTGTTACAGATGAAGTCATGGAGATAGAGGTTAAATAACTTGAGTGAGTCCACACAGCTATTAAGTGGCAGATCCAGGATTTGGGCACATATAAAAAGGTGGTGTAATCTTGGTTACTTAACCACTAGACTATTTGACCACAATAACCAAATTAGAGAGATGACAAGTTTTAGCTTTATCAGAACTCAAAAAAAAATGTGAAAGCACTCAAAATTGGAAATACATTAACAATAGAGTAAAACGCATAGAAAAAGCCACCTTTAATAGCTTCATTCTTATGTTACTTTTGTTGTTCTGTCACTAAGGTGAGTGCAGCTTTTTGTTCCCCCATGCACTGCAGCACGCGAGGCTTCTGTGTCCTCCGTCATCTCCCAGAGTGTGCTCAAATTCATGTCCGTTGAATGCTACCCAACCATCTCGTCCTCTGTTGCCCTCTTCTCCTTTTACCTTCAGTCTTTCCCAGCATCAGGGTCTTTTCCGATGAGTTAGCTCTTTGCATCAGGTGGCCAAGGTATTGGAGCTTCAGCTTCAGCATCAATCCTTCCAATGAATATTCAGGATTGATTTCCTTTAAGATTGACTAGTTCGATCTCCTTGCAGTCCAAGGGACTCCCAAGAGTCTTCTCTAGCACCGCAACTCAAAAGCATTAATTCTTTGCTGCTCAGCCTTCTTTACGAAGTCCAACTCTCGTATCAGTACATGACTACTGGAGAAAGCATAGCTTTGACTAGACGGACCTTTGTTAGCAAAGTGATGTTTCCACTTTTTAATATCCTGTCTAGGTTTGTCATAGCTTCACTTCCAAGGAGCAAGTGTCTTAATTTCATTGCTGCAGTCACTGTTCACAGTGATTTTGGAGTGTAAGGAAATAAAATGTCACTACTTCCACTATTTCTCCTTCTGTTTGCTATGAAGTGATGGGACCAGATGCCATGATCGTAGCTTTTTGAATGTTGAGTTTTAAGCCAGCTTTTTCACTCCTTTTTCACCTTCATCAGGAGGCTCTTTAGCCCCTCTTCACTTTCTGCCATTAGCGTGGTATATTCTGCATATTTGAGGTTGTTGATATTTCTCCCCGCAATCTTGATTCCAGCTTATGATTCATCCGTCTGGCATATGTGACTTTTACCATTCCAATTATGAGCATTTGTATCCAGTTTGGATTTCTATATTTGGTTTTTATTAAAATAAATAAATCTGTCATCTACCGATTTATCTCCTTTTGCAAGTTTTGTCTAAGGAGGGGCAGAAATAGAGCTACCCATGTAAAGTTTTAACATTAAATAGAGCCATTGATTTATCATTTCAGAAACATTTAAAATGCTTCTATTTCTCATATGAGAGTAGGTAGTGTGGTTGATTAGTATATCTAAATAAACTCTAGTTATAAAAAATTCAATAAAAAATATTTGGGGCAAAAAGGAAAAAATAAAAGCTCATCTGAATAAAATATATGAATTCATTTGAGTTAATAATTCTTATATTATCACAAATTTCATTATCACTTTTAGAGAAAAAAATTCACACAATTTGCAATGTGGAGAGGAATAAAAGATACCCATGACTCAGTGATATACCTTAAATTCATAAAGCCACAACAATAACGTGGCATATCTTTTTGGGCCATCGATTTTTTTCCAGGGCAATCTTAAATAATATTTTTACTTAACGAAAACACATTATATAAGAGTAGACCAGAGTTTATTTGAATTTTTGCAAGATCCAGTCAGACTCTTCCAAAAAAATTTCGGAGTTGTTGCTGTTAAGTTGGGGCTAAGCTACCAGACCCCAGGGTAGATCCAATTTATTTTTTACCTTGAGGGAAATTTTGAAAAAAAGTTTGAGAAGTGCTCAGATAATGCAGCTTTCCATAGTTATTCTGTTTATGGATTGCTAATAAATTTTTGATACTTATTATGAAGCTAAGAATGAAGATGAAACACATATATAATAAACACAGATTAAAGCTATGTGATATTTTTATTGTATAGAATTAAAATGTATGTATGTCTGATAATTTTTTTTCAACTTATAATTATTGCTTTTTAAAATATCAAGGCATTTTTACTGTTTTTCGTCTGTGAAGATATCATGGCCCATCCTGATATTATCATCCACTGCTTTCATTTTATTCACCATGTCATACAAATTCATGTTCACTTCTCAAATACTACTGTTCTGAAAGGCCACAGATAGAGCTTTTTTGAAAAGTAAGGGACACTGAAATTGAATGATGGCATGAATGAATTTTATATGTGGCTGAGTGTATGTGGAGTGAAGAGAAATTCAAACTAAAATGCTCTATAAGACACACTCCTTGGAAAGAGCAAAACAGTGCAATTCTTCCATAAATTAGAGGCTCTACTTTCATTCAGAAGATAACATTTTGATGGAGGCCTCTCTTCTATTTTTGATTGTGACACCAAAAGACTTTGCAGGAAGAGAAATGATTTGCCTTCATAGTGTCTGTCTCATCAAATTAGGAATGTTTTCCCAAGCATTCATTCAAGTTATTGGGTGATTATTATTTTTTCATCTTGTTTTTGGCTGCACTGGGTCTTCACTGCTGCACGGGCCTTCTCCAGTTGTGGAGATCAGGAGGCTAGTCTGTGCTTGCAGTGTGTGGGCTTCTCACTGTGGGTTTCTCTTGTTGTGGAGCATGGGTGCCTGGTGTGGGGCTTTAGTAGTTGTGCAGTTGCCTCAGTAGTTGTGGTACCTGGGCTCAGATGTGGAATCTTCCTGGAGGAGGGCTAGAACCTGTGTCCCCTAAATTGGCAGGTGGATTCTTATCCACTGGACGACTGGGGAAATCCAGGAAGTGTCTATTACGGACAATGCACCAAGCTAATTGCTGGTTAGATATAAAGGTATTTGGATTCCAGTACTATTCTCGAGCACATATTTTTTTCTTTGTTAAGTCATAATACTTTTTTTTATTGAGGTATAATTGACAAGTAAAATTATGTCAGTTTCAGGTTTATGATGTAAGGATTTGACATTTGTATGCATTGTGAAATGATCACCACAGATAATATCTAGTTAACATCCTTCACATTACATAGTTATACATTTTTTTTTCTTGTGATAAAATCCTTAGATCTAGTCTCTTGGCGACTTTAAAATATTCCATGCAGTATTGTCAACAGTAGTCACCATGCTGTACATTACATCCCTAAGACTTATTTATTTTATAACTGGAAGCTTGTACTTTTTGACCTGTTTACCCATTTTTTGGCTTCCCAGGTGGTGCTAGTGGTAAAGAACCTGCCTGCCAATGAAGGAGACATAAGAGACATGGGTTCAATCCCTGGGTCAGGAAAATCCCCTGGAGAAGGAAATGGCAACCGACTCCAGTGTTCTTGCCTGGAAAATCCCATGGACAGAGGAGCCTGGTGGGCTACAGTCCATGGGGTTGCAAAGAGTTGGACATGACTGAAGCGATTTAGCCCTTAGCCCATCCATTTTTGTTACCACCCCCCTCTTTGGCAACCATTTGAGGCAATTTTTAGTTAGTGTCAGTTTATAAGCCACCAAATCCTAGAGATTTATACTTGGAGTTCCTTTTTTTCTTTAGTTTACCTGCCCCACAGTTTAAGGGGTTATTTCAAGTACAACTTGGAGATATGGTGGGTTCAGTTCCAGACCACTTCAATAAAGCAAACATCACAATAAAGCAAGTCACACAGTTTTCTGTTTCTCAGTGCATATAAAAGTTACGCTTACACTATAGTCTACTAAGTGTGCAATAGCATTATGCCTCAAGAGCAAATCAGCATAATTTAAAATGCTCTATTGCTAAAAAATTTTAGCCATCACCTGAACCTTCAGTGAGTCGTTTTTTATACTAGTAGCATCAAGGATCTCTGATCACAATCACCATAACACATAAAGTAAGTAACAATGAAAAAGTGTAAAATATTACAAGAATTATGAAAATGTGGCACAAACATCAAGTGAGCAAATGCTGATGGAGAAGTGGCAGCAATAGATTTATTCGAAGCAGAGTTGCCACAAACCTTCCTTCAATTTGTTTAAAAAAAAAAAAAAGCAAAACAACAAAAGACAGTATCTACAACGTGAAAAAAAATGAAGCATGCCTGTACGCAGCTGGCGTTTGATACAATGTTTGTGTCTTTGTATTTACATCGTTAATTGTCTTCTAAAATCTGTTCTATAGCAACCCCTGGATTGTAATAATTGCTTTTGTCTTTTTTCTGGACCTTCCATTAGGTCAATGTCCTCTCAAATTTGTGGTTACTTATAGATGTGTGAGGGGCACTTTTTGGGGCAACAAATGTAGAATAATAGTTTCCCTTTGGTTTGTAATATCCTTCTTGAGGATGCCTGATGTTTCATTGATCTTATTGGCTGCCTCAGTGGCTTAGATGTGTTATCTTTGAGCAGCAGTTGACACTGTGTGCATGAGGTTCCTGAGAGCTCAGAGCTCAGTTTTTATTAAGTAGAGTTTGAAGTATTTTTCCTGGGGTGTACTATTTCATACCAATTTTCTGCCTATTTTATTGAGAGTTTTTCCTGAAATGTATTTTTCTCTTTGTATTTGGCTATCAAGAAAAGCTGTGTCATCTGCAAATATAAGGTTTCACTTGAAAATCCTCTTGGCTCATACAGATGATAATGCAGTTCATCTTGAGTTGGTTCTCTTTTTCCCTTTTCTGTTTCCTATTGCTAATTTATTGCTTTTAAAAATTACCATGTTTTCCTTTTCCTAATGACAAAGTATTGCATATTTACATTAAAATTTGGAAAATTCATAAAAGCAGAAATAAGTAATCCCACCAGTCAAAAATAATGTCTGCTAACCTTTAGCATATGTTGTAACATTTCTATTTGCAAATATACATTTTGCACATTTGTTATCACCTATACTTACCTTAAGGGTTTCCCTGGTATTTCAGCTGGTAAAGAATCCACCTGCAATGCAGGAGATCCCAATTTGATTCCTGGGTCAGGAAGATCCCCTGGAGAAGGGATAGGTTGCCCACTCTGGTATTCATAGGCTCCCTGGGTGGCTCAGATGGGAAAGAATCCTCCTGCAATGCAGACCTGGGTTTGATCCCTGGGTTGGGAAGATCCCCTGGGGGAGGGCATGGCAACCCACTATAGTATTCTTGCCTGGAGAATCCCCATGGACAGAGGACCCTGGAGGGCTACAGTCCATGGGGTCACAAAGAGTCGGACACGACCGAGTAACTAAGATGTATTCCTGAATACCTGGCAACATGTCTGGTGCATGTAGGAATGAAAAAGATATTTGTTGAATGAATGATTTTCTGGTTTTCCACATTGAAGCTGAGGACTTGCCAGTTTTCCCCATTCCATATTTGTGATCATATTTTTCCTTCTGTAAGTCTTAAGATTATTTATGGATCCCATTGTTCTGCAATTTGATGGTGATAGGTATGAATTTTTTGACACTGGAAACTCATACCTTTTATTCTTGGATTTTAATTTTTATTATTAATTATTTAATGATGTGTTACCTATCTTATGGATCTCATAGTTGGATATTGGATTGGTCCTCTAAATTTCTATCTTTTCTCTAATATTTTTATTTCTTTTTACTTTTTTTTTTTACTTCTTGAGATACTTCCTCATCTTTCTCTTACAAGACAATTTTTTATAACTTTTATTTTTAATAAATCAATTGTACTTTGCCCTTTTAAAAATTAATATATCATCCTATTCTTGTTTCATGTGCAAAATGCATTTTCCTAGTGTTCTGATGGTATTGAAGAGTTTTACAGTTTTTTTCTTACCTTTTGCTTTGTTTTCTGAGTTGCTTTCCTCGTCTCTGTTTTGTTTCTCGTCTTTGGTAGATGTAAAATGTCTGGGAAACTGTGACTGTCCAAAAATATTTGAGACACAAAATTGTTAGATCTGTGGGCATCAGAAAATCTTGTTAACTCACTAGAATATGATCAAGATGTATTTTAATTGAGAGGTTCCAAAATTCCTTGGGCTTCCCAGGTGGCCAAGTGGGTAAGGAATCTGTATGCAGCACAGGAGACACAGCTTTGACCCCTGGGTTGGGAGGGTCCCCTGGAGGAAGGCATGGCAACCCACTCCAATATTTTTGCCTGGCGTGTCCCATGGACAAAGGAGCCTGGTGGGCTATAGTCCATAGGGTCACAAGGAGTCAGACACAACTAATGTGACTGAAGTGACTAAACACACATAAAATTCCTCATCTGAAGGCTCTTTTGTTTTGCACAAATATTTTTTTTTTCCACTTTTGTCTTCTAGCATTCCTGTTGGGAATAGAGTAAGGACTAAGGATTAGGATGATCACAATCATACTATTTAGTGTGTTGATTCTTCCTTTTTTTTTAGCATACATTCTACCTTCATCCCTATCCTCCACTATGTGGGGAATTGAGACTTTCTGTTTTAATTTCTCTGAGGACTAAATCCCCTATATCTTGCTGGGTCAGCAATGGGGTGGTAGCTAGACTTTATGGGGTTGGTGAGAGCGCCTGGTGGCCTGGCTAGTTTTTAAAGACAGATTTTGAAACCTCATTTCTTACTGTTGTCTTATAAATTATTTGATGCTTCACATTTCAGAGACTTTCGAGGGATCAGGCTATCCTTTCTGTCTCCCTGTCCTGGGGGACACATCCTCACCCAGCTGTCTCTGCTCTGAGTTAGGACCATTCACTCAATCCACTTACTTTTAATTCTCTATGAATTTCTCCTCTGCTGTTTTCTTCTGTCTAGTTATCTTAAAGTGGCTGTATATCTTATTTTTATTATTATTACTTTACCTCTTACTTTAGAAGGCCTCGGAGGATGTGTGTGTTTGTGTGTGTTAGTCGCTCAGTTGTGTCTGACTCTTTGTGACCCCGTGGATTGTAGCCCACCAGGCTCCTCTGTCCATGGGATTTCCCAGGCAAGAGTACTGGAGTGGGTTGCCATCCCCTTCTCCAGGGGATCTTCCTGACCCTGGGATCAAACCTGGGTCTCTTGCACTGCAGGCAGATTCCTTATGGTCTGAGCCACCAAGGAAGCCTCTTTCTTTAGAAGGTTTTGTAGTTTATGTAGGATTTGAATGTGTTTGTGTTTGTGACCATTTTTAACCAAACTCCCAGGTATGGGTTTTTAATGTGAAGCACAGATAGAATATGTTTTTTTCTTTTTTTCTAATCTGTTACTTGTGAGAGGCTGTGATTCTGAACCCTATGTTTTCAGTCAAGTTATGTGCAGATAGTGTTACACTGCTTAATTCTGTGTGCATTTCATTAGTGCAAAGAAGTATATGATGACTTCACAGATTTTTCAGTTGTGTGACTGTGGTGAGAAGGATGTCAATGAGTTTTTCTTCGTCTCTGTGGAGACAAGGGCAATGAAAATTTAGTATAACTACATTAAAGTTTTCATTAGAAGTTAGGTAGTGGCTTTAAATTATTAAACCACAAAGTAAAATTTCTTTTTAGCCCATGTTTATAAAGACAAAGAACCCTGAGTGACTTAGTCCAGGACTTCATCATCCATGTGATGTGGACCTCTTGGTCCTAAAGAGGTCTATAAATACAAACTATATCTAGATTTAACTTAAAGAATTCTGTATGTATGTATGTATTTAGCCAATGGCAGAGAGAATCAGTTAACACTATGTCAAGTTTAATGGCTCCCTTTCTTTGACAACTGAATCTTCTGGAATGGCAAAGAGAAGGTTTGTCATCTTCCTTCCTTATTAATGAAAGAACAACAAATACCCATAGTTTTCTTCCTACCAAGTAAAGCAAACTAATGATGAGAGGTTATGCTAATTATTTTAGTGTCTTTATATATTTTTTAAGAAACATCATTCTGTTAGGGGAAAAATATTGGCCTGAGAAATAGCTGGCCATTTGAGGGATAGTTCTTTCACTAGCTGATGTATTTAGTCCCTGATATGTGACCACAGATAACTGTAGGACTAGATGATCTATAAGGTCCCTTTCTTTCCATTTTCCCTCTTTCTGTGTTTTTGCCTCTCTTCTCTTTTTGATATTATGATATGACTCTTGCTGTCAACTGACTTGCATCCTAGGGATAAAATTGTTGGTACACGTTATTGAAAGTATACAAATAAATAATATCATATGACCACATTATTACTATAAAAATGTATGTAGAAAATTCGGGGGTGATAAGTACTATTTTTTTTAACAAAATCTTGTTTCTTACCCTAGAAGGCAGTTATTATTTCCAGTTATGGAAATGTAATTAAAATAGTGTCTCATATGACTGAGATCTTTCACATATGGCTATTTTTAGATCCTATGTTATATAAAATTCACTGGGTATTTTTCACCAAGTGTTTTGTTGACTTTTAAAAGATCTTAAAACATTACATCAAAGGAAAACTTTCATCAAAAGAACCTCAATGAAACCTGAAAACAACCAAACACTCTATTCATCTATTTAATGCTTTCACAAAGATAGCCCTATTATCCCAGCTTATACGCTAACTAGACTCATCACTTTAGTCCTTTCATGTACGCTTTTCCCATGGCCAAAATTCTGCAAATTACTAATAAACACTGGCAAGGAAAGAGGTTAAAAACAGACAAACCATTTCATTTTAGCTGAAAAAATATTTATTGAAATGTTATCCATGTGAAGTACTGGGAAATTCATCATCTGAATAGTCTAAATCAAAGTCTCTGAAGAATATAACCTACTTGATGAGACATTTACTTTCAACATTCTCCTTCTAGGTTAATTTAAACCAACACATAGATGTTTTATATGCTGCTTGTGTGGTATCCCAGAAAGTTGTGGTTTTCCCCTTTGAGTTTTGAAAATGCTGATCACCTCTTACTAACAGTGCCATTCAATGCACTTAAAAAACCAGTCTTTGTCATTTGGTGTAAGTGGTGGGAAGAACAGTCATTAAAGACTGGAGTGTAGAATTGTTGTTGACTGAAAGTGTATCAAGTGAGTTGAATGCCCTGTGTTTCTAAAATGGGAACGATCTCTCCTGTTATTCAGAGAATCTGCATTTATGTGATACCCAACATGGAAAAGGGATGCTTGATGAGTAGCCAATGATGTTGAACTTGCTGTATTTTCCAACTGACTTGTTTTTCCTACGAAGGCGGCATTTTGTGAAATTGTGTTTGTTTTTCTTTCTGATAGGTTCTAATTGAAGTTTGAAGGTTCATTACACAGTGCCTGGGAATATGTTGTCAAATACAATTCACCTCTCCCATAGTGAATGTTGGCATAATTTTATAGGACAAGGGACTGCAGAGTACTCTGCTCTCATCGTATTTAGCTCCAATTTTCTTCATCATGGGCAGAATTTCTACAGTATTTAGAACGTCTACTTTCAAATGTCAGGACACTGAAGCAAATATTAAAGAACAGATTTGAATCTGAGTAGATGAACATTGGCATTCAAACAACACTTTGTAGGATAAATCTTATGTCTCTTTCAATTATGTTGAAAAAATACAACCTTGAGTCACCGATGTATCACCTGAAATTCAAAAAACATGCTACTTCATCAAAGTCATCTTCATTTAAGTTTAATAAGAAAAATAAAAATTAACAAAATGTTTGCTCTTATCACACACACTTCTCATGTAGCAGAACATTTCTGATTTTATTTGGAAAATTGAATATTTGTTGAGTAGGCTTGGGTTGCTCGGTAAATGAGTCTGCTTTAGTGTAAGTGCTATTTTTATCAACAGATTTTATAAACTGGCTTGGTAGTTTCCAGTTCTGTGGCAAGAACAATCTATCATAATAAACCTGTAACATAAATGTACAAGATACATTCTTGTTTCAAGAGTCTATAAGAGGAAGTCTCCTCATGAACAATTTATATGAGAGGATCATAAAGTGAGGTTCAGCAACGGCGCAAGTAACTGCATTGACTAGTGCGTTGTTAAGGTCCTTTAAATCATGAAAAAATATATATATACTTTCAAGGATTTATTAATCTTACTCCAAGTATATACATATATATATAGTAAATAATAGTTGGAAAGAAGAGTTTATATATTTTTTTAGAAGTACTGAGTGGACCATATATTAGAAAAGTAAAGCAGACAGGGCAGTGACCTCTTTTTTTGAGTGAGATACTTTGCTGTGTTTGACATTTGGGTGTCATATGACTGTGCCAGGATCATTTTATTTTTCTCTTGTGCAAGTTTGATAAAATTAGTTTATATTTTGGAAAACACAAACTCTGTTATATTTCAAGGAAAATTTGCCTCAAGATATGAATCAGATTTAATAATGTGGTCATCAATGAAACTATTCTATTTATTTAATTATTTGAAACATTAATAGGTAACGCTGGGAAAGAAAGTTGGGATATGTCAAATTTTATTTTACTCCTACCTTCATTCTTATTTATTTGAATCATTCATTTATTCTTTCAGCTCAGAGGGGCTGAGTTCTCTGAAGGAAATGAGAAGTAATTTAAAGTATATAGGTTTGTGAGTGTACATATTTGCACACAAACAAACAGTAGCAATGGCATTATTACTTATGGCAAGGACTTCACATTAGGTTCAACCTGGTGTCTGAAATGCAAATGTTTTGATTTGCCCTTTTGCTAAATAATGATCAGAAATTGTTCATAGATTTTAGAATGTGACTGTCATTATGTTCTCTATTAGTACAGTTGACCCTTGAACAACATGGACTTGAACTGTATGGATTCACTTGTACATGGATTTTGTTTTCAATAACTATAGTACTTATATTTTCATTTCAAGTATCTTTAAGTGTAGTAAAATGTTTTCAATTTGAGATCACAATATGTATAATCCAAAGAATGATTCTATTCAAATTTTTTCAGCTTCCTGCCTCTGGGAGTCATTTATCAATTCTTTTGTTTCTGAGGCAGAGACAGCAGTAGGCAGATATTTTACTGTATGGGGGTCAGCACCCCTTTGCTGTTTACCCCCAAATTATTCAAGGGTCAGTTGTATAAGTTTAGACATTAGACACTTGTTTAAGAGCAACTGAATATCTGAGTTAAATTCTTTTTAGAAAATACAGGTCTCCTCTTTGATTTTTACCTTCTGCAGACAACTTCTGGAGGTCTCTCCTGTTGTTCCTGGTTAGCACGCAGGCCATTCAATTCAGATAAACTAAAACAATGCATGAGAACAAAGACTGAAAATAAAAGAAAACTAATTTGAACTCAAGGGATTTCCTTGGGCAAGGCCTCAGAGAATGTGCCAACTCTTTTTAAGAAAGGCATTGTATTTAAGGGCTGCAGTTAGCTGAATAGGTTGAAAAATCCTTATTATTTTGATTAATGGTTCAATTGTTGTCTCAATGCTAAATATTCATAAAAAGTATCTATTCACTCACATTTTAAAAAAAGGACATAAATTAAGGAAAAAGTAGGTCAGTGTGCTGAGAAATGAGCTTTTCTTTATCAAATGGTTAATTCTGTGCTCTTTCGAAAGAGCAAAGATCAGTTCGGCAAATAAGGTACTTGGAATAATGAAAGTACTGTACACAGTGAAACTGTCCTTTTGTTTTGAATCTAGAACTGATTAATTAAATTTCATTGTAGAAGCATTGCATAAAACACATTTCACGGGCAAAATTCTCCCTCATTACACAAGCTAGTGAAGATCCAAATTTCAACGACTAACTCAAGTGTAGGTGGGAAAATGTGCTCCCAAACTTTATGCGGATTGTTAGAGAAACCTACACAAGATCACTGGACATGGGGACCAGGGATGTAGCCAGGAGTCCGCAGCCTTGGTTCACCCCTGATGCTACGGAGCTTTGAGGGTCAGGCTCTTTGCACTGAGACAGCAACGTGAAGACAGCTTCCTTACCTTGTGAGCCCAGCGGGGTTTTTGTGACTATTGATGAGCAGAGAGTGAAGCTCTCTACCATTCCCCAGAACATATGACCAAACAGTCATAACGAGAGAAATATTAACGAAATCAACTTTAAAAGGAAAAGAAAAGAATTTTTTTTCTTTTTTTTTTTTATTGTAGTGGTTTTTGTCATACATTGACATGAAAAAGAATTGTTTTTAAAGTTATCAAAGAACAACACAAAAAACAGTCAATATCTATTTTTTTATTCATTGATTGAGCCAGATATCTGTATGGGCACTGGCAGATTGACCTCCTGTGTTTTGCATGAATACCCACGTGCTATAAGTCAAACATGGAGACATACTGCTGACTAGTTTTCATGGTACATGTGACTCCTGTCTGATACTGTACTGAGGAGACCAGAGGAATCTATACTGGACAATACCTGATGAATGTATTTGCCAGGCATTTAAAAAACTCTCCCTCCTGCTCAAGAATGTAGGGGAATCCCTGCCAGTCAAGAGCACAAGGTTTGCAGAGGTTTCTAGGAAGAAGACTTGATTTTGTACCCAAGAAAGCAAACATTACTGCTCAGGGGAATGATGCAAATTTGAGTCTGAACTTTGCAGCTCAGGTTGTTTCTAAGTTACTCAGTCTCCAAAGAGCATTAAGTGTCTCAGCCTCAGGTCTAGCATTGCTCAAGGATAGGATTGCAGAGCTTGTTCCTGCATTGTTTTTCTCCAGCCCAAATTGTAGAGATCAGTTTTGCTACTTAAGGATTTACATTAAAGAAATCATTCATTTTATTTTCTTTCTCCAGGTGAAATGGGTTTATTCAATCAAAAACAAAACAAAACAAAGCAAAAAAAAAAAACCAACCTATTAAGGAAGGGTTTTTCCTTCAGTCTGGTGAGCAGCTGCCTTGCTGACTACCCTGGGAGGTCTTTACAATGACTGAAATGAAGTTATAACAGCCCTAATTCCTGGGCTTACCTGTCTACTCTGGGTAAATATGTATGAATAAGCATATTGGGATATAAAGCATATTCATTCATTCACTAGCTCATTCATTAATTGTTCAGAAATCTTATGAGAAATCTAAGGTGCGGGTGGTTTTGCAGGAACAGAAGATTCAGAGATCCTAAGATGTGAGAGAATGTCTCCTGTGGGATGAACAGAAACAAAGCCATAATACTGACTCGGGACAAGGGTGGTTAAGAGGTGGGATCATAAGACATGCGGGGGTCAGGTCGATATTATAGGGTTTTTTAAATGGTGGGGCTTTGAGTCTTGTTATAAGTACATGGGAAACCAGTAGAAGGTTTTGAATCTGTACTTGTTTAACACTGTGTTACTTTGCCTGCTCTTTGGAAATCATGTGATAGGGAGACAAAAGAGTTAGAAGCAGGCAAAGACTGCTAGTCGAAGACTCCATGGGAGACTTTGCCAAGTTCAGTTTCTGTTACTCCCACTCTGAAGGAGACTCTGGGCTTCTTCCTTCATTGTGGTCATTTGTTACAGGCCAAGATAACCGAGTAGACAAACTCTGGGAGCGCCTAGGACTGTTAGTTCTGGCTCACAGCTTGGACAGTGGAACAGTGCTGTGCGCTTAGTCGCTCAGTCATGTCCGACTCTTGCAACCCCATAGCCTGTAGCCCGCCAGGCTCCTTGGTCCATGGGGTTCTCCAGGCAAGAATACTGGAGTGGGTTGCCATTTCCTTCTCCAGGGATCTTCCCAACCCAGGGATCAAACCCAGGTCTCCTGCGGTGTAGTCAGACTCTTTACCAACTGAGCTACGAGGAAACCTAGTTGAACAGGGTTAACTGTTCAACTATAGGGAAATGACAACTATAGGGAAAATGACAAAGGGTGATCTCTTATTTATTTTTTAAAAAAACAACTTTGTCTTTGGTCTCTACAATATGCAATGACTTTTAAAAATAATCACATTTGTGCAATTTAACAGAACTTTTGAAATCTTAGTTTATCACTGGTATTCCAATTTCTAAAACTGGTTCTTTGAGAACATATTTTAGTTATTATATTACAGCTTGCTGTGTAGTTTTGAATACTTGGGTTACTATTTTTTATTTTAATGAAAAGTAACATTCTGCTTACAGAAGTCATTGCAACAATGTTATTATTTGTATAGACAAGGAAAATCACAAGTGCTTTGTAAGTGGAAGGTATCACGTTGGTGTTCCCACAGAGGTGGGCTCAGGTCTAAAGCTGGATGAAGATCAACACCAAATACAATTATAATTGGTATGCAGTTATTTTGAGGTCCAGAAAGAGATAATAAACATTGAGAATCTGGATAGAGAATTACTAGAAATAATTTTTATTTCAGAATTAAATATCTTGAGTGAAATAAAGAATCTGTTTTTTTGGGGAAAAGTATGATGCCACTTTCTTTAAAATGTATAAGTTATAAGCTGCAAATCCCTGGTATTATTATGATTGCAAGTTACCAAGTTTAATTCTTAGGAAAATTGAAATAATCTTCTAGTCCCACATCATATTTTAGTCACAGGTCTTTTTGTTTTGTTTAATAATCAGTTCTTGAAAGAATGCAAACTTATGGTGACTTTCATTATGCTACAAGATATTTTTAAAAATTTTCTCTGGATAGAATATCATAGAGTTTGAATTCAGGAAGGAAAGGTAGAAATTAAAGTGTGAATAGCCTTCAAATATACTGTCACTTTAAATAGTTCTCTTCTATATTGCATGACCTACCAGTGTTAAGAGTCTGTATGAGTTTTTGCAGCTGCATTTGATTTTACCAACCGCCTGTGGGTACAGTTAAGAAGATGGCTTATTTAGGGCTTATAACAGAAATTGGATAAGGTTCAAAGGTTCAACTGATATAAACACACCTTAATTAAGAAAAATAGCATATTAAAAATTACCCAGCTTTTCTCTAAAATTCATTCCTGAACATTAACAAATAAACTTGCATTCATGATAGAAAATTCAATTGTTAGAAATCATATTCTGTGTTATTCTGATAATTTATTTCTCTTTACTTGTTAGGATACTTGTTTTTTAAATATGATGGATGAGTAATGATAATTGTCATCACTACGTTGATCATTCCATGTGATTTTACCTATACTAGCTAGCTATCATTTGGTGAAATGAATTAAGTTGTAAGTGGCTCAGTGGTGAAGAATTCACCTACCAAAACAGGAGACACGGGAGATTTGGGTCCGATTCCTTGGTCAGAAAGATCCCCTGGGGGAGGAAATGGCAACCCACTGACGTATTCTTTCCTGGGAAGTTCCATGGACAGAGGAGCCTGGTAGCCTGCAGTCAGTGGGGTCACAAAGAGTCAGACGTGATTGAGCGGCTGATCACACACAAGCCTGCAACTATGAAAACAGGTAGCTAAAGTGTCTCTTGTGAGAGGTGCTAGCTCTCTTTTGCATGTCACTCGAAGCAGGATTCATTTGCTGAAGGGCTGGTTTTATTAATGACTGTGTGGGAAGGTCTGAACAGGAGTCCAGATTACTCCTGTCATTTCCTAGCAGTGGCATCGCGTCTTCTAATCTTCCCACTGACTCCGGACAGTTTGGGTACCCGAGGCTTCTGCAGTCAGGAGAAGCTCATCTCCCTTGTCTTCCTTCACCTGGTACTGGAAAAGTATAGTGAAGACTAAAGGAAAAAATACTTAGCTTTCTTGTATGGAGAAAGCATTTTACAGCATTTTGTTTCCCATATATAAGATTTAACATGATACTTCTATTGTTAGCTTAAAATTCAACACATTGTATTTCAGCAGGCATTTATTAACATATTTTATGTACTTAAGAGTTGCTGTAGGTTTAAATGAAGTAGGTTACCTACCCTTAAGAAAGTGTACAGTTGACTCTTGAACAACATGGATTTGAGCTGTGCAGGTCCACTTATACTCCCATTTTTTTTCAATAAGGACATGCTATTGTTGATCCTTGAACAATGAGTTGGTGTGGTTAGGGGTACAGATCTCCAAAACAGTTGAAAATCCACATACAACTTACAGTTAGCTCTCCTTACCTGAGGGTCCTCTGCATCATTGGATTCAGTCAACCCATGGACTGTGTCGCACTCTAGTATTTACTGCTGAAAAAGAAACCCCTCCTGTAAGTGGGCCCGCCCTGCTCACACCCCTGTTTTCAAGGATCAGTCACATAGTAGTGCTTGATCCTTGGCCGGCTGAATCCACAGGTGCAGCACTGAAGATACTAGGAACTGTGGCTATGGAGGACAACTATAAAGTTATGCATGGATTTTTTTTTTAATTTTAATTTTTAAATTTTTTTTATGCATGGATTTTTGATGCCCCTACCTGTGGTGTTGTTCAAAGATCAGCTGCATAATTATATTATGGACAGGAAAATAAATGAGTGTTCGCAGGACACTCAGCCTCAGCCTGTCCCATGGTGTGGTCTGGAGAGAGAATTGCATCACAGAAAGGGTTTACTTATTAAGGAATGGGGTGTCAGGGTTTTATTCTCCATGTCAGTCAGCCACTGGCTGCAAGCCAGGGGATGGGGTTAATGCAGGTGATGTACTTCTCTGGGTGTCGCAGGCCAGGTGACTCTCGCCCACAGAGGGCAGGTCTCTGGAATGGGCATAGCCTCAAGCCACTAGCGGCCAACCCTGGCAGCAGCTAGGAGAGGAGTGCTCAGGCCTGGCTAAGTGTTCTGGGCATGGCATCAGCGGAATTTCCTATGCTGGGGAAATTCATGTTGGGAACATAGAGTATTAGGTGTAAGGGATGAGTCCAGCCTGCTGGGCAGTATCCATTAATGAGGTTTGTCAAGGCTTCTAATTGATTATAATACTATATTAAACATTAGTTACTGTTCCTTTATGCATTTTGAAGAAATGAGAGGTTTTTTTTTTAAAAAATTTACTTTGTAAAAGATCCATATCATTCCCTTCCTTATAGGTCAGATGGCTTATTGATTAAGAACATTTTACTTAGACCCTGGCTTATCTCTTACTGTATAAATGACTTTATGTGAGTTACTGAACTATGCTGAACCTCAGATTCCATCTGTAATGTGTGGGTTATTATGTCTGCCTCCAGTTTGTTGTATTAAAGCAGTAATCCATGTGAAGCATTCAAGAGAATGCCTGGGACATGGTAAATGTTCAATGAATGCCATTTATTACATTAAGTGAATAAAAACTTTATTCTTTCAGTACTGGGTATTTGGAGCCACTGTTGATTCTTTCTGGGGCTTTATTGGCAAAGACTGTGACCAAGGTGAGGTGGATGAGATGTCTCGGGCATCTGCCTTCTTAAATTTTGTGTCATAGGGCACTTCCCTCACCTCATCATTGAAAAGTAAATCTTTATGCTTGAATTAAAAAAAATTACATTGAAAAGGATGGTTTATTGATATGCTAGAGCATCCACAAAATTCATTGCAAAGGTAAAAATCTTAATAATGAGATGATTTTAGTGATACTTTAATAATAGCTCTGATTCCAAATGATCTCTGTACCTCTTGTCTATGACTCTGTGTCTTTTGTAATGATCTCTTTAGTATTAATGTACTTTCATTGTTGAGATGCAAAATTTCAACTGGGCACAAGAGTTGAGAATACATAGAAACATAATGGATACAATGTAATCAACTAGCTTATTAATTTAAAGGTGGTTACTATTAAGTTACTATATTGCAGTAGAAAAAAAAAATTAAGACTGGTGATTCAACAATTGCTGCCCTAATAGCTAAAGTCATTTTTATGTGGGGCAATCCTAAATCAAAGTCCTTGTAAGACGTTACAGATCTCTTAATAGCTTGGCTCATGTGCTAATGAGCCCAGGACATTAGAGCTCATTTGAGAGCAGGATTCATGATTTCTTTATTGTGCAATGCTCCTACCTCTGGCTTTGGCTCAAAGACATAGCCGTACAGAGAAGGACACTGATAATAATAGAGCTTGACATTTTTATAATTTTTCTTCTCTCAGCAGCACTTTATAATTCTCGAGTCAAAAATAACAATGAAGTTATTGAAAAAAATAGAAGCGTAATTTGAAATACAGTATTTTGTGCCTTTTTCTTTCTTTCAGAACACCTTTAAAAACTATTCTGGTGACTACAAATATTGAAACCACAACAGTATTTATGGCATGATTTTAAAATCCTCCATCACACTATCTGCTTCTCTAGCTAAATGATTTAATATTTGCTTAATTGTCTCTAGATAATTATAAGAGTTTGCTGGGTTGCTTCATGGGAATTAGAAGCTGAAGGAGGAAGAATGGAGGTTTGGATGGAGGAAGAATGGAAACTGCCTTTTTGACCCATGAAAAAGCTTCAAATGGCAAGAACTAAAAGGGTCTCTGAGACAAAAGACCCTTTAAGTATAGGGTTGGCGCTTCCCAGGTGCATTAGTGGGAAAGAACCCTCCTTCCAATGCAGGAGACGTAAGAACTGTGAATTCTATCCCTGAGTGAGGAAGATCCCCTGGAGGAGGGCATGGCAACCCACTCCACTATTCTTGCCTGGAGAATCCCATGGATAGAGGAGCCTGGAGGGCTACAGTCCATAAGGCTGCAAAGAGTCAAACATGACTGAAGCAAATTAGCATGCATGCATGGGGTAAGAAAAGTATAAAAATTTTTATATTAGGCTGTGTTCAAACATATTATGGTATATAATTCTACACTCATATGCAATTTTCAGATAACCCTCCAACTTAATAAATTTTCTGAGGTATGAATTCAGACTCTTCTGCCAATAGTATTAATGCAGAAACATTTGTGAAGCATTGTGCTGGACATCATTGATTTTCAGAGAAATACTTGCAGAAGAAGTCAGTTAGAGCTACTAGAAATGAACCTATGGATTCACTGATTCATTTATTCATCCATTGATCCATTCCATCCATCCATCCATCTATATATCTGTTCATTCACACAGTATATATTTATCAAGTCACTCTTATGGGCTAAATCTTTTTCTTATTAACTTAGAATATCAAAATTAATTGAATAGGAATTCTGTCTGCTCCATGATGCAATCTATTGAGAAACAATTTTTAAAGTAAACAGCATATGGTGAGCAAAGTACAGCCATAAATGAAACAATATGTTGCAGAAACATATGACAGGAAAATAATACGTTTTTAGAAGAGTTAGAGAAGATTTCCCAGAGGAAGTACAACTAATCTGAGATTTTTAAGGATGAACAGGAGAATTTCAAGTAAGCAGAATTTGCAGTGAGGTTGGGGATGGGAGGATGGGGCAGAACGTTTCAGGCAAATCATTTAGCACTTTTTCTTGTGAAGAGAGCCCTTGGTGAGAAAGTGTCTAACTTTTCCCAGAACAGAGAGTAGTTTGGAATGGTTGAAATTTAAGTGTGGGGACAATGATGGGGAAGGAGGAGGAACAGGGATCAGAGGGAAGAAGTGGAATTATAGGAAAGAATCTGATCATGAACGACTTTGTAAAACTCTTGATAAAGAGATTCAGGAAATCCCTCTGATGGTAGTGAGGAAAATGAGTCAGATGGGTCAGGATGGGACAATCCATTAAGACGTTATTGAGGTAATTGAAGCAACTGGTGATAGTGACCCGAACTATGATGGTGACGAAGGAGATGGCAGGCAGGGATGGACTGGCAGATTGTTTTTTAACAGTTTGACTCAAAGAAACTTGGTAACTGATTAGATGTAGAATATGAGAAAGAAGGGGTTAGGCCTGACACTCAAATGTCTAAGTTGGTTAAAAGAAACTCAGAAAGATTTCAAGAGGAAGCAAGAGTTTCCACTTGGGATTTTTTTCCTTTTTATTTCCAGTGCCTGACAGATACCCACAGGCAAGTATTTAAGTATTGGTTGAGCAAAGTCAAAGCTCGTGGAGAACTCTAACTGGTAATAATGATTTGGGAAATTTTAACATTTAGTCATTGGAGCCCAGGGGAATGGGAGATGTTGCCCAGGACAAATTTGTGGGGTGAAAGAAGGCGTGATAGGAGCACTATGAAAGATATCAACATGGAAGAGGAAGATACTTTGCTTGAGGATATAATCTGCATCTTGATTTTTCTATTTGAGAGAAGCATCATAACAAAAGAAATTATTTTACTTCCATATTTCAGGCTATTTTACAGCAGTATCTCACTGATAAAGAAAGTATAATGTGAATGCTATTAGCATTCATAAGAAATGTGTTGTGGGGCCTTCAAATCTGTAAATGTCATTTTGGTACATATGAATCCCAAGAAATTCTAAGTTTTAGGTTCATGGTTGTATTGCAAGAGATTCTTCCAATATATAACTTATGAAACTAATCCATACAGTAGCCTGTGATCCAGTGCCAATATATGGACATAAGTTACTATTTCTATAACCCCAAACTGGGATTCCCAGTATAATAGATCAAAACTACTGTGTACTACCGAATAGAAGACATAATTTGGTTACTTCTCCTCTTTGGATATGTTCAGAGATGTATTTTATTCTGGTGATATCTGTGATGAATACCTTTTTTGGCCTATAACCTTTTCCTGTATGATCACCTTTGGTTAGAAAAAACTTCACAAGTCTACGTGATTGCATTTCAGCCTCTCTTCTTATTTTTTTTCTTTTTTTGAGAGAGAAAGATCCTCAAACTATGTGAACTGAATTTTATTAATACTTACAATAGGCAATGGTTCATTGGCTTCAGTATTACTTTCAGCTTCTGTTGCTTCAGAGGAATGATTACGTATACTTTACATTTCACCTGATTTAGGTTTCCGTTGAGACAACCATTTTCTGACTGTTTCCTTACTTCTCACAATTCATTTATTTTCAACCTGTCTCTGGTTTTACCACTATTTAGATAAATAGTCTTATAGCAGAGGAAAACATTGAAACAATTTCAAGACTTTAAAAAATTTTTCTTGTTTGCCTCAGATAATATGTTTTATATGCTCTCTCTCCAGACTGGAAATACTGTAAAATCAATGTTTTACTTTTACATAAATCCCAAACGTATCTATTCTAGTTAAGAACCTTTACCATTATCAGTTGACTTTCTTCTAAGGGGAACTTCTCTTTTAAAAAGAACCCATTAAAAATTATTTCCTGATTTACTCTGTGAGGGAAGATGAGTATGGAGTAGCAAGTCCGCAGTAGAAAAAGTGTCCTGGGTACCAGCAGCTTCACTGACTATCTAATGAACTCACACATTAACCAAACAATTTTGAGATTCAAAGTAGGGCCTGAGAGGAACTGCCAGTGAATATTTGTAATAGATTATTGGAATTGCCTGTAGATAGTTGAAACTTCAAATATCAATTCTGTGTATCCCAAAATCCAAGTATTCTTTCAGCAGTTACTTTTCAGAGCACCTACTCTGGGTCTTAAGCACAGACACTGAACTAAAACCAGACCTCTTCTTTCTTTAAAGACCTTTGCAGCCTATGGGAGAAACAGACTATACCCAAGTACTCAAACTAACAGAAATATAATTCAACATGAGGTACAATGAGAATTGGGGTTCTCCAGAGTGCATCACCAAAGAATATGATCTTCAGGACAGGCAACGGTCATGAGTCACTTCTCTGAGAAAGTGACTCAAGTGTGAGTAGAAACTAGGGAAGCAAATTGGGACAGTGGGTTGGGGAAGGGAGAGTGTTTAGAGAGAGACGTTTTAGAGATTACGTGAAGGATTTCGTTCATTATCCTAATTAAATAATGTTGGCCATTTAGGTCAGGGTAGACAAGCTTACTTTGTGTAGGGTCAGATAATAAACATTGTTGCAGTTATTCAGCTTTGTTCTTGTAAGGGAGAAGCAGCCATAGACAACAGGTGTGAGAGTCGATGTGGCTGTGTTTCAACAAAACTTCAAGGGCGGTATCTTGCATACTCCCTAACTGGGTAAAGTTCCTGCCTTATTTCCAAGTTTCTCCACTGGAACTGGCCCAGGGATATTTGGGGGGACATTAATAGTGCATAGTCAGCAAGCATAAATGCACTTTATATGTGGAAAATTGGGTTAAGAAAAAAAAAGTTGGACTCCTTTGATTTTCCTTTGAACTCATCTCGCAAGAACAAAGTGGCAACCTGATTCATCTGTCAAGAGAAAGAGCATAAGAGACAAAGTGAAACGCCAGAAACTGGATAACTAGAGGGAATGAATACTAAGAAAATGTTAAAAAGTTTTCTTGAAAAGCAAAAATCACTTGGGAGGTGAACTTATTCAGAGCGTGCATTAACTTGCCTCTCCCAAGACAAACTATGTTAGGAGGCTGTGCCCCAGCTTGTCTGTTACTTAGCACCTGTGGTCTGCATAGATAGCAGACCACAGTATTGAGTTTAGTGCTTGAAAAGTATTGAGTTTAGTGCTTGAAAAGTATTGAGTTTAGTGCTCCTGCTGTAGAGAATGATGTAGTGTTCAGATGAAGTGGTAAAACTAAAAACACGTTTAGTTTGAGATGCCCTTATAGTACTAACTTTTTAGAGTAATTTCACAAAACTTTTTATGCTCAGATGTCCAGTGCATAAAATGCTTGTCAAAATCACATCATATAATAAAGACATTTTGGAGTTATAACACTAGGCACAATGTAGAGAAGACCTCTGTTACTCAGGATGGCCTAGGTTTTGCTGCAAAAACAAACAGCCCTAAAATCTCGGTGGCTGTAAGCAACCACCCCTTTTTTTTTTTTTTTTCGTCCCTCACGATATATGTTCAGTGTAGTCAGCACGGGGCTCTGTTGACCTTAGTCACTAGTGGAGCTGTAATCATCTCAGTGTTGCAGGTGGCCGCGGTGAAAGACAGGGCTGGCTCTGGAGCAATTAAACACTTAGCCAGGAAGTGACTCATATGGCTTCTCACAATGCATTGGCCAGAACTAGTTCAATGGCCCCTACTTACCCAAAGTGAGCCAGGATATACAGCCTTACTATCCATATGCCCAGAAAGTTGAAAGCTGGGAATATTTGGCAAACAAGACTCTAGGCCATGACACAGTTTTATAGTTACCTGTACAACTGTTTTATTAATGCTTATCTCTTTAGCTTGATAGGGAAAAACATGAGCAGGGGCTGTAGTTGATTTTGCTCAGTTTCCTCTATGTGGTGTATTAAAACAGTGCCTGGCACAATAAGGGGCTCAAAAAACAGCTGTTAAGTGGATGAAACTATTTCTCTAGTTTAGCCCTTTGATAATAGATCATGCAAGATAAAGTGCCCTTTCTTGTCATCAAAGTCTTCAGAAATAGGAGTTCTGTGTAATATTATCCTCAAAGTAAATTTAAAGTCACTATTGAAAATTATAGCCCTATAGTTTCTCTTCGAAACAGATGTTTTTTAGAAGGAATTGAGGTTAATTTTTTAAAATATCCACCTTTTTCCCATGATAGCAAGGGAAACAGTTGAGATGGTGGCACATTTGACCTTAAAGGGTTTGCTCTATTTGTTCATGCTAATCAAGATTATTCTACTATAATAAGCAATCCCTCAATTTTAGTTGCTGAATACAGCAAGGGTTTTCTCTCTGTCTGTCATTACTGGTCCAACTTGGATTACTAGGGAGGTAGAGAGAGGAGCTTTGCCCCGTATGGCCACATTAGAATTGAAACTAATGGCTGCTCCATTGAGCGGACACCTGCTGGGCACCTTGACTGATGCAGGGACACTTGCAGGGCCCCATGCATGTCCTCCTTTCTTGGCCAGGATGACAAGTATCACTTACACCTGTAGGTCACTGGCCAGAATCCCATCACATGACCTCACCTAATTCAAGGTATCTGAGTGACGTGGACGAGCAGATGGGATGTTTGGAGAGCACCACGTTTTTACCACATAGATAATCTCTACAGAGATAGTTGAAAGGTCTAAATATTTACATGTAGATATGTGGAGGATTCCCTTTGGAACTGTAGGGGTTTTATTTTGGATATGGAAAGCCCTAGAAAGCAAACACATGTTCAGATCATAAGGGATAGAGTAGCTCAGTCATGGTTTGCAAAAACTATCAATGTAACTGATATGATAATAAAATGATAGGAAGAGTATCAAAGAGGAAATGAATTGGGTTTTTAGAGTCATGGCTGGTCCTAATAAATACAGGCTGTCTTTGCTGTTATGGAACAAACCAGTGAAAGGTCTGTCTGCTCTTAGGGGAAACGTTTTATGAATTGATATCAAATAGTCATTTTTGATATCATATATTAGAATAACGCAAGGGAAAAATGGTTATTTTTTTTCATAGATTGGTGTCATACACAGTAACATTTGTTCCATGTTTTAAAATGTTTTGTTATTTGACCTGTAGATCCACAGACTTCCTGCACTCTAGCGTACTTGAAATGGGAATACTTCACATACATGAATGACATGCCAGGTTCTAGACTTTCATATTGATTAAAGAGGTTATCTTTGGTATTTCATTTTCTTTGTAACCAAAAAAGTCCATTCACTTTTTTTTTTTTTTTTTGAGGGACATTTCTCATGGAATAATGGGTCATATTAGGTTAAGTTTAGGAAATTTGTGTTTATCAAGCTGTCCACATATCTGTTAAAAGAATTTCACATCTATAAATAAGTAAGCTTATTTTTCCATGGTGCCAGAGAGATAATGAAACTTTTATATAAAAATATTTCTACCAGCTGAAATATCATGATTGTTATTCTAATATTTCCTCTGCAAATAGTCAGTAAACTGTGTGTCTGTTTTAGAAAGTTGGAGTAGATTTTTTTTCTTCTTGCTTCTTGAGGACTTTCAACAACAACAAAAGCAGATTTAATTTTAATGTGTATATCTTAAGATTTCTTTGGACCGGGACTAGTAATGTGAAAATAACTCTGGGATACCAATCATTGAACAAATGTAGGATTGGACAAAAGGTAGTATTCAGATAGTCTTAGTTCTTATTCTTCCACTTTACAGTTGTGATCAACACTTTCCCCAAACCAAGCTACACATTCTTTCCGATATTCCATGTTTGGTGAAGGAAATCTCATTCATTCAGATGCCTAAGCCAGAGCCTGGCATCATCTTTCCTTTCTTTCTGCCCCATCCAGTCACATGTAATTTAGTTCTGTGGTTTTCAGCTCCCGAATACTTGATTCCTCTCCCTTTGCCCTGTGTTTCTCTGCCCGTGCAAGTCATGTTCAGACTCCCTGCAATGATCTTTCTATCACCTACACCTCGCGTTATCATTCCTCTGATTAAAAGGCTTTGGCTGCTCTCCATTTGTCAGGGTACAGTTCGGAGTCCTGAGGGTTGGATATATTTCCTTTCAGGATCTCATCCTTGTTTGCTTTTCTAGCCTCAACTCTCTTTACCTGTCCACACACTATCTGAAGCTAAGACATTAAAAATGACTTCTGGTTTCTCCGAAATAGTCTGTTCTTTCTTGCAGCCTTTCCTTCGTAAATGCGGTTTGTACTGCCTTCATTGCAGAGACACAGCCCCCAGCTCCCAGGTCCTCAACTTCCATCCATCTTATATTTAAATGTCGGGAAGCTGTCCTGGAACTCTTGGTCAATTAGATCGCTGCCTTCTCGCCTCTCACAGCTCCGTCTAGCCCTCTAGCCTGGCATTAGTGACACATTTTCATAAGTGTGCTTTCCCCTGCATGTGTTCTTCACTGCTTTGCTCTTTGAGGATATTAACTGTGTTTTCTTTGTTGATTCATTTTTTATACTGAGAAAATTTATTAATACAAAAGAAAGTAGTACATTCTTCTCAGAATTAAGAAGTCTTGACATGTCATGTTTCTTTTTTTCTTACAAAAGAATCAAAGCACAACTACTCTCTCTCTTTATCCTAAATCCAACTTCTTTTCTGGCTCCCTTACAGGAAAGCCCCATCATGAGTTTGTGGAGATTTTCCATTGCACTGAAAAATACCTTTACATATGTATTATGTAAACATAGGAAATATTGTACATTTATATTTTTACAGTTTTAAAATGATTTTGTACATTCCACAAGATACCATTTACAATTTTATTTCAATGTTATGCACATATGTTGTTGTTGTTCAGTCGTGTCCCACTCTTTGCGACCCCACTGACTGTAGCACTCCAGGTTTCCCTGACCTTCACTATCTCCTGGAGCTTGCTCAGACTCATGGCCATTGAGTCAGTGATGCCATCCAACCATCTCAACCTCTGTCTTCCCCTTCTCCTCCTGCCCTCAGTCTTTCCAAACATCAGAGTCGTTTCCAGCGAGTCAGCTCTTTGAATCAGGTGGATAAAGAACTGAAGCTTTAGCTTCAGCATCAGTCCTTCCAATGAATATCCAGCATTGATCTCCTTTAGGATTGATTGGGTTGATCTTGCAGTCCACGGGACTCTCAAGAGTCTCCTCCAGCACTACAGTTTGAAAGCATCAATTCATCGGCGCTCAACTTTGTTTATGGTCCAACTCTCAGATCTGTACATGACTACTGGAAAACCAGTAGCTTTGACTATACAGACCTTTGTCGGCAAAGTAATGTCTGCTTTTTAATATGCTGTCTAGGTTTGTTATAACTTTTCTGCCAAAGAGCAAGAGGCTTAATTCATGCCTGCAGTCACCATCCGCAATGATTTTGGAGACCAAGGAAATAAAGTCTGTCACTGTTTCCATTGTTTCCCCATCTATTTGCCATGAAGTGATGGGACTGGATGCTGTGTTCTTAGTTTTTGAATGTTGAGTTTAAGTCGCTTTTTCACTCTCCTTTTTCACTTTCATTAAGAGGCTCTTTAATTCCTCTTTGCTTTCTTTGAGGGTGGTGTCAACTGCGTATCTGAGGTTATTGATATTTCTCCCAGCAATCTTGATTCCAGCTTGTGCTTCATCCAGTCCGACATTCACATGATATACTCTGCATATAAATTAAATGAGCAGGATGACAGTATACCTCCTTGACGTACTCCTTTCTCAATTTTAAACTAGTCTGTTGTTCCATGTCCGGTTCTAACTGTTGCTTCCTGACCTGCATACAGCTTTCTCAGGAGGCAGGTCAGGTGATCTGGTATTCCCATCTCTTTAAGAATTTTCCACAGTTTGTTGTGATCCACATGGTCAAAGGCTTTAGAGTAGTCAATGAAGCAGAAGTAGATATTTTCCTGGAATCCCCTTGCTTTTTCTGTGAGCCAGTGGGTGTTGGCAATTTGATCTCTGGTTCTTCTGCCTTTTCTAAATCCAGCTTATGCCTCTAGAAGTTCTTGGTTCATGTACTATTGAAGCCTAACTTGAAGGATTTTGAGCATGACCTTGTAGCTTGTGAAATGAGAATTATTCAGTAGCTTGATCATGCTTTGGCATTGTCCTTCTTTAGGACTGAAATGAATACTGGCCTTTCCCAGTCCTGTGGCTACTGCTAAGTTTTCCAAATGTGCTGGCATATTGAGTGCAGCACTTTCGCAGCATCATCTTTTAGTATTTTAAATAGCTAACCTGGAATCCATCACCCCACTAGCTTTGTCCATACTAATGCTTCCTAAGGCCCACTTTGACTTCACATTTAGGATGTCTGGCTCTAGTTGAGTGATTACACCATCATGGTTATCCGGGTCGTGAAGACCTCTTTTATACATTCTGTGTATTCTTGCCACCTCTTCTCAATATCTTCTGCTTCTGTTATGTATCATTCTTAAGAGTATAATATTGAGTGAATATGTCAAGAAGTAGAATGTTGCATAGAGTTTAATTTTTGTCAGTTTTATCAGTGAAAATGTTATATCATTGCAGTCTTCATTTACCTTTTAGATTAGTAATGAATTGAACATGTTCCCATTGGTCTGTCAGATGCTGCTGACTCTGAGTTTCCTGCAAATTCATGTGCTTTTCCTAGAGAATGAAAAAGTGAATGTTTGCAGGTTTGAGGAAGTGGGAGTATTATAATATGCTTAGGCAGGCAGTGTGGTCACTAATCACTTTATTGTGAAAGAATGATAAAAGAAGAGGATGGTGAGGAAGATGGAAGGGCATGATGCTAAAAAGCTTGGATTTTATTATCTGGTGATGGGGATTTATAGATGGACTCTAACTTGGGGAGCAACAGCTTCAGAGCTGAGTTTTTAAAAATGAGTTTTGAAAGATAATTTGAAGGTCAAGGCAATAGGGAAGCAAGAAAAGGGCTTAGGAATATATTGCAGTGGACCAGACAAGAAATGATAATGCTCTGCAATGAGCAGAGGGAGTGGAGACAAATGATTGCACTTGCCAATTATTTAAGAAATTGAATTTCAGGGATTTGGGTTGGGTCAAATACACAGGTAAGTATTTTGTGCACATAATACAAATATTAATTGTGACATTTATTTAATATGTACCACAGACCGTTATTTTTCCTTCATTAAACTGAAAATTAGGGTAATCAGACCCTATTAAACATTGTCCTCTGTTAATCATTTTATATCCAGTGCTAATAAAAAAAAGTATAGAATGAATGAATATAATAGACACACGGCACACTTACTTGCATTTTGTAAATTGAGGTTATCCTTGCAAGTTCCACTTTTTCCCTTTTTCTCAGGCCTTCTTATTTCCCCATGCTCCAGATATGGTTCAACACACACATGGCTCTCATTTGTTTTCTTTCTTTCCTGCTGTGATGCTGGGACAATTCAGAACAACTAGCAGATTCTCATATTGAGTCTGACATGATCTTTTTCTGCTCATCAGCTGCTCAACCTCTTACTGTGCTATAGTTACTATGTATCAGTATAAGCTGTTTGACCCGTGCTTCCTCATTCCTGCCAGATGTTTAAAAAGTTACCTCTCTCCTTAAGGACATATTCATATGGGTTTAAACAAGAAGATCATTATAAACAGGTGTCTGGATGTGAACTCTCTCTTCTGCTTTCCTTTTCTCCAAGCTTCTCATTTTCTCTGTTCAAAACATGGCCATCTTTCAACTTTCTGGATACCTCTTAAGGAAAAATGCTGTGCCTTACAAATTCTGCATGATCAAATTATAAATTTCTCATGGTGAAAAGCATTTTTCTATGGAAGAAACAAAGTACCTTTGTAGAGTAAAAAGTTAATGTAGAGAAAAAGTTAATGAAGTTTTCACAATGAGAAAGACATTTCTCATGAATCTTACTGGTTTCCCTCTGAATTTCTCGGTAATTTAATCTTCATAGTCACTTTAGATGACGACAGACATGGCTTAGTTACATTTTATTCGATTCCTTAGTTTTCTGGGGGAGTGCCTGGGCTGTGTTTCTATTACAAAACAACATAGGTTGCCTATATACACCTTGGGCATCACTTGACTGCATTGAATTGGGATGGA
Organism: Cervus elaphus; assembly: GCF_910594005.1. Lineage (NCBI taxonomy): Eukaryota > Metazoa > Chordata > Mammalia > Artiodactyla > Cervidae > Cervus > Cervus elaphus. The sequence goes on from NC_057840.1 coordinate 14,672,744, forward strand.
AAATAAAGATTCATGAATATTTCAAAACTTTACTAGAAACCATCATTTTCTTGCTCTTCTGTGTAGATCTTCTACAAATTAATTAGTAGGTCTGAAATTCATGATTTTTATTATGCATTCAAAGACTGTATCACTTTTTATTCATTTGATATAAATCATAATGTAGTGTCTTCTAAGTACAGCTTTTAAAAAACTCTTGTTCGTAGCCTGCTTCATTCCTGTTAGATTTATATCCATGACGTGCATGGTCCTGAATGTGGAATGGGTCTCTCTGAAGAAAAGTGGGTCAGATGGTTGCCTGTGCAGATTGAGGAGAAACTGATAGCTTCCCGGGCTCTTTTGAAGGGCGCTGTTTTATAATGTGGATTAGTCAAGGCTTATAGTGCAGTTACCAACCTGAACGCTTCAAACCACTAAGCAATTTTAAACTATTCCATGCTTATGGTAAAATTCTGGCCTTTTGATGTTGGGGAAGGGGTAGATGTTGTATTGGAAAATGAGGTGAAAATAAAGACAAAAACATTGGGTGGTTTTGGGGAAGGGGATTGACTTTAATAAGAAATTTTGTCTCTTAAGATCTTGAAATATCAACAAAAGGCACATGAAAGCAAAGCAAAGCTTCACTTTGGAGCCCACTGAAGAAGCTGATTTAATCCTCCAATATTTAAGAAATGTTTTACCATGGAAAATTTCAAACATTAAAAATAACAAATATATATACAGAGCTCCCCAAGTATACACTGTGTTAGTCACTTAGTCATGCCCAACTCTCAGTGACCCCATGGACCGTATCCCACCAGGCTCCTCTGTCCGTGGAATTCTCCAGGCAAGAATACTGGAGTGGGTAGCCATTCCCTTCTCCAGGGGATCTTCCTGACCCAGGGATTGAGCCCTGAGTCTCCTGCATTGTAGGTTGATTCATATTAGTAAACATTAGTCACTTAAATAAGTATTACTCATCACTTAGTTTTTTTTTTCAGTCTGAAACCTTACTGACTATCCTCTTTCCTTACTGGATTCTCTTGAAAGAAACCCCGAATAACATACTATATATAATCTATAATCTGCAAATATGTAAGAATGTCTGTAATCTGTAAATATGTAAGAATCCTAAAAAACAAGGATTATTTTTAAAAATATAATCCCAATATCATTACACACTAAAAAGTAAACAATAATTATTTTGTATCATAAGTAGTCAGTGATAATCTAATGTTCCTTTTTAATGTATTTTCCTGGAATACTTATATTTAAAAAAAAAAAGCTTTTCATCAGTAACTATTTTTTTAAAGCCAGGTGGAGTTCACACAGGAAAACTGATTAAATACTTGCTATTTTCTCTTTATTTTCCAAGTTTCTGGAAAAATCAGTCAGTTGGTTCATTAATAACCATAAATGGTGGGCAGTTTGTTTTATGTATTTTTTTGAAAATTTTTGTTGGCTCATAGTTGGTTTACAATGTTGTGTTATTTATAGTTTTAGATGTACAGCAAAGTGAATCAGTTTTATGTATATGCATATATATTCTCTTTCTCTCATATAGATCATTAGAGTACTGAGTGGGGTCCCCTGTGCATGCATAGGTCCTTGCATGCACGTGTGCTAAGTCGCTTCAGTTGTGTCTGACTGTTTGCCACCCTGTGGATGGTAATCCCCCAGGCTCCTCTGTCCATGGGATTCTCCAGGCAAGAATTCTGGAGTGGGTTGCCATGCCCTCCTCCAGGGGATCTTCTCTACCCGGGAATTGAACCTGTGTCTCTGATGTCTACCTGAACTGGCATATGGGTTCTTTGCTACCAGTGCCGCCCTTACCAGTTATCCATCTTACATATAGCACTGAATCTATGTCAGTCCCCTGGTAGCCATAAGTTTGTTTTCTGAATCTGTAACTCCATTTCTGTCTTGTAAATATGTTCATTTATACCCCTTTCTGGATTCCACATATCGTTTTGAACTCATGGGTTTTGAACATATTTGATGTCTTTCAGTTTATTGTAATTTTCTTTTTCAATGTTTAAATTGCCCCTCCCTTGTCTAGTGGGACTTCCCTGGTGGCTCAGATGGTAAAGCGTCTGCCTACAATGCAGGAGACCCGGGTTCAATCCCTGGGTGGGGAAGATCCCCTGGAGAAGGAAATGGCAACCCACTCCAGTACTCTTGCTTGGAAAATCCCATGAATGGAGGAGCCTGGTGGGCTACAGTCCACGGGGTCGCAAAGAGTCAGACACGACTGAGCGGCTTCAGTTCACTTCCTGTCTAGTGGGAGTGTCTTTGACTTAGCTTTTTAGTCTTTTCAGCTCAATTTCCTCTGCTATTTTCTGTGCTTTCTGGCATCTGAAGATGTTGCAGAATTGTCTTGCTGGTTTCCTGCCCTACTCTTGGAAAGGGTCATTTCACTGAAGAACTCTGGCCCTTAGGGAATGATGTTTGGAGGCCACCTCTAGGCCTATGGGCCTCCCCACGGGGTGCAGTCGTAAAGAACCCACCGCCACTGCAGCAGACACAGAAGATGGGGTTTGATCCCTGGGTCAGGAAGGTCCCCTGGAGTGGGAATGGCATCCACAGCAGTGCATTCTTGCCTGGAGAATTCCATGGGCAGAAGAGCCTTGTGGGCTGTAGTCCAGGGTGTTGCAGAGTTGGACACAACTGAGTGATGGGCATGCACGCACACACGCTCTAGGCCTAAAGGGCAATTCACTGTTAATACGTTGGCAGATTTTAGGTCTTGCAGTGGGCCATGTGGGAAATATGTATTTTTTGACAGAGAAAATACATCATGAGTTCATGCTGGTATGTCCATTTAGCATTATGAGGCTGTGTTTAACCTTTTATATTTTATATTGTATTTATTTTCTCATCTACTGAAAGTTTTCAATCCTAATGACTTATTTGCTTTGCCATGTTCTCTGTCTGTATATGTGGTTTCAGAATAATAGGAATATTATCATATACAACATAGTTACTGAAATTGTTTTTTAAAAATTCCTAGTCATTATTTTGTATTTTTTAAACATCTAACTAGGCATTTACAGTCAAAGTAAATGTTTAAATTGGGTGGAGAGGGAGGTGGGAGGGGGGATCGGGATGGGGAATACATGTAAATCTATGGCTGATTCACATCAATGTATGACAAAACCCACTGAAAAAATAAATAAAGGGGAAAATAAATAAATAAAAATTTAAAAAAAAATCACTTGAAAAAATTCTTTTATAGTTAAGCTACCAACTCTATAATCACAGCTTCATTTGTTTTCTGTGATTTTTTTTCTTTCAGGCATTACAATTTTTGAAGTTTTATTTCATAAACATTTTAATAGTTCCAAAGTCAGAGAAATCTAGACTCCATCTCTCTCCATCCATCTTCTTTGTTCCCTCCCTGATGTGTAACCATTTTCTTTAGTTTTAGATTATCTTTCCAGTTTGGGGGTTATCTCAAAATAGTTATGCAAAGAGCCCACTTAAAGTATGTTTTCCAGTCTTTTGCTCCTACAAGTAGACTGCAAGCAGCTGTTTAGTGCATGTCTCTCTCTGCAAGCAGTTGTTTAGTGTAGAGACATATCTATTTCAGTATCTATTTAGGTAGATTCCTAAAAATGTGACTAGTCAAAGGATAAATGTGGATATAAATTAGATACTGTCAAACTCCTTTCTATGTGTGTAGGACCATTTTCCAAGGTCAAGATCAGTATGTGATAGTGTACTTTCTCCTGCAGATTAACAAATCGTGTGTCTAAACTCTGTGTTCCAGAGATTCTGAGTATGTCTGATGATGAGGGAAGAGGAAAAAGGGAAAACTCAATTTGAAAGGAATAACTTCAAGTTAAAAGACCCAGGTTCAGTTCCTGGCCAGTCAATGACGTTTTCGACCTTAGACAGGTTAGTTATCTTTTTTCATTTGTTCCATAGATATGTGGTGAAGATTGTGCTGACTAAAAAAAAAAAAAAAAAAAAGCACAATGTGAGCGTTGTGAGTTAAGTTTTGTTTGGGACAAATGAGGACTGTAGCCCAGGGGATAGCATTTCAGATGGCTCTGAGAAACTGCTCCAGAGAGGCAAGTGGGAAGGTCAGTATATGTACTTTTGGTGAATGGGGAGTACATGCAATGGGGAGTACGCACATTTTTTGCAGAAGGTTGCTGTTAGTCTCATGAAGACTACTGCTAGTCACAAGAAACAGACGTCACCATGAAGGATTTCAGTGATTTTCTAGAGATGAGGAGATACAAGCAAGAATTGGGCTTATAAAATCTCCTGAAAATATCTGACTATCTGAAGACTAGTTCTACCAGTTTTCCCCAGAGCACAGAGGGCCTCCTTCCTGATCTCCACCGTGAACTCTTTTCAGAGAGTGTTGAAGGTCAGTAGCTGCGGCAGCTCATAATTTAATTCTTATAGAGGTAAATGTCAAGTGCCAATTTGTATGTGACAATTGAATGGGGTGATATTATCAAATGTATGATAGAATACCTTATCATAGTAGATATTCAGCATGCAGTTTTTAAAATGTAAAGCAATTGAGACTTTTTAACTATCTGGAATTTTCCAAAAGTCTGATGACAACAGACAAGGTAATATCTATTACTGACCAGTGATTTTAGGATCACCACTATCCTGGATGTTATGATAATCTCTAGTGCTGCCTCAAAAGGCCAAAGTCCATGTTGAACAATAATTAAAGTAATTATTTTAAATAAATAAAGTTTGATTATTGTGCATTTAAAAAGTAATACATGTTTGATTAAAATAATAATAAATATGTATTACTCGTAAAACTTAAATGCCAAACACTTTTCCTGAATTAAAAATTATGTAATTATAATTATCACAGAACTCTGTCATATAGAGGGTGTTATTAACCCCATTTGACAGATAGGTAAACTGGGATAAGAAAAGCTTAGTAATTGCACAGATTCATGTAACTGCCTTGGTTGAATCAGTGTTTGAAATTGACAGTCTGCAAATGTACGTACATGAGTGTGTGTGTGTGTGTGTGTTTGGGTTTAGGGGAAGAAAAAAGTTCAACAAATCAAAAGCAATTTAGTGCCTTATAAGTAGTATGACTGTTATGTCCTTGTTTGCCCAGGACCACGCTTGTGTAAGCTTGATAACCTGATAAAACTGCTAGTAGCCCCAGCTCTCATTTTTATTTTTATTTATTTATTTTTATTAGTTGGAGGCTAATTACTTCACAACATTGCAGTGGGTTTTGTCATACATTGACATAAATCAGCCAAATACATGTAGCTCTCATTTTTAGAAATGACCCCACTTATGAGTGAAAAGAGACTGCAACCCTGTAGACAGTTTGTGGAGTGGTTTAATGTTATAGTTGTTCAAAGTGTTTAGTGGAAGAATCTTCTCTCCTAAATTAGAGGAAGACCTTTGGATACAGCACCCTCCTGGTGGGTGGTCTGGTAACTCCTTTATAGTAGCTGGGGGTTAATTCAGCCTGCAGCTGTGATAAACACCCCCTTAGAGTCTGGGTCCTGGTGGGGCTCAGTCTGAAGTAGAGAAGAAACGGCTCTGCATGCTGGTCAGTGATTCCTCACGTTTTAACAGTTCATATATTCCCAGGGCTGGGATTAGCTAGCGCTTGGCGCAAACCGATCACTCAATGCTTTTTGAATGAATGAATTGGTCTCTTGCTGCTTTGATGAAGATAAAATTTTACTTAACCAGAGTACACACTTAGGTTGAATACTCACCTAAATAGTTACATTCACATCAATTCACCCGCTTCTTTCAGAGAAAAGTGTCACCATTTTTACATGTACATATCAGTTCAGTTTAGTCCCTCAGTCATGCCTGACTCTTTGCGACCCCATGGACTGCAGCACGCCAGGCCTCCCTGCCTATCAACAACTTCCAGAGTTTACTCAAACTCATGTCCATTGAGTCGGTGATGCCATCCAACCGTCTCATCCTCTGTTGTCCCCTTCTCCTCCTGCTTTCAATCTTTCCCAGCATCAGGGTCTTTTCAAGTGAGTCAGCTCTTCACATCAGGTGGCCAAAGTATTATAGTTTCAGCTTCAACATCAGTCCTTCCAATGAACACCCAGGACTGATCTCCTTTAGGATGGACTGGTTGGATCTCCTTGCAGTCCAGTAGACTCTCAAGAGTCTTCTTCAACACCATAGTTCAAAAGCATCAATTCTTCAGTGCTCAGCTTTCTTTATAGTCCATCTCTCACAATGATACATGATTCTCTATAGTCCAAATCACACAGCCATACATGACTACTGGAAAATCCATAACCTTGACTAGACAGACCTTTGTTGGTGAAGTAAAGTCTCTGCTTTTTAATGTGCTGCCTATATATATAAATGTATATGTACACATACACACATACACATACTCTTTTCCATATTCTTTTCCATTGTGGTTGTTCACGGTCTGTTGAAAACAGTTCCCTGTGTTGTGACAGTAGGATCTTGTTGTTTAGTCATAGCTTCGTTTTATTTTCTTTGTTACTTTTAATTTGTGCAATTTCTGCTGAACATTTGATCTGGTAATTAACACTTGAAACGTTAGTCTATTTAGAGAGTGCACCATGAAAGGACACATGAATGAGTTTTAAGAGGGGGTTTGCCCAATGCAAGTTTAGTGGGGAAAAAATAAAATGTTCACTTGTGTAACACAATAGGCTCGCTAATGCCAAACCCATGCATAGGCTATGAAAATGTGATTAAGGGCAAGTAACATTTTATTTTCCCCATCAGATGCATTTTTCAATAAAAAATAAAACACATGAAGTAAAGATTACTCACAGACAAATGTTTTACTAAAGAAGCTTTAGTTATGACATCTGCCACTGTGGGCACAAGAAGGGCTTGAGCGGCCTGAATACCTAAGCACTGAATACTGAGCCTAAGCCTGAATACTGCCTAGGCATTGCCTGGGCAATTAAGTAGGATTGGTATTTTCACAAGTTATCAGAATGTAAACTCAATTACAAATTTTTCTTTAAATCTCTGAAATCACAATACTGAGAGAAATTTGTTTCTCCAAATTTATTTTTGATATTGATGGAGAATAAATTTCATCTGAGATGAGCCAAATAAATGAACACTGAAGCATTTGATTTAGAAAACTCAGAGATTTCTTTAGGCTAAATTTGTCTAAATAATGGCTAAATATTTGTGGCTAAATAATGGCTAAAAATGTCTAAATATTTGGCTAAATAATGTCTATTAGATTCAATTCAAATTCCTATTGGATATGGAATTAAAATTAAATTATCCTTTCCTAGACAAATGAAAAAAATAAGATAAAATTTTTCTATAAAGTAACACATATTTAGTTTCTGGAGCAGAAAGTATTGTCTTCACACACAAAATAAAGCATTTTAGGGAGAATGGCGGTGGTAGTGATGTATGGATGAAGGCTGCTGAAGAATAATGATTATACAGAAGACATTGTGACTATGTTTGAGTCTGGCTTCTTGAATTCTGCAGTATTTAGTTAAACAGGTTTGTTGATACTTTATATGTGTTTTTGTTTATTTTAATGGCTGAAATAGGGTCCATCAAAATTCTAACAATTGAATGGTTCAGTTCAGTTCAGTTGCTCAGTCGTGTCTGACTCTTTGTGACTCCATGGACTGTAGTATGCAAGGCTTCCCTGTCCATCAGCAACTCCCAGAGCTTGCTCAAAGTCATGTCCATTGAGTCAGTGATGCCATCCTACCATCTCATCCTCTATCGTCCCCTTCTTCTCCTGTCCTCAATCTTTCCCAGGTCAGGGTCTTTTCCAATGAGCCAGTTCTTCACATCAGGTGGCCAAAGTATTGGAACTTCAACATCAGTCCTTCCAATGAATAGTCAGGACTGATTTCCTTTAGGATGGACTGGTTGGATCTCCTTGCAGTCCAAGGGACTCTCAAGAGTCTTCTCCAACACATAGTTCAAAAGCGTCAATTCTTCTGTGCTTAGCTTTCTTTATAGTCCAACTCTCACATCCATACATGACTACTGGAAAAACCAAAGCTTTGACTGGACAGATGTTTGTTGGCAAAGTAATGTCTCTGCTTCTTAAAACACTGTCTATGTTGGTCATAACTTGTCTTCCAAGGAGCAAGCTAATTTCATGGCTGCAGTCACCATCTGCAGTGATTTTTTAGTCCCCCCAAAATAAAGTGTGTCACTTTAAAGTCTATCTGTTTCCACTGTTTCCCCATCTATTTGCCATAAAGTGATGGGACTGGATGCCATGATCTTAGTTTTCTGAATGTTGAGCTGTAAGCCAACTTTTTCACTCTCCTCTTTCACTTTCATCAAGAGGCTTTTTAGTTCCTCTTCACTTTCTGCCATAAGGTGGTGTCATCTGCATATCTGAGGTTATTGATATTTCTCCCAGCAATCTGGATTCCAGCTTGTGCTTCATCCAGCCCAGCATTTCTCATGATGTACTCTGCATAGAAGTTAAATAAGCAGGGTGACAATATACAGCCTTGACATACTCCTTTCCTGATTTGGAACCAGTCTGTATTCCATGTCCAGTTCTAACTGTTGCTTCCTCACCTGCATACAGGTTTCTCAAGAGGCAGGTCAGGTGGTCTGGTATTCCCATCTCTTTCAGAATTTCCCACAGTTTATTGTGATCCATACAGTCAAAGGCTTTGGCATAGTCAATAAAGCAGAAATAGATGTTTTTCTGGAACTCTCTTGCTTTTTTGATGATCCAGCGGATGTTGGCAATTTGATCTCTGGTTCCTCTGCCTTTTCTAAAACCAGCTTGAACATCTGGAAGTTCATGGTTCACGTTTTGTTCAAGCCTGGCTTGGAGAATTTTGAGCATTACTTTGTCATCTGAGTAAATTCACCCATTCCAGTACATTTTAGTTTAGTCCCGTTGAATTGTACTTAAGAATATACATGTGAAACATTTGTTCTTAATTTAAGAATTGTGAAGATTAGATATAAATTATGAGAATGGAGTAATGCAGAGAAGGATCATGTGAATTTTAGTTTTTTTTTTTTTTTTGAGTGAATGAAAATCATGTATGATGCTCATATATGCTCAGGTTATAAATGTCTGTTTACAAAATAGCATTCAATTTGCCTTAATACGCTATATAGGCATAGAGCTTTGAATTTGTGTTAAAATTTGTGATGTATCTTTCTTAGCTGGGCACTTAGCAATACACTTTCCTCTCATGCCTCAGGTTCTCTTTCTATGAAATCCCTGCCTCACAGTTCTGTCCTAAGGATTACAGATAGTACATACAAGGACCTGGCACATAGTAAGGGCTTATACAGTATAACTCAATTATGTTTCACTTGTTTCCCTTGTGGCTCAACTGGTAAAGAAGCTGCCCACAATGCGGGAGACCTGGGTTCAATCCCAGGGTTGGGATGATCCCCTGGAGAAGCAAAAGGCTACCCACTCCAGTATTCTGGCCTGGAGATTCCATGGGGTCGCAAAGAGTCAGACACGACTGAGTGACTTTTATATTATTTTTATATAAATATATATGTTTCACCTCACATCAACTTCATTGATATTTATAAAAGCCAGCTTTCTTGAAAATTTGCTGAATAGAATGCAAAGTTCTTGTAAATATTTATTATTTTAAAATGACTTCTATTTATTATGGTCCCTGCTAAAATATTACCAAGCTCAAAGTTGTAGCATTAGCCAGGATATCTTATAAAGCCATGTTTCTGAGGAGTTTTTATCAGACTTCCACAGTCTAAAATATGTAGGTAGCTTTTTTTTAGTTTTCAGCTCCTCAACCTGTGCTGTTTTGGAAAAAAGTATTCTCTTTTGTATTTCCTGTTGGTTCCCTGAAGGGTGCAATTATTGATTATTTATGGTTTAATGGGGGAACATTTTATTGTAACTCATAGGAATGAAACAACAACAAATGAGATGCATGTGAAACATCTCAGAAATGTGTATCCAACAATGAAAACATACATCTTCAAATATGAATATGCATTTAGAGCCTGGCTGGCTGCCCAAGCTTCTAACAAGTTGTTCTGTGCTTCAACTTCTTATTATAATAGATTCTGCTAATGGAAGTTTTGGATCTACAGATAGAGGTAATAACACCCGCCTGAGCTTTGTGTTTGGGAATAAGTGGACTTCTTTGTGGTAGAGGTATTAAATATTTATCAGTTTGCCTTAAGCCAAGTACATGGTAAAAGACTAGTTTGTATTTGTGTTTTGTTTTCAAGCAGGCCACTTTCACTTTTATTTATCTTGCTTAATCAGAGAGTTCATTGTTGAATGCTTTAGTCTAAAATACTTTCATTGTGTTGTATGTTTGCTACCTAAAACAGATAGCTAAAAATAGTTTTTAATTGAGCTGTAAGTGAAGACTTGTCAGTACATAAATCACAATATCGTATACTGCTATATAAGCATACAGAGGATATTTTAATTAGCATGTGTTCCAATATTTAAAGATGGAAAGAATTACTCTACAGAGCTAAGAATATAGGTGTTAAAAATGCTTTGCAATCATTATAAAAAGAACAGTTTCAATGTTGTTTCTTTATTATTGGGTAGAAGGTTGTGATTCAATCAGTTTAAATAAGTATAAATGTAGAGATGATCATTTAGGTTGAATTTTGATTCACAGAGTAAATTCTTGACATCTGGGCTATTGTACAGTCTGTCCCATACAAGGGGAAAATCAGCTTCTTGTGATTTTTGCTTATTTTTTTTCATGAGAGCATCATCCTGCTTGGAAGCTTATTTTATTCTCCTAGATTTGCTTCCTTCTGCTTACCCCCTACTAATGATTACTGGTTTGCAAATAGAAATTTGTATTAATTGACACAGTCCTTTTTCCTTCTGCTGTCCTAAAATGTGAAACAGTATTGCTATAGTATTCCCCAAAATATAAATGGATGAAAATGCTACAATCTATTATGGAAGCAAAAACATCTTCATATTTGCTGTACAAATTTTTCAAAGTCAAATACAGTCATGTTTGTATCGTTACATAAAATTCATTTTAGAATTCTTCACAATAAATTAAAGAAGATAACACAATCTGTTTCTTATATTAGTGAAACAAAAGGCATGATTTTAAAAAGCTCTTCTTGTGTGGTTAGGTACAAAAGTCTGTGACAGTTGCTGACTTCTTTAAGAGGTCTTTCAGGAGAACCTTACAGTTAGCTATGAAATTTATTTTAGGACAAAATAAAATGATATTGGAATTACATTTCTAATTAAGTGGTGAAATATTTGAGCAAATTGACCATTTAAGTCTTAATTTTCATAAGTATTTCCTATGTACTCTTGATATCTGTACATGTGTTTAATTTCCAATGAATGCAAAATCCTGGAATTAGGTTTATTTGAGTATTAACTTGAGAAGTTCATTCATAGTCTGTAATATTCTTTTATGTCCATATTATTTTAATCACAGCGTAAATTTGCCACTGTGTTTTATGTCCAGAGCACATTTATTTGTGAATTATTTAACCCTGTTTATGTTATAGCTTATAGTATAGAACAATCAACATAATTAACTTAGAAAGTTTTAATACAGTGATAGAGCCTTGGCATTTATAGATTTATCCTTTAGAGTTGTAAATCTTTTAGTTTCAGATATTTGTGAGAAATCTCCATGGTATGTAAAATAGTTTGAAATTTTCTAGGACAGTAATTTGTGCTCTGACTTTAGTCACTAAGAGCCTGGAAGTGAGACCAGCTGACTACCCAATATCAAAATTGCAGTGTGGTTGTGAAGTAATTGGCACCTTATATTAACTTCTAAAAAGTAATGAAAACTTTGTTTTATAGCAGGAAGTGATACTGAAAAAGAAGTTTAACTACTAGTTATTTAACGTTTTATGTGTTATGAGATTTGTGATCTCAAGATACACCCCTCAAGAATGTTACGGTTTTACTAAAGTTAGTGGTGGTGGTTTAGTTGCTAAGTTGTGTCTGCATCTGTCCATGGAATTCTCCAGGCAAAAATACTGGAGTGGGTTGCCATTCCCTTCTCCAGGGTACCTTTCCCACCCAGGAATCGAACCCCAGTCTCCTGCATGGCAGGCAGATTCCTTACCCGCTGAGCTACTGGAGTTAGAGACATTTCTTATTCTGTGATCAGATTATTTTAGTAGTTGGAATGTAGCTCTCCATTAAATTAGAAAAATTGCAAATTAGAAATAGTTTGCAACTACAACGCATTCGAGTACTTATCATCTTTGATCAAAATCTTAGGGTATCTGTATATGAGACCCAGGAAATGGCATTTAAGGAGAACCACAGACGTGCATGGGGTTTCCCTGGTGGCTCAGTAGTAAAGAATCCACCCGCAATGCAGGAGATGCAGGTTTGAGCTGGGTTGGGAAGATCCCCTGGAGAATCAAATGGCAACCTAATCCAGTATTCTTGCCTTAGAAATCCCACAGACAGAGGAGCCTGGCGGGCTACAGTCCAGAGAGTCACGAAGAGTCAGACACGACTGAGCAGCTACATGACAACAATAATATATGCAAACACACACACATCATGCTTCCACATTTAAATGTAAATAAAATGGCTATATTCTATGGTATCCAATTACATTTATGTTTAGTGAAGAGAATGATGAATATAATTCTTGCCTGGCTAGGTTAGGGTAGGAAGAAACGAACTGTATATTTTGTGCAGTGACATTTCAGTGTTTCCTCATGGCCTTTGTCCTTTTTGTCTTCACTTTTTATTGACAGTTTTGTTGTAGGTACTTCATGTACATCGCCTCATTGAATCTACTGCTGTGAAGAAAAAACTGTAACTAAAGTTGAGACAATGTCATAGTAAGGTCCAACTCTCAGTTATATATAGGGCTATCCAAAAGGGGAATGGATATTTCATTTAGGATAGCATAATGTTTTGTCTTAAGTAAAGATAGTTTGGGTTTCATATGCCAGGTACATCACTGGTACTGTTTAATTTCTCTACCTGTCAATGAGAATCATCCCTGAGATACATTGCAAAATCTTTCTGTGGATGAAATCACTTAACCCCAGCAGTGAGTGCCATGGATTATTTATTTTAAATGACAACAGCAACATTTTTATGCACATATATCGATCATGCCAAAAACATCTTACCTGGAAAGCTGAAAAGAAAATGAAAAAGCACTCTCTTATCCATATGAAAACATTACTAGCAGCAGAAACTGAAAGACTATCCACAAAGAATTTAGATTTAATGTAGATAGGTAGGTCCTGACTTAACAATGAGTGAAATTGTTAATTCTCACGAATTTCAGTAACATTGTCTTGACAGTGTTTCTGGGTGCCTTCATGTTGCTAGGCAACTCAAAAGGGGATGGGAAATTTACACTCAAATTTACTTATATATGTTAGACTTTATATATTAATATATTGAGAATGTATTACATCATTACAGGCTAGCTGTACATTTCTATTCTGTTTCCTGTGAGTTTCTCAGGACTTGCATCCTGAGATGCACTCTTACTTGCATCCTTGCTCCACTTTATGTTAATTTTTGAAAATTAACATAGGCCTAATATACACAGTGTTATGGTTGAGTCTCCTGGCTGCATGAAAGAAAATATGTAGACTTTTTTGATGCAGAGTAATAATTAAAAAAAAAAAACATAACTTTTACAGTGTGTCTTGTGTGTGTAATGTGTCTGTGTCCGTGTGTACACGAGAGAGAGATTCTTAAACAAGAAATCTATGAAAGGAGCCGTCTCTTCATTCCACATGCTCTTTTCATTTAATTAATGTGATTTATAGACTCAGAAGAAAAATTAATAGAATGTTTAAATCCAGTGAGATATTAAAAGTCCAAATTGTGGATATTTGAATTAAATCCAAGACTAATCAACTTGGATTTTTTGAACAATATTCTTTGGCATTTAATAAACTGATGGCATAATTTCTAGCGGGAAAATTATGCTTGAGAAATGCAGCAGTTTTGTGAATCAGATTTTAAGGGTTAGTGCTATGTCAATGCTATGAACCAGAGAATTAGATATTTATGACAGTACAACTTTAAGGAATGGTGCATAATGGATTGTGATAACTGAAACTGCTGAAAATTGATGGTCCCAATCAAAAAGATAGATTAGGAATCTTTGTGGTATGACTACATACCTATAACTCTGTGAGAAATACAGGTGAGAAAAGCAAGGAATATGAAAGATTTTTCTTTGAAGAACTCCGGGGATTTGGGATACTCGTTATTTTATTAGTGTAGTCAGTTTCCCACTGGCTGAACGGTCCAATTTTGTGAATGGAGATGTTTTTAGTGTATCACACCAAGGTTATGGAACCATTCTGGGACCATAGGCCAGAGTTTGTAATGTGAATGCTAAAGGAATACTCAAGGGGTTGAATCTGAGCTATTTAGAGTCTGCTACACTTTGAGTTCCTTATGGTAGTTTGAATCAGTGTTTAGTTGAGTACTTTTGGTTTATTGATTAGTATTATTCCCATTTAATCGAACCTATGTAGTTTTATCTTTGAAACTGAAGATTAAATTGAATGTAGGTTCTACTGTATATTGTGCCAAGGTTACTTTTATCAATAACACATACAAATCCTGATCATGTATATAGTATAATCTTCTACCCTGTAGAAATTTAAAAATAGTTAAAAATTATTATTATAGATATAGTTTTTTGGCAGAGGAAATAAAGAGCATGTAAACATCATATTGAATTATATAGACAGCAAATAGAAATCATTTTTGTGAATGAAAATTCTCATAGATATTATATGTCAGATGACATATATATTTAACATACTTTTATTATACCTAGCATAATATTGTATTTACCTGGGTAGCTGAAGAAGATTTCTGTAGGATGAGTTTGAGAGACATTGGTAAGAACCAGTATTTAATAAAGAAATCCCATGATTCTTTAGATTTATGACTCATAAATGATATATTCAGTTACTTAATATTTGTGAATCTCAGCATTTTATGAAAATATGATTTAGCATATCTTTGTTATTTAATAATTTAAATCTGATTCTCTTACAGGTGAATTTCTGATTTCTATCTATATATTTTTCATACTACTTTGATTTCAGTTTTCAAAAATTAAATTTATATATTGCTTTCTTATTATATGAAACACCCCCCGTTTGACTTATTTTTCTCTTTTTTATTAGTGAAATTTTATGTCCATTATAACCAGTTTTTGTATAAAAGTACATTTGTATGACTTATTTTCTTCTTTATAGCAACGAAAATAAAAGTGTAATTAGTAGACTTGGTGTGTATACTAATTTTTGGGGGGTATTGATGGGTAAATAAATATTGAACTCTTTTTAAACTATTTTTAGTTATTCTTTCTAAATCAGTTTTTACTTATTCATTTATTTTTCTTCCAGTTATATTGAGATTTAATTGATATAAAGCACTGTATAAGTTTAAGGTGTACAGCATAATAATTTGACTCACATACATCATGAAATGATTATAATAACAAGTTTAGTGAATATCCATGAGATAAAAAGTTAAATAAAAAAATTTGTATGTGGAGAGAGCTAACAACTTTTATGTTTAATATACTGCCTTGTTAATTATGTTTTTCATGTTGCTTACATTCCTAGTACTTAGCTTATAACTGGAAGTTTTTATTATGTTTTGATTGCCTTTATCCAGTTTCCTCCCCGCTCCCTTTTTTCTTTTTTCTTTTTCACTAGTTTTAGATTTTTGAGAGGTATATAATAAAACCTTACCCTCATCTTACTTCCCTTTTATTCTTTCTGTTAATTGTATACGAATTTAATATCTGTTAATGTGTAGCATTAAAGTAAACAAAATAAGGCCCTTGTCTTTATGGAGTTTTTAAGTCAAGTGCAGGAGATAGCCAGTGAGTAATTAAACAATATAGCTATATAATCAGTATGTGCTATGAACGAAATAAAGCAGTGTAATAGAAAGTCATCGTGTCAAGTTATTTTAGATGAAATGGTTGGAGAAGACTCTGTGTAGAGGTGACATTGCAACCGACACAAAAAAGAATGAGAAAGAGGCTAGCAATTCAAGAGTTAGGGAGATAAGGTCATAAGGCAGAATGGTGAAAAAGTGGATAGGCATAATAGTAAGAAATGGTTTGATGGGTTCCAGAAATGGCCAGTGTGGCTAGAGTGAGGGGAAGAGTAAAATGGGTCAAGATTGGAACTGTAGACACAAGCTGGCTATTCGAGAGTCCATACCTATAATAAGATATTCAGAATTTCTCATGAGTTTTAAGCAAATGAATAAAGTAGATTTCTTAGAAGAGACGTAGAGGTGGGGAGGTTTGTAATGCAGTGATTTTAATGATGGATCTTAGAATCATTAAGCCACAGGAGGGAATGATGGCAGGTAGGAGGAGATTGAGAATAGAAAGGAATAACTTGTAATGGGATACAAGAGTGAGTGATGGATAATAGTAAAACAGTTCGAGGAAGTCAGGGACCTGAATACTGGGTGAGTCACATGTGTAGATTTTACAGTAGAGGTGGAAGGAAGGTGAACTGAAAGCTATACTTTGAAATGACTGAAAGGGTGGTTTTTTGAAAGCAAATGAGGGACATAATAGGTGGGATAGCTTGATTATAGAAGATTCAAATAAAGTGAGATTTGTGGAGGGAAAGAAAACATTGATTTGGTAGTAGCAGTAAAGCAGAACAAGGTGGACATGTAAACTACTGCTAGCTCTTGAAATATCTTTTAGAAAAATCAGTTTCCAAACCAGGGGTATGATGGTGATGGTCATTTTCAGTCAAATAAACCCCTGTCTCAGTACTCACTGATTTATACCCATATGTATTTCTGAACAATTTAGCCTGAGGCATTCTGTGAGAGCAGGGATCATGTTTGTTTTGTGGACTGTTAAATTCTTAGAACCTGACATACTGTCTTTTTAGTAAATAGAGTTTGACCTAAATTCATTGACTAAATTATAGACTGAGTTTCTTGTTTTTCTTATTTTGATTTTAATTTGAAAATTAAGAACAATGTACTTTTCCTATTTTCTAGCTTTATTTCTAAATTTTTTATATCCTATTACAGTATATGCTCATGTTTTGACACATTCTAATTACTGTCAAATTATAAATGCTATTAATATCTTTGATGGTTCATAATCTATTATTTGAAATTTAACACATTTCCCACTAAGTACATTCTGGGACATATTCATAATTAGTGCTTATTGACATAATTTCATCGTGATTTCAGTTTATGTGATCCAAATTTTCAAGTAAAACCTTAAGGGATTATCAAATTCCTCAATAACATTAGAAACTTGTATAAAATATGCTGAATTTTCAGAAATTTTTTTTGGAAAGACAATGTAATGGAAATAAAATTCTATTTAATGTGTCTTATTTTGGATAAAAACTTCTGTAAGTTATGTATTTATTGTTCTTTTTGTGTAAAAACACTAAAGTTCCTTTCCCAGAGTTTATTCACAGTCTTAATGTTGGCCACTGTGTTTATGTTGATTAGATTTGTATAATGCAGTGAGTTTAAATTCTCCTTCATTTTCCTCTCCGTACATCCTTCTTTCTTTGTTTTCTTCCTTCTTCATTAATTTTTAAAGATATACATCTCACACATTTTTCTTGGAGGAGTGGATAGTGACTGCCTCATTCTTAGCCCACTCAAATAGCTCAGCCTTGAAATTTAAAAAAATGAGTTACTAACATTATCTATTGTTTTTACGTAATAACAATATAAAGAAAACTTGCTATTTTCACATTTTAATACTGGTATTTTCCACATTTTGGGGTAATCGATACCTTGCTGATTTCTCATTACTTTAAAATATTTCCAGTAATAGTAACTATACAATTTTAATTCTAGCTCCTGTGCAAAATACACAGGGACTAATAAATTGTGCTTGAAGGAATAGTTGCATTAGTTTCATTCTGGATAAGATTTCCAGTCATTCTAAAGTTTTATAGACTGACCCAAAGATGCCTCAATGAAGGGAAAGAGTATATATAAACACATGTTTGCTCAGTCGCTCAGTTGTGTTCTGACTCTTTGCAGCCCCATGGACTATAGCCCACCAGGCTCCTCTGTCCATGGAGTTTTCCAGGTAAGAATACTTGAGCTTGTTGCCATTTCCTACTCTACGGGATCTTCCCAACTCAGGAATCAAACTCTTGTCTCTTGTCTCCTGCATTAGTAGGCAGATTCTTTACTACCGTGCTGCCCAGGTGTTGTGATTTCTTATTTCTTCTTCTGTATTCCTGATCGAGGTGAATGGCCCCATTCACCCACTGTCCACACCACAAGCCTCCCCCTGGCGCTGGTGTATACAGCTGCTATCCACTCAGCCACCAAATGCTGTGGGTATTGCCTCTAACCTCTTTCTAAAATCCATCTGCTGCTTTCCAGTCCTACAGTCAGTACCTTCATTTGGAATCTAAATATATTTCTTCCTTTGATTTCTGTACAGCCTCTTAAGTTAGTTATCTGCCACCCTCTCTTCCTTCTCCCATTATCATATCTCTCTTGCTTAGTATTCTGTGGGTATCATGATCTTCAATATAAAATCTATATTTGGACTTTTAATAAGACAAGCATCCCCTTTATAATCTGGTCCTTGGTTCATCAGCCCAAGCTAATCTTTGACACGCCTCCCACTGACACATTGAGCTCTTGTCATGCTGAGCCCTTTGTAGTTATTGTGCAGTCAACTTGCGCACACTGTCTCAAAGGCTGCCCCTCTGCCTGCCTTCTCCTAAACTTCCTCTTATTTACATGGGTAATGTGTCCTCACCCTTTAAGAATTTCCTGAAATTATCCCCTGATGTCCTAATCCCTTACCAGTCATCACTCTGGGCTACAGTGATCTTTGTAGTTATGTCATTTATCCCATGATATTGCCACTGAAAGTTTATGTCTGTTTCCCATCATGGGCTTAAGTGGCCCTGCAGAGGGCTTAGGGGAAGTAATCTGGTAGAAGGGGGCCAAGGAGACTTGTCTCTAAGATACATTGGCAGAGCA
Source organism: Cervus elaphus (assembly GCF_910594005.1). Classification (NCBI taxonomy): domain Eukaryota; kingdom Metazoa; phylum Chordata; class Mammalia; order Artiodactyla; family Cervidae; genus Cervus; species Cervus elaphus. The sequence goes on from NC_057840.1 coordinate 14,691,681, forward strand.
GTGTTTTATTTAGATCATATTTAGTTGAGATGGTTTTAGGGAAGCTCAGAGAGAATACTGGGGAAAGGCAAAGTATGAGGATCCTAAGCAATTCTTGGTAACACTGCTGATGTTTCCTCTACTATAGATGATCTCCTGGAAAACAGACTGCGCCTGTCATCTCTGTGTCCCCTGAGCATCGCATAATGTTGGGCAAATACATTGCATGCCTGGCACATAGTAGGTTCCTTACTATTAAGTGAATTGGGGATTCTAGATGCTATACATGAAACTTAATTGCTTTCAAAACATAATTTCCCTGTAGCATTGGAATCTATTGAAAATACATCCTTTTTTCCTCATGAGATATCTGATCACTGCTATTTGATTAAGATATGTGGACTCAAACAGGATTATCAAAGTGTTGCCATATATATGTAAATCACACATGAAAACTAGTCTAACATTCTGACCACTAATGGAGAGTTAGTGAAAGGAATCTCTTTGGCCAGTGCTTTTCTGGTGGAGGATTACATCAAAAATATTAATAGCCAGCTTTCTCCATTTTAAGCTGCCATTTTTCCCTAAGAGCTGCTACACATCAAGTATAGCTAAATTGCCTTTCTGAAATACGGGAACACAAGAGTATTGTCAGTAAAATGGTCTGTGTTGATTAGTTTGTCTTTGGGGTGCAGTCGATTCATCAGATGATGGAGATGCTGCTGGCGTTTCATGCGACCTGCCATGGTGCGCTGGCTTTATTGGCTTCCAAGCAGCATCGCTGACACAAATTGTCAGATTTTATGGGCAGTTTTAAACCTAATGAAATAGATCCTCTAGAAACTTCCCTTACTGTTTTAGCAGCTGTACTGTTTTAAAGAAAGGAACCAATGTATACAACACAGGATACTTCAGGACTGAAGTCATGGAAGATGGTGACAACATGCTTATTTTGTTCATGCACATACTGTCATTAAACTGTGCGATGGGATGCTGGTGTTGCCTTAGAGGCTGGTATTAATCTTCGTGGCAGAGCTTGCAGAATCCCTGCATGCCTTCACTGATGTAAGTGTCGCTGTCCATCTTTTTGATCATAAGATTACTCCTTTAGGATATAGGGGAATATAAGGCTGCCAACCTTTAAAAAAACATCCAAAGTTAGTAAAGGTAAAAGACGTTTGTTTTCTTCCAGTACTGAAAATCGAGTACAAAGTCACATAAGAATTGACATCCATCATCCAATTTCATCATAACTTTGGGAGAATGGAAATATTGTTAGTCTGATTATATCCATGAGAACTATAAGTTTTGCTTGTATTTGATCCTAGGTCTACAAGAACCCTAAGATGTTGCTTTAATTTGACTATATGGAGTCTCTTAACAAAGCAGTTGTTTATTAATTCTTGCTTTTTGTTAAACCTAGCTACAAAAACAAAAAATTCTATTTCCATAAGTAAAGGAATGCTGACAAAAATCTACATTCAAAGATAGCTAATCTTTTCATTTTTTTTCCTAGCTTTAAAATGTTCCCTAAATAGTGATAGAGTCAAGGTCTGTGTATTGCCAGGATCTTTGTCAGGGAACGATTACATTTTGGATAGAATCACTTGTAGGAATTTTCCAAATGATTCACACAGAATCAACTTAATCTTCTGGAAAACATTGTAGGGACTACAGATACACATTGTACCCAGGATGTAGAGTGCTTACTGCAGCGTGGTCTGTGAGTTTTCCATTGGCATGCATAACCCAAAGACCTAGGTAGAAGTGGCTGATTTTATCACTTCTACTGTAAAACAACTTCCTATAGGAGAATAGCTTCATTCCTATTAAACATGCCAGTATCTACCAACTACAATTAATTAAGAAAGACATACCATTGAAATCTCACTTGGTGGTGTTGAGGAAACTATCTTCTCCCTTGGATGTCTTTGGAGAGTACAGATGTTAACTCTTTAGTAAAAGAAAGACTCACTTAGTATAAAAATTGCTTATAAAATACTTGAGTCAGTGTAGAAATAAGTTAACTATCTTCCTACCCAGACCAAAATCTCTGAAGTGTTAGGAATTCTTTTTGCTTCCAAGCACTTTGGAGATAGTGAAAGTTTTTAAACACTAAAAATGGAATTTATTTTTCAAACTAGGATATAAAAGGATTCTTCACTTGTCAGAAGGATTCATCTTGAGGTTTTTTAATATTGATTTTTTTCCCCTAATGTATTCAGAGCTTGTAATTTTATTTTTCAAATTTCAGTTCACACAAATTTTCAAGAGTACCACAATTGCAGAAGATAAAGCATGCTGGTGTTACTTCTGTGTCATCGATAGTAAAAACTGAGTCTCCAAGTCTTGCTGAGAATCACAAAAACTCAAGAATAGAGTCCCCCAAATTTTGACTAATATTCCATAATTTCCTCTAATTGGGATAATTATTTTAAAAAGTCACAATGTACTCACTCCAGAAACCCAGGCTGGAGATAGACATTAAAATGAGTCTTCAGAAAAATGAAGAAATTTTTTGAAAAGCAGAGTCATTAGTTAAATATTTGACCTTTTGTGGCTTCTCAAATGTCCATTTTCAAAAAGGTAGAAGCAGTTAGAAGGAAAAGATATGAATGTAGATTCGGGGCCAGAGGACAGAAATAGTTTAAATTGCCTTAATATATGTTCACAGATTGCAAATGAGCACTTCTTAAGATTTAAACCCTTGAATATGATATCTCAGGCACTGAGTTTTTTATATATACAATGTGATTCTTACTGCCTTCCAGCTGCATTCCGATTTCAGAAAATGACCTTCCCTATAAGTTTTATATGTAACTCATAAAATGCATGACTCTGGAGAACAATTATCAATGACAGGGAGTATGCTTTCTTGATGATACGGTGGGGTCCTGTTTCCCACCTCTGTTTTTGAAGGGCATTAAGGTAAGATTAAAAATGCTCCAGTTGTTCTGCTTGCTCGACTGTAACAGTGAAGGAGACAAAACTGATTCTAGATTCTGGCGCAGTGTTTCAGGGTTATTCGGCTGCACCTGTGGGCCAGCAGCTGTTGGGGATTATTGCAAGTTTCTTTGTTAGGAACAATGTAGCAACAGTAATAAATCAGATTTAAACTGGTTATTGAATTGGTTTGTTTAAAAGGTTTAAACATCATTTTATAATCAAAGATGTTAATTCTAAATTGTGAACTCTAAAGAACCTGCATATATCTTGGGGCCAAGTTATATTTTCTAAATCTGGGTAATAATGGACCATACGTGTACTAAAGCCAGGACAATTTTCTCCCAGAAATATAGCAACATTGAAAGTATCCCTATCAAACACTCCTGAAAAGATGGGAAAGTTACAATATTCCTTTAATTTGTTTTTTCTTTTTGGTTCAGGTGAAATGGAGGATACAGCTCTGATAATTAGAATTTTTGTATGGCAAATGCTCACATACATAGTGGATTTGAGGAAATCAATTTTCACTAATTTAGAAACTTCTCTCAAGAGAGAAGGGATTTAAAAACTTTCATGATCTATTTAAATTCAACATACCTTTCTCCTATTTCAAATAGGGAAAAGTGACTCTAAGGTCATAATGTGGAATTGACTTCTCACTTCCTAGTATATTATGACATTTCACATTAAGGCAAAATAGGAAAAACATTCACGGGTGAAGATGGAGGAGGCAAATGTAGTTTCTTTATTTTTCATGGTGATAGATATTTTATGCAATCCATCATTCCTGGTTCTCTAAATATGTATTTTCCCTAACTTAGAGTCTCAGAACTTTTGGAAGATGTTTTAGTAGTTCTGCTGGGATGGTGAATGGTCTAGAGCTAAAGCAAGTGTCATATGACTTTTTATTTAATGTATTTGTTTCCTAGTCTATGACTTTATCTCTGCATACATGTACATCCATATGCCAAAAATTCATGTTTGTTTTTTCATATTCAAATTTTATTAGTGAGAAAAGCAGATTTATTCCTAATTCTATTTACCTGTGTGGACAATAGCCCACCTCGCTCATTTTACTTTGCAAACCCACTTGCTTTTCTTCTTCTCTTTCTTTTCATTCTTCACTAATAGACCCTTCAGCTCTAAGGCCAGACATCCAGGACTACTTTCCTAGGAGTAATCGAAATTAAACTCATACATCATTTTGGTGGCAAACTTGGCAGTCACCAGTCATTTATAAAATCAGGTCCCTGCTCTTTTGGTAACTGGTGTTAAGAAATGCTCCCCCAGCTCCTTCTGTGGAGAAAAGAGCTCTGCTGATTGTTCTCTTAGGAAGCCTTAACCCACCCCTACATCTTTGCACATTTATGAAATTACTGTGAGCTGTCTTTTCAAGTATTTATGTAATTAAGTTAGGATACACCTAACAGAGAGAAGTTGCTCTTACTCTGTGCCCAGGTGGTTCATCCATCTTTGTGTCTTTCCGAGCATCAAAGGTGGCAGTCATGTGCCTGGTATCAAGACTGAGCAAAGAAAAGACCTTCACGAAGATACACTCTTGAAATCTGTTCTGAGAACACCTGTTTTTCCTACTGTTGTTTACTTCACTTTCAGGGTCAGGAGGAAAGCTTTTCAACAAATCTGGCTCATTTATAAAACTATTTTTGGTAGTTTTTTTTTTTTTAAACATGTTCCTGGTAATTCATTTTAAATGGTAAAGGGAGGGGATAATGAGTAGATAGAATTCTAAATGCACTGAGACTCTTTTATCATTCTGGTTTTTTTTCCTGTAAATTTTATCTAACATGCAAAAGTTGTAAAAGTGAGTAGGTTTAAAGTTGAATACAGAAAATTTATTTAATGAGGGCAGGACAGTACTGAGTTCCTAGACAGACTATGGCTTATGTTCTCCCTTTATTTCCTCCAACCCAGGACCCTACTGTAGACTTTCAAGGCTAATTTTAGTCATTTCATGCAATACCATACTGTACCTTGTCTTTCTGCAAAGCAAAGATAATATTGTAGTTCAAAACTCGGCCATCCACAACCCTTAGATAATGTGTTCTTACTATTTCTCAGTAGGCGACATTTAAAATTTCTTTACCTAGATTTTGCTCTTATTTGAAATTCTCATACACAGAATATAGATGATAAATTTACTGATTTTTGTAACTCATTTACTATTAGTATAGTTATAGCTCTGATATAATACAATAACATTATGCACTGTTAATCTGTTTAAAACTATCTCTCTCAGCAAATAACTCCAGTCTCCAGGACTATTGCCCCCCTTAAATTGTTTCCTTAAAACTGCTATAATTTGGAATTAAAATGATTAAAATTGTTATAATTATTTATGAAGAAAATAATTTATCCATTTTCCTATAGATAAAATGCATACTTATTTTGGATATTAATAATATTTTGTTCATTTTTGGCATGCTTCCTTCTTAGATATCACTGGAAATAGTTATCATTTTTACATGTCTCTCAAAATCATTTCATTTTCATTAATGATCATGGGTTTTTGTCTTAGTGAAAAGATACTGTGAAAAAGATGCTTGCTCACTGAAGGACAAGAATAATATTGTATTTCTTTTTTCTGGTTCACCAAGGTGGTGGTTCATAAAGAATAAATAATGTTCCATTGACAATTCTAGTTATGTTATTTTAGTTTATTAAATAAATTAAAGCACAATGGAAAGAAGATCATTTTCAAACCTGCTGTGCTTGGCTCAAAAACTGATTATGTTTTTGTCTGTGGGATATAGATTTTAAAGGCTTTATTTAGAGTCAGTGGCAAATGCACCACTCATATGTGATAATATATAAAATGTTTACCTTAAGTAGGAAGGTGAACATATAAAATGTTTACCTTAAGTATGCTGTAATGTCCCCTTCTCCTTCAACATAATCATATTACAAATTTCCATCTCTTCTTGAAGTATTATCTATAGCTATCAGACTATGTTATGAAACTCACTTTTAAAAATGAAGCTAAGTATGTCCAAATATCACTAGTCTTTCAACCTTTTTTTATGTTCTTAGTTTTATTAAGTTTTTAAATATGTAGACTGATAGTATAACAAATGACCAAATAGTTTTTAAGGTGATCAGGGAAGACCTAGTAAAATAATCCAGAGTTGCAAGTTATAGGAACCAGTAGAAAGCTGGTATGACTGGAGCATTGAGGGTATGGGTTAGAGAAATAGAATGTTCCTATTCTAGAAAGAAATGTCCAGAGAAGTGAAGAGGGCTAGAGTATATAGGGCTTTGTAAGCCAAGAGAGACATTTGCATTTTATTCTAAATAGATTATAAGTAGAGATGTGTATTATTTCTGACATCTTTTAGAAATATTTCTGTTGCTGCCATATGGAGAACTTATCATTAGGATGCAGAAGCTGAAGTAGGGAGACCAGCTAGGATGCTGAGGGAACCCAGATATGAGGGTGGCTTATGTAGGGTGGATTTCATGGAAATGAGAAAAAACAGATGTATATGGGATACTTTAGCAGGCAGAATGAACAGTACTTACTGCTGAATTGGATGTAGGTGATAAGAGGAAAAGGATAAAGTTCAATTAAGGTAGTTAGGGAAGGGAAATCAAGGATAGATCCTGATTTTCATCTGGAGCAATTACACAGATAAGGATGCCATTGAAAGTGCTGGAATAGATTGGGAGGAGAGTAAGATTTTAGGGAGGAAAGGCTGGGGAATAGAGAGTTGAATTTGAGACATCTTTTAGACATCAAAATAGAGCAAGATTTCCTTGAGAAAGTGGGAGAGGTTGTAATACAGACTTTACAGACCACATGTGGAGAGGTTGGTCTTTGATAAGAAGAGTATTGTTTCCTCTGTAGCAACAGTGGTATGAACATGGGAGGACTGTCTCGTTGCTTCTTATTTCTTGAAGGGATGTGAGGCAAGACCAACATTGGAAACTGAGTCAGAGGAGAATGGAGTCTAGTGCACTTGAGGAGAAAGATGATATGGATCCCTCAGCTATGCCTTTTCTGGTCCTCTTACTTTGTAACCAGGGCTTCCCTTGTGGCTCAGCTGGTGAAGAATCAACCTGGAATGCAGGAGACCTGGGTTTGATCCCTGGGTTGGGAAGATCCCCTGGAGAAGGGAAAGGCTATCCACTCTAGTATTTTGGCCTGGAGAATTCCATGGACTGTATAGTCCTTGGGGTCGCAAAGAGTCAGACACGACTGAGCGATTTTCAGTTTCACTTTACTTTGTAACCTATGTACTTTTCACATTTGTCTGAACTATCTAGCAAAATCAGGAGCTAGGTGCATCCCCTTTACACTTTTACCACTTCAGTAGGCAGGTCTGGTTTTAGGTGCAACATCTTTTGGTTCATTATTCATTCATGCACAAACATTCATTGTTTCAACTTATTGAGTACCAGACATCACATTTAATCATTCTAACTTCAAGTTTTTCATCATTACATCATCTAGATTTCAGCTGTATCAGAAGAATTCATATAAAACCTGCCTTCAGATGGCTCTTTAGTGTTACTAAGATTCCCTGAAGTTGTGTTTTCTGAGTACAAAGCAGAAGAAATACACCATTTATCCTGTGCACGCTTTCTAGATATTTGACTATGGAAGAATTATTTAACTTCCCATATTTAAAACAAAGAATATAAAATCTACCTAGTAAGCAGATAACATAAATATGAACAAGTAAGGACATAAGGATACTATGAAATAGTGTGTGTGTGTGTGCTGAATCGTGTCCGACTCCTTGCGACTCCATGGACTGTAGCCCACCCGGCTCCTTTATCCATGGGATTCTCCAGGCAAGGATATTGGAGTGGGTTTCCCATTTCTTTCTCCAATATGAAATAATAAGCATTCAATGTTGTCATTAGACTCTAACCAATAATGAATATATCAGGTATTATATTCTGATTTTAGTATATGTGCTGCCGAAGCGAGCACACAGGTATTATATTCTGTTAGGAAGAATTATCAAGCCTTAATGCTTTGAAACATAACTAAGGAATCTCTTCAAATGATAAATAAAATTTACTCCAAGGTAACTGATTAATGCTTTTCAAAATAGCTGAGAACACTCTTGTCTGAGATTGAACTCAGTATAGACCATTCATCATTAAAAATGTAAAAATAGTCACTAAATGATACTAATTTAGAGGTTAAAAACTGAGTATAATCTTATTTGGAGACACATGTCAAGTACGGATATTAAGGAGAAGTTATCTGAGTTAAGCATATCAAATCTCCGGAGATTCCCCCCTTTCCGTTAAAAACACATGTATAAGTTTAGGCTGATCAGGATTGTCACTGTGGTCTTTACTGTGAGATCATGAATATCATGTGTAAATGTAAGAAGCATTGGTGACAAATGAGAGGCAGAAAGGGGGAGGAGGCTTGTGAACCCCTAAGGAAAAGGAAACAGCATCTCAGCCACTTTTGCTTCTCCCTAGTTTATCTTTATTATAGATTATAAAGATACTTTTTTAAAAATATTTTGTTTAGTGTAATATTGTTCACAAGTATTTCACCATGAAATTGCAACCCACTCCTGTATTCTTGCCTGGAAAATCCCATGGATGGAGAAGCCTGGTAGGCTACAGTCCATGGGGTCGCAAAGAGTTGGACACGACTGAGTGACTTCACTTTCAGTTTGACTTTCATTGCACCATGGAAAGTACTGAACATTTTAAATGTATATAAACACACCATCTTTGATAATTAATTTTATTGACCATATTCTTGTCAACTCTAACTTTATTAAGAAATTTAATACCCTAACACTCCAGAATTTTAAACTTGTTCTAGTTTTTTAAAATTTTTGTATGACTATGAAAGGAAGGCATTTCTTTAAATAAATATACTTTTCCTCATTGTTCCTAATGAAAAGATCTATTTTATGTCGTCTGCATAAGAAAATGGAAATGATGCACAAAAATACAGCTTTTTATCTTGCAAGTTGTTTATGCATCTTGGGTTTGCTTATTTTTGCAATAGTATGCATTTTAAAAATCACCATTTGTATTTTGTATTCTAGCTTTTGACTGTAGTGTAAATTTGGACTGAAGACAATGGAAACTAGATGTACAATATATAAGCTTACTTCCAACCGAGAAAAACCACCACTCTTGCCTGTACTTCAATCAGCAGGAGATTTTCTTTGTTTAGAAGAACCAGGTCCTGTCATCTGCATAGAATACAATTTTGACAGAAAAATTTTCTTTTACCCTTTGTGGCTTAAATGTTGAATGCCACAGAAGCTCTGTCTAGCTGAAAAACAGTTTAAACTATCATCTATGATGATGGATAACAATAAAACCAAGTAAAATTTTAAATTACTATGTATAATAGAACAAGAACCATTATCTGAATAACAAACAGAGCCAAAATTTTCTCTAAGATTCAGATTAGACATAAAAACATTTTAAAAACAGGTATGCAGGTATGTAGTATAAACCACTTTGGAAAACTCATTGGCATTATTTACTGAAGGTAATAAATAATACTCTGTGAAGCTATAATTCAACTTGTAGGCAAATAATCAAGAGAAATGTGTACTCCAAACACACATTCCAAAATGCTTATAACAGGGCTATTAATAATGTCTAACACTAGAACTAACCAATGACATATATATTAGTGTGGATAAATATTTTTGGCATAATTATGTAAGGAATGCTTCCCTTGTGGCTCAGCTGGTAAAGAATCCGCCCACAATGTGGAAGACCTGGGTTTGATTCCTGGACTGGGAAGATCCCCTGGAGAAGGGAAAGGCTACCCACTCCAGTTATTCTGGCCTGGAGAATTCCATGGACTGTATAGTCCAAGGGGTGGCAAACAGTCAGACACAATTGAGCAACTTTCACTGACACACATGTAAGGAATACTCCTCAGTTCAGTTCAGTCACTCAGTCGTGTCCAACTCTTTGGGACCCCATGGAGTGCAGTGTGGCAGGCCTCCCTGTCCATCACCAACTCCTGGAGTTTACTCAAACTCATGTCCATTGAGTCGGTCATGCCATCCAACCATCTCATCCTCTGTTGTCCCCTTCTCCTCCTGCCTTCAATCTTTCCCAGCATCAGGGTCTTTTCGAATGAGTCAGCTCTTTGCATCAGGTGGCCAAAGTACTGGAGTTTCAGCTTCAACATCAGTCCTTCCAATGAACACCCAGGACTGATATCCTTTAGGATGGATTGGTTGGATCTCCTTGCAACCAAGAGACTCTCAAGAGTCTTCTCCAACACCACAGTTCAAAAGCATCAATTCTTCTGTGCTCAGCTTTCTTCACAGTCCAACTCTCACATCCATGCATGACCACTGGAAAAACCATAGCCTTGACCAGACGGACCTTTGTTGACAAAGCAATCTCTCTGCTTTTTAATATGCTGTCTAGGCTGGTCATGACTTTCCTTCCAAGGAGTAAGCGTCTTTTAATTTCATGGCTGCAATCACCATCTGCAGTGATTTTGGAGCCCAGAAAAATAGTCTGCCACTGTTTCCACTGTTTCCCCTTCTATTTGCCATGAAATGATGGGACTGGATGCCATGATCTTAGTTTTCTGAATGTTGAGTTTTAAGCCAACTTTCTCACTCTCCTCTTCCACTGTCTTCAAGTTTATACATGTATAATGGGCTTCCCTGGTGGCTCAGACAGTAAAGGATCTGCCTGCAATGCAGGAGATCCAGGTTCAATCCCTTGGTTGGGAAGATTCCCTGGAGAAGGAGACAGCTACCCACTCCATTATTCTTTTCTGGAGAATTACATGAACACCAGAGCCTGGCAAGCTATAGTCTATGGGGTTGCAAAGAGTCAGACATGACTGAGGATATATATAAATATATAAAATGCATAGCATTTGTAATATATAATATGTTGGTATGTTGTTGTTGTTCAGTCATTAAGTCACGTCTGACTCTTTATGACCCTATGGATTGCATCTCACCAAAGTTCCCTGTCCTTCATTATCTCCAGAGATTGCTCGTCCATTGAATTGGTGATGCCATCCAACCATCTCATCCTCTATCGTTCCCTTTTCTTCCTGTCCTCAATCTTTCCTAGCATCAGGGTCTTTTCCGATGAGTCGACTCTCATTGGAATGTTGAAATGTAGCATGTACTAATTTTAACAATGCTTTAAAAAGAAAAAAAAATAAGGATATAAAAAAAATTTCATTTTCTTTTCATTAGAGATAATTCAATTATGCACAAGTTGTGTATATAGTAGGTATATATAGTAGGTATATAGTAGGTGTATATGTGTAAATAAGCAATTCAACAACCCCATTTAGATTTTCTGATGGACCACAAAATAGAACTTAGTTACATTTTTTAATCACTGAAAATTAAAGAAAAAATGTTTTTTTTTCTTAAGTCTTCAAGTACTTTAAACAAATTTAACATGATTTAATATTAGTTTAAAGGTTTATAACTCAGAATCTGTTAAATTTATCTCAATTTTCATTAAGTTCAACAAGTCACTTTAATTTTAACTAAAACATTTTATTTTGCTCCTACTCCATGTGAGGCACTATGGTTTTTATATAATAAATGTTCCTATTATGGCATTCCAGTTAGAAAATTTTGTGCATAAGAGTACTGTTGATTTCAGCAAGTGAGTATATATATGTGCATCTATGGATTTGTCACCTGCTGATCAAAAAGTACACTATGAAAAGTAGAAGATCTGTGTAAACATGCTTGGCATCTTGCAACTCAATTTGGTAACATAAAGTCTAAGAAAATTTTATTATTCAAATGCATAATGTATTACTAAAAATACATTCATAATCCCTTGGGGTGCATTATGTAAGAGGATGATAAAGATGGTACTGAGCTGCTATTTTCTAGGCAGTCATGTGCCGGGAACTTAGTGCTGGGGTTGATAATATACATGATACCTATATTTCCAGAAAGAATTAATTTAAGCAAGGATTTTTTTTTTCTGTTTTCCAAATTTGTCAAGTGATTTTCCTAAAACCATTATTTCCTTTATCTTTGAAAGAGAAAATTGTTCATTTTTAAAGAAGAATGCCATCCTTGAATAGTTATCGTCCTGGATCTTTAAAAATTCTTTTAAAAAGTTAGCATTAAGGAAGAACAAAAGCAAATGTAGTTATCTTACCTTAGACCTTATAGATCTAATACATGCACAGAAATATCTAATATCCTGAAACTAGCAGTTTTATTAACTGATAACATCTTTTTCCATTGCATAATTTAAAAAATTTAGAGGGATGTTCCTGTCTACTTTGTATGGGAAAAAATAGATTGAGAATATTTCTTTGTCAAATCTCTTTGCCTTGGAGCAAGAATGAATGAGTGTGTTGGACACTGTAAAGTGTTTTTGTTATTTCAAGTTAGAGTTGATTGTGAAATAATAGTGTCACACTGAATAACAGATTTCTTTTCAGAAACAATAATTATTTTAGAAAAGGACCTACTCAAAGAAAGCATGTGATGGATGATCTTTTATGTAGCTTTAAGAAGCATAATTGTTGTTATTATTGTTCAGTAGCTAAATCATGTCCTAATCTTAAAAATTTCTATTATCTTGTCCTAATCTTTTTATAAGCTTCTATTCATATTTTTCAATTTGTCAACTTTATATCCTTTCAATTGATATTCTGTTTTTGTAAGTCACAACTTAGCTTTCTTACACACCATCTTTCTGGCCCGTTTGTTGTTTAGTTGCTGAGTTGTTGCCGACTCTGAAATCCCACGGACTGTAACTAGCCAGGCTTCCTTGTCCTTCATTATCTCCCGGTGGTGGCTTTGTCGTTAAGTCATGTCCGACTCTTGCGATCCCACGGACTGTAGCCCTCCAGAGTCCTAGGCAAGAATACTAGAGTGGGTTGTCATGTCCTTCTCCAGGGAATCTTTCCGACCCAACGATCAAACTCAGGTCTCCTGCATTGCAGGCAGATTTTTTACCCACTGAGCTACAAGGAAAGCTACTCTCTCCGAGTTGGCTCCAATTCATGTCCATTGAGTCAGTAATACTGTCTAACCATCTCATCCTCTGCTGCCCCCGTCTTTTGCCTTCCATCTTTCCCAGCATCAGGGTCTTTTCTAATGAGTTATCTCTTTGCATCAGTTGGCCAAAGTATTGGAGCTTCAGCTTCAGTCTTTCCAATGAATATTCAGAGGTGATTTCCTTTAAGACTGACTGGTTTGATCTCCTTGCTCTCGGAGGGACTGTCAAGAGTCTTCCCCAGCACCACAATTCAAAAGCATCAATTCTTCAGCACTCAGCCTTCTTTATGGTCCAACTCTCCCATCCATACATAGCTTTACTATACGAACCTTTGTTGGCAAAGTGATGACTCTCTTTTTAATACACTATATTTGTCATAGCTTTTCTCCCAAGGAGCCAGCATCTTTTAATTTCGTGACTGCAGTCACCATCCACAGTTACCTCATTATTTTATTTAATATCTTTTTATGATGTATCTTAAATAGCTTTTATGATGTAAATATGGTTCAGTTTTAAAATATCAATAATTCTGTTTACATGCCTGATCTTGAGAGTTAGTTTTTATTTGTTTGTGTTTCCTGGGTTTCTAATTCTTCTACTTCTTGTACTGTTTGCAGGTATATTGTTCTATCTCTCAAAAATATGTAATACATTAGTTTGTTTCTAAGTATTCCTACTTTTCTTTAGATCTCTTTGCCCAGAGTCCTCTGTATTTTGCCTGAACTTGAATTCATTACTCCCTAGTGTTCTGTAATGTTTTCCTATATTAAATTCACTTTGTCTCGGAATTCACACCTTCCTCTTTCTTGGTTTATTTTCTCATTTTGCTGGAGTACATCTTCAAATCGTTTCTGAAGAAATGTTGCATGGACACTAAACTTTCTGAGTCCTTCTAATAAAGTTTAAATCATTATATTATATAAAATTTCAAGTCTGGGTAATTTATCTGTTTTTTCTTAATAGAATTCCTTCCATCTAGTTTCTTCATTGTATCTTTTTGAAGTTCCTTTTCTTCAAACTTTACCTTTTTGTATTGATTTTCTATTTCATCTTTCTCCTATTTTTAATCTATTTTCTTTTGTTTTTCTTTTATAGGCAGTGCATTCATATCTGTCTTCAAAAGTTGTATTGAAACTTTATTTTAGAAATAATTGTAATATTCCTTTTTCACCTTATTCTTTTTCTCCTTTCAAATCTCTCCAAGAATATTAATTAGATGTTTCTTTAAAAAATAAAGTATTATCAGTCCTTGTTTAATCTATCTTCCAGTTTTTTTCCTGCTTAATCTTGGTTCTTCTTTTCTATGAAGTACTCTTTACTAAAAAATCTGCATATCTTTATTCCTTATTAATATTTTGCTGTAAGATGATCTGCTTGAGGAGCTAATTGAGAGAGCTGAGACCCTGGGCTATAAGGGCAGGACATCAGGGTGATTAAACAGGGTATCAGGTTCTTCTGCAGGGGACAGTGTCAAATGCAAGAAAATGATTGTTTTCCTGTGGGATTGCATCATTTCCCCAGGAGGTAACCTTCATTCTTTTTCCTGGGGGAAAAGTAGCTACAGTTATTTGGAGCCACAGCTGATCTTGGCTGCAAATAGAAGTGTTCACCTATAGAGAAATGTTTTCATTACTTGTGTCCAATTACACCTCTTAATAGCATCACATCTTATGAATAACTTTTATTTCACATAACTGATTCATCGAAGAACATTTCATAACTTGAATACCCTAGTAACTCTTTGAAGTTTCTCCCTTTTGGATTCAAACTTCAGTGTGTAGTAGGCTTAACTCTTAGTGTTTGCAAAAAATCCCAGTTTTTGAACTATAGTCCACTTAATAATGTGGCGCCCTGGTTGCTAAATTATAGTATCTCATGCAATGAACAAAATATTGAGTTGTTTAGCACATTATATCACTTATTTCAAAATATTTTATCTATAAGTTGACTGCTCTATCATGTTGAGTTTTCTTCATACAAAAATTAACAAAGGCAAATTATTCTGAAATTGCATTTTCATTGATTTCAAGTAAATTATAAACTGAGAATTAGATGCGTGCTATATGTAACATAGCTTATTTCTTAAAATTATATGGTAAGTGCACATAATTCTGGAAATAAAAATGTTCAAGTGCTACTTGGTATAAAGGGGTGAAATGGGAGTCCCACTGGAATACCAGCAGCTTTTAACATGGGACCTGTGGTTCCCACCTTCCTGTCCCTGTCAGTGCTTATCTTTTGGCTAGCTTTCTGTGGTGTTTTTCTTTCTTGAGTTTATAAACTGGTTGATAAAGTTATTATTGCATTATAGTATACTTTCAGAAAAGCACACGTGTTATAAGTGTATCTTTTGCAAACTGAACACATCCATGGAGCTTGTACTTGGACAAAGAAATAGAGTATACAGCAGGCAGCATGCCCCTTGTATCCCCTCAGAATCAATGTCCAAGTGCTAAGATACTCTATCCTGTTATTTTGTCATTTTTTTTCCATTTGCTACACACACAGACACACACATACATATAGTGTATTTACTTCTGTAGCCATAAGAATTAGCAGCAGTTTGGGAGAGAAAAGGGAAGAGAAAGAATGCCCTGAGCATCCTTTTGAATAGCTCAGACAAGAACAGGTGTTATTATCCCAGGAGGAAGCTGGAAGTGACTTTTTTTGTAATTGGAAGTGTGTCCTGCCCTGATAAGAACTTGTGGATCAGGAAACAAGAGGCTGGTAAATAGCCAAAGGGAAGAAAGCCAGAAGAGCTTGCTGTGTTCCTCCACTTAAATATATGTCATTTCTTTAGAGATTGCAGGTTTTACAAAAAGATAGGGACTAATTTGGGATGCTACTTACCTCTGTTTCCAAAAGAAAAAGACTCCTCTAAAATATGATTTTAAGTAGGCCATGGACCAAAAGTAGGCCATAAGGCTTGTCAGGCAGCTTTATGAACTTCATGGTTCCAGGAAATTTCCTCCATTGGAGAGTTCCCTCAGTGTTTTACATAATATTAGAAAGAAAAGCAGCAATGAAAACTCAGCCACGCTAGTAAATGCCTCCCCAGCAGGACATCACGGGCAGTAGCACCGAGGCACTCACTGCTGCTCTTAGTTGGTTAGATGGTTTGTACTGGATATTTGCTTAATTCTTGCCTTGTTGATTTTCCATATTTAAATAAAACTTTGCAAGGCCAGGAAGCTTTAAGATACTGTACATTTTTGAGGATTTTAAAGCTGAGATCCTATTGATATTTTACTTTACCTAAAAGGAATGTTATAATGCTGCACATTTCCACTTATTCTACATTTTTGCTTATTCTTGAAACTCACCAGAAATTCTGCCTATGGACAAACTCTCACTGTGTATTAATCAGGACAAGAACTCATTTACTCTCAAGTGTTCAGCGCGGTACATGTTATAAATTCACTCTCAGTGGCAAAATTTTCTTGGTGCTTAAGATATTGTATTATTATCACTTTTAGCCAAGACATTTAGCAAAAATAGCACTTTGACATCAATGTCAGCATGTTCTTAGATTTTTATAAATGCAGACAAAATTGATAGATGTAAGAAGAGTGTCCACAAAGAAGTATCATACTTCAAAAACTTTTCCTAGGGTAACTCAACAGTTGTAGACTTCTCCCTTCAGTAATAAGAAAAAAGTGTTGATAACTAAAAAAACAAAAAAAGCCCCAATAACTTCAAACTACTCTTGTACTTAAAAGTATTGTGAGTTTTAAACAAATGGGACCTAATTAAACTTAAAAGCTTTTGCACAACAAAGGAAACTATAAGCAAGGTGAAAAGACAGCCCTCAGATTGGGAGAAAATAATAGCAAATGAAGAAACAGACAAAGGATTAATCTCAAAAATATACAAGCAACTCCTGCCTCTCAATTCCAGAAAAATAAATGACCCAATCAAAAAATGGGCCAAAGAACTAAACAGACATTTCTCCAAAGAAGACATACAGATGGCTAACAAACACATGAAGAGATGCTCCACATCACTCATTATCAGAGAAATGCAAATCAAAACCACAATGAGGTACCATTACACGCCAGTCAGGATGGCTGCTATCCAAAAGTCTACAAGCAATAAATGCTGGAGAGGGTGTGGAGAAAAGGGAACCCTCTTACACTGTTGGTGGGAATGCAAACTAGTACAGCCGCTATGGAGAACAGTGTGGAGATTTCTTAAAAAACTGGAAATAGAACTGCCATATGACCCAGCAATCCCACTCCTGGGCATACACACTGAGGAAACCAGATCTGAAAGAGACACGTGCACCCCAATGTTCATCGCAGCACTGTTTATAATAGCCAGGACATGGAAGCAACCTAGATGCCCATCAGCAGACGAATGGATAAGGAAGCCGTGGTACATATACACCATGGAATATTATTCAGCCATTAAAAAGAATTCATTTGAATCAGTTCTAATGAGATGGATGAAACTGGAGCCCATCATACAGAGTGAAGTAAGCCATAAAGATAAAGACCAATACAGTATACTAACGCATATATATGGAATTTAGAAAGATGGTAATGATAACCCTATACGCAAAACAGAAAAAGAGACACAGATGTACAGAACAGACCTTTGGACTCTGTGGGAGAATGTGAGGGTGGGATGTTTCGAGAGAACAGCATCAAAACATGTATATTATCTAGAGTGAAACAGATCACCAGCCCAGGCTGGATGCATGAGACAAGTGCTCGGGCCTGGTGCACTGGGAAGACCCAGAGGGATTGGGTAGAGAGGGAGGTGGGAGTGGGGATCGGGATGGGGATTACATGTAAATCCATGGCTGATTCCTGTCAATGTATAACAAAAACCACTACAAGATTGTAAAGTAATTAGCCTCCAACTAATAAAAATAAATGGGGAAAAAAAAAGTATTGTGAGTTTTAAAATTGTTTAGTGTTTCCAGTTTAGATATTTAGAAACACTATTTACATCTACATGCCAACATTGAGTCACACCTTGGATTTGAATATTCCCCATAATCTGATCCCATTATTTTTTTTCTTCTCTCTTAGTTTTCCTTTTGATATATTACTCTATTTCTTTTCCTTCAGCATTTCATTTGCTTAAATGTTTCCCTTTTAAAAGATAAACAAGTAAGCCAGAAAGATAAAGACCAATACAGTATACTAATGCATATATATGGAATTTAAAAAGATGGTAATGATAACCCAATATGCAAAACAGAAAAAGAGACACAGATGTACAGAACAGACTTTTGGACTCTATGGGAGAAGGCGAGGGTGGGATGTTCTGAGAGAATAGCATTGAAACAAGTATACTGTCAAGAGTGAAACAGATCACCAGCCCAGGTTGGATGCATGAGACAAGTGCTCGGGGCTGGTGCACTGGGAAGACCCAGAGGGATGGGGTGGGGAGGGAGGCGGGAGGGAGGATTGGGATGGGGAATACATGTAAATCCATGGCTGATTCTTGTCAATGTATGGCAAAAACCACTACAATATTGTTAAGTAATTAGCCTCCAACTAATAAAAATAAATGAAAAAAAAAAAAGAAAGTGAAAAAAAAACAAAAGCATTTAAATTAAAAAATAAATAAATAAAACATAAAAAAATTATACACTATCCCCTGCATCTGTCTCCATACGTGCTCTCTCATATCCATCCACTCTTTGACTGATGTAGTCTACATTCTTTCCATCTCTCTATAAAGCAGCTCTCATTAAACTCACCAGTAAGGGCATTAGTATCTGAAGAGTGAAGTTTTTTATTTTCCCTGAATTCTTTGTGACATTTAACCTATCTAAGCACGCCCTCTTTCTTAGAGAACTCGCTTCCATTGACTTCAGAGATGACAGTTTCTTTCACCTCTGTAGGGTCTTCTGTGTAATCTTTACATACAACTGTTTTTCTGAATTCCATCTTTGTTTGTTTTTTTTCAGTTCCACAGAATTTCTCTGTATATCTGCAAACATTTTCTTGGCTTCCATTCCAAGTGTATATTGGAGATTCTTAGGTCTAGACCCTCAACCTTATCTGTCATTCTTTCATGGATGCCAGCAAAGAAACTTGGGGGATCACCCTTGAGCCCCTTCTCAAGGGGAAGGGAAGGGGATCACTTCTCTTATACCCCTATTTAAGCAATTACCCCTCTCATTAATGTTACTTTCTTAATATCTCTTGAATTGTTGGTTTTTGTCTCAACATACTATTGTCAGTATCCTTCAGACATGATTATATTCCTCCTGCATTGCTAGAATGGCAGTCCACTTTGCTTTCTTGTCCCCAGTCTTGCCAACCCCATTCAGTCTATTGCTTTCGTCTCTATCTTTTTTAACATTTATCATATCACATATCAATTTTTAGTATGTATTTGATTTTACTTATTCACTTATAAGTCATGTTCTTTGTTAGCTTACTAGGTATCAATTTTATATCAACATTATTTTTGTCTTTGTCATTCAATCCATATCATAGTACTTGCTATAAATACTTAAAAATACATTTTTTTGGTAAATAGTTAGGTGAATGGAGCTTCCCAGGTGACACAGTAGTAAAGAATCTGCCTGCCAATGCAGGAATGCCGGAGACACTAGAGATGTAGGCCCGATCCCTGAGTTATGAAGATTGCATGGAGTAGAAAATGACAACCTGCTCCAGTATTCTTCCCTGGAAAATCCTATGTACAGAGGAGCCTGGTGGGCTACAGTTCATGGGGTCAAAAGAGTCGGACACAACTGAGTGACTGATCACACGCACACTGAGATAGTGAGTAAATACAGTCTCACTGCTCCAAAGCTAGTTGATAATGAACACGTAAGTAGTGGGGCATGGATACGAGCTAGTCACTGAAATGGGAAACGTCATTCAGTAGCTGTTTTAGCAACAATCTGGGAGAAGTTCTTTTTCTCTTCCTTGCATCTGTGAAAGCTGACTGTGTTGAAAGCAGGGTTATTCATACATTTAATATAGAACTTAAATATAATTCAATGCTGAATCTACTTAAGTATTTATTATATAGAGAGTATATAAATGAAATCATGTGAAAAAATTTAGGAAGTATGATTAACTTATTTTCTAATTTCTAGAATAGTATGCCCAAGGAATGGGTTCAATCCAATTATTGTGTAGATAAAGATTTATTTAACTAAATTGACATTATGTCATGATGTTAGTGGTATGTCCAAATGTCTTTCCATTTCTTGATTATGCAGAAATGTGCTTAAAGTTGGTCAAAATAAAAGGTTAAGTGCCACAAGAAATAACTTCTTTTAACTTTAGAAAATATAAAAATTAATTTAGTACTAAATATTTTGGGGATCACAGTGTATAGAAAATAATTTTGCAGTGAGAAAAATTACATGTAGTATGTCCATATCTGACTGAATTTATTAAATCTATTAGTTTGAGTCATTGGGAAAAGAGAGAATTGAGGTATTATAAAATGTAAAAAATTAGATGAAATGTATATATTTCTACTATTTTTGCATAAATTAGACTTTCTGGTGCCAATTAGGAACACCTCCCTGCCCCCGTAGCTTGTTATCTTTAGCAAGTAAATTTCTGAGAAAAGTGCAAATATTCATATACATTGTTTTTACATTTAAAAGAATATATAGACAGACAGTGCTACCGTTTAAAAACTTAAATGCTTAAATCATGAATTTTGTTTTATTAAAGTTTTTTTTAAAAAATAGTGATCTGACAATAGTTATTGCTCTTTTATAAAGGTAGAAATCTCACATTTAGCTTTAATATAGCCACAGTTACTCTTTTCATCAGTAGCTTTGTTAGTAGGTCAAGGAGAAATCATACTTAAGAAGGGTCCATGGGGTAGAGATGAACCATATCAGAATTAAAATTAAATTGAAAAAATTTAAATCAAGGAAACCATTTTTGCTTCTTTCAATATGATGTGCAAATTCATGCATTTAAATGGGAAATGGGACATTTCAAGCTGCTGAGCAGCGGTGATGTTAGAATGTGAGCTCTGTGTCAGGGTGGAGACAGGGTACAGTGTACCCGTGGCAGCTTTTGCTCCTTTAAAAAATTACATTTGAAATGTTCTGACTACTTCATGGAGCCACAAGAAAATTTACAGTGATTCCTTTTTAATGGAAAAAAGTACTTGCTCTTTGTCATCTCAGAATCATTTTGCAATCTTGCTACCCTTAAAGGGGAGCGCAGATTCAGTCATAGATACATTTACTATATGCACACCTGAACACACAGTCACATGTCAAAGTTTACCAGCTGTCTATATATTATTTATGTGTGTGTGAAATTTAGCCATCAATTCAAACTTATGTTTTAATTTGAATATTAATTTACCTCATCAGCAAAATGCTCTTCATTTTCTTCCTTTCTAGGCTGTCTTATCTAAGATGTATTTGTGATTTTTATTTAATAAAATTTGGAATAGAATGGAAGGTTGTAGGAAATTAAAATCATGGTATTGATTATCTTTCTATCATGCAGAAGGAAATAAGTATTTTGACTAGATTTAAAATGTACCTATGACAGTTAAATACATTTACACTATAGCAACCGAGTTTGTAGAATACTGATTTCTCTGCTAAGTTATATAACTTTTAACTGGGCTATTTGCAATTTGATAGTGCAAGTAGGCCCAGTGGCAAAATTTGCATTAAGACAGTTGCATAAATGTGCACTAAAATTGAATCTAACAGCAAAGATGAACACAGTGTTGATGAATTTAAAAAGAAATCCAAAAATAAAGCTGTTTAGAAACAATTAGTATATATGTACTTTGTGAATAGGTATGTAGTAATTCTTTCAGATATAAAAATTCTGTTTCCCAAGTAACTCCATTCCTGTAAGCAATACACTTCATGTGAGATAGGTTTCAGCTTCCAGCTGTTTTCTGATATTGGAAAGTAAAGTACTAGGACTTGAAATGGTCCTGGGGACACAGTCTCCTGTCAGGGATTCTGGCATATGCTGATATAATTTAATATTCGTGGAAGACAGACCAAATATAGAATAGCATCAAATTGATTTTGCAGTTTTCAAGCCAGATGTCCCTTGGCATTTACATGGAAAAAGTCTACAGTGTACCAAGTTGCATATTTTTGTGTGCAAGTTCTCAGCCATGGTATGTAGACACTGGTGTTTTGACAGCCATCTGCTCAGTCCCTACTTTCTCTATTCAGCCATAGCTAAAATTGAACATTTTTCAAAGTGGAAAATTCCAGGTAGTTTTCATTATAAGACAACATAAAACTAGTATTCAATATTAAAAAATAAAAGCAATATGTATCTTGTGCCTGGCCCTAACCCTTATATTAAGGAGAATGTCATAAATAGCTGTGAAAAATAAACAAGCTCTTTAACAGAGCACTTATCCTCTTATTGATTGAGTAACACAATATATATCTTTTACCTGGCACTAACCTTTATATTGGCCACCTCATGCGAAGAGTTGACTCATTGGAAAAGACCCTGATGCTGGGAGGGATTGGGGGCAGGAGGAGAAGGGGACGACAGAGGACGAGATGGTTGGATGGCATCACTGACTCGATGGACGAGTTTGAGTAAACTCCGGGAGTTGGTGATGGACAGGGAGGCCTGGCGTGCTGTGATTCATGGGGTCGCAAAGAGTCAGACACGACTAAGCAACTGAACTGAACTGAACTGAACCTTTATATTAAGGAAAATGTCATAAATAGCTGTGAAAAATAAACAAGCTCTTTAACAGAGCGCTTATCTTCTTACTGATTGAGTTTGTTTTAATTATGAGTAAGGCTCTAGAGAGACACTAAGTTATAGAAGTGAATAATTCCACAGTGATTTAGGCCAAGACCAACCTTGTCTTGTATACAAGACCTCCATAAATATTTGCTGAGTGAGTGAATGAATGAACATGTTAGAAACCATATGTAGTAACCAGTTTATTTGTAGAAACTTTCACCCAGTAACTTACAGGTTTTAATATGTGGAGATGTATGCCCGCACACTCATACACATGTGTGTGTGTGATAAGTAAGTTTGTATACTGTAAATGAATGAAGCAGAATTTGATAAGAACTTTTGAGCACTGTACCAATTTGCTAGGCATCCTGGTGATTTAAAACAAGTATGTAAAATTTTTTGTCTAATTTTGTAAGTATATTTCCATAAAAAATGTAAAATAAAGAACATTTATTTAAAATGATAAATTGTATGGTAAAGATTAATTGATTTTTTTATTCCAAAAGATTGAGAAAGGATGGATATATTTTTTTATCAAGATTTTGAAGGAAATGTTAAATTTAGACCCATGGAGATTAAGTCAGGTAGGGAAATTAATACAACCTAGGCAAGGGGGTAATGAGATAGTGTTTTCAGAGTAGGATACAGAAATTACTTGAGCATGAAATTTTCATTGAGAATAATAGAAAATTTTAGAAAAATTTAGGTAGAGAAGGTGGATTAGAGCAAGATTATGGAATACTTGAGATATCTAGATGAAACAATTATATTTAATCTTAGAATCATGTGAGAGTTATTAGAGGATCCAAAGTTGAGCAAGAACTTGAATAAAGTGGACTTCTGTGAAGGTTATTTTCACAATAATGCACAGGAATCTAACATATTATTATAGTCTCTGCTTTTAACAAAAATTGGATTTAGGCTGCATCAGTGCAGATAGAGGATAATGTAAATTTTGCTTATATTTTGAAAAATAAGTATAAGACCTGATGATTTAAAGATAGTAGGCTTTGTCTTAGATCACTCTAAAACAATGTGAATACAGACACACAGTTTAAATTAAATTGTAAGCTTATTCTCTCGGATGTGAGTTTATCTAATTCATATTGGAAACCAGCCTTTTAGATTGAATTCATACATTACTTGATTTATTTACTGACTGTGTTTTTTGAATATTTTCTTGGGTCCTGCATTACATTAAGCACTTATGTTATTAAACAAGTTTTCAGTTTAGTTCAGAAGGATGGAGACATAAGCAACTATTATTATAAATGTCTAGAAATCTTAAATCCCTAAATCCATCTATCAGTTTCATGAACATGATTTACAAGCCTACTTCATTCCTCACAAGGTTGACAAATTATACATCTCAAAAGAATAACATTTTACTGGGCATGTTTGTTATAGCCAAGCAAATATATAGTATTCTGAAAATGTTGTTTAAATCTCTTGTTTCAACATGCTTGGGACCAGTTAATATTTACAGTTTTGTGAGTGAATAAATCTATATACTGAAAACATTTCATTCAACAAGTTAACCTTCTTGAGTTTTTAATAAATTTTGAAGTCTTAAGTTTAATCTTTTATATGTGTCTGCATTTAATCTTTTTGTATTGCTAACTCTTTATAATTAATATTTTAAGTAAAATAATTACCTTTTGGAATATTTTACTCAACCAGTAACTTCTGGCCATAAGCCAGACTGGTAGCAATGATGAGATTCAGTATGAACAAGAAAAAATAATCAAAAATGACCAACCCTTGGCTGTCTTGACATGACTGAATCCAGTGATACATATACATACATATATATATATATATATGTGTGTATCACTTCTAAAATGATTCAAGACATATTATCTAGATAGGATTTTAGATGATGTAGTGTATTATTAATCAATAGTGCAAAACAGGTTAAAAATATTAAATATACAAGGAGAGAAGTTAGAGAAATGGGAAGACAGAAATCAAAAGTTACTTATATAAAACTGAAGAGCAATTTACTTTGGAAGCAAAAATCTCATGACACTAAAACAAGATGAGGGAGAAATTACTGTGTGTGCAAGTGTGGAGAAAAAAATAGCTTGTGATACCATAGTGATGTGAGAGCTCATTATACATCAGCAATGAAGAGCTCTAACTACCATGCAATTAAAATACTAGAGAGTATAAATAAGAGTGCATCATGTGTGGTGGCATATAAAAATTCAGAAGTGGATGGAACTTTAGTAGAATGATACTCTTGAAAAGCAAGACTGATTAGGAATATTTAATTAGAGAACAGTTACATAGACAACTTCTGTAATATCTTTCAAGCAAGAATGTCTCATTTTGGATATCATAGTAAGAATGATCTGCCCAAGATGCATCATCCCTGGTTGCTGATAGCGATGTTCTGGTTCATGGCCAGTAGTGTATATCCTAGACTCCATTAACATCTCTCAGTCACTTGACTACCAAACAAGATTGAGAACTGAGTAAGTTTCAATGTGGATAACTGCAAACTATACAGAATCCTATTCCTCTGTTCTCTGTGACCCAAACTCATGGATTCTAGTGACAATAAAACACTTTTTAAAGATCTTTGACATATGTATAATGGTATTTATTTAGGGGCAGGGGCAGACTCTAAAGAAAATTAAAACATTTACAGTTGACTGAAGTTTGGAGAAGGAAATGGCAACCCACTCCAGTACTCTTGCCTGGACAATTCCATGGATGGAGGAGCCTGGTAGACTACAGTACATGGGGTCATAAAGAGTCAGACACGACTGAGCGACTTCACTTCACTTTCAAGTTATTAAAGAACATAAAGTTTGTGAGGATGATGTCTTAATGCTGCCGCTAAGTCGCTTCAGTCGTGTCCGACTCTGTGCAACCCCATAGAGGGCAGCCCACCAGGCTCCCCCAATCCCTGGGATTCTCCAGGCAAGAACCCTGGAGTGGGTTGCCATTTCCTCTCCAATACATGAAAGTGAGAAGTGAAAGTGAAGTCGCTCACTTGTGTCTGACTCTTAGCGACCCCATGGACTGCAGCCTACCAGGCTCTTCCATCCATGGGATTTTCCAGGCAAGAGTACTGGACTGGGTTGCCACTGCCTTCTCTGATGTCTTAATGTCTACTAATAATTGAAGAAAAAAGACATGCTTCCACATAATTGTGAGAAAAACTGGGGAAAAGCCCCCGTAAGACCAAAGACAAGTTTTGAAAATGTTTATAACCTGCAAGACTAAGCTATTTTGGATCATATTTTGACAGTAGCTTTTCAGAAATTTTCAAATTTTGAAAAAGGTAAGTGGATTTTTAGGAATGGGATAGTTACTTTTTCCTCAGATTTCTAGAGCAACTAATGGTAGAGCTATTTTGCCTTTACTCATTGCAAAGGCTCCCTCTAGAGCAAAAATTACAGTTTTTCCCTTTGAAAGTAGCTAACTCAGAATCAGATGGGCTTCTCTAAGATCCGTAACTTAATAGCTTCATCGCCAAACTCAGATTTCAGGTCCTTGCTCGCGTGTCTAAGGTGAAGTTTAACTGACTCTGGTTTCTCTGGGCTTGTATCCACGTTTACCTTGGGATACCCTCTAGGCTTGACCGCTTGACCTTTGACCACACTTATTTTGAGTATCTCTGAAATTCTCTCCTTGCTACCTGTCTCAGCCCCTCCTCTAGTCCTTCATTTATTGTTTCCAAGGTGAAAATTTTTCTAATATAACTTATACAAAAATTCTACTATAGAATTCTCTTGTACTAGTCTGAAGCTCTGTGAAGGTGAGAGGGCTGCCTTGGGGTTCATTCTTAAATTCGCTGCCTTGCTGAGTGCCTGGACAGTTGGAGAAATTCAATGAATATGTTCATTGAAATATGATTTCAAAGAGAAATCAGGATTGGATTTGAAAAACACAAGCTCTATATTTAGGAAATGGTCTAACATTACTGATGTTCTGTTATTTTATCTATATATTCAAGTAAATAATACCTATGCTATCTATTTTATAGTTTTGTTGTGAGAGTTAAGAGATAATATATTTTATAAAATTCAGTGCTACACTTTTAAAAAAATTTATTTATTTTTGTTGTTCATGGGAATGTAAATTGATATAGCCACTGTGGAGAACAGTATGGAGATTCCTTAGAAACCTAGGAATAGAACTACCATATTACTCAACAATCCACACTGGGCACATACCCTGAGAAAATCATAATTGAAAGAGACCCATGTGCCCCAATGTCCATTGCATCTACACTTTTATTATGATCAATGAATTGCATTACTCAAACAAACATTAACAGTACATACTATGCAACAAAGGAAAGTTTATGGTTCTTAGTTTTATTTTTGTTTTAGATCAAACTAGAACAAATATACTTCAGAATTTTAAAAAGGAAATTAGAACGGATATGATGAAATCAATATACAAATGTCATTCATTAATGAGATTCATTAATATTTGAATCTTAACTGAGCATTTGTTTGATGTCACTTTTACCGGTTGTCTCTGAGAATAAAAAGTTTTGTAAATTATGCTCTCGGTCCTCAAGGAACTTAGAGTTTAGTGGTCAAAGAATGATGGTAAAAAGGCAAAAGCAAAATTGAAAAAACCTCGTTATATCTGAGTTTATATGTGCTTGGTAAATGAAAAGTATTATTAGCAACACTATGCTAAATGACTGTAAAATGCTGATTTTTTCACTTCAAGTATTTACAAGAGCAAACAGAATATTTGTGAGTTTTCTTGCATATTTATGTGTGTGTTCAAACAGCTGTTGGAGAACAAAGTGTTTTGCTATAAACACTGTCAAATCTCACTTTGAAAAAAATTTGTCTATAAAACAAGTATTTCCATAGATATACTGAAGCTGCGTAGAATTTGCTTTTAAAGCATAAAACTGAATTAGATGCTTGAGTCAGCTGTGAAGTGTTTTTTCATGCAACTCGCATTCTAAATCTTCACCCTATGGATCAGGCTAAGAGCCTGTACAATTTGGAAGGGAGGAGACACATAAAGTTCCAGCAAAGGGCTTAACTTTGTACTTATTAGAACATTTATATTCTAAAGGGTTTATTTTTGTAGGGAGACTTTTGGAGGAGAATGGACATGGACTAGGATATTGGGAAATACATCATT
This sequence comes from Cervus elaphus, assembly GCF_910594005.1. NCBI lineage: Eukaryota > Metazoa > Chordata > Mammalia > Artiodactyla > Cervidae > Cervus > Cervus elaphus. The sequence goes on from NC_057840.1 coordinate 14,719,406, forward strand.
CAATAAATCTAACTTCTGGTTTATCAACCAAACCAATCAAATCCCAGAGAGAATTCACAGTGGTTCACACAAAACACAAAAGACAGTTTGTTTATTTTCCAAGACAGAAAATAAGAACCTACCCAGAGCTAAGGGACATAGATTTAAGAAGACAGTTAACTCAGTGAACTTTAAGAAAATAAGCAAATTACTTATTTTCTTGCTTTTTTCTTTGCGAAGAAATTGGCAACCCGCTCCAGTGTTCTTGCCTGGAGAATCCTGTGGACGGAGCAGCCTGGTGGGCAGCTGTCCTTGGGGTCGTATAGAGTCGGACACGACTGAAGCGACTTAGCATGCATTCCCTTTTTATAATGAAAATGACAATGCTAATAATAGCAATAATTGCCTAATAGGGTTGATTCTCAGACTAAATTAGGTAATGTACAAATAAAATAATTAGTTGAGTAAGAAATATTAGTCCTTTGGTCCTTGACTGTATTCATTTATTCAACAAATATTTCTGAACCTCTTATCTCTGTATATGTTATATTATAGATACTGGTATTGTAGAAGTAAACAAGAAAAAGTCCCTGCCTTGATAAATTTTTCATGCTAATGGACAAGTTAGATAATAAGCATAACAGTATAACATGGAAAAGTGATAAGATCATTAATCTATTGTGTGGTGGTTTGTTTGTGTTGTTTAGTCACTGGGTTATGTCCAACTCTTTGTGACCCTGTGGACTGTAGCCCACCGGGCTCTTTTGTCCATGAGATTTCCCAGGCAAGAACGCTGGAGTGGGTTGCCTTTTCCTTCTCCAGTGGTGGTTTGTAGCCAATAAAAATAGTTTATTTTTCAGTTACACATAATGCAATACTCATATTTATTTTAAACTCTAGTTAATTGTGGTGACAAATATATGAGCAAAAGCTCAGGCTTCAGCAAGGAAGACTTGGGTTTGAATTTTCCCTCTGCTCTAAATTTACCTTTAATTGAGTTTACTTAATATTTTTGCTTTGATTTATTTACTGTAAAATGTGGATGATGATACCTCTCTCTCAGAACCTTGATGAGATTCAATAAATTACATGGCATATTGAAAAAAAAATAAAATAAAAAAAAAGAAAATAATGGTTTTAGCCCTGGATGCTAACATTATTATCTTGTGAAGTCACTAAAACAATAAGAGAGGTATCTATTTTTTGTATGTTGTTCTGTTGTGTTTTGCTTGTTCCATGTTTTATTGTTTTGTATCTTGACAAAAGGAAGTTCTCCACGTCTTCAGAATGTGACTATACCCTAAGTTCTGAGATAAGTCTCCTTTGAGGGTATTTTGAGCACCTCTGTGCCCAGCCATGGCTGGACTCAGGGAACACAGGGGTACAGAGTAGGCGAAGGAACATGTTCCTTTCATCACGGAGCTTCAGCTCCAGCAAGGGAGATAGACCTTGGGCAAATAATCATTATGTAAAATTACACATGGGAAAAACATAACATAATTAGGGATTGTAATGGGGAGTTGTTAAGAAACTCTTAGGAACGATATCAGAAACTTTAAGGTATGAGAAAGAAAGATTTGTAAAAGATAGGAAGGTATGAAGAGTGGAGGAAAATTAAGGGACAAGGATTTCTAGGCAAAATCCTGAGGAAAGAAAAAGCAGAGCCTTGTTTTAGAAGCTGACTGAAGGCAATTTCTTTGAATATGATGAAAGAATATTATATAAAATAGGATAATTTAAAATTTTAACCTAAGTGAGATGGTACTCCCATGAAAGATTTTAAGAGGAGTGACTTGATCAGATTTGCATTGTAGGAAAATCCATCTCATTGAAAATGGATTGAAGAAAGGCAAAGGGTAATCAGGAGCTATTTAAGAAGCCATTTAAGAAGCTATTGCAAAAGTCCAGATGTTAAAAATGCCTGTGGCTTGGTATTGGCACTAGGGAGAAACATACGGATCTGAGATTAATCTTGGAGTTAGAATGGTGTTTGGTGATGGAATGCGTCAACAATGACTCCTAGCTTTCTGTATGAGACACTGAGTGAGTGGAATAAAATGTGTTGAGCCAGAGAGAACGCAGGAGTAGCTAACTCAGGATGGCTATTAGGGGGATGGTGGTGGTGCTTTGACCCTGGAAATCACAAGCTCTTCTTTGGGTGAATTAAATTTGGGATGCTAGTGAGAGACATCTCAGTGGAGGTGTCATGATGGTATTTGGATAATTAAACCTGGAACTTCAAAAAGTATCTGGCCTGGTGATATAACTTCGGTATTGTTGACTATGCAGATGGTATGTAAATATCTTAGAAGTAGATGAGATTACTGGGGATTATTTGGAGATTATTTGAGGATGAGAACGAAGTAAGAACAGGGTTTAAGATCAAGCCCTGAGGAATTCTGATACTTACTGATAAAAACAAATGAAAAAAGAGCAAAGTAAATGAATGTGACTTTTTCTTTTGGCTAGATCTTCTAAGCCAAAGGAAGCACAGTGTAGGACAGTATTTTTTCTTTTAAACTATCTGTTTCATCATTAGAAATAAGAAATTGTGTAGCAGTTCTTAAAGAGCTTGACCCGTGGGGAACAGCATCTTTCGCACCTTATTATGTGCATCAAAGCTTACATGAGCCCCTTTTGATATTTTTGTTTGAGGGCCATAAATACAAGCTCATGCTCTTTGCATAGCAATTAATTTAGAGATTTGTTATACTTTTATACTTTGGATTGTCAACAGCAGACACAGAGGTTTTTAAGTTTGTTTTCTATATTATAAACACCTCTGTTTGGGGGTAATTGCCAATTTAAGGTTCTAAATTTAATTTTCAGTGACTTAAAAGTGTTTTGCATTTCCTCTCCTTTGCCTTTTTTACTTCTCATTTTGAATTTGCAGACAGGCCTGCGAAAGAGACATCTAGTTTGTAGGCTTGGTTTTGGAAGCCAAGCAGGAGAGAAGAGGAGATAATGAACATATGCTCTGCTGATATTGCTGAAGTGAGGTTGGAAGAAGGAGGGAAACAGTCTATTTCTCCCCAGCTGCCACCCCCTCAGTGAATATTTTGGGTACCCTTATGTTAGTATATACTAAATAAATGCCCTAGCTATAATAATTACTTTTATCATGTGATTTTGAAAACCTCTAGGATGATTCCAGATTTTTCTACAAGTGGAGCATAAAAAAAATTAAAGCAGTTTGTGGATACTGATTTTAAATGGATAGTAAGATTTCTATGCAGATTGAAAGGACTAGAAATTCTGTGACCAGGGCAGTTTCCACCAGGTCCTCAAAAAATAATTGAAATGCCAATAGTGGGAACCTGTATTTTGGGGATATAAATTTAAAGTTAGATAAAAAATCTATTCAGTCTAGCCCTGCAGATGATATTTGGCTGAACAAAGATCATCTAGTCAAAGCTATGGTTTTTCCAGTAGTCATGTATGGATGTGAGAGTTGGACTATAAAGAAAGCTGAGTGCCAAAGAATTGATGCTTTTGAACTGTGGTGTTGGAGAAGACTCTTGAGAGTCCCTTGGTCCTCAAGGAGATCCAACCAGTCCATCTTAAAGGAAATCAGTCCTGAATATTCATTGGAAGGACTGATGCTGAAGCTGAAAGTCCAATATTTGGCCACCTGATGTGAAGAATGTACTCTTTGGAAAAGACCCTGATGCTATGAGTGACTGAAGGTAGGAAGAAAAGGGATAACAGAGGATAAGATGGTTGGATGACATCACTGACTCAATGGACATGTGTTTGGGTAAACTCCGGGAGTTGGTGATGGACAGGGAGGCCTGGCGGGCTGCGGTCCATGGGGTCATAAAGAGTTGGACATGACTGGGCAACTGAACTGAACTGACTGAACGAATTTATCCATGTCAAGAAGTCTTTATTGATCAGATGCAATGTGGTCAACTTCAATTTACTGTGCAAATAGTAGTTAGAGATTTGGTCTAAAAAATATATTTGGAGGTGTTTGAGAAACTTTGAGTACATACAAATGCCTTACTTTGAGTCATTGTGTTAGAAATGTCATGTCCTCCCTGATGTATCTGTTAGTGTTCTTAACAGAAACCCATATCATAGTGGCAGTTATTTTCTTATGTGTATTGTTTTAGATGATTGAGTATTGATGATGTAATCTTACCTTAATAAGGTCAATGTTTATCCTTTGTCTGAAATTCAATAAAATCCTATAGCCGCTTGGTTGAGTCAAGAGGCTAAGATGGCACTTGAGTTCACCATGGCTCGTGGAGTCCTTGTTTTAGCCAGAATATCTGTACACAGAGTTGATATTTTAAAAGCAAAACTTGCGAAAGACCCATTGGAGTATGTGCATTTACATCTGGTTTGTTTCCTGTGATATTCAAACTACTTAAATGTTCATCTTAGTCTGTTTAGAATGAACAAAGTAAACAATTTTTAACATGTACTTTTTAAAAAATTTTATAAAATGTACTTTTTATAAATGTACTTTTTTATAAAATGTACTTTTTCTGATTAAAAAAGTAGAAAGGAGACTAGACCAACCCTTAAGCCTCCAAAAATATCCATTTATTTTTGGAGAACCAAGCTGAAAAGGGGAGAACTAAACAACCGTATAAGACACATTTGAAAGGCTGGGTAGGACTAGAATAAGTGCCCCCTTTTTTTTTCCTGAACAACTGGATTTAGCATTCTTTTTTCCCCCAGTTTACAAACATTGTTTTGTCTAGATGGCTATTAATTCAAATTGGACTGATTTTCCAGTTCTATAAAACTCTTCATCTGCATCATGGATCAAGAGCATTAAGTTGCTTCTTGCAGTGCACAGCTGGAAATCATTCTCTTCAGCAACATTTTGTTTTGTCCCATTTTTGTTTTATACCAGTGTGTTCCTACACACCCACATAGCTAAGGATTTCCGTCAAGTATCTTCCTTTCTTCCTTGACAAGTCTTAGAACATTTTAAATTGGCAGGTTCTCTTTTGTCTTTCAAATGCTGAATTACTCGCAAACATCTCTGTTTGCCGCAAGAAATTTTTAAAAAATGCTCCACAGACCTAGAGACTGAAATGGAAAGTTAGAAACATTCAAACAGACAGTTTTTTCTTATTCTTTTGAGAGGATAGAGATGCTTAGCATAAGCAAGCAAGAGAAATGTTGTGAACCAAGACTAGGATGACAGACGAGGAGAGAGAAGGAGAAATGTGTATTGTGTTGTTGTAAAAAATATGTGATGATTTTTAAAAGTTATTTATAAATTGAATATATCGGAGAGAATTCATTGATTGGATGACTTTACCATAGCAAACTCTAGGTACTGTCTGTAATCAATTACATTAATGATGGCTGTTGTGAGCTGGACTGTAGATGTTAACAAGAAACGTTTCAGAAATTAAAATACATATATCAATATATAAATATGTTTATCAATATCTCTGAATGTTAATTAAAAATATAGTAATATGCTAGGCAGAGGCAGTGAAGACAGCTACTCAACAATATTCATTTAGTCTAAACTGATGAAGACAACAAAATGTATTTAGGATTTCTTTTAGCCAAACTATATTAGGAAGATTTTAAGATATGAATTAGATCACTGTCATTTTAAAATGCTGGTTTACCAAACTTCACACAAAGGTAACCAAAATAAAGTGCATGTTGGAGACAAAACAACCTGGAAGGAAATTTTCATCAGGAAATATTTAAAGTGATGCTGTGGCCGCTTTTGGACGTGACCATTAATCAACCCTGGGTCTGTGTGTAAAAGCTGATTATTTTCACTACTATTGTTTCACACTTTATCCTAAAGATGTTTAGATGAAGTAGCTATATATATAATATATTTATCCATACTGTTACTTTTAATAAAGTTGTTTTCTCAATCTTCCTATCTTCACTGTATGTGTGTGTGTGTGTGTGTGTATGTGGAGACATAATATATGATCTCTATATCCCTCTGACTTCTTGATCACAAGCAACAGAAATCACCAAAACTGTTTAACTTAAGCATAAGTGTATTTGAAATCTATCACAGAACTGGCATAATTGCTGGAAAGATTTGAAAACCAGGCTTAGGAGATGATGAACTTCAAGGTGATTCCTATGTGTCACTGCTTGAAAAGTCTAGTCAGGGTCCCTTTGTAGACATTCCTGTCATCACTTCCTGTCCTACTCATCCTGGTTCTATTTTCTCTTGCACTATTATGATCTTATTTTCCTTTTCTCCCCAACTCTATGCGTCAGGTGCTCCAGAGTTGGAGCCCAAGGCCAGAATCATGTGCACAAATGGCCCAAACTGCTAGAGGGAGGGAAAAGAAAGACCTCCCTGACTTCCATATCCTTGGCGAATGGTGGGGTACTTCATGCCTTTTGTACTGAATACAAGGCCAGTTTGCTAAGAACAGAAATGGAGGCTGGGTGTTGGACAAATAAGCAGTGATAGAGGTCTACTGCATTTTTAAAATAGCTTGGGTTTCTTGAATTATTTTAGTGAGCTAGGGTACCAAAACAGAGTTCTGTATTTTTGCTAAATCAAGGATCTGATTAGTTTAATAGTTTTATTTGCCAGATTTCTCTCTAGAAAGATTATACAAGTGTACAAGTGCATGAGTTTATTCTCATTGAATAAATTTAAATTTGAGTGCTATTATATGCTAAATGTTATAGACCAGAGATCCACTGTAAAATGTATGAAAAGTTTCAGTGTGATAAGGGTTAGAATAAAATATAAACTAAGTACTATGTAGACACCAGGAAGGAAATAACAAATTCTGTGTTGCAAAGTCAGGAAATACTTTCACAGAAAAGTGGATATTTGAGCAGAGTCATGCAAGATGGGTAGATGACCATGTATGCAAAAAAGGAAAATACTGTATGTAGGAGGGACAACATAATGTCATGACAAAGAATTTTCAAAACATCTGATATGTCTGTAAGCAGTAAGATGCCAGTACTCTGGACATGTAGGAAGATATTAAAGAGGATGGAAACAGTTGAGTTTCCTAGAGTGGTAGATAGTGCCCTGATTACAAACATTCAGATTATCAAGAAATTTGACTGCTTATCTTAGGTAACCAGCAACTCACAGAGGTTTAAACAAGAAAATGATGTGAGTAGATTTAATTTTAGGAACATAATTTCCCTAGCAGTTTTGTAGATGAGTGGAAGTGGACACTAGTGTGAGTGATGTTGTATTGGATGTATGGCGAGGTAGTATTAATATATGCTTATCTGAGAGTAAGGATAGATAAATAACATTAAGCTGGAGACAAAATAATTCATTGGAAGCAGAAATCTTAGAATTATGATTAGAAGTAAGACATATTTATCCTTAAACTCCCATATTAATATTTTCTGGTTTCTATGCAATAACATTTTATTATTTTATGTTCACTTATTTAGTAAGAATGACAGATTTGGAGGATAAAGATTATTGTGAATCAGTTATCAATGTTTTTGTTGATGGTCTTCATGAAATCAGTTAACAGGGATGAGCACTTGGAAAACTTGGATGATTTGACTTTTTAAAAAGTTTTGAATGACAGTGAGAGGAACCAATTCATAAGTAGCATTTAGAAGCCAGAAGGAGGCTGTTTTTCCTCTCCCAGTGATTCTAGGGATCCACTGGGGAGATCTACGGAAGTGTGATTGTCAGAGGGAATCAAGACTTCAATTACGATAAGAAGCTTGAAGGAGTTCTTTCTTAAAATGGAAACTTTGAAATAGATTATGGACTTGTAAAATTGTGAAGTTGGCTTGTGGTGTGCATATAGAAGAGAAAGGGAGAACTAGATGATGCAAATCTCAGGAATGACATAGGAGGAGAAAAGGATTTTCATTTAGATCAGGAAGGGGAATGAGGGTGGATCTTTAATGCTGAAATTAGTTCTAACTTATTTGGGTTTGCAATAATAGTGTTTGAAAACCAGCTGTGCCACTTAGGTTCTGGGGATTATTTTCCTCATTTGTAAAATTCACATTTGAAATAGACTTCTTTTTCCTACTGGATAACAGCATTCTAGATTATCACCTAAAGAAACATTGCCTAAATCCTAAGGAATGAACCTGAGTCTGCCACACAGTAGATCACTTACTGATATGTTAAATGCATTTCTCTCTGACTCACTTGTAGTTCTTCAAAAGACAACACTTACATATTAAATATGATGCTAAGTCAAAGTTCTTCATTTTTATGAAATAAAAACTGGAAGGACTGGAAAGCTGTATAGGGAAAATAAATTAACCTGCTAATTGCCAGCAAGTGTCTTGGAGAGACATTCTACTGTTTGGCTAATCCATTGCTTTCTTTCGCTCAGTTTTTCTGATTCTGAACAAAACTGAAAAGACTATTTCCCTTTATACTGTCTAAACAGATTTTCCACATTTGATTTGAGAAATGTCAAATTGAAATTTTATTGTTGCTGGTATTGAAAACTTATAAAACCCAAATAATGACATAAATCATTTATACAGAAATGTATATACATGTGTGTATGTGTATATATGGTTGTACACAGATATACACTTATATGTGTGTGTATATATAGTATTTTTGTATGTTGCCAAATTTTAAGAAAAATTTTCCCCATGTAGAAAAGTTGTAAGAATCATACAATAAATATCCATATACTTAGCCTCTAGATTCTAAAATTAGTATAAGCTTTATCATACTTTTTTCCATTCATATATAAGTATCCATCTTTATACTTTGATCTGTTGCACACTTTGTGCCAAGCACTTCATCGTGAATATCATAAATTAAGTTTAATATCGGCTTACTTTTTTATGGTAGAATTTATACACAGTAAAATGCACAAATGAGTGCAACATTTATTCATCAGTTTTAACACTGAGTTTTAAAAAACATATGTATCTGTATAATACAAACTTAAGAATATTACCGTAAGCCCAGAGATTTCTTTTATGCCTTTTCCCAGCCTCTCCCCTTAAAGTCAGCCATTTAAAAATTCTGTTTTATTCTCACAATATGTTTGCCTGTTCTAAAAGATCACATAAATGAATAACAACATATGAACTGTTTTGTAAACTGTTTTGTCTTTTATTTGGCATAATGCTTTTCGGATTCATCTTGTTGTGGCATATATCAATAGTTTGATCCTTTTTAATGCTGAATAATATTCCATTGTATACCACAGTTTCTGTATGAAGTCTCCCATGGATGGAAACCTGAGCTGTTTCTTTATTTGGCTATTATGATGAAAGCTTTTATGGATATTCTTGTATAGGCCTTTTCATGGTCATATACCATTATTTCTCCAGGGTATTTTCTTAGGAGTGGGATTTGGGGGTCATGAGGAAGATCTAGGTTTAGATTTACTTAAAAATGCCTGTTTTCTAAAGTGGTTGTGCTAATTTACACTCCTAACAACAATGGAGTGGAATTCCAGTTGAACCCCAAAACATTTAAACATTTGGTACTGTCAGTCATTTAAATAATGTCTGCCTAATGTAAAGCGTAAGAGCCACACTGACTTGTGTGTCCATTCACTGTGATCCCTTCATCCACCGCTGCTTTGATCTAATTGTCGTGTCTTATGTTGTGCCTCCCATGGGGTCGCAAAGAGTCATACCCAACCGCACAACTGAGCATGCACATATGCAGCATTACAATTCTTCTTAACATTGATATATATTTAAACAACTTGGGAAAAATCTGTTAAATTATATTCAAGTTTAGTTGATACTGACATTTTTCTGCTGATCTCATGTAATGATTTTTTTTATCCTAGATATTGCATTTTCTAGTTTTAGAATGTATATTTGGTATTTTTGTAGTTTCTATGGACTTTATTTTTTATTATAAGCATTTGTGTGTGTATGTCTGTGATCATAGTTATGAAAGCTGCTTAAAATTGTTTGTATACTAATTTCAACATCTGGTTGATATCAGTGTTGTTTTCCATTCACTGCTTTTCTTCTAAGTATGGGTGGCATTTTTTTTTGTTTGTTTCATTGTATGTCTATCTAATATCTCTTTTACACAATTGCATTCTGAATGTTATAAACAGTCCATGGTAGAAAACCTAGGATTCTGTTATATTCTTTTGAAGAATAGTCATCAGTCTTTTAGTTTTGTGTTATATTAGTTACTTATCTGTACTCCAACTCCAAACTTTTTGCATGCTTGTGGAATGCAGCAACTATGATCACTTGTTCTGATCATTTGTTCATTTATTCCCAACCAGTGAACTTGGAGCCTGCCTAGGGCATATATGTGTATCTGGTATTGATAAGAGACTTGGGAAGAATTTATATGCATATTTTGAGGTTCCTGTAGCTTTCTCTTTTGTAGTATTTCTTCCTCACTTTATAGCAACTGTAATTGTTCTTAGTTCTGTTTCTGGTTCTTTAAGACAGTAAAGTTAAAATAAGGCAGTGAAATGTGGGTTTGAGTTTTAGTCACCTTACATGCGCAGTCTAAGACATCCATTATCTTCCTTCTAAGCATATACATCCCTCCTGGTTTACTTACCTGTTTTGGGTTGCTCTTCAATGTCTTCAAGTATGAAATTTTAAAACATGTATTTTGTTTAGAATTCATTGCTGTTATCTGTGAACAGTTTAATAGTAGCTACTCCACAATTGGGCTTCCCTGGTGGAGCAGCAGTAAAGAATCCGCCTGTAATGCAAGAGACGCAGGTTTCATCCCCGGCTCTGGAAGATCCCCTGGAGAAGGATATGGCAACCCACTCCAGAATTCTTGCCTGGAAAATCCCATGGACAGAGGAGCCTGGCGGGCTACTGTCTGAGGGGTTGCAAAAGAGTCAGACAGTGAATGACAAAACAACAGCAATTCCACATTAATAGAGTAGAATCTGCATATGCAGGTTTTAAAGATGTCTCTGCCATTGCAAACCAAAATGTGGGATTTTAAGTCAGATCATCAAGATCATGCAAAATTGCATGAATATAGCACAGTGTTTGAGCAAGCAAATATAGTGTAAAAACATTCAAATAAAAACAGTGAAAATTTGGCGCATTTCTAAATGTTTACCATATGATAGCAGAATTTCTATTTTTCACATTACATAAACTTAGCCTTTTTCTAGATTATTTACTAAATATATATATTACAGAAGAGTATGTTTTTTATTCTCTAGTGTACATATTTTAATCTCTAATGAAATATACAGTATAGTGAAAATAAATATTATTTGTTTTTTTGTTTAGACTTGGTTTTTTAAGCTACAAATCCATATAAATTTACTTAGTCTAGATACTATTCAGAAGAAAAATGTCAGTCATAATTGTGTGGGTAATGGCTTTTATGTCATTAACATTACATGACCTCAATTTGAATTGAGGTTGTAAGTCGATACACTATAAAGGTTCACCATCTACTTGTAGTTCATTTACACTTGCAATGTTTCTATAATCTTTAAGTAACCCATATTGCATATAGCAATAAATATTACTCTGCTGCTTTTAAGTGGAAATAAATAGGTACAGTCTAACAGATTTAACTTATAATGAAGTGAGCTGCATTCTATAATACAACCTGCTGAAGATTCAATAAAAGCTCAGATATTGACTGACTCTTCAAATTGGTCATTAGCAGCTAATTGGGGACTTTCCTTGACCAGTACACTTTACTGACTTTTAAAAATAAACAACAAAGTAGCTAATAAAATTTCAAAAGGCCACTATTCCTTGACCACAAAGCAAGGCAAATAAATTATGAACAGGTTAATTTTGAGCACATGATCAATAAAAGTAACAGAAACAAATCAATGGAAAGAACTGAAAGATAGTAAATGTAAGTTTTATTGACGTCTTTAGTTTATGATTGGAAAACTCTATGAAACAACAAAGGAGTGGAGGCTGGATAAGTTATTTCTTTTATTAAGTATGTAAATTGATAAGCTCTGCTGAGAACCAGGTTTTGGCTCTTCTTTAAGCCCCAATGAGAATTAGCCTTCTGAGTTAAAGAGCTAAGTTCAAATCTTAGTTATTGGTCTTGCTAATTCATAACTTGGTGCATGTTGTTTGTCTTCTTTGAGCTGCATTTTCTTCACTTTATAAAGCGGGACTAATAAAAAGTACACAATGGGATTAGTGGGGATTAAATCATATTACTTATTGAATATGAAATAGCTTCTTAATCAATGTTACCTCTATACCCATAATCCTTTCATAATCATGTACTTTTGCTCACATTTTATATATTTAATATGTGAGAAATTTAGGATATAATTCAATTCTATATTTTGGAACATAACAATATACAGAAAAATAATTTTCACCAGTCACCTTCTCCTTTTGGCTTCCTCCCATGATTCCTCAGATCTGAAAAACTCCAGGCCTAACCAACTCCAATTAAGTCCCACAGTTCAGTTCAGTCACTCGGTCGTGTCTGACTCTGAGACCCCATGAATCGCAGCCCGCCAGGCCTCCCTGTCCATCACCAACTCCCGGAGTTTACTTAAATCCATGTCCATTGAGTCGGTGATGCCATCCAGCCATCTCATCCTCTGTCGTCCCCTTCTCCTCCTGCTCCCAATCCTTCCCAGCATCAGGGTCTTTTCAGATGAGTCAGCTCTCCGCATCAGGTGGCCAAAGTACTGGAGCTTCAGCATCAGCATCAGTCCCACAGGGCTGCATCACAGCAGGGCATGGGGAGTCTCACCCACACCTTCAAAGTGGAATCCAAAGTCAGGGTCAGGTCAGGACTAGTCAGAGGGGAGGGAGACAAAAATCACCAAGTAAAACTGACAGTGTCCTGGGGCAATTTTAGAGGTATTGGCTCCTGCCTGAGATGAATTGTTTGCAAATGAAGTTGTTTTGTTTGTAGAAGCTTGTTCAGTTGCTCAGTTGTGTCCAACTCTTTGGGACCCCATAGACTGCAACACACGAGGCTTCCCTGTTCTTCAGTATCTCCTGGAGTTTGCTCAAACGCATATGCATTGAGTTGGTGATGCCATCCAAACATCTTGTCTGTCCTCCCCTTCTCCTCCCGCCTTCAATCTTTTCCAGCATCAGGGTCTTTTCCAATGACTCGATTCTTTGCATCAGGTGACCAAAGTATTGGAGCTTCAGTCTCAGCATAAGTCCCTCCAAGGAATATTCAGGATTTATTTCCTTTAGGCTTGACTGGTTTGATCTCCTTACTGTCCAAGTTACTCTCAAGAGTCTCCTCCAACACCACAGTTTGAAAGCATCAGTTCTTCGGTGCTCAGCCTTCTTTATGGTCCACCTCTCACATCCATACACATGACTACTGGAAGAATCATAGCTTTGACTCTACAGATCTCTGTTGGCAAAGTAATGTCTGCTTTTTAATATGCTGTCTAGGCTTGTCATAACTTATATGTGTACCTATATCTATATATGATCACATAATCTAATAGATTAGAACAGTTACAAACTCAGTCCTCTGGCAGTCACTCAGCATCCACATAAGCTTTCAGAATAAAGTCCATGCTCATATCATATTCCCTCTGCCTGGCATGTTTGCTTTATTCCCTTCATTGTCTATACCAAATACATTTCTATTTTTCCTCCAAGATACAGTTTAGGATCCCTTCCCACAGTAAGCCCCTCATAATGGTATTTTCATTCTCAAATCTTTTATGGTATCTGGTGTAGTGTGTGCTCAACATATATTGTATAAAATAATAATTGTACTGATGGATGCAAAACTGGAGTAGGAAATGGCAACCCTTTCCCATATTCTTGCCTGGGGAATCCCATGGACAGAGGACCCCGGCAGGCTACAGTCCATGCAGTCGCAAATGAGTCAGACACGACTGAGCGACTAAAGCAAAATAAACAGATGCAAGACAGTGATGAAAGACAGAAGAGAAACCTTGTTTATTTAATCACATATTATTTACTAGCATAGAGAATTTAGTGTATAAAGGTAGATAGAGTATGTTCTGGGATGAGCTAATTATTTTAGAAATTGTAACCTGACAAATTTCACAGAACAGCTGAAATGCAGGATGGAAATTTCAGTAAAACTTGTGCCAATAACATGAGCAGACTTTTTAAAAGTGTATTTGAGAGACAGGACTTTCTAATTAAGTGGTAGAGGTTAAAAATTAAGAAGATAGCTTTAGAATTCATATTTAAGACCCAGCAAAAAAAAAAAAAAAAAGGAAATGCTAGTTTGATAACATATGCTATTTATGTAGTATACTTAATTAAGTCAGATATTTAATTATCACTGATTATTCTATTTTCACTTAATGCTCTGGAAAGCATCCTATCTTAATTTCATTTTAAAGTGCAATAAAATCATCCCACACACCTTCATTTGTTCATCTTTTTCAGGTTTATTCCCTGCTGTGCTGAATCTTGCTTCCAATGCCCTCATCACCACAAATGCAACATGCGGAGAGAAAGGGCCTGAAATGTATTGCAAGTTGGTAGAGCATGTCCCTGGGCAGCCGGTGAGGAACCCTCAATGTCGGATCTGCAATCAAAACAGCAGCAATCCATATCGTATGTATTTAGGATTACCTTGTATGGAATTGGGTGGAAGCTACCACTGAGAATGTTGAGGCCAAAGTGCATTAGTCAAAGGGCTTGTCTTCTCAATTTCTAGATCTTTTCTTCCACTGTGAGCTTTACAGTCCTTATCTGTCACCGACAAATATTAAAATTCCCTATGTGTAGCAGGTATGGTGCTTGAGGATATTTTTCTAGCTGAAGACCTGTGGCAGTCATTGACTTTACTGCCTGCAGAAAAGTATCTGAGGGTGTGGTTATGAATAAAGGCTTTAGTAGGTCAGTGGTCACAGTACTAGGAACACAGCAGGAATAAGATGTGGTCTCTGGCTCAGTTGAAGAAGTGGCAAGAAGCAGATTATTGCTGTAGAGGGTGGTAGGTATCAAGGAAAGAATGAGCAGAGGGGCTTCAGGGAGGAGAAGAGTCATGGATTCAGTCCCGGTATAGCTGGAGGCTTGCCAGAAGGGCATCTGAGCTGAGATCCAAGGGCAAATATGAGCTGAGAATGTAAAGAGGAGACAGAGGGACGAGAAGGAACCCCAGGGGAGGGGCTCAGAATAAGATAGAAAACACACTCGCTGGGAGAACTACAGATAGTTAGAAACGGCTGCAAATGGAAGTGTCAGAGGGCTGGGACCAGCCTGTATGCTTAAATACCACAGGAATAGTGTTTTAAGGAGAAGTGTCATACAAAGCTCTCTTGGTTGGCCTCTAGAAACCACACTTATATCTCAGACTCATTCATGCATTTATTCAGCAAGCATTTTAAGACAGGCTCCTGGTAATGCATTGTTCTGAAGCTGAGTGTTGAATCATACATAGCCCTTGACGTAAAGGCTTAGGAAGGGAAATAGGGGAGACAGAAAAGTAAATTGAGTGCTAAGGGAACACCCAGGGGCTCCTGGGGAAAAAAATGACGCATATGCTTAGAAAATAAGGGTTAGTAAGACAAAAAGGGGAAAATTAATGTATATAAAAAGCATACAGAAATTTGAAGACAGGAAACAGCATGATATATTCAGAGAATTATAAGAAATTAGGTTCAGTCAGTAAAGAATTTATATGGATAAGGGGAAAATGGTGTGAGTTAATTCTAGACATGGGAGTTGATTTGTAGACATACATTAAGAAATCATCAAATATTGGAGATATTAATGCAGTGAATACTTACTATCAGTGAGGTGAATTACAATAGAGATACAGTTTCACAATTATATTATTTTAAAAATTAGTTTTTCCTCTCTTTTGGTTCAAAGTTGAGATGCTTATAAAGTGAAAAAGCTTTTTCTCAGAATTTATATATTTTATCTTGAAAGAAAGCTGGGAGGTACCCTGCATTCTTTCTTGGAGCTGGTTAAAGGGAAGATTGCATAGTCCTATCTCTATTATGCAGTTTAGAGATGCTGAAAACTTTAATATTGTTATGTTTGAAGAACTGGGACTTTTGTGAATATGGTTTCTGGTCTTATATATTACAGAATGTTTTTAAGGAAAAAGTTAAGAAACCAAAGATGCCAAGTTTCTGAAACCTTTCTTACCTTTTAAATAACTCTCATTATTTTCTAAGATGTAGATTGTTATTGGTGTAGAAGGGGGAATATTAGAACATATCCTATCTATTTGCTATAGATCAAGTGTAGTATCTGTTCTTATCAGTTTAATATCTGATACGTCCTCTATCCGAGGACAATGTATTAAATGGATTTTTGGAGCTGGGAGTTGGAATAGGAGCTTGCTCCATCCACTCCACGCATCGACCTGGTATTGCAGTACTTCCAGGAACGGTGCACCAAAGAAAAAAAAAAACAAGAAAAGAAAAGAATAGTATGGGCAAAAGCTGAGGTCAGAGCAAGGGGAAACATCAGAACAAGAAAATTGAGGTAAAGGCTAGAAAATAAATGAATTGATGGACTATGAGCTGTAGGTTCATTAGGGAAGAAGATGAAGCTTCATGGGAAGAAAATTGCCTTTGGTGCAAGAATTGGTGGCCTTGATTTCATTGAATGTGAGAAAGCCTGGAGACATGAAATGATTGGGAGGGGATTATAGGGGTGGTTGAGGGTGTTTTGAAGATGGGTTGGGCAGAGAGAGAGTTAGATAAAGTTCGCAAAATCATATATATGTGTATTTGTGTGTGTGTGCATATATACATGCATGTGCATATATGTAGGGCTAGCTATACATGTATGTATATAAATATAAATATTTATAGTTCCTGTCTACAAGTACAATGTTAGGATAAACAGCACTTGGGTATAAAAGGCAATTTAACAAATATTCAAGGGAGTAAACTCAGGTCTATACCTTAGGGTACATGTCATCAATGATGTCAAATTTTGAAGAAAGAAAACATCAGTGGGACCCGAGGTAGCAAAAGAATTCCAAGAAGGTTGTCAGACTCAGGTTTAAAAACCTGAATTACCTGTGATAAGAGGGAGAGGCATTCCAGAAAAGGAGAAACTGAAGGAAATGTATATATAGATACAGATGGAAGGAAGGTACAAAGATTCAGGTAGACAGTAATTGAGTAGACATTTTATTGGGAAAACGAGATGTATTCACCAAGTTAAGTCCTTGAGTGAATGTCACTCTGCTCTTCAGAGTTCCATATTCGGGGTCTTTTATGTCTCAATGGAAGACATCTATATTTTGGCAAGACAAAAAGTGAATAATTGTTTTAGCAAAGCAAAACAAATATGAGTTACATTTCACATTTCCCATTTTATTTACTTGTGGTAAGTTTTTAAAACTTATCACAGCCTAGATTTACTTCATGTGGTTAATTTTGTATGAAATGTAATGCTTCATTACATTTCAAAATAATGTTTTTGGAATCAGAAATTTAGAAAGACTAATACCCTATACGAATTTAAAAAAATTTAGCAGTAATCCACATGGATATAGTTTAGTAAAAGTTGGAGCAACAGATGATAAAATTCCACAAATTGACTGAACAGCTAGAATGAATCTGGAAGGTCTGTACTTAATTACACACAAATAAAGGGAAATTTGAACCTCCTGGCTATTAACGGATTGTGCTTTCCAATTAAAATAGCAGTTTGAAAGTTTTACTTCATCAATGATTCCCTTGCCAATTTTCAGTTGCAGTTAGCCTTTGGATTGACGAGTAACTATGAGAATGTTTTAAGTTTCTATCTCTTTTTAAATAAGGGAAATATGCCAAAATTAATCAGTATTTGCAAATTAATTATGATTAAAACTTTCATAATAGGGATTATGGTTAATTGTTGATTCATCTCCCAGTCTTCCTTTTCATGATTAATTTTCATATCAATTTAACCTGAGGTGGTAGATTTCAACATTTCCAATTAGATAGCTCCTCTCACAATTACCTACAAGCCACAAGTGTGATTTGGAAATGTGATTGTGTACGTATTTTTCTATCACGTGTTAAACCCACAACTGGAAAGAAGGTTCTGGAGGATGTTTAAGGAACATATGCTGTGATATGTATTTTCCTTCAGAAGCAATGCGAGTAATATTTCATTTATGGTTCTGATTTCTAATGCACTGATTTCAGTATGAACCACCAAAGGCATTTATTTGATATTTGGTTATCTTCAGGTATTTGTTGTTCTTATAAAGACCGAACACTTTCCCTGTCTTCAGCAGAATAAGTTAACTAGTGCTAAATTATTACACTTATTCAGCAATTTTGCTTTTCATTAATGAAATAAGGTCTCTCATCTAAGTGGACTGCTACTATAATAAGACGTGGTAGAAAACAAAGTCCATCAAACTGTTCATTTGAATTAAATAATTTACCAATATAAATAGATTATTTTTGTCTTGTCCTGTAAGCTCATATTACCATAAGTAAATCTAAGATAAAAAAACCTTTAT
Source organism: Cervus elaphus (assembly GCF_910594005.1). Classification (NCBI taxonomy): domain Eukaryota; kingdom Metazoa; phylum Chordata; class Mammalia; order Artiodactyla; family Cervidae; genus Cervus; species Cervus elaphus. Next base: position 14,737,701 of record NC_057840.1, read on the forward strand.
ATTTTCAGTTAAAGAAGTTATAGCAGATTGTGTTAATAAAATTAATTTGTAATAAAAATGTTCACAATCTGAAAATGGCAAATTTAATAAATATTCCGTTTTTATAAACTTTTTGAAAAATGATTTTATTTTGCCCTCAGATTTCTTTTGCATTGAGGCCTGCTTGGTTTTTATTTTAAACATTTTTATTAAATATAATTTATCCCCAGTAAAGATTCAGAATTCTGCATATTTTGAACAGATATATAATTCATTCTATGTATATGCTCCAGTATTGTTTCCTGGAGAAGTCAATGGACAAAGGAGCCTGGTAGGCTACAGTCCTTGGGGTTACAAAGAGTCAAATACAGCTAAGTGACTTTAACTTTTCACATATACATAATAATGGTTAGAATATTAACGACTATAATGTTCTTCCGGTAGCTCTGTGAGTTGAGAGTTCCCATCCAAAATATTTTTATTGGTCCATGGCAAAATGAGAAAATGAGAATAAAATTCCAATTTTTTATGAGGATAAAATAAATACCTGTTGAAGAATTTTCTTTCATTTTAATATTATGATTTTTTAAAACTTTTGTTGTTTTTAAACATCCTCCATTTTATGAAACAAGTGATGATATCTTAAATAGTAGTCGTAGCAAGACTAGACTGGACGCTACTATTACTTGGAGAAATAAAGGGCTGTAACTCCGATTTGAGTTATATCACAAATTGTGGTATAACTCCACAATTGGTATATATTTTGGAGTCATATCAATTCCACAAATCTCTTTCACATACATTTTTTTAAACTTTTTCTGAAAGTTAAGATTTTGGGAACTTGTACCATGAATAGAGTTTGATTATCCTCACTTCAATAATGACACAGAGTTTAAGTGACTTGTCCATGGACAGTTAAATGCTAAATGGTGGATCCAGGTGGACTGTCCAGCTTCTCATTCTCCAGAGCTTCATGGCTCAAACCTTACGTGCTTTTATCACCAGTATCTTGAAACGCCTGGCTGTGTTACCGCATTATGTCCACAGACTGAGTCCATGATTGTTCCTCATAGTGATACGGTTTGCTCATTGTTTGAAATATTCCTTCAGTCTGCAAAAAAGATGATGTTCTAATAAAAGAATATTCTTAAGCCATTCATTTGAGAGAGCCTTCCAAAGGATTAGTGTTATAAAAGTTCTCAGGACTGACGCTCCAAATAATTAATCCATATTTACCAGAGAGTAGCAGGGACAGAGGAGCCTGGTGGGCTGCAGTCCATGGGGTCGCAAAGAGTCGGACACGACTGAGCGACTTCACTTTCACTTTTCCATTCATGCACTGGAGAAGGAAATGGCAACCCACTCCAGTGTTCTTGCCTGGAGAATCCCAGGGACGGGGGAACCTGGTGGGCTGCCGTCTGTGGGGTCACACAGAGTCGGACACGACTGAAGTGACTTAGCAGCAGCAGCAGCAGGGAAGTCAACCTCTTCCCTGTTTACATTTCTGCACGCAAATAGGCTGACTCCAAGTGGGATGTTAGGGAGTTAAGAACTCTTATTGCAGCCCTGGGAATAGAAATAGGAACAGCCTCAACAGCCTTTCACTCTTGCCATCCTCACCCATTCCTGAGCTGGGCCGGATTAGGAGCAGAACTTGTATTACTTGGGAAATAAAAAGCACAGATACAGACAAGAACGAATGACTGTAAACCAAAAAGGAACAAGAATTTTGGCGTTCATTCCAGAGGTGGTTGCTGTTGTGAGATGCTTGGAACTAAGCAGAAGACAAGGAGTCCATGAGTTTTGAGGATTGTAAGAAGGAAGGAGCTGTAAGAAAGGACTGTCAGGGATGTGGCAACAGTTATCCACACCTCCTCTTTTCTGTTCCAGTCTTGCTTTAATTCTCACAATAGGTCCTGTTCTCATCTATTTGGAGTAAAGGCAAGGGAAGACACATGCTTTATGGGTCTTTATGCTTTATGGGGTAGGATGGAGGCTCATGTGCCGTCCTATCCTTGTCTTTATTGTCCAGAACGCCACTGTTAGTGATTATGGGGATGAATGGGTATCATCCTGATTGGGAGATTTGGAGTATCTTTCATTTTATTTTTAAATAATGGCTTAAATACAAAGTTGGCAAATTGAGGACTGACTGCAAAAAGCCTCATAGGATGGATTTGACAGCATTTTATATTAAAACCAGATACATATTGAATTGCCCAAGTCTTGGTAATAATGTATGTGTCAGAAGGGCAAATCTTCAAGTACCTTTCAACCACAATTCAGGATTTTATGTTTCTGTTCACAAAGTTGATGGCATACTAGAGCCAGCTCAAACAGTAGAGTTTTTGCTTCTGTGAGTGACTGACACATCAATTAGATTTCAATATTATTTTTTCACACTTAATTTCTGTAGTTATCTTTAAAGTTGCCCATTTTAGTTGATAGCCAGAGTGCTGAACTGCATCTTCTCATATAGTTTAAGTATTTAACCATTTCATACTACCTTGCAGAATGCTGTGAAAAAGTCTACATTACACCAGTTCTTTTAGAGATACAAATTGCTCTCTGTTTCTATTATTTTAATGTTTGACATTCACATGGTGATGGTTTTAACTTCCTTTTGCTTTTTGCTTGTAAAAACAGCTATAAATTCTTTATATGATCTTTTCTTCTTTCATATGTTGCCGCTGATTCAACAGAGAGGCACCCGATTACAAATGCTATTGATGGCAAGAACACTTGGTGGCAGAGTCCCAGTATTAAGAATGGAATTGAATACCATTATGTTACAATTACGCTGGATTTACAGCAGGTATAGTACCTCTTTTTATTTATTGATTTTATCATTTTCTTGTTTGAAATTGTATTTGCATTTACTATTTGTTTACTTACTAGTTCTTGGGTGAAAGGATACTCTTTTATTACCTTCTGTTATTTTCTTGACTCAGTGACAAAAGGACTTATTCATTTAGTATATTGTTATTTTAAAATATTTGGCATTTATTTCTAAAGCACAATTAAAATGAATTCACATGAGGAATTTAAAACTGAATTAGGAACTGACTCTAACTAATGAGGGTTAATGATAAGAATATTGGTCAACAAAATTTTACATAAAATGTAACAGTACCATTTAAATTTTATTTTTGTTGGTCACACCTCATGTCTTGTGGATTCTTAGTTCCCCAACCAGGGATGAAACCTGCACCCTCAGCAATGGAAGTGTGGAGTCCTCACCACTGGACCACCAGGGAATTCTCATGTTTTCACTTTTAAAACAGTAGAGTGCTGCTACACTGTTCATGGTGTGTATACTAAAAGGTTCTTCGATAACCAGGCTCTTGAGTGAATTGCCTCTCATTACTGAGAGTTAAACAAGCTGTGGCAGTTGATTTCTTAACTTACACTTGGGCCAGTAAATGAGGTAACAAGCGTTGTAGTTGTATAAAAGTTGATGTTGGAGTTGGTTAGTGTTTGTGACACACAGGTCTAGGTACCTTCTATGCCTAATTTCTTTCTCCTTTCTGTTCACCGTATTCAGCTCAGGTTGAAATGTTTAGTCAAGAATAACCATCACCCCAAGTTATTTAGGGTTGCAAATAGGATGGAATCTGGAAGCATGTTCCTATATTTTACTGTTATTCCAAATACAAATTTTCTTTGATTGTCTGAAGGCTGAGACTGGAAATATTGAGCCTGGATGACTTCTTTAGCTCAGCCTGTTCCTCCCTCACTCTCTGCAGTCAGCTCAGAAAGACTCAGCCAGTCCTCCCTGCACTGTGGGTGCAGAGCGGCAGAGGAGTGTGGGGTTCGTGGAGAAGATGTAGCTAAAGTAGCCAATGACAGACAGTGTTCGTGGGAGAGGTTGTGTTTTCACGTGTGGTCACAGTGGAGGAAAGCACCAGCCAGGGGGAGTTAGTTACGCTCTCAGGAGGCCACATGGGCACCAGGCATCTCCCTAATGGGTGCTGTTTGTCATCAACAGTACAAACTGTCCCCCTTAGGTTGAGGGCCCGTTATGGCCAGGGTGCCCAGATTCAGGAATTGCACAGAGCTGGTTGGTGGGCCTCAAGGCAGACTCTCTTTCCACCTATCTGGAACTCATTTTGACCTGAGCAGCAGGATAGTGGCAAGGACTCAGTACTGTAGCAATTGCCCACAGGTGTGGATTTATTTCTACTCATCATACTAAGTTGCTTCAGTCATATCAGACTCTGCGACCCCATGGACTGTAGCCCGCTAGGCTTCTCTATCTTTGGGATTCTCCAGGCAAGAATAAGGGAGTGGGTTGCCATGCCCTCCTCGAGGGATCTTCTTGCATTGCACGTGGGTTCTTTACCTCTAGCACCATCGGGGAAGCCCTTACTCATTTTCTACTTATGTGGGCAACTGAATAACAGCTTTGAGTTAATAGTATTTGTCAGGAAGTCTCAGAGTACAATCAGGGAAGGAAGGCAAACCACTACACTGATGAATTATGCTTTAGTGAAATCTTGTACATGAATTCCCTTAAAAATCCTAACCTCAAAACGGGCTTCATCCCTCTCTGGATAAACACAGCTTCGTCCTTTGCCAGGCACAGCAGTCGTTCCCTGTCATATGGTCACTAAAAGTTGCAGTCTAACTTTCCAGTCAGGAATGAGTCTGCTGCCTAGTGTCTTGGGTCATCTCCTGGGATAGAGAAGCAACAAATAGTGACGTTTCATTGCTCAGGTTTACTCTTCACCTATGCTTTTAGATCACACATGGAGCAAGACACTCAACTATTAACATAATTTGCTCAAATCATGCAGACTATTCTTTGAGCTCAACCACAGTAATGTTAACAGGCAGAGCTCATTTCATTGTGATTCATTTTGAGTTTCACAGGTATTGCATTTTTTTTTCTTTTTTTTACAAATTGGAGGATTGTGACAACTCTGTGGCCAACAAGTCTCTTGGCACCATTTTTCCAACTGTCTCTGCTCACTTCATGTCTCTGTGTCATATTTTGGTAATTCTTACAGTATTTCAAACTTTTTCATTGTTATTATATTTGATATGCAATCTGTGATTAGTGAGCTTTGGTGTTGCTATTACAACCTTTTTTTTTTTGACTATAGCTCACCTGCAGTGAGCTTGTTTAGATGAGGCGTCCTGCATAGGGTGGTTGGGTGATGCTAGGTCTTGTATTCAAGTGTGTATTCCTTTGTGTGAGTTCTCACTGTTTGATACTCTGCGGCAACCCACTCCAGTACTCTTGCCTGGAGAATCCCATGGACAGAGGAGCCTGGTAGGCTGCAGTCCATGGGGTCGCTAAGAGTCGGACACGACTGAGCGACTTCACGTTCACTTTTCACTTTCATGCATTGGAGAAGGAAATGGCAACCCACTCCAGTGTTCTTGCCTGGAGAATCCCAGGGATGGGGAGCCTGGTGGGCTGCCGTCTATGGGGTCACACAGAGTCGGACACGACTGAAGTGACTTAGCAGCAGCAGCAGCAGTGTTACTTCTCTGGTAGTCTAGGGTCTTGGAGTCAGCGCTCCTACTCCAAAGGCTCAGGGCTTGATCTCCAAAGGATTTTTTCTCACTCTTGCAACATGATTGTAAGAGTCAGCTGTGGTTTTCCTCTGCATCATCTTCATTCTGTGACCCAAGTGGAAGAAGCAATACCCTTGCGACCCTGGCTTGTGCCAAGTTAAGGCTGCAGCCCGGATGATGAGACTTCTCATTCAGTCTCCTTTCCTCCTTTCCATTTCCCCAAGTGTGGCTGCTTGTAAAGATGCTTACGAGGAGGCTGGCACTCTGCCCAAGCCAAACATGGAGGCCTGGGCTCTGGTACCCTACAGCAGGAGATATGAAGGCGAAGGAAGCCAGCAGCCTTCCTTGCGTGGAACTTGCCCTCGGTAATGTGGCAACAGCAGGGATGCTCGCTACCCCAGAGGCAGAGGGTACGGCAGAGCACACGACACAGTGGCAAAAGGCCTTGTGTTTCAGGTGCCAAAGCCACAGAGCCCTAAAGACGCCAACCCGGTGCTGCAGGTAGCGGGGAGAAACCTCTTCACCCAGACCTCACGAGAGGAGCCGGCCAGACCTCACGAGAGGAGCCGGGTCAGGTGGGAAGGGGTGGACCAGCAAGCTCTATTATGACTTTTTGGAGTCCATGAACCATGGAGCTATATAAGAAGATGAACTTAGTAACTGTTGCATGTGTTCTGACTGCTCACTAATCGGTCATTTTCTCATCTCTCTTCCTCTCTTTGGGCCTTTCTATTGCCTGAGACATGCAACATTGAAATTCCTAACCCTGCAGTTAATAACCTTGCAATAGTTTCTGAGTGTTCAAATGAAAGCAAGAGTTGCATAACTCTTACTTTATAATAAAAAACTAGAATTAAATAAGCTTAGTGAGAAAGGCATGTCAAAAGCCAAGATAGGCGGAAGACTTGTCCTCTTGCAACAGTTAGTCAAGTTTTGAATGCAATGGAAAAGGTCTTAAAGGAAACTGAACGTCCACTGCACCAAACACACAGATGAGTAGGAACCAAGGTAGCATTATTGCTGACCTGTGAACATTTTATTGATCTTGAAAGGAGATCAGACTAGCGAGAGCCTTCCCTTCAGCCAAAGCCTAATCCAGAGCTAGGCCCTAACTCTGTTCAATTGTGCAGAGGCTAAGAGAGGTGAGGAAGCTGCAGAAGAAAACTGTGAAGCCAGTAGAGAATGATGTATGAGGTTTAAAGAAAGAAGCCATCTCCATAACATATAAGTGTCGGGTAAAGCAGCAAGTGCTAATGTAGATGAGATGCAAGCTGCAGCAAGTTATCGAGAGGATAATCATGAAAATGGGGACAACAGATTTTCAATAGTCTTCTATTGGAAGAAGATACCATCCAGGGCTTTTATAGCTAGAGACAAGAAGTCAATACATGGCTTTAAAATCTTTAAAGGACAGGCTGACTTCCTCTTAGCCTGTAAGGGCTAATGTAGCCAGTGACTTGGAGGTAAGGCCAATGAAAAGAAAAGGCCATTTACCATTCCAGAAATCCCAGGGCCCGATTGAATCTTGCATAATCTATTAATACTGTGCCTGTGCTCTATAAATGGAACAACAAAGCCTAGATGATTGCAAGCTGTTTTCAAGGTGGTTTACTGAATATTTTAAGCCTACTGTTGAGAACTATAGCTCAAAAAAAAATTCTTTCATAATATTACTGCTCATTGGCAACACATCTAGTCACTCAAGAGCACTGATAGAGATGTACAGTAAGATTTATGTGATTTTCATGCTCGCTAACGCAAGATCCATGATGCAGTCCATGGATCAAGGAATAATTTCAGCTTCTATGTATTATTATTTAAGAAATATATTTCATAAGACTACAGCTGTCATAGATAGTGATTCTTCTGATGGATCAGGGCAAAATAAATTGAAAATTTTTGGAAAGGATTCAACATGCTAGATGGCAGTAAGAAATTAGTGATGCCTAGGAAGAGCTCAAAATATCAACAGTGACAGGAGTTTGAAAGAAGTTGGTTTTAACCCTAATGGATAACTTGGAGCAGTTCAAGACTTTAGTAGAGAAAGTAGCTACAGATGAGGTGGAAATAGCAAGAGAACTGGAATTAGAACTGGATCTTGAGATATGACTGAATTCCTGCAACCTCATGATTAACAGATGGGGAGTTGCTTCTTATGGATAACCAAGGAAACTGATTCCCTGACTTGGAATCTAGTCTTGGTGACAGTGTTGTAAGGAGTGTTGACATGACAAAAAAAGGAATTAGAATATTACATATCTTAGTTGACAAAGTAGCAGCAGTGTTTGAAAGGATTGACTCCAATTTTGAAAGCATTTGGGTGAAATGTTATCAAATAGCATTGCATGCTACAGAGAAATTGTTCATGAAAGGAAGAGTAAATCAATGCAACAATATTGTCTTGTTTTAAGAAATTGCCACAAACACCTAACCTTTAGCAACCTCTACCTTGATATTCAACAGCCATTAACTTCCAATCGAGACTCAGTACCAACAAAAAGATGGTGACTCGCTGAAGGATCAGATATATTTAGCATTTTTAGCAATGAAGTATTTTAAAATTGAGATATGGTATGGTATTTTGTTTTTTTCTTTTAGACACAGTATCGTTACTCACTTAATAGCCTTCAGTATAGTGTAAACTTTTATATGCACTGGGAAACCAAAAAAATTCATGTGACTCACTTTATTGAGATATTCACATTATTGCAATGGTCTGGAATTGAACCTGCAGCATCTCCAAAGAATGTCTGTATTTGTTATTAAAAATAGCAGCATTTTTTTCCTTCTAATTCATCACTGAATGATGCAATCACAAGTTTTTACTAAATCATTTTTATTCAACATACCGATCATTATTAATTCCACAGGTCAAAGTGTGCATCTGAGAACCCATTTTTCAATAAAGTTATTTATATTTTCCTATTTTCTTTGCATCTCCCTTCATACATTCCCACATGGTATCTCAAGAGGTATTGTGGACTTGTTTTCCTGTTCTCTCATTTACCTCTTTCGTTTAATGGCCTTAAAATGAGTGAATACTCAAGACATCTTTTTTGGTTCAGTCTTCATAACAAGTGGCAGAAATATGTTTACAACATCGATTTGCCTGTCTCTAAAGTCTGAAATACATTTAGTGGAAGTGGTATGGAGATGTGTCCTCATATGGTCTCATAACCCAAGGTGGCGCCCACTCATGTCCTTATTCAGCCCTTCTTACTGCCTATAAATCAACTCATCCTGTGTTCAAGAGAAGGGGAAAACAATCTGCAAAATAAAATAAATCCTTATTTCTGCTTGTCTCAAGATTTTAATTTAGTCAATGATTTAATGATATAAAAAGCTAAACAGGTTTTGTTACCAGGTTTTATATGGGAATTCCACAGACAGAAAAGGACTTTAGACCTCTTGTTTGGCTTCAGGCTTTGGAGTAACAGACTGTGAATAGGTTCTCAGAACCTATTCAATTAAGGAGCAAAGCTGCAGGAAGGCATATTATAATGCGCTGGCAACATAGAAGATGTGGACATCTTTGTTACTTCATTTATTTCTCACAATTAGCCTGTAAGGTAGCTAGCATTATTATCTCTTTTAATAACAGAAGCACACGGACACTTTAAAAAGTTAAGTGACGGCCTTTTATAAAGTCTGTACAGGCAGGACTGGAATGTCGTCCTGAGTTTGTCTGAATTCAGACTCCAAACTAGGCCAGTGTTTACTAAGCTGGTCTCTGAAGACCTAATTTAGGGAAAATTTTTGGTATATAGTTTCAAGGGGTCCATACATTGTTTGGGTTCAAGAAATACCGGATTATCCTCTCACTTATGGGAGAGTATAGCCAACATCTCTTTTGTCATAAAACAGATCTCCTTTTCTACTACACTTCAGCATGTCTCCAAAACAGCATGACTTCAGTCTTTTTAACCTACAGCATGAAGGATTAAGAGGTTATTCATCATTATATGGCTATTATTCAGCTGGGAGACAAGGGCATCAGTTTTATAATGAATAGGCAAATATCACTAAATGTTTATTTGCCATTGATTCCGCAAGAGGTTTGACCAGTTATTAGTTCTCCTTTTTATTTTGAAATGCATGAATTTCAACAAGTGCCCTTTTTTTTTTTTTTGGTCATTGATATATAGTTGGCTTCTCTGTGAAATACTTTTGATAAATTACTATTTTTAATAGCAGTCACCATTACATTTCCTTGATTGCATCATTACAGATTACACTGGGGAATTTCTCTGGTATTTTAACATTCAAGGTAAGTACTAGAAAAATATAATACTTACTGAGAAGAAAGTAGGTACTTATTTTACAAATTGTTTTGCGTTTTTACTACTACGGAATTATTAATTTTTCCCAATTCTACTATTTATTCATATCATATATTGAGCAAATAATTTAATCATGCTGGTACCCTGAGTTCTAGATTAACAAAATAAATATTATAACATCATGGCAAGAAATTGAAATAAGGATAATAGCAATGTAATGACTAAATTCCATCTGACAATTACAGTTATTGTAAACAACCTAGTGTCAGCATAAACTTGAAAAAAAACAAATCCCCAGTATAATGGCAAAGAAAAATATACATCAATTTAAATGATAATAATAAAGAAGTGAAGATTAATAAGATGTCTATCCAACCAGATTTTCACTATAATATGTGTTATAATATCTGATCTCATTTTGTAACTTTTAAAAATCTGGCCAATTTCTTAGACCTGCCTTTTGGTTTGTTTAGGAAGAGAGTTGATTGGCAAGTAGGTTAAAACAGAGAGGGGTAGCTTTTTAAAAGACCTTTAAAAAACATATTCATATTCATTCCTGTATAATCCAGGTACACTGCAGAATTAGTTATGTGGGGATCTCCATTATTTCAATAAGTAATTCCCTTCTCTTCCTGGTTTATCCCCCAAAACTAAAAATATGTTTGTCAAGAAAGATTGTCTTCCAACGGCAGAGGCCAACTCTATATCTTATTGACCTGAATATTTTATTCATTGACCTTGCAGAACCATATCTAGTGAGACTGGTTAACAGTGTAAAAAGACAGCTATGTTTTAGAGGAGGTTGAATTAGTATTTCTATATAAATATTACTGTAATTTTGAAATCTGTGTGAATAGTCTGCTATTGTCGTTTAGTTGCTCAGTCATGTCTGACTCTTTTGCAGCCCCATGGACTGTGGTCTACAAGTCTTCACTGTCTATGGGATTGCCCAGACTGTAATACTTGAGTGGGTTGCCATTTCCTTCTCCAGGGGATCTTCCTGACTCAGGAACTGAACCCATGTCTCCTTCACTGGCATTCAGATTCTTTACCACAGAACCATCAGGGACTCTTGTGAATTACATGGAACCATTTTTTCTTGAACTGTTAATGTAATTAATCCCTTATGTAATAATAAAGCATGAAAAGCATAGGATAGGTACAGTTAACAGGTAGCAAGGGATTGTAAATGATATTCCTGCATTTAATATCCCATTATATAAATAAAAGGGCTTCTTAGATGGCTCAGTGGTAAAGAATCTTCCTACCAGTGCAGGAGATGGAGGAGAAGCATGTTCAATCCCTGGGCCGAGAAGATCTCCTGAAGCAGGAAATGGCAACCCACTCCAGTATTCTTGCCTGGAAAATTCCATGGACAGAGGAACCTGGCAGGCTACAGTCCATGGGATCTCAAAGAGGAAGGCGCGAGTAAGCACACACACATCTATAAATGAGGAAGACACACATGTGATATATTAAAAAGTCAGGCAAGATTTACGTAGTCCTGTTTGAATATGATTCTCTTCAACAAAGTCTATTTGATCTGTCTCTTGGAGACCTGCTAGATTGCACATTCTTGAAGACAGAGTTCACAGACTGTTTCTATCCCTCATGGCACTCAGCATCTGTCAGGAGCTCAGCAGATGTGAAGAAAGTATGATTCATGATTGCTCTTCAAATCACTGAATTTTTTTCTTGGTATTATTTGTGTCACTGCTAAATGGATGAATATAGAACTATAGTGGAGATTATAATCTACACACTCAAAATGTCCTATATGACATGTCTTTTTTAATATAGCAGAATATCATTAAATTCACAGTTCCTTTAGTTTTTTTTTTAAGATCATTGCTTCAGTGTCACAAGCAAGATATGTGGTTAATTAGAAAGCATATTCTCTCTCTCAATGAATTTGTGTTGACCTTTTAATCATTGCTTTCCTATGTGGCTCAGTTGGTAAAGCATCTGCCCACAATGCGGGAGACCTGGGTTCAATTCCTTGGTTGGGAAGTTCCCCTGGAGAGGAAGTGGCAACCCACTCCAGTATTCTTGCCTGGAGAATCCCATGGACAGAGGAGCCTGGCAGGCTACAGTAGTTCATGGGATCGCAGGAGTCAGACATGACTTAGTGCTATATTTCTTTTCTTTCTTTTTAATCACTAACAAAGGTGACTACCAAAAAAAAAAAAAACAAAGGTGACTACCAGCTTTAGTGTCTATATTGTGCAGAACATTAGTTATGGTTGTCTCCCCTTCACTTTACTTTCAACACTGCACTCACATTGATATTAGCACAAAATCAGATCAGATCTTAAAAATCAGATCAGATCACTCCTTCCACGAAAGCTTTAATGGCACTTGATGGAAAAAGCACAATTACCCACCAGGATTTACAGGCGCTTTACCTCACCTGCTTTCATCTCTGGCCTCAATCTCCCCTCTTCAGTTACTCCACTGGCTACTTTATTGGTCTTGAAATCCTTTGCACTTGCTGTTTCTTCTATCTGGAATCATGTTCCTCTGTTTTCTTTTTTTTTTTTCTTTTTTTATTTATTTATTTTTTTTTCTGTTTTCATATAGTCTGTTTCCCTATTTCTTTTGGATTTTTACTCAAATATCCTGTTCTTTGTGGGAATTTCCTTGATAATCCCATTTAAACTTGCAAACCCCTCCCTACTTCCTAGCCCATTTCCCTGCTTTATTTTTCTGCATAAAATTCATGGCTGTCTTGTTCATTTGCTCATTCATGTCCAACTCTTTGTGACCTCATGGACTACAGCATGCCAGGCTTCCCGCTCCTTCACTATCTCCCAGAGTTTGCTCAAACTCATGTCTCTTGAGTCTGTGATGCCATCCAGCCATCTCATCCTCTGTTGCCCCCTTCTCCTCTTGCCCTCAATCTTTCCCAGCATCAGGGTCTTTTCAAATGAGTCAACTCTTCGAATCAGGTGGCCCAAGTATTGGAGTCTCAGCTTCCGATGAATATCCAGCATTGATTTCCTTTAGAATTGACTGGTTTGATCTCCTTGCTGTCCAAGGAACTCTCAAGAGTCTTCTCCAACACCACAGTTCATAAGCATCAATTCCTTGGCAGTCAGCTTTCTTTGTGGTCCTACGCTTACATCTGTACATGACTACTAGAAAAACCATAGCTTTGACTATATGGACCTTTGTTGGCAAAGTGCTGGCTCAGCTTTTTAATACAATTGTTTTGTTATCGCTTTTGTTTCAAGGAGCAAGCATCTTTTAGTTTTGTGGCTGCAGTCACCACCCACAGTGATTTTGGAGCCCAGGAAAAGAAAATATGCCACTGTTTCTACTTTTTCCCCATCTATTTGCTATGGAATGATGGCTGTCTCACTTACTAATGTGGCTGCCTAACTTACTGCATATATTTTTTTATAGCTCTTCCTTGGCTGATGATGGGATCACATTCTAATGAACCAATAGCAAATGGAAAATATTATAGGCTGAAATGCGTTTAACACACCTAACTTACCAAACATCATAGCTCAGCTGAGCCTGCCTTAAACATGCTCAGAACACACACTGGAAAAATCACCTAACACAGGCATTCTTTATAATAAAGTGTTAAATATTTCACCAGTAATTTATTGAATACTGTACTGAAAATGAAAAACAGAATGGTTGTGTGTGTACAGAGTGTGGTTATAAGTGCATCACTTTCTTACTCTCCTGATCCCGTGACTGGCGTGGGACTTGTGCTCACAGCCCTATGTGCTCACAGCATCATAGGAGAGCATCGTTCCACTTATCTCAAGGCTGGAAAAGTTCCAAATCAAAGTCAGAAGTGAAGCATAGTAAGTCCAGGACCATCTGTATTTATGTTGAATGTTGTTTATCTCACCTTTTAAAATTTTCATGAGAGTGGAGATACTTTTTTGTTTTTTGTTTTTGAATTGCCACATTCTAAACACTTGGAATAGTACTCAACATATAAGAGATAGTCTATAGATTTATATTATATTTGTCTAGATTTATATTAAGTGAATAAATGATTGAATGAATAAATAGCTAAAACATCAATTCATAGTGTAAGAATTTTATTAAAGCTGAAACTTAAAGGAAGAAATATTCTTTCCGTGTTTCTTATGATAGAACATGCTATGAATTTTTAAATGTATGCTTTTTCCTTTAAGTCTAAGGTTAAACAGCATGAAATAAGTTTTCTTACTAATCCTTTTACTAAACATGTTCTAAATTTCAGTCATATTTGTCATAATCTGTGTGGCTTTACCACATTTATAGCTTTATTGGAGTAAAGCAGATTATAATAAATTTTAAGTCTTCCTTTGTAACAGAGAAGTCTAGAACTGTAATTTTTTAATTGACATTTTAAATTTTTCTAGTGGAAAAATGTATATAAGGGGGAAAATGCCATCAGAGTGCTGTTTAAACAAGATTCTAGACAAAGGATATTTTGTGTTTTGATGTAAATAACTAATAAACTAAATTCTTGCAACATCATGAAAATGTAAATTTTTTGGAGATGCAGGTCCTCCTTCAAATAGTGTCAAGATGATTGCCTTGGGAAGTGATTCTTGAAACCAGGGAGTAACTTAGAGAATTGTTTTTTTAAAAATAGAGGTAATAATACATGATGAAAAGATGTTAAATATCTGTGGGAAAATATCTGTTAAAAATTTTAAATCATACTGATTCTGTTATGGAAAGTCTGAACAGGACTGCCTAAAATAGACTGAATGTGGGCAATATTTCACAACTGTCTGATGACTTCCACACATGAAATACAACCATTTCCTCATGTTGGTGGAATATTGTGTATTCTCCCACTATATTGTTGGAGTCTAGTTTTCACTTACTATAATAATTATATATAGTTATACATTATATGCTGTGCTTAGTCATTCAGTCATGTCTGATTCTTTGCGATCCCGTGGACTGTAGCCCACCAAGCTCCACTGTCCATGGAGTTCTCCAGGCAAGAATACTGGAGTGGGTTGCCATGCCCTTCTCCAGGGAATCTTCCCAACCCAGGGACTGAACCCAGGTCTCTGCATTGCAGGTGGATTCCTTGCTATCTGAGCCACCAGGGAAGCCCAGTTATGCACCATATGCACATATAAATTAGAGGTATTTCCCTAGAAGTTGACTATATGTTTAAGTTACGTGATAACATGTGTGTTTTAATTTGTAGATAATACCTGTTTTCAGTATGATCCTGAGTCTTAAAAATACAAAAACGGCAAGAAGGATGAGTATGAAGCTAAGGAAAAGGAGTAGATATAATTTTGCCCACTTCCATTTCCTGATCTATCACTTGTCAGTTCATCTACGTTTGGTAAATTGTCCTACTTTTATACTCCTCAATTTGGTCATATGGAAAACAGAATTAATAGCACCACGTCTTTCCGAAGAAGACTGTTGTAAGAATGAAGTGACGTAATATAGGCAAGTAGCCAGTACGCTGCCACACAGTAGTTGATAGTAAGTAATACTTCCTGGCCTTCTACACTGGTAATAATGCTGAGCAGAGAACAAATGGACTTCCCTGGTAACTCAGCTGGTAAAGAATCCACCTATAATGCAGGAGACCCTGGTTCAATTCCTGGGCCTGGAAGATCCTGTGGGAAAGGGATAGGCTACCCACTTCAGTAAACATGGGCTTCCGTGGTGGCTCAGATGGTAAAGAGTCCTCCCGCAATGAGGGAGACCTGGGTTCGATCCCTGGGTTGGGAAGATCCCCTGGAGGAGGGAATGGCAACACACTCCAGTATTCTAGCCTGGAGAATCCCCATGGACAGAGGAGCCTGGCGGATTACAGTCCATGGGGTCACAAAGAATTGGACACGACTAAGTGACTAAGAACAGCACAGAGAACAAATGGGCTAGAATTGTAGTGAGCGTGACTTAAAAAGCAAAAGAAAAACTGGTTTAGCAGTCCAAAAACAGCTTAATTGTTGGGATATTTGAAGGCTACCTCTAAATTTCATTTGGCATGCAACTTGAAGAAATTATTGATTCTATATATATTTAGTATTATATGAAAATTAATATTTATATAGAGGAAGCCCAAAAAGGGGTCACTTGAGTGTTGAAACTTTTACAACACCTTCTGTACTATTTTGTTGTTATTATATCCTCCTGAAGACTTGAATTTTTAATCATTGAGAAGTAACCTTATTCATTACCAGTGTGTCCTGTACTTAAAAGCTGTCTCTGTCTGGTATTATTTCACTCGGGCCTCCCAGGGGGGCAGCAGCGGTGAAGAATCTGCCTGCCCGTGCAGGACACGAAGGAGATGTGAGTTCACGTCCTGGGTTGTTAAGAGCCCCTGGTGGAGGAAATGGCAACCCAGTCCAGTATTCTTATCTGGAAAATTCCATGGACAGAGGAGCCTGGCCGGCTACAATCCATGAGATCGGAAAGAGAAGGACACAACTGAGCGCAGTCTCCATTATAATTTCCCACAATACATGATTTATTTGGAGGCAACATACCCCATTCCCAAACTATTAAGTGTTTTTCTCATCTCTTTTTGTTATTTTTTCTCACTTTAACTCCACTGTGGTCATTATATTTTAAATTCTTTGAAATTCAATTTTTAGAGACATTTTCATTTATAATTTGGCCCATGAAATTTGTGCGCTTAGAAAGAATATGGATTCTGTAATCATTGGTTGCAGTTTTATAAATATATCCGTAAATTTTTGTTTATATATATTGAAACTATTTTAGGGTCATAAAAATTTAGGATTTGAGTTGTATCAACCCTTTTCAATACTATTGCTAGTTATAATTCTACCTTTAAGATTTACATTTTGAAAAATGTATTTTTAATTGGAGGATAATTGCTTTCCAATATTCTGCTGGCTTTTGCATACAGCATCCTGAGTGAGCCGTAAGTACGCATGCGTCCTCTCCCTCTTGAGCTGCCCTTTACCCCACCCTTCCCACCCCTCTAGGTGGTCACAGTGCTGGGCTGGCCTCCCTGTGTGATATAGCAACCTCCCTGAAAAATAAGCAATTCAATTATAGACTACTCACAACATGTACTCCTCCAGTATAAAGACCACAGAATAAACCAAAAAAACTTATTATGTAAACACTAACCAAAAGGAAGCTAGTGAAGCTACAGAAGTAAACCTTCCATATGAGAGTGTAGGATTGAAACACACATATTACCATATGTAAAGTTTACTTCTGTAGCTTTGTTTGTCAGTGTTTACACAATATAGATTTTTTTGGTTTATTCTGGGGTCTTTATATTTAAGAAGTGTCTGCTGTGAGCAGTATGTAGTTGAATTGTTTATTTAACCAGTCTAGTGGCCACTGCCTTTAAATTGGATATTTAATTATTTGCATTTAATATCAATCACTATTAATATTTGGGTTCAAAATGCCATATTCCCATTTGTTTTCTATTTGTCTTATTTTTGTTATATTTTTCCATGTGACTTTAGTTTTTTTGGATATTAAAGATTTTTTCCCATTTACCCTGTTTCTCCTTTCATTAATATGTGTCCTATGCAATCCTTTATTACTTGCATTAATTACCATAAATAGTACAGCATGCATTTTTGATTTCAGAATTTGCTATAAATTGATACTTTTACCACTTCCCAGACAAGGCAAAAGACCTTATGACATTTTAACTCTATACTCTCCATTCAACCCCCATTCTCCCTCACTCCAGTTATATTTTGACCTATAGTTCTGGTGTGCTTAATCCTATCTATATATTAAGTTCCAGAAATAGTCATTATTACTATCATAAACAGGCCATCGGAGAAGGCAATGGCACCCCACTCCAGTACTCTTGCCTGGAAAATCCCAGGGACGGAGGAGCCTGGTAGGCTGGGGTCGATGGGGCTGCTAAGAGTCGGACACGACTGAGCGACTTCACTTTCACTTTTCACTTTCATGCATTGAAGAAGGAAATGGCAACCCACTCCAGTGTTCTTGCCTGGAGAATCCCAGGGATGGGGAGCCTGGTGGGCTGCCACTACGTGTATGGGGTCGCACAGAGTTGGACACGACTGAAGTGACTTAGCAGCAGCAGCAAACAGGCCATATTCATTTAATTTTAAACACATGTTTAACTTTTTCTGTTGCTCTTTGTTAATTCTTTTGTTAGTATACTTTTGTATAAGCTCATTTTCCTCTTTTTATTTTTTAATGATTTGCTGGTGACAGATTCTTTCAATTTTTTCCCAAAAGTGTTTATTTTCCCTTTAATTTTGATTTATATATTTCATTAGTAACAAAATTATAATTTATAAGTTTTTCCCAACACTTTTACAGTTTTATATCATCATTGCCTGACTGATAATTTATATGGTAAAGTCAGTAAGTGTCTCATTGCTTCTTCTTTGAAAGGAAGGTGTCTTTTTCTGACTTTGAAGGTTTTATTTCTTTGTCTTTGATTTTCCAAGTTTTACTACAGTGTGTTTAGGAGTGATTTCATTTATATAAATAAACTGGTTGGGATTCAAAACCTTCTAGATTCTATGTATTTCTCTGGTTTGGAAATCTCCCAGCCAGTATTTCCTCAAGTGGTGTTTCTGTCCACTTTTTCTCTTCTATTTCTGGGATTTCAGATACACATATGTTAAATTTTTCCTAAAAATTTAGGAATGTTCATTATATATTTTACACTTGTCTCAATTTTCTTCTTTTCTCTCTCTCAGGCTTTCTTTATACATTTTCTGGTGCCCTATTTTTTCAGTATATTAATGCTTTCTGTTTTTTGATCTAATCTTGTATTAAATGCATGTACTGAATTCTTAATTTCAATAAATCTATTTTCCAGTTCTAGGTTTCCATTTGACACTTTAAAAATAGATTCCAGGCTACTTTTTTATTTAGTCATCTGGAACACATTTATTATAGTTATTTTTAATTATATGTCTGATAACTAACATTTGAAACATCTGTGAGTGTGTTTCTATTTTCTTTTTCTCCCTTCTTGGTTTACTGATTCATAGAAAACTTGGTAGTTTGTTTTTTTTTTAATTAAGTAATATACATTGTGTCTGAAAATTTCTATTCATATCAATGTATGACAAAACCCACTGAAATGTTGTGAAGTAATTAGCCTCCAACTAATAAAAAAAAAAAAAAAAGAAAAAAAAAGTAATATATATTGTGTCTGAAAATTTCTAAAAATTCTCATAAATGACTTTATTTTCATTCTGGCAAGAGTTAGAGTAGGATCAGATTGCCTTGATTGAATCAGCTGTTTAGATTTTTGTGGCCTGATCAGGAATTCTGATGGCTGTTTCTGATTTTCCTTTATGTGTAGGGGTAGAACTTCAGGGTTCATAATTGGAAGATTTTTGGCAGAGTCTGAGCTTTAACTTTTGTCTTCTAAGCTCTATGAAACTTACCAAAGATCTGCTTAGCTCTTCACCGCTTGTGAGTTAATTTTTGCATGGCGTTTATCTTCTGGTTCCTTTACCACTCAACTTGTCAAATCTCTTGAAGACAAAAGCTACGGAGAATGTGAGGTTTATGTCCCTATGGCTCATGGCCCATCACATTCTAGCTGACTTCATAACCTTGATCTTCAGTGTTGATCTTTTCATCCTGTGAGACTGGGGGGAAGCTCAGGATGTAACTTTGCGGAGCTTTGTGGATGTGGAGGAACATGCCCCACTCATCTTGGTCTGTGTCTCTTTAATCAAGTCTGGCTGCTTTGTTTGCTCTGTGATGCCTTAAAACAGCTGTTTTTAGTGTTTGATTCAGTGTTTAACAATCTTTCTATTAGAAAGAAAATATGTATTTGTTTTATTTATATTTAAAAACCAGAGGATATTATCTGATAATAATTTTTCAGGGTTTTGGGGTGAATTTAAGGGGCAGTTTCAATTATTGCTTCAATATTTAAATACACTAATTATTGGAACATTGTGATGGATTATGAAAAAGGCAAGAAAACATATTTAAAACAGGGAGCATCCTGAAAAATCTTAGAGGCATAAAATTATCATCTGAAGCAATCCTAATCAAAACAGAGGTGTGATCCTAGGTAGGAAGCACCATGCCCTAAATAATACATAAAGAAAATAATTTAATAGTAATACACTTGAAAAGTATTTATTGAGTACTACATGATGGACACTTTCTAAGCCTGAAAGTCTGATTATGAATGAGACAGAGGTTCTTGTTTTCCAAGATATTAAATTCCAATTGCAGGGGTTGTTAGGAAGAGGGAAGGGACGTGGAAAATTAAGTAAATAGTTTACAGTAGTGAAAATGGCATGGAAAAAATGAAAGAGGACAATGTGATAGTAATACAAGTGGCTGATTTATCTGTATGGTCTATCTATGCATTTTTTTACAAAGTGATATTTGAGGTAAGAATTACCTAACAGAAAGTGTCAATCATGAAAAATGCCTAGTAAAGTTTATACCATACAGGAATAAACTTGATAGGCTGAGGAATGAAAAGAAAATCAGTGTGGCTAGAGCATGGTGATGAATAGCAGGAGTTATATGAAATGATATCTGGGAAGTGCCCAGGTCTACTTACAGTAGGAAAGAGTTGTCCATCACGATAGGGAGGTAGATTTGATTCTAAGTGTAATGAGAGAACCACAGTGGGATTTAAGAAAGAGGTACTATGATTTCATTGATTTTGTTAGAGATATTATTATGCCTGCTAAATGGAATATGTTTAAAGTGAAATAGCAGTGAAAACTCAGTGACAGGAAACCATTGAAATGTTCTAGCCAAGAGGTGATGGTGACTTGGACTATAGTGGTAGGATCACAAGTGGACGGAAGTGGTAGTTTGGGATTTACTGTGGAGGATGATGTGACTAGATCTCATGGTGCAGTGGAGAAAGGAGTGGGGCAAAGATGTAGACTCCTAGGACATTAGCCTGAAGAAATATAACTTACTGAGATAGTCATAGACTCAAAGAGTAACAAGATAGGGATGGTAGGTAGTAAATAAGGGCTCTGTTTTAATGTGTTATGTTTGAAAAGCATATTAACCATCCAAGTGGAAACATTAAAGGCATGATTGAAATTATTAACACTGTATTTAACACTAAGGCCCTATTTAAGATCACCTAGAAAGAAAGTATAGAGTTAAAAGGAGGAACTGGAAATGAATCCTAGGCACTTCAAATTCAGTGGTGAGTGGAGTAGGGAGGACAGAAAGGTGAAGTCAGAGAAGCCAAGATAAAGTCGATCAAGAAAAAGGCAATGGTCAGCTATGGCAATGTAGCTGCTAAGAGGGATGGGTTCAACCACTCAGGTATTGGAAATATCAGAATATAGGGGGAAAAAAGCCCCATATTAAATTTCAGTGAGTGACAGCATTTTTTATTAGATTTAATAAAAGTTGAATGGCTCCAAACACCAAGATTTAATTTGAAAACTTTCACCACAGCACCTATCAATGTTCAGTTTATTTAAACACACGTGTTGATTGTGTAATTTTCAAATTAAGGTGATAGCTAATAAGACAGTACAGAAAAAATAGATTACAGCATCCTTTACTTATTAGCCAGCTTGTGTCTAAATATTAAAAGTAATATGTGTCCTGTCAAAATACTTCAGTTTTCTTTGTTTTTACAAATATTTTAATGTGATATTTCAGCCAAGTTTGCTATTGGAAGGTCATGGTAGACTAGTCTCAAATTTGCTGAAACAATGAACTCAACTGAAAGAAAAATCAGCACCGTAATGTAGTATAAGCAAGGAAATCAGTCCCAAACCCTAATGAGCAGTTGCCTCTCTGCATTGGGTCATTATGATTATATTAATTTAACAAGCCAGGTGGGGAAGCACAGATGAATAATCTTCCAAATGCACAGTAAATGCTTAATTTATAGCAATCTGCCCTCATAGTGTTGACTGTTTCTGTGATAAAATCTTGTATTCGAGGGATGGAATATGTCACCTTCTCAGTAATACTACATAAATACAGTTTCCATGATTGCTTCGTCATCATCATCACTGCCACTTTCCTCAGTTAATTCATTTCAGATGATAAGCTTTTCCATCCATCAGTGTTAAGAATGATTTATTTAATGATTCTGGGAGTATAGCACTGTTTATAAAATAAATTAGGAAATGGAGTAAGACATTAAAAAGGTATTTTCCACTGCTTTTAGAATATACTCAGGAAACTTGGTACCCATTACATAGTAACACTGCCAGTTGCAGCCCTGCCAGCCACTCTTCTACTTTCTGTCTTGAAATTTAACTATTCATACAAGTGGAATTATACAGTATTTATCTTTTGGGCTAGTTTATTTCCTGGCAACCACTGTTCTACTTTCTGTTTCAATGACTGTGACTATTCTAAGTACATCTTATCAGTGGAAATATACAATATTTGCCTTTTGGACTGGTTTATTTCGTATAGCATAATGTCCTCAAGGGTCATCCATGTCAGAATGTTGTAGCATGCCAGAATTTTCATTCTTTTAAGGCTGGAACAGGTCCATTGTATGTATAGACCACAATTTGCTTGTCTGTCCACCCATCCGTTCATGAAGACTTTGGTTGCTTCCTTCTTTTGGCTATTGCTAATAAGGCTGATATAACATATGTACAAAAATCTTTTTGAATCCATGCATTTGTTTCTTTTTTGAGTGTATACACAGAAGTGGAATTACTAGATCATGTTCTGATTCTGTTTTTAACTTTTTGAGGAGCCATCCTAGTTTTCCATAGCAGCTACATCAATTTATGTTCCCAACAGTGCATGAAGTTTCTCATTTTGCATACCCTTGCCAACCCTTGTTATTTTCTGCATTTTTCTTGAGAGTTGCCATCCCAATGCTGTGAAGTGATAATGGTTCAGATTTTCTTTCACAGTTTTTAATCTTTCTTGTGATAATTCAGAGAGAGAGATAACTTTTAGACCATATGCTGTTGGAAAGAATAGATGTAAAGAGTGCCTATGTAAAATTTGAGACTCTTGAAAAATGACAGATAAAAGAATTACATGAAAGGAGGTTAATTCTGGACAATTTTGTTCATCTTGCTAAAATGTGTCATCAATAAGAGGCCTATGATAAATCTGAGTCAGTTAGAAAATAAACTGTTTTGCTTATAATTTATTTGTATAAATTATGTTTTTTATAATATAAATAATGTTATAATATATAGAGTACCTGTGTTTAGAAATGCAGCGGAGGCATTTTTATCTAGGGAGTTACTAGTGGTACTTTTTGCAAACTTGTTTTGTCCAAGACATGGGGCAAAATATTTTACATGGGTCATCTTCAACTTTATAAGACACTGTTACAGATGAGAGATTTAGTAGCTTGGTCAGAAGTTCACAATTGGCAAGAATAGAGCCAGAGTCCAAGCCCAGTTCTCTCTGCTTTCAGACCTGCCCTCTTTACTCCCAATAGACATTCATGTAACTTAATTCCTTACCTGAATCTTAGAGTAATTAAGAGCATAGAACTTCTCTGTATATCATATACATTTGCATGTCAAATGGCATGTATATGGCAGTTATCGCATTATTTAATGCTATTCATTGCTCAATTTAAATATGTTTCATTTAAGGAATCATGCAGAATTCATGGATCTCTATATGCTCTTTGGGCAGTTAAAACCGTAATAGACTAAACACTGTGCTAGAAGATTTGAAAAAGATTATCATTGATTCAGTTTGGTTAAAATGATTTCCAGAAGTTTACATCCCTATTTCTTCATTTTTAGTGTTATTCGTTGATTTTCCTAAGGAAGGGCTTTTAAACTTCTCTCCTGTAATCACAGTGAAAGCCTGCCTGAATATTTGCATATCAGCATAGCTTTTAAAGTTCTTAGTGCTTACTTATACCAGGGCTTTCCTGGTGGCTCAGACAGTAAAATAATCTGCCTGCAGTGCCTGGAGACCTGGGTTCAATCCCTAGGTTGGGAAGCTGGAGGAGGGCATGGCAACCCATTCCAGTACTCTTGCCTGGAAATCCCTGTGGACAGAGGTGCCTAGTGGACTTCAGTCCATGGGGTTGCAAAGAGTTGGACACGACTAAGCGACTAAGCACATAGCCCAGTACTTACATTAGATAGAATTCCATACTCTGAATTTTATAGAAGAAGTATCTGAAGGTACATAAAGTAAGTATAATTTTTTAAACAATAAAAAATGTTTTATTGTATCATTGTTAAATATAGAAAATGAAGGTTAATGTGCTAAAACAACTTGCTAGGAAACAATGATCTATTATAAACTTTTTTTAACCTGTATATAAAATAGCTGGGGCTTTTAAAAGTCATGCATACCAATCAAAATATTTCCAGAAACATGGTGATACCTTTGACAAATCCCAACAATCTGTGGAAAATGCTTAAAGAGACAGTGCTTAACACCAGACCACCTTACCTGCCTCCTGTGACACCTGTGTGCAGGTCAAGAAGCAACACTTAGAACCAGACATGGAACAATGGACCGGTTCCAAATTGGGAAAGGAGCACTTCAAGGTTGTATATTGTCACTTTGATTATTTACTTCTATGCAGAGGACATCATGAGAAACGCTGGGCTGGATGAAGCACAAGCTGGAATCAAGATTGCCCGGAGAAATATCAATAACTTCACATATGCAGATAACACCACCCTTATGGCAGAAAGTGAAGACAAACTAAAGAACCTCTTGATGAAGGTGAAAGAGGAGAGTGAAAAAGCTGGCTTAAAACTCAACATTCAAAAAATGAAGATCATGGCATCTGTTTCCCATCACTTCATGGCAAATAGATGGGGAAACAATGGAAACAGTGACAGACTATTTTCTTGGGCTCCAAAATCACTGCAGGTGGTGACTGCACCCATGAAATTAAAAGATGCTTGCTCCTTGGTAGAAAAGCTATGACAAACATAGAGAGCATATTAAAAAGCAAAGACATTACTTTGCCAACAGAGGTCCATCTAGTCAAAGCTATGGTTATTGCAGTGGTCATGTATGGATGTGAGAGTTGGACCATAAAGAAGATTGAGTGCTGAAGAATTGATGCTTTTGAACTGTGGTGTTGGAGAAGACCCTTGAGAGTTCCTTGGACTGCAAGGAGATCCAACCAGTCTATCCTAAAGGAAATCAGTCCTGAATATTCATTGGAAGGACTGATGCTGAAGCTCCCATACTTTGGCCACCTGATGCGAAGAGCTGACTCATTGGAAAAGACCCTCATTCTGGGAAAGATTGAGGGCAGGAGGAGAAGGGAGCAACAGAGGATGAGATGGTTGGATGGTATTACGGATTCAATGGCCATGAGTCTGAGCAAGCCCCGGGAGTTGATGAAGGGCAGAGAAGCCTGGTGTGCTGCAGTCCATGGGATTGCAAAGAATTGGATATGACTGAGTGAACAACAACAACCTTTACAAAATAATATTTTATACTTGAAATAAAATGTATACTGAATGATTGGGTTAAAAGTCATAATTGCATATGATACTATTTAAATATAGAAATATGTAAGTTTTTGGTAATTCCTTTACAAATGTTCACTACTCTCTAGGATCTGTGGATATTGGTGACTGACAATAATAGCTGTCTAGTAAATAGCTGATGAGTGAACTGATGGCTTTGCTGAATCCTTCTGTTTCTCTGATAACTCAGTTGCTAAAGAATCTGCCTGCAATGCAGGAGACCCCAGTTCGATTCCCGGCTTGAGAAGCTCTGCTGGAGAAGGGATAGGCTACCCACTCCAGTATTCTTGGGCTTCCCTCGTGGCTCAGCTGGTAAAGAATCCGCCTGCAATGCAGGAGACCTAGGTTCGATTTCTTGGTTGGGAAAATCCCCTGGAGAAGAGAAGGGCTAGCTACTCCAGTATTCTGGCCTGGAGAATCCCATGAACTATACATATACAGTCCATGGGTCACAAAGAGCTGGACACGACTGAGAGACTTTCACTTTCTGTCTCTGAGCTTTCTTCTTTGTGTTGCTATGTAATTATCTTCTATCACTCCTTTATAATAAGATTATATAAATTATTCCTTGCTTGGGAATAACATAAATTGCTAATCCAGCTTCTTAGACATAACACTGGTTTTCAATAGTCTCTTAAATGCCCAATAAAGTTAGGATATCACGTGTGACTTCTGTAGTGGGTACCTACTTTCAAGTTTCAAAAAAAAGCTCAATTTCAACAAGAAATAGTTAATATCTATTGATTATATAATGTCAGAATTCTGTTTTGGGAACACAAAGTAGATGATATTTTAAATTTTAAAAAATAGGACTCATACAATCCTTTCTAAATGAGTCTGTTTTTAGTTTCCTAGGAATAGCTTTTTTTATTCCCTGTCTGAATACTGACTGTATTGACTATCTTTAATTCTTTTGATTTTCATTAAAACTCTGCACTCCAGATTAATTTGTAAACTACATGACAACATAAAAGTATACTTCATCAAACACCTTTTTCTTTATCTCTTCAAAATCATTTCATTTTACTATTTCCAGTATGGTTTACATGAGCAATTTAAAATTTTATTCTTGAAACATTTTCTTTTTTCCATCGCTACTTTCCTGTTGTTTCTCTCTTGTACATATCAGGATTTTTTACCTAGGTTTCATAGCAAGCTTGGCTATACTTACAGATTCTTCTTCTCATGAACTAACTTCTTGATATATATATTCTACTTTATTAATAAGAAAAGTTAATAGCAATAACGTTCAGTTTTATTTTCTTTCAGTTCTCTTCTACACACATGTACATACTCACACATATACCAACACATGTGCATACACAAGTACATATACATTGTAAATTGGTAGCCTGCTGTAGATAATTTTATCTTCTTTTCAACTATGTTTTTTTTTTTCAACTGGATATTATGAGCATCTTCCTCAATTATTATTCTTGGAAATCTAGTAATTTAAAAATTAAATAGCAAATATATAATCTCATAGACTATCTTTTTCCAGACTTCCTAGAAGTTGTGGACTCTGAAGTACAGGGGTAATATTAGTGTGACAGACCCCCTAGCCAGATCACAGGAAAACCATAGACTATGGTACCTGCAGTATCATGGGAGCAAACAATATGAGCTTTCAAAACAGGTAATAAATCTCAATAGTAAATCAGTTTAAAAGTGTTTCCTACCTTTGCATTATTTACAATCTCTTTTCTTCATTTTTTATTTCTTATCATGGTAAAACAAAAAAGTGAAAATGTTAGTCACTCAGTTATGTCTGACTCTTTGTGATCGCATGGACTGTAGCCTGCCAGGTTCCCCTGTCCAGGTAAGAATAACTGGAGTGGGTAGCCAGTTCCTTCTCTAGGGAATCTTCCTGAACCAAGCATCAAACCTGGGTCTCCTGCATTGCAGGCAGATTCTTTACCATCTGAGCCACCAGGGAAGCCCCTGAATACATACATAGAATACATACATATTCTATGTATTGGCTAGGAAATGGGTGAAAGTCTGGCTACCTAATATTTAATGAGTATGTACTATGGGCTGGACACTGCTGTAAAACTTTATGTGTATTGAACTTTGTAATTTTCACAATTTTGTGATGGAAATGTGCTATTATTTCCATTGTCCATATGAAAAAAATGTGGTACAAGAAGGATATGAAATTTTCCAGGTGGCAGTAACCCCTTTAAAACTGTTCTGTCTTGGCCTCTCAACCAGCAGCTCCACTTGACTCTCTAGTGGAACACCACATATTTTACAGTTCAAAACAGAGATCTTGATAATTTAGTTTCTCCAAACAGATACCTTCTCAGGAATAACACCCATTTTAATCCTGTTTTTCAGGCAAATAAATAAATACAAACAAAAACCTTTGGAATTATTTTTGATTATCCCTTTTTCTTCATCCCCCTTATCCATGTTCTGGAAACTCAACCAGGATTATTCACAATAATCAATATATGGAAAATATTCAAAATGTACCCTGAATTTGGCCACTTCTCATCTGTACCACTATCACCCTAACCTAAACCACCATAATCTCTCACTTGGATTGCTAGACCAGTCCCCTGACTAGTCTGCCTGCTTTCCCATTCCCTATTTATAACCTCCTCACCAAGCAGCAGTCACAGTAATCTTTTAAAAATATATGTTGGATGTTATCGTCTCGTTGCTCAAAATTCCACAGTGATTTTCTGACATACAGAAAACAGAATTTACACTTCTTTCCATATCCTGTAGAACCTGCAAGACCAGGCTCTTGTGTACTTCTCCAACATCATAGCTGACAAGAATCTGTTGCTACTATTTTAGTCTAGCCTCATTGGCCTTCTTGAGAGGAATCAAGTTCATTTTTGCATCAGGCTCTTTATATATGCTATTTCCTTTGCCTTATATGCTCTTTCCCTAGATCTTGACATGGCTTCATCTGTCATGTCCCTGGTTTCTACTCAGTTCAAACTTCTCTGATCATCATCTACTATAGAAATCCCTACCTAAAGTTGCACTATTGATTCATTTATCTTGTCTGTTTCAGTGGAGTCCTGGCAGATGTTGAACAGTTGATTCTCTGGGGGTACAAAAATCCTTGATTTGTAGTGTTGGCCAATGTTCATGGTGTAAATATTCACATCGGGACTGATTTCAAGCTACTAACATGATTTCACTAAACAAGGAATTAGGAAGAGATAAACACTAATGGCTTTTTAAAAAACTGAAATTTATCTCACAGACAACATTGTGTAAATCTGATATGTACATGTTAATGTTATACATGTATATATAATGATATGAGTGCCATTATGGCAATAATGAATATCTCTATCATGCTATATAACTATCGTTTATTTTGAGTGGTTGTAATAATTCTAGTTTCTTTGTAAGTTTGTTGATTTTAATGCTATATTGTCTGCATTCACATACTGTACATTAGATCTGTGGGACTTAGTTTGCCACACAATGGAAGTTTGTACCTTAAACCACATCTGTCCTATTCCCTTCCTCCCCACCCCCTAGTAACCACCATTTTACTTTCTGTTTTCACTAGTTTGGCTCTTTTAGATTCTATATATAAGTGATATCATATAGTACTTGTCTTTCTCTGTATGACTTTTCTAACTTAGCATAATATATGTACTCAAGGTCATCCATGTTGTTGCAGATGGCAGGACGTCCTTCCTTCTCACAGAGAAATAATAGTCCATTGTGTGTATGTGTGTGTGTGTGTGTATATATATATATAATCTCTTCTTTATGTATTTATCCATCAGTGGGCACTCAACCATATATTGATTATTGTGAATAATTCTGCAGTAGAGACAGGAGGGCATATATCTCTTCGTTACTGTTTCCAGTTTCTTTGGGTATAAACTCAGACATGGAATTGCTAGATCACATGCTAGATGTGTTTTTAATTTTTGAGGAATCTCCATGTTGTTTATCCAATTTATGTTTCCACCAACAGAGCACAAGAGTTCCCTTTTCTCCACATCCTTACCAAAATTGGCTTTTGAAAGTCAGTGCAGGCTGGCTCCAGCAGACTACTGGTGTGTTGTCTGTTTTTCTGAGCCACCAGAGGATCCCCATATAATCCCCATGAGAGAACAATGTTGCTATCCTCATTCTGTATTTCAACTCTTAGGTTAAGGGCTGGCATAACAAATAATGTTTGTCTTAATGCTATTTGTAGAATAAATGAATCATGAACTAATTTATATATCATTATGTGAGCCTTTAAAATATGTATGGAAGTACAGAATTTTAGAATCCATAATAGAAATCTTGGAACAAAAAGGTGAGAGTGCAAGTGAATTTGACTTAGGTATAACTGTCTTTCCCATCCTTCTTAATCAAGTCATCCCAGTTCCCATTTGAATATATTTTAAGCCTCTCTAAGTAGATTACTGAGAATGTGGACATCGAAATGTCTTCTGTTTATATTTAAATAATTTCATTTATGTTTAGTCTGCAAAAATTTACCTGAAGTTATTCCAGTATGTTGTGTTCTTTAAGCACTTGATGTATTTTTAAAGGGTTGTCCATGTCGATAATATATACAATTCAAATCATGACCTTCTTTTGGTTTGTACTATTATTTTAAAGTGACCTAGACACCCAAAGGACTAGATTAAAAATTGTTAGTAGTCATATAGCTATTCTTCATTTCTTTCACTTCTTGATACTTGATAGTGTGCTGTGCTGAAAAGGCAAACAATGGAAAAAGGGGCTCCTTCACCCACAATATGGTAAAATCTGCTTTCAATAAGTAACTGTCTTTACGACCTGCTGTTCATGGTCACTATTTGTGATACCATATTTATACTCACTGCAGATATGCGGCCTGGAAAAGAAAAAGCCCCTCAGTCTTCATACCTCTTATAATGCTTTGCTAATAGCGGCAGTTAATTTGCAATAATCCACAGTAGAGTGTGATAGTTGCTTAGTCGTGTCTGACTCTGCAACCCCATGGACTGTAGCCTGCCAGTCTCCTCTGTCCATGGAATTCTCCAGGCAGGAATACTGGAGTGGGTTGCCATTTCCTTATTCAAATCCACAGTATGTTTAGGTTTAATGGAATCTGGGCTTAGTAATGAAACACTTCATTAAAATGTTGTTTATATGTTTCTATTCACAGTATTTCTATTCCATATATGCTTATGGTAGAATTGTATGGATGTTCTGCTGTCATCCATTCTCTGCTGTTTAGACAGATTCAGTTTATAGTGTCGGATTTTACTCTTGATGATTTTGCAGCTTTATCATCTGACGTTGAATAATCGTAGTCAGTCAAACTATGTAAGAAGCCATATGGATGCTGTCTTATGACTTGGGTATCATAAATGAGATAGAGTTTGATTCCATAGTGATGAAATACTACTTCTCTTTCTCCAAGATATATTGTTCTTTACAATTTGTTTCTAGACATTGTGATTAAATGTTCTATTGGATAGCAATTTCAGTATCAGAGTACAATGACATTTTGTCGTGCTTTAAATGGAAATGTGTGTAGTCTTTTTCTAGTGAAGGCTTTTATATAAATTAATCATGTTCAGGGCTGATAGAATGTTCACAGCAGGACATGTAGTATTACAGAAAATGTCCAAAGCCATTTGCTCTTTTTCAGGACAACTATAACCATGACTTTTTGTGACATTCATAATCTGCTTAATTGGATGAATTTCAGTGTCAGAAAATTGTTCTATGTCACTTTTTAAACTTTTCTCCCCTCCCTCCTGTGCTGAGTCCTAATCTGATTAGACTTGATTTTCCTCTAGGGGGTGAGAGTTTAAAAGGAAACAAAAACTTTTTTACTTTGGTGCAGCCAATTAATTAGTCCTGCATGGAGAAGTTTGGAAAAATCAATGAGCAGTCAGACTTGCTGACAGAGTAAAACACACATTTGTGAAGGCAGCACAGAGAAGACAGTGGGATTCCCCAAGTGTTAACTGGGCCCCATGGATCCTTTTGGAGATTTGGAAATCCAGCTCAGCACTTCATAACTCATTTCTGCCTTGACATCACCAAAGTTCTGTGATGATTTGGTGCATATCTAATTCATAAAAAATCAAGAGCTATCTAGGCAGGATAAAAAGAGCAAAGAATTTGCAGGGTGGGTTTTGTAAGAACTTTGTGTCCTCTTGGAATGGTACCCTTTCATACATATTTGTCATAACTGTTGGCTTTCAGTCTTTAGAAAATATCCATACAGTTAAATGAGTGGCATCTCCTATCTTTATTTTAAAATCTCAGGCAAAAGGATACCAGGTTCTGCAGATCTCTCATTTTTCATTTCATTTACACTCTTCATACTTCACTGGCAAGTGAAGTCACCAGTTTAAAATATGGGGTAACATAAATCACAGCAGGATCCTCTATGACCCACGTCCCAGAATATTAGAAACAAAAGCAAAAATAAACAAATGGGACCTAATGAAACTTAAAAGCTTTTGCACAACAAAGGAAACTATAAGCAAGGTGAAAAGACAGCCCTCAGATTGGGAGAAAATAATAGCAAATGAAGAAACAGACAAAGGATTCATCTCAAAAATATACAAGCAACTCCTGCAGCTCAATTCCAGAAAAATAAATGACCCAATCACAAAATGGGCCAAAGAACTAAACAGACATTTCTCCAAAGAAGACATACAGATGGCTAACAAACACATGAAAAGGTGCTCAACATCATTGATTATCAGAGAAATGCAAATCAAAACCACAGTGAGGTACCATTACACGCCAGTCAGGATGGCTGCTATCCAAAAGTCTACAAGCAATAAATGCTGGAGAGGGTGTGGAGAAAAGGGAACCCTCTTACACTGTTGGTGGGAATGCAAACTAGTACAGCCACTATGGAAAACAGTGTGGAGATTTCTTAAAAAACTGGAAATAGAACTGCCATATGACCCAGCAATCCCACTTCTGGGCATACACACCAAGGAAACCAGATCTGAAAGAGACACGTGCACCCCAGTGTTCATCGCAGCACTGTTTATAATAGCCAGGACATGGAAGCAACCTAGATGCCCATCAGCAGATGAATGGATAAGGAAGCTGCGGTACATATACACCATGGAATATTGCTCAGCCATTAAAAAGAATTCATTTGAATCAGTTCTAATGAGATGGATGAAACTGGAGCCCATTATACAGAGTGAAGTAAGCCAGAAAGATAAAGACCATTACAGTATACTAACACATATATATGGAATTTAGAAAGATGGTAATGATAACCCTATACGCAAAACAGAAAAAGAGACACAGATATACAGAACAGACTTTTGGACTCTGTGGAAGAAGGCGAGGGTGGGATGTTTCAAGAGAACAGCATCGAAACATGTATATTATCTAGGGTGAAACAGATCACCAGCCCAGGTTGGATGCATGAGACAAGTGCTCGGGCCTGGTGCACTGCGAAGACCCAGAGGGAGCGGGTAGAGAGGGAGGTGGGAGGGGGGATCGGGATGGGGAATACATGTAAATCCATGGCTGATTCATGTCAATGTATGACAAAACCCACTACAATATTGTAAAGTAATTAGCCTCCAACTAATAAAAATAAATGAAAAAAAGAAAAAAAGAAAATAAAATATGGGGTACAGGCCGCTTAACAAACCTCAACATAATTCTATTTTTTTTGCAGATTTTCATTTCAGAGGGAAAATATGTGAGTTAGACATATATAAGATTGTTATCTTGGTAGCAGTTCCCAAGGAAATTGGGAATGATGAAGGATATATCATCTGTACTTATTAATATTTAATGGTGCTAGATACAGTCACTCTTTAGGTGCTTGTAGAAATCACTCTTGAGGTTCCTTAAATTATTTCAGAGGTGGCATTCCAATTTTGATCACCTGTTCTGTTGAATTTTAAAAATAATTGATAATCTATTATGTGTAAGGCATTAAAAGATATCTGTAGAATATTCTACAGTTTCTACTGTTAGCAGTCTGTGTCTTACTTTTGATTAAACTTGTCTTAGTTTAAAACAAGGGCAAAATTAATTTTTTACAAAGCAAAATTAAATTGTTATCAAAGATGTTCAGTTGTTTGAAATGTAAAATGGGACATGAGAATGTGGTTAGATTAGAAATTGATATATGGGAAATATCTGTGTGAAGGAGTTACTGGAAATAGTCATTGACATGGAATGTATTATTGTACAAAAGCAAAATTTGACAAAACCAGATCTCTAAAATTCATCCATAATTTACTAGTCACATGAAATGGAACAAGTTACCTAGTGTGCTGGTTTTCCATTGCTGTCATAACAGATTGCCATGGATTTAGTGGCTTAACACAAATTTATTATCTTACATTATAATAGGTTAGAAGTCTGACATGAGCCTCACTGTCCTAAGGCCAGGTGTGGGCAAGGTGATATTCCCTTTTGAAGGTTCTAGAAGGAAATTCATTTCCTTGATTTTTCCAATTTGTGAAGATTGCCTTTATTCCTTGGCTTGTGTCCTCTTCCTTTGGCTTCAAAACCAGAAATGGGCTGGAGGATTATCATGTTCCATCACTCTGCCCACCTCTTTCACTTCCATCATTTATTTTTAAGGATCCTTGTGATTATTTTGGGCTCACTCATACAACTCAGAATTATCATTACATCTCAAGGTCTTTAACTAAATAATATCTACAAAAGTCCCTTTGACATATAAGATAACGCATACAAAGGTTCCAAGAATTAAGATATAGACATTGTTGAGGGGTCACGGGAGAAATATCAATAACCTCAGATATGCAGATGACACCACCCTTATGGCAGAAAGTGAAGATGAACTAAAAAGCCTCTTGATAAAAGTGAAAGAGGAGAGTGAAAAAGTTGGCTTAAAGCTTAACATTCAGAAAACTAAGATCATGGCATCTGGTCCCATCACTTCATGGGAAATAAATGGGGAGACAGTGGAAACAAGGTCAGACTATTTTTGGGGGCTCCAAAATCACTGCAGATGGTGATTGCAGCCATGAATTTAAAAGACGCTTACTCCTTGGAAGGAAAGTTATGACAAACCTAAATAGCATATTAAAAAGCAGAGACATTACTTTGCCCACAAAGGTCCATCTGGTCAAGGCTATGGTTTTTCCAGTGGTCATGCATGGATGTGAGAGTTGGACTGTGAAGAAGGTTGAGTGCCGAAGAATTGATGCTTTTGAACTGTGAGGTTGGAGAAGACTCTTGAGAGTCCCTTGGACAGCAAGGAGATCCAACCAGTCCATCCTAAAGGAGATCAGTCCTGGGTGTTCATTGGAAGGACTGATGCTGAAGCTGAAACTCCAGTACTTTGGCCACCTCATGCGAAGAGTTGACTCATTGGAAAAGACCCTGATGATGGGAAGGATTGAGGGCAGGAGGAGAAGGGGACGACAGAGGATGAGATGGTTGGATGGCATCACCGACTCTGTGGACATGGGTTTGAGTAAACTCTGGGAGTTGGTGATGGGCAGGGAGGCCTGGCGTGCTGCGATTCATGGGGTCGCAAAGAGTCGGACATGAATGAGCGACTGAACTGAACTGAACTGACGGGTCATTATTCTTTGTACCGCACAAATTAGTGTTAACTCTCTCATTTCAGTTTCTAGACAAACTTCTGCAGGCCGAAGTGCTTGGCAGAAACTAGGCACTAAATAAAATGCTACTTTCCCCAAGAAAAGATTGTTAGGATATAGAATACTGGGATACAACTTAATGAAATAAATTCAGATGAAAGGAACCACAGCAGGCACACCTCCCCCACAGTGCTCTCTTCTGAATATTCATTTTATCTTCTCTCATTTCTCTCCTATTGTTTACTTTCCATTTTAGGAATAATGTCATCTTAGGAAAACATGTTTTTCTTTTAAAAAAAAAATCCCTGAATTACAAATAAATATCATTTTTCCAAAGATAAAGGGAATTTCAGATGGGGGAGAGCAGTATAGGCAAAGGCTACAGAGATTTCAAAGAAGATGAGGATGGAGAAACAAAACATGTATTTTCTGACCAGGTAACTCTTTTGAAAATAATTCAAGTAGGATGGTGAGTGGTGCATGTGCTGTAGAGGGTTAAATAGAGAAGAGGTGCTAAGGTGATAAACAGTGGAAGTTACAGACTACTCCTAAGAAAGTCCCTAGAGAAGGACAAGGAAGCTGGGCAGTATATAAGCATGAAAATAGCTGATGCTATTTCATTTGTAATAGCTAAAACTGAATAAGTGTTAAGTGACTCTGATCTGTTGAAAGAATTCATGAGCCAAGATCAGAAAGTTTCATCTGTCTTTGATTTGTTATTCTTGGCTGTTAACATTATATTTCCAACTCTTCTCATTACTACAAATCTTTGCTATTATTCCCCAAATGCTTTGAACTAGAGTGATTCATTCATGTCTGCAATGTCATAAATTGAAGAAGGCTAGGTTCTTCTTACCCTGGTAACTATAGAAGCACAAAAACAAAGGCAATGCTGGGTATTTCTCCAGGGTGAATAATTTTTAGAAGGGAGGCTTTAAACTGTCACAGTTCTGATTGTCTGTGATTCACACCAATATTGTGCTCTGTGATGGCTTCATTGAAAGGACTGTCGTGTCCTATAGGGGACTCAGCATACCTGCTCTTTTACCAGTGGCTGGTGTGGAAGCCATGCTGTGCCAATGGCCTGTTCGCAGGAGGCAGGTCAATCTTTGGAAACCATGGATTGTTTCAGATGAGAGAGAAATATGTGAGAAGAGAATAGATGTCAAGGGCAGTGCTGAAGAGAAGGAAAATGCTTGTCTGAGTTCTACCTGCAGCTGACATTGTTAAAAATGATAGCAACTTAATGAAGCATAGAATACTAATGCATTAATAAGCTGAGGGAGGACCTTTGCTCATTGCAATTTGGATTCTATTTATTCGTGTGCCTAGTTTTTTAAGACAGGACTAAAATTTGGGGCCAGCAATGCCCTTTAGAATTGATAATTAATTGGAAAGAATTAAGATACATTTCTTAAGCTCTGAATGCAATGTAGTTGCAGTATGAATCAGAATTAATCATTTATCAAGACAGTAAACACATTAAATATTTGCTTTTTAAGAGTGGGCACTGAATTGCCAATAGTGTAAAATCGTTATGTAAGAAAGTCATGTTTATTAAAATAAAATATATTGGTAATCTTTTTAAAAGCTCTGATTATGATAATTTCCTAATACATAGAAGTATAGAGAAGAATACTCTAGACCCACATAACCAATACCCACCTGTAAAAATTAACTCATGGCCCTTCCTATTTCAATTCTACATTTATCCATACCCCATCCCACTCACCAGATTATTTGGAAGCAAATTCCATACATATTACATCCTCCAAATCCTATAGAATTATAGGAATTCAGTGTATATTATAGAATTCATCATATATCACTGAGCTTTACAGCTCTTTTGTAAACAAAATCATTGTCATACCTAAAAATACTATTATTCTTCTTTAATACTAATAAATATTCATTCAGTATTAAAATACATCACCTTTGCCTCCAAGCTTTAAACAGTTGGTTGAATCAGGATGTACCTGAAGTCACATACTGCATTTATTTGATATATCTCTTAAGGTCTTTTAATCTATAACCTCATTATTTTTTATTGTCTTGCAATTTAGTTTTTGAAGAAGCCATACTGGTTGGGTAGTGAAGTTTCTCACATCCTGAATTTTGCTAATTGTACCTCTGTGGTGCTGTTTTCATGGTCCTTAGATACCTTATTTCCTGTAAACTGATAGTTAAATGTAGAGACTCACTCTGATTTGGGTTCACATTTTTGGCAAATTACTTTATAGATGGTGCTGTGTCCTTCCACGACATTGCAGAAAATATCCAGGTGTCTCTCTTTTGGGGACATTAGTGGCCATTTTGACCGTTAGTGGTCACCACAGATTCATCATTTCAAAAAAGGTCCTCTTAGTAAACCACAGCATCCTGTATATTGTAATTGAATTTTCTCCAGGTTGATTTGTTTCATTTAGTAATGTATTCCTGCATCCATTGCTCTTTCTTCTCAGGTTCTCTTGGCTATTTCTTGCTTGTTAATTTTTTCAAATCAGCTTTACAATAAACTTATCCAGTTCTAGGGACTAATAATGAAAATTATATTCATTTAGATTTGTATATTAACTTAGAGCTGAAAAGAACCTCATGTTATTTTTCAGAACGGGAGGTTGAGATTTTCTTTATTACATAATGAAGTGGAGCAGTCCTTCAAATACTTTCCCATGGATAGTTAGGCATTAATTAAAACTCTTTTCAAAAAACAAATTCAGCAAATGAACATTTTATTTTCAGAAGCTTATCTTTAGTCATCCAGTTAGATCATTATTTCTTAGAAATTAGATAATGATAGAGTAATTCATTTTCAAATGTATAAACTTTATATGAGCTTAATGTGAGTATAAAAAAATCTGTTTTGATTGAGGGCAGAGTATTTCTGTTTCTCTGAAAACAGAGGAGCCACTTACCCCGAAGTGAAATGGCATATTTGCTCACCTGCAACACATTAAATTCACACTCAGCAATTGTAGTGTACACTGAGGGGAGGGAATAAATGTCTTGTACATTATAACTGAGTGACAGGTACAAATCATTTCAGTCTGTGAAATTATTGTCAGTAAATTTGTGTGAAGGGACAGGCAGACGGGGGTTGTCCATATGGACTCCCCACCAATCCTAGGTTTATTGAAATAAGTGTTAATTTGCAAGGGAGATAAAACTTATCCAAAAAGTAATAATTGAAGTCATTTGTAGGTTAATTGCTTTAAGTTTTAAATTTAAAGCATCATTTAAAAGCTTCTGTTGTTTAGTTCAGTTCATTCGTTCAGTCATGTCCAACTCTTTGCAACCCCATGGACTGCAGCACGCCAGGCCTCCCTGTCCATTGCCAACTCCCGGAGTTTACTCAAACTCAGGTCCATTGAATTGGTGATGCCATCCAACCATCTCATCCTCTGTTATCCCCTTCTCCTTCTGCCTTCAATCTTTCCCAGCATCAGGGTCTTTTCAAATGAGTCAGTTCTTCACATCAGGTGGCTATAGTATTGGAGCTTCAGCTTTAGCATCAGTCCTTCCAGTGAGTATTCAGGGCTGATCTCCTTTAGGATGGACTGGTTGGATCTCCTTGCAGTCTAAGGGACTTTCAAGATTCTTCTCCAACACCACAGTTCAAAAGCATCAATTCTTCGGTCCTCAACTTTCTTTATAGTCCAACTCTCACATCTATTGTTTAACCTTGATCCAATAGGTCCAGTAATAGTATTTTCAAAATCTGTCTAGAGATCTCTTCAGGTAATTTTTAAGGTTATAGTGAGCCACTTGTTTCCTGTGATTGCTTAGAAATTTTTGCTGGGAAGTAATTTGGTTAAGCTTCCCAGGTGGCACAATGGTAAACAATGTGCCTGCCAATGCAAAATATATAGGAGGCAGGGGTTGAATCCCTGGGTTGGGAAGATCCCTTGGAGTAGGAAATAGTAACTCACTCCAATTTTCTTGCCTTGAAAATTCCATAGAAATAGGAGCCTGGTGGGGTCACAGAGAGTCAAACATGATTGAGCATGCATGTGCACGCGCACACACACACACACACACACACGAATTTGGTTAGGGCTTCCCTGGTTGTTCTGCCAATGCAGGAGACACAGGATTGATCCCTGGAGAAGGAAGCGGCACCTCATTACAGTATTCTTGCCCGGGAAACACCATGGACAGAGGAGTCTGGCAGGCTACAGTCCATGGGGTTGCAAAGAGTTGGACAGGACTTAGCGGCTAAACAACAGCAAAAGAATTTGGTTACATGTGTTTTGGTGGGGTGGGTCTTTGAGTGAAGCCTCTATTAAACTCAGACTTTAGATGAATTTCCTGCATTCAGCCCCACTTCTCACCCCTGCTCTGGTCAGACCTGCTTTCGTGAGTTTCTGCTGGTCTTGACCGAGGGAAACAGCCTCTCTGAGTACTTCAGGCCGTGACCTCTGCTCTTCCTCTGCAGCTGACTCTCATGGACCTTCCAGAAAAAATAATGGACCCGCCTCATCTTCTTTGTTGTTGTTTTTTTTTTAATTTATTTATCCTTCTTTTAGGTCTCAGGTGAAAGATCAGCTAATTATATGAACTATCAACTCAAACACAGAGACATGTGTGTGTTTCTACAAGGCTTTCCAGATTACTCTAGTGGGTACAAAGCTTGAAACTCTTGATTCCGAGGATCCTTTTTGGTTCTAGTTCTCATTGCTTTCTGAATGCCAACATACCTGTATAAATGAATGAGTATCTAACACACATACTGCTAGAACTAATAATACACAGAAGTGTCCAAAACATATTAGAGATGGCATCAAAGTTTGTGGAAATGTTTAAATTCATAACATTGGCAAGAGCAGGCATTAGAATATTGCAGAGCCTCTTTCACAATTAAGCAGTTTTGTTATGTGGACAGCTATTGGCTATAGGCAGTTCACAGACAGATAGCAATAGAGGGATAAAGGCAGAGCTTATCAGTGGCAGAAGTTAGATGG
Source organism: Cervus elaphus (assembly GCF_910594005.1). Lineage (NCBI taxonomy): Eukaryota > Metazoa > Chordata > Mammalia > Artiodactyla > Cervidae > Cervus > Cervus elaphus. Next base: position 14,777,369 of record NC_057840.1, read on the forward strand.
CCATGTGTTCATCTCTTGACAAATTAGGAAACAGAAATGGAAGAGAGTAATTCAGGTTAAGTTCTAAGAGAAAGATGAAGTACTATCTTCCTCAGAGAGTGAAAGTGAAAAAGTCGCTTAGTCATGTCCCGACTCTGTGCAATCCCATGGCCTGCACAGTCAAGGGAATTCTCCAGGCCAGAATACTGGAGTGGGTAGCTGTTCCCTTCTCCAGGGGATCTTCCCAACCCAGGGATCAAACCCAGGTGTCCCGCATTGCAGGCGGATTCTTTACCAGCTGAGCCACAAGGGAAGCCCTGTTTATAATTAATTAAACACACACACACACACACACACACACACACACACACACACGGGAAGTCCTGTTTATAATTAAACACACACGAATGATATGAAGCTTTTTTTTATGTTTAAAAAACGTGGCCGTTTCATTTATCGTCACAGACCATTTTAGTTTTCCCTCTCCACGGCTGGTGACAGAGGTTGCAAACAATGCTGGTCGTATATGCCCAGTTGTTTGATTTTTAGTCTCAGAGATGTGACCTAGTCTGCTGTCCCATAGACTGTAGCCGGCCAGGCTCCTCTGTCCATGGGTTTCTCTAGGCAAGAATACTGGAGTGGGTTGCCATTTCCTCCTCCTGGGAGTGGTTTTCATTTCCTCAGAGAGAGTGGTTTTCATTAGTAGTTTTATGGCTTCCATGGGGGGGTCAGCCTATAGGAAACAGAGGCCCTCTGTCCTTTGTGCATCTTTGGGGCGTCTTCCTGTGGCCTGGCTCTTTTAACTGTGTTCCAGTGACACTCAGGAGTATCAGTAAAATCTCCAAAACACAATACTATTTGGTAGCATTTTTCTAGATCCATGATTCTTCCAAGGACAAAGGAACTGGGATAAAGTAGGTTCCTGAGAGTCATAACAGAGAGTATTTTTTTAAAAATGCAGACCCAGCAATGTATGTGCTAGAAATTGATCCTGGAGATCAGACTTACCCAAATGGGTTATGAGTGAGCCAATGTATATTCTGCCCTAGGACAGTGTGTAGAGTGGCCAAAGTTTCCTAGGCTGTTCATTCCAGGCTGTGAGGTCTCCTTCAATGATGTGAAAAAGATGGGAAAACATCACCATATATGATGGTCATTGAAGGTTGCTTGTTATTTTGGGACTGAAGGATTCTTCAGAAAGACTATTCTCCTTTTCCACCTTAAATGAATTCAAATTCTTAAACACTCTAGGAACATCTGATTTAATGCTACATTAGTGACATAGGATTGTGATTACATGATATTTTATTTTATTTATTTATTACATGATATTTATTTATTACATGATATTTATTGTGCATTGTAATGCACAAATGGAATATGAAATAGGAAGGTCTCTATGTTACTGTAAAATGTCAAACATTTGGCCTTATTTCAAAAGTTATTTGGAATTTTTTAGCCACCAATATGTAAAAAGTGCCCTCCTACAACAAAAAATTGGATATAGTGTATTGAGATCTATGATTCATAGAAACCTAGCCGTCTTAGTATTTTTATGCTTATCATAAGCTATTTGCTTGCTTTGCTGCATCCCATACAGATTTTTTTTTCCACCTGGAAATAAGATTTTATAACTAGTGATTTTGAAGGGTCTTTATGCTGAAAACACAAGACAGAATTAATTAAAGTAACATAGGTACACTAGAGAATTATTCTGTTGGAATCATTAAAAATTTGGCATACTTAGAAATTCAGTTAGAATTTTTACAATCTTTTTCTGACACCTTCAAAGAATGCTTCTTCTATTCATTGTGTTTTTCAATAATGCTGTCTACCACATTTTAAAAAGTTTATTCAAATACTACATGCCAACTAATTTAATTAATTTTGCATGAAATGTGAAAGAATCCATAGAAAATAAGTGAAAGAAGGATATTGTTTTGAAATGAGGTGACTTTAATATTCTTGAAGGCAATGACTGCTTTTCCCTGTCACTTAATGCTGGCTGTTATATTGAATTATAGAAAGAGTCTGTGTGGTTTCTAGTACAGCTTCTTTTTCAGAGCCAACCAGAAGCTCTGAAGTCATAAATCCATGTTGTAGCTCCAAGACAATGTGGCCTTTTCCTATATTTGCTTGCTGAGTTGTTTCTAAACAAAGTTCTTTATCCATACATCAGTGTATCTTTATTTTTCTTATTTGTACCTGCAATCTGTAATTATGCTTTGATATTTCTCTTTTGGTTTTCCACTGAAAAAAAATCTCTGTGCAGTTTTTTTTTTTTCTTCTGGATGGACATTTGCTAATTTAAAACATTTATAGAGATTCTTTTTTCCAAAGAACACATAGTACTTTATTATCTTTTCCATGGTTCTTACTTTGAAAAAGATACACTATGAAACAGAGGGGAAAAGAGTTTAAGACATTTTCTCAACTCATAGAGATATTAACTGAATGAACATGCAAGAAATGTATGTCTTAGTTCCTGCAAGTGACAAAATATGCTGATTGACTGGAATTCAAGTTCTAACAAACAGAAAGAATAGTATTAGTCTAGTAAGAAGTCATATGGAAGCATGTACACTGGTTTTGATTATTCAATTAAAGCTAATAAATGTTAAATATACATTATTTCAAAAAGAATTTTACTAAAGGTTATAGCACCTCTGCCCTTTAGGAGCTCACAATTTAGTTATTTATATTCTTTACCAATTTAAAGATTTTTGTCACGAATAATTTAGAATTACTAGAAATTAGGAGCAAAGTGTTTCAGATTTTCATAGAAACAACTATCTTTCTGTGTTCTATCAGATTACTCAGTAGGGTTTGTCTTTTAGAGAATTCATTTTTAAAGAGGTTCCATGTGTATGTATTGAATACAGTGTCTAAGAGAAATAATCCCTAATGAATAGCACCTAAAAATGCAGAAATAGCAAATACTCTAGATTATGTTTGGTTGGCTTCTGTGCATCTTTTTTCTGCCCACATAACCTGTATTGGGAGCTTCCCAAGTGGTACAATGGCAAAGAATCTGCCTGCAATGCAGGAGACAGGAGTTCTATCCCTGGGTCTGGGTTGGGAAGATTCCCTGGATAAGAAAGTGACAACCTGCTTCAGTATTCTTGCCTGGGAAATCCCATGGACAGAGGAGCCTGGCGGGTTACAGTCCATGGGGTTGCAAAGACATGGCTGAGTGACTGAGCATGCATGTGGGCACATGATTGATAGAGTATGTTCCATCTTACTCCCACTCTTGTCCTTTCTTTGATGCTTATTTTAAAAAATATTTCCTTACTTTAAGAATAATTTTATTAAAAACTGAGACATTTATGTTAATGCAATTAGTATAGCAGGATAGTAGAAGAATTTAAAAGCTCTTTTTCTCTCCTTGACTCCTTATCCCCAAACCCCATAGGTCACATCTTAAATATGTCCATGTCTGCCCTTCCCCACAATGTCTAAGTGTATTCCAGTAATTACAAATTCATACATATATGTACATGTCTGTCTACACTTATCTGTATACCTTTGTAAATATTCATAATATTTCCTATATGGAGTGATAGTACATAAAATAGAATGGTCAAAGCCCAGACTAATCAGAGTAGGTGTCTTGGCTGTTCCTTGCACTCCCTAGGTTACCCAGATGTTCTCTGGAAAGAGAAGGCATTTGGGAGGCTTGGACAGCAGTGATTTACCAAGTACAGAAGTATTTCAGTATTTTAACTACCAGTATTTACTTAACTGTGCCTAAGAGGCAAATGGTATCCTTACTTTTGCTCATTAAATGACTCATGATTTTCCCCTCAGTGCACACAGATAGAAATGCTCACGTTTCAGTAAGGATCTCAAAAGACCAGCATCAAGCTAGCCGGAATAGCTCAGTTAGGAGAGCTTAGACTGAAAAGACGAGCATCTGAGTCACCTCTTTCATTTTAAATACCAACTTTTCATATTTTTAAATTCAGTCCCTTAGAGTTTGTCATAGACAGTGTGCATGTATTCCTGAAAGTCTCATGTCAAAACTGTGAAGCAGAAAAGGTATATTTTCAGAACATTACTTTCAAGCTCCCCTCTAAACAGACCCATTAATCATCTTTTAAAAGGTTTGTCCTCCAATTGTATCTTTTCAGTGACCCCAGTCACCCACAATTTAGGGTTGGCAAACTCCCCATGTCTCACTGAATGTACTAAAAAGACCATATACTATTGCTTCTTACTAGCATACTTTTAATGTATCTCATTATTGCAATTTATTATCAACTCATAGATAGTGGAACTATACCTTGAAAGAAAGTTGCTCAGTTGTGTCTGACTCTTTGCGATCCCATGGAATGTAACCTGCCAGGCTCCTCTGTCCATGGAATTCTCCAGGCAAGAATCCTGGAGTGGGTTGCCATTTCCTTCTCCAGGGGATCTTCCTGACCCAGGAAAGACATATACTATTGCTTTATTACTAGTGTACCTTTCATATATCTCATTATTGCAATATATTATCAACTCATAGATGGTGGGACTATATAAACTACCTTATATCTACCTTTCTACCCAGGACATCACAAAAAAATGTCAGTCAGTAATGTTTATGCATTATTTTTTTGGACTTTTGGATTGGATTGGTAAAGATGCACATATGGACCATCACAAAACATCTAGAATATTTATTTTGTATGTATTCAGATATTATGTAGATTTGAAAGCAGAGGATTGCCATATTCCCCTCAGTGGTCACTCTGTTGACTTATAGTAATTTGATGCCTTTATTTTCTTTTCTTTTTTTTTTTTTTATTTTTTTATTTTTTTTAAATTTTCTTTTCTTTAACACATGTTTATCTCTTATACAGAAGGTATAGAAATGCTTCATTTACTATATTCCAGTTTCAAACAGCTGCTGCGTGTACTAGAATTTCTTCTCCACTATTTTCTATTTGGGAATGTGGAGGGATCGACACTGAGTGTTTACAGCCAAGCCCTTTGTAGGTACTTTTGCAGACATTGTTGCATTTGGTCTACACTGTCTCTCCATTGTGTACTTAGTATTCTTATTATTGACCCTAATTAACAGAAATGGGAGTGAGTGTTGACAAAGCAAAATAATCTGCCTGAGGTCACATGAATGTTAGGGTCACAATTTAAATACGGGACTGTGCCTTCAAAGTGCTATATTTTGTTTTGTTTTGTTTTCCTGGGCCACAGTAATGCCATCTAAATGGTACTTGTCTGGGGATTAGGTGATACATGTAACTGTCTTCTAAACTATCAAGCACTATTCACATATGGAATTTCTAACTCAAAATCTCCAACAGAGTAATGTGAGTAAATTGGTATGTATCAGATACTGTAAGTGATTGTGATTACAATGGAATTTCAAAAATTAGATGAAATGATGTTAATGAGTTGTTGGAGAACTAAAATTCAATTTTAACCTGTTTCTTTTAAAGTCATGGGTGTCAAAATGGAACATATCATTTTAGTAAAAAGGTATTAAATATGGAGATGTAACTGTAAAAATATTTTTAGAGAATACGATTTTGTTGTTTAGTTGTTAAGTAGTTTCCGACTCTTTGCAACGTGTGGACTGCAGCCCGCCAGGCTGCTCTATCAATGGGGCTTCCCAGGCAAGAGTACTGGAGGGGGTGCCATTTCCTTCTCCAGGGAGTCTTCCTGACCCAGGGATCAAACTGTGTCTTCTGCATTGACAGGTGGATTCGGTACCACTGAGCCACCTGGGAAGTCCAGAGAATATAATAGGGTTATGGAATAATACCCGAAGTAAAAGTATTGTAGCCTTAGGCCTATATTTGATACGCAGCAGTGAGAAACTTTGGAATTCTGAGTTACATGTTGTTGTCACACTTCTCCAGGTGTTCCAGATCGCGTATGTGATTGTGAAAGCAGCCAATTCCCCTCGGCCTGGAAACTGGATTTTGGAACGCTCCCTGGACAATGTTGATTACAAGCCCTGGCAGTATCATGCTGTGACGGACGCAGAGTGCCTAACCCTCTACAATATTTATCCCCGCACTGGGCCACCGTCATATGCCAAAGATGACGAGGTCATCTGCACTTCGTTTTATTCCAAGATACACCCCTTAGAAAATGGAGAGGTAAGATGAGAAAATTCACCCTCAATACATTTGAGATGGCAAAATAGGCCTGTCAGAAAGACTTGAATATATCAGTCACTGGTGTCAGGGAGATTTTAAAATAGGATTTAGCAGAAGTACATTTAAAATAAGTTATTAAATAAAAAGGAAAAACTGAAGGGTATTAGAATTTTAACTGCCTTCATCTAGTATGTATCTTCTGTGTCCAATAAATATCAGAGAAGAGGAAATGGACTTAAGTTGGAAAGTCAGTGACTAATTTTAAAGAAACTTTTCTGACAGTGAGGCTTGCTAGTTATTGAAGGATTGAGACCTTAAAAGAAACCTTAAATCTGTGTGTGCTCTAGTCTGAAGATAGGGACAAAAGAGATAAATTCTGGAAGAAATAATTCACATGAGGGACCTAAAGAGAATGAAATGGTCTCAGTTTTTATGTTTTTCTACTGTTGCTGCATAGGGCTGCAGTGGGCTTTCTTTCCTTTGTTCAAGTTTTGCTTATTATATGCTTAATTCAAATCTGTTCAACTTCTCCATAGCATCTTTCTTCCTGTGGTTAAGATTTTGAATTGATCCATTGTTTTTCAGCCACGTTTTGTTCATTGTTTCAGCCATGTTTTTCATGGTTTTTCAAACCATGACTTCACCTTTACCAACTGCGCGATCTTGAATCAGTGCCTTAAGTTGCCTGTGCCTCCGTTTCATCTCCCAGAAACTAGAAACAATAGCAATAGTTCTTGTTTCTTATGATTAAATGAGATTAAATGAAAATGTTTAAAACATTATAATAGTACCGACAAACACATGTACGTCGCTTTGTTAAGCATTAACTATTTTTGTTGCTGTTATATAACAATCGCCATTGAGATCGGTGGTCGTGGTGTTGGTAGGAGTAGCCCCCTCTCAAGTACCCAAACCTAGACCTCGTGCCTCTTGGATCTCTAGTTTTATTTCCCTAATCAGTCTCCCTTCAGTATATAAGGCCTAGCTCTTTTTGTCCTACTTTCTTATGTCCATTTCTGTTTATACTCATGGCTAATATTCTCTCCTCACCAGTTCACGTGCTTGAAGCTAGTATCATTTTTCACATCTATATTTTCAGAAAACCCATATTCATACACTATCATGCCCACCTCAAGCAATCTGAGATTATTTCTTTAAACACTTCCGGGAGTAAGTTAGATTTTTGACATATATTGATCACACTCTCTTTTGGCACTATTATTCTATGAATGTATCCCAGTGCCTCACTATATTTCAATTTCATGTTCAAAAATATCAGTTTTGGGTGAAGAAAATTCCAAATGATGCTCTCAGCAGAGATCTCAATCTGCCAAACAATGAGTCAAAAGCAGTGAGTCAAACAGCTATTCAACATGCTTTGTGCCCAGAGGCATCCAAGTCCTGGCCAGACTGGCCTGAGGATATGGGAGTAGGGAGGGAGGGCAAGGAGAATATATTTGAGTTAATTTGTATAATTTTTTTCTTGGATCCAGTGTTGACCCAGGACTAATAATTATGTAATATTTATAAAGCTATTCCTTATCTTTAAAAAATGAGCCAATTCAGAAATGTGTTTAACAATATAAAATGTACCCAGATATGTAACACACAAGTTGCATACACACTCCAAAGCATGCTGACACTACATAGATGGTGGGTCTCCTTTCTTTAGACTTTGTCAACTTACCAATGTGGAACAGATATTTTATTTGTTTGTGTTTAACTGGCTACACTGTTTTAGACACTCACTATAAACTAATCATTACTGTTGACTTTTAAGAACAACTTATTCAACTGTCTCTGTGACATGCTTTTTAAAGTCTATTTCTCTCATTGGAAAGTGAATGAGGTGAGGAACGGAAAGTAATTCAAAGTATTTGAAGTAGATTGATAGTATTTAAAAATATGAATGGAATCCAGACCTCTCCTGGAATATCTGTTTTATTTTATGCCTTAGTCTGTGAAACATGGTACTTTTTGGAATGGACAGGTTCAGCGAAGGTAGGGGCTGGCCTCCCAAGACTGCCAGATCAACTGGTGACAAAGTTGAGATAAGAATCCAGATCCCCTGAGTCTTACATTAGTGTTTCCTTCATACTCTAGTAAAGACTGAAAGTTAATTTTTTAAAAATCTTGGTAATTGCTAAACTCAAAAATGATTTAGAAGAGATATTGGCCTGCTGGATCCATTAAAGTAGGAAGATTTCTAATCCTGAGATATGGTGCTATAGAAGAATGGGATGAGAAGATTGGGTTCTGCTTCTGCTACTAGTTTTTATGGGACATTGAACAGGTCAGTTAATCTCTGAGTTTGAATTTCTTTAATATATGAATTAGTTTCATATATAAATTATCCTAAGGCATCTTTTGGTTCTAAAGTAGTACAGTTTCAGATATCACCTACAATATAACATTGGGAATATTTTACGTTTTCTGGATGCTTGTCTCCAATATTTCCCAGACAAGTGATTGTGAAATAAATCTTAGTATCATTAACTTTTAGTTTTAAAAGCATTCACTTTTAAGTACCATCTGAAATCTAACTATTAGGTGCTTATATTCAAAACTTCCCAGAGAAGTGACATTCAAGTAAGAAAAATAAACATATAAATGAGTAAATGCAAAATGATAGTATAAATGCCACCACAGAATTGTTTACAGAAAGTGGTAAAGTTCTTCTGGGTGAGTTAAAGGAACCATGCTGAGAAGATGAATTCTCAGAGTATAGAGAAACATACAAAATTTCGTAGTATTTCCAAAGTTTTGAAGACAATTGCAAATTTATTGCCAATATGCTCCAGACATATGACAGAATTCACTCCATTATTGAAGGATATTTTTATTTGGTTTGAATTGTAGGCTTGTTATTATTTTAAATGTACATAAATATAAGAAGAGGACAGAGAATCCCTGTGTCCCTTTTACCCAGCTCCCACTAAGGATAGTATCTTTCATAATCTACATTCATTTGTCAAACTAAGAAATTATTATTATTTATAAATTATAAATTACAATTATTATTGATACTCTATTACCTACAGATTTATTCAGATTTCATTCAAATTATCATTAATGATTTTTTTTCTCTTTTGGGATCCAGTTTGGAATAGGACGTTGCATTTATTGCATCATTATGTCTCTTAGTCTCCTCTAATCCGTGACAGTCTTAATCTTTTTCTGTTTCTCTTGACCTTGATCACTTTTTAAAATTGCTCTTTGTTGTAATGTTTTTGTTTATTTGACTGCACTGTGTCTTTGCTGTAGCCTGTGGGATCTTTAGGTACGGCATGCAAACTCTAAATTGTAGACTGTGGTGTCTAGTTCCCTGACTAGGGATCAAAACCAGGTCCCCTGCATTAGGAACATGGAGTCGTAGCCACTGGACTGCCAGAGAGTCCTAGGCCTAATCAATTTTAAGAGTACTGGTCAGATTTTTTGGTAGCATATTACTCATTTTGAATTTGCCTACTATTTGTTAATGATTAGACTGGGCTTCTAGGTTTGGGGGAAAAATACCACAGAGGTGAAACAACTTCCTCATTTCATCATTCCTATTTATTTTTATATCCACATCTCCTGTCTATTTCCTTTTTATTGGTTTATTAGTCTTACTCTTTTCTAGATAGGATTTTATTTTAGACAGTGCTATCTAGATATTTACCATGATTTGAAATGTGTATTCTTGACTAAGCATCAAATGATCATTTGCTTCCAGATCTTCAAAATACTCTTGAAATATGAATTTAAGTCAGAGAATAAGAGAAATAACAGTGGAGTATTTTTAAGACTTTGGAAACTTGGATTGGGAAGATCTCCTGGAGAAGAGAAAGGCTACCCACTCCATTATTCTGGCCTGGAGAATTCCATGAACTCTATAGTCCTTGGGGTCGCAAAGAGTCAGACATGACTGAGCGACTTTGACTTCATTTCACTTCACTGTGAATAAGGCATTAAGAAATAAACATACATCAGTGATAACACACTAAGCAATAATGTTTATGTTATAGGTACAGAAAATTAATAGAAAATAGTCTTCTGTGACTGACATCAGATCTGTTGAGTCTAAGGTTTATTACATTGTCACTTGTCTGCAGAATTTTGGAGACATGTGCCAAAATGTTTAGAACATTCCTGTATATCATGTTTTAGATGAAAAGGGCATCATTTTAGAGCCGAACAATACTTTGGGTGAGTTCCTCATCAATATATTAAAGGATATCATAGCCTTGACTTCATCATCTGTATCCAAACTTCAATACTATCCTCTGTCCATATTATAATTGAAAGCTATTTAGCCTTTCCTTACGGCCTCTTGAGTCTTAGCAGCGGCATCTCTGCCTGTTTCTTCAGTATTGTTCGTTGCTCCAGCCACTCCCACTCTCCTGCCCCCACCCTCTAGCTTGGTCCATTCTCTGCCCTCTACCTCACTTTGCCTGCAAGAGATCAACAAATGTTGATCATGTGGATCCACTGGAAAGGTAGGACAGGGCACACACATCCAGCCTTCTGGATGACTAGGTTCGCCTGCATCCAAGGAAAAGCGTAGCCCTTCAGGTACCATCCTGGGCTTGCACCCAAAGGGAAAAAAGGGAATTCACTGAGCTGTGAGATCATCACATCCCAGGGCTGGCAAAGAAAAAGTAATACAAGGCAATGAAGACAATGGTAGACCCAGTATGTTGTTATCCAGACTATAAACAGAAAGAGACTTTGAACAGAAGCCTTCCAAGAGCTTCATTTGAGAAAGGCAATTTGGTGTCTATCAGTACCGAGAGAGGGCTCGGCAGGAACCCTGCTTGCCTTGCTTTGTGAGAATGGTCCTGAGCTCCAGAGTAGGAGTTGTGTGGTGTAAAGTAACAGATGGCAGCGGGCCTCCATCACTTTGAGGCCAGCCAAAGAGAAAAACTGTGGTGGGCACAGCTGCATGGACGTCCATCACCAGCAGTGCCATAGGGAGTCAACTCCGTCCAGAGCTGCTGTCTGCCTAAGCGCGGCCTCTGCTGAAAGCGTTTGTCCCGGGTGCTATTAAGAACTGCTAACAGGAACCTCCACTTGAAGGCACCACTGTGTGAAATATGATTGCACCCCTGCGTGTGTGCTAAGTTGTTTCAGACATATCTGCGTGTTTGCTACCCTATGGACCGTAGCCCACCTGGCTCCTCTGTCCACGGAATTCTCCAGGCAAGAAAGCTGCTGCCGCGGTAGCTGCTAAGTCACTTGAGTCATGTCCGACGCAGTGCGACCCCATAGACAGCAGCCCACCAGGCTCCTCCGTCCCTGGGATTCTCCAGGCAAGAATACCGGGGTGGGTTGCCATTTCCTTCTCCAATGCATGCATGCATGCTAAGTCGCTTCAGTTGTGTCCGACTCTGTGCAACCCGATGGACAGCAGCCCACCAGGCTCCTCTGTCCACAGGATTCTCTAGGCAAGACTGGAGTGGGTTGCCATTTCCTTCTCCACCAGGCAAGAATACTGGAGTGGATTGCTATGTCCTCCTCTAGGGGATCTCCCCGACCCAGGGATAGAACCTGTGTCTCTGATGCGTCCTGAATCATTGGGGCCATTTGAAAGAGCTATTTCTGGGACCAGGGTTTTTAATTCAGTAGTTTGGGAAAGGCTCAGAAGCTCTATGTATATGTTAAATAAGTACTCCTGGAGACTTTGATGCTCCTTGCCTTAGCTCATTGTTCAGATATTTCTAGCTTTCCCAAACCCTGGAGATAATAGATCATTAATATTTAGAGAAAGAGTATCAGACATGCTAACTCCTCCTAACTGAGGAAAGAGACTGATATTTTCCATCAGGAAACATCATTGGCTTTGGTGGACTGAATCTGTGGGTGGGTTTGAGTTGAGTAAATCAGCATTGAGCTGTCCCTAAGTTATAGATAATTGAAGGAGCGGCTGGGACAGGATAATCACATTGATAATACTGACAAGAATGGGGCTGAAGAGATGGCACCACTTTAGGGTTCCTAGAATTAAAATCGTAGTGATTGTGTTTCTGTTATATGAGGCTCCTCTTTCTATGACTGGGATTATTACTTTTATTTGGATTGTCACTAGACTGATAACTAAATATTCATGGTTACCATAGTAATTTTTGCTTCAGCTTCCTCATACAGACACCTTTAAGTTATTTACATATGATTTCCTCTCATTTTTACCGCAACCCTTCCCAGCTCTTGGGACTGCAACTCAATTGGAACTTAGATTCCCTTTGATTCTGCTTTTGAAAGATGGCAGGCTTGTATAGAAATTCCCTAGAGAAGCCGTCATTAATTCTTGAAGATACCTTTTTTCCCTGTAAACTGTGTGTAGAGCTTTGATATTATTTTGATTTCATATGTGACAGAGTTTTATATATACAGACAGAATATTTTTTCCCCTCTTTTCATCACCTGACATTATGGTGATCCTTAGAATTGCAAATACTGGAGAATGAAGAAACAAGTCCAACACTGTGTAAAAAAACCTTTAATGAGATTCTTCTTTGATGTGATATTGTTCAGGGTATGGCATGATTGCATGGGTGAGTTTTTGTGGAACTGCAGGAACGGAAGTGAGGAATCAACCTTTCTCAATTACCCTTGGAGTTGCTTCCTTACGGAGAAGCAGCAGGGTGTCACTAATTTATATTGGTTATGAATAGAGATTTGGGGAAATAATGATTGGAGGTTTCAGACTTCCTTCCTCTAAAAATAATTCTTGCATTAACCAACATGGAGTCAGTTAGTACCTGGAGCAGCAATGTGAAAGTGCCTCATTACAATGAGTTTACATGGCTTCCTTCAAAACCCCACTGCATATTTTAACTGCAGTTGAAATATACAGAGCACTTGAAATGTTTTGGAATTACAAACACAACTCATTTTAGGTAGCTGTATTATATTTCAAAAACATGCATGCCTTTGACATTAAGATGAAATTAAAAGATTGTATTCCTCCTTTCTATTAGTCAGTTTATAGACTCCTGCCAACAATTCAGTGCCTAGAAAATATCCGTAAATCCTTGTTAAATTAATACAGTGTTACTGAAAAATCAAAGCCCAGAGAAATCAAACAAGAATGGAGTCTTGAGGAGATAACACCAATTTTTAAAAAACCCTTTATTTTGTATTGGGGTATATAGCCTATTAACAATGTTGTTAGTTTCAGGTGAACATTGAAGGGACTCAACCATGCTAATACATGTATCCATTTATCCCCCAGATCTTGAGGAGATAACACCAATTTTTAAGACCTGATTATCTCAGTGTTGTAAAATAGGGTCTTCCATGATTCACTAAAATGGAACAAAATAGGCTCATGTTAGGCTGGGTAGGAAAGTTCAGGGTTGTGGTAGAAGACACACAGAAACTCTCAGATATAGCTCTGCCACTGATTAACCAGGGGGCTTGGACAGATGAATCAACAATCCAGTGTGTGCCCCAGCTAGTTCACATGACTATAATGTGTTAGTCATTGCTCAGTTGTGTCTGACTCTTTGTGACTCCATGGACTGTAGCCCACCAGGCTCCTCTGTCCATGGGATTCTCCAGGCAAGAATGCTGGAGTAGGTAGCCATTCCCTTCTTTAGGGGATCTTCCTGATCTAGGGATCGAACCTGGGTCTCCTTCACTGCAGGCAGATACTGGAGTAGGTAGCCATTCCCTTCTCCATGGGATCTTCCTGACTCAGGGATCTAACCTAGATCTCCTGCCTTGCAGGTAGATTCTTTACTATTTGAGCCACCAGGGAAGCCTTCATTATGACTATAGTGACGATCAAGTTAAGTCACTTATGGTAACGCCTCCTTGTGATCTATATAATAGGACAGTAGATGCTCTTGCTCAGTAGCTAACATTGGCCTAAGCCCCCCACCCCCCAGCGGTGAGATGTCGGATCAGTCAGTGCCAATGTCACTGTTATATAAGGAAATCTGCAAAGGGCAAAATAAAATTTAATTCCCTGATGGATCAAGGCTTCCCCAATGGCTCAGCAGGTAAAGAATCTGCCTGCAATGCAGGAGACACAAGTTTGATCCCTGGGTCAAGAAGATCCTGTGGAGGAGGAAATGGCAACATGCTCCCGTGTTCTTGCCTGGAAAACCCCAGGGACAGAGAAGCCTAGCGGGCTACTGTCCAAAGGGTTGCTAAGAGTTGGACACGACCAAGCACACTGGCCCGTTGATGCAGCTTATACATTTAATAATTTTTTCCCACATAAATATTGTAGACACATGTGCACAAGTTTCAAGTTTTGTGAGCACCTTGTAGAGGAATTTCAAGGAAGCTGGGTAACCCAAATCCCACTTGTACTCATTGGAACTTGTCATAGTGAAACCTGTTAAAGTTCTCTATACTGGAAATTATATTGTTAGTATTTTGAACTCTAATTCTAAAGCACATTGAAATTATAAAATTATGAACCAGGAATTTGTTTTGTTGTGTACATAGAGAGGAAAAAGCTATTAAATGTACAGGAAGTTATAAGAAGCATTTGATACTTATTTTGAGGCTTTTAGAATCAAGTCTGAAGTCTTGAGCAAACATTCCATAATAGAATGGTAGAATGGCAGGTCATACTAGACTTAATGTTGTCATCATTTTTTTTTTCCACATTACCAAGGTAGGGAGTCTTTCAGTTAAAGTGTAAATCCCACGGGAAGGAAGAGGATTTGTGGGTACTGTTGTTATTGTTATCAATAATGTTGGCAATGACCATTTTGGGTATGGTGCTTCATCAATTACAAAGTGCTTGTCATGCATTCTTCCATCTGAACTTTACCAAAGCCTTGAAGACACTTGAAGTCAAAATATTTATCATTCTCATTTTATTGATGGAAGTTAAATAACTTGTGTGGTCACATGATGATAAAAATTCAACGTTAATCTCTGATCTAGGTCTGGCTCAAATTTTCTGATGGCAAATCTCATAATCTTTCTACTTCATAAACTGAACCCTTTGGTCCCAATCAGCCATCTTCTAAATGTGTGTTTATTTACCATTTGTCACCAGGGCTGTGTGACATTGTGTGGTATTTAAGTGCCATGCACCATCTCTACTGGGAAAAAGCTGAAGACCTGAGTTGGTTAGTTAATTGGTTTCACATAGTAAAGATAATATGCTGTTATCTTTATTGCAGAAGTATACTTGAAAATACAACAAAGGATCTTGAAACTATTAAAATAAACTTCTGGTCCTTAGGGAAACTATTTCAATACTAGAGCTATCATCAGAAGTCCTTGAGACAGGTAACCCAGGAGTGGAATAGTTATGATAACACTTTACAAGCAAACCTAAAAAGGTACCAGGAGCTGCTTTACCAGGCTCCCTGCTATGAAATGAAACTGGAGAAAAACCTACTGCAAAGCATTTTAGCCTGAGGATGTGTACTGTTTTGCACTGTGGTGGGCTGAAGGCAGTCAAATATTTTCATTGGAAATACCTAAATGAGTAACTGCTGAATTCTGCTACGTGTGAATCACATTAGACATACAATTTAAGCTCTAATCATGGGTAGCAAAAATCTTATGATATTCATTTTACAACGGAGAGTGGCAACCCTGGCAAGATTACAAGTTAGAAAATTATATTCCTCTTGTATAAATTTGTTCTTCAGGTTCATTCAATAATAATAATTTATTTTCTTATTCAGCAGATAAGTGCCTTATAAAAGCAAGCTTACTTTCAGGTTGAGCCATATGAAATTGCCAATATTTGACTGGTTTTAGACAATAAATATGCAGTTTCATATGGTTTTAACTAATGTACACTAAAGCAAGAATGGAAATATTTGCAGAGATTTAAATTGTCCTCAACATAACCTCAGTTGAACACATTATTTTAGCAAAAGCATTAAAAGGAAATAAAGTCCCTTCACTGAAACAATAATTTATAGTAATTTATATTAGTTATTTTGTGAAGGTTTTTTTTTAAAGTGTGTTAGTTATATGGTAAATAGTAAGCTAAAATGAATCATACTGCATTTGTTTCTTGATTTTGAGTGAGGAGGAGAACAGCAAAGAGCACTTTGATATGAATAATGAAGTGTTACATCAGGTACCATGGGGAGCCATGTAGGAGTTGAAGATATATTGGTTACTAGGAATAGGTTTGGGAGCTGAGTAGTTTTGGCTCATAGGATGCAAAACATGGTTGTGTATATCTGTGTTTCTACACAAACACATTCCATTGGCCATATATGTGCAGCATAATCATGCGAGTCACTGTTAGTTGGGTCAGGAGTGAGAGCTACCACCTCCTCAGAGGCATTGCAGATAAGCAGATATTTTTAACCCTGGCATCTGTCTTATAGCAGTTATCCACTATTCTCTTCAGAGCTTCCACGAAGGCTCAGTTGGTAAAGAATCTGCCTGCAGTGCAGGAGATAAGAGTTCAATCCCTGGATCAGAAAGATACCCGAAGAAGGAAATGGCAACCCACTCCAGTATTCTTGCCTGGGAAATCCCATGGATGGAGGAGCTTGGTAGGCTAACAGTCTGTGGGGTCACAGGAGTCGGCCGTTACTTAGCCCCTAAACCACCACTACTCTTTTCAGTATGAATTACCCTTGTCATAAGATTATTGGTGACAATTCTTTTTTTTTTTTTTCATTTATTTTTATTAGTTGGAGGCTAATTACTTTACAATATTGTAGTGGGTTTTGTCATACATTGACATGAATCAGCCATGGATTTACATGTATTCCCCATCCCGATCCCCCCTCCCGCCTCCCTCTCTACCCAATTCCTCTGGGTCTTCCCAGTGCACCAGGCCCGAGCACTTGTCTCATGCATCCAACCTGGGCTGGTGATCTGTTTCACCCTAGATAATATACATGTTTCGATGCTGTTCTCTCGAAACATTCCAATTCTTAAAGATTATGTTATGGGGGGGAGTCATAGCAATGATTCCATTTTACTTTCTTATCTCTACATTTGTTCTTTTTGTCAGTGGGTGAAAAAACATTTTGTTCTTCCTCCTTATGATTTGTTATGTTGCATCCATTTATCTCATAAAGATAAAATTTAGTATTGAATTAGCTGCAGTAGAGCAGGTTACACATAAATCACTACAAAGCCACTGCATTACCAAAAAAGATAGGACATAAAAAATATGGCCAGGATACAGTTTCAACCACCAAATGATTTGATATTATGAATAAATGTTGCAGGTATATATAGCCTGTGACTAGTCCTTAACATTTAGCTATTGTTTTTTTCAATTAACAAATACCGATCACCAACTATGTTGCAATAAGTCTCTTAGGTTTGGGGGGATAAAAGACATATGTGAGGGGGTAAGATAAGAGATTCAGTAAATCAGGGTGGTAAAGGCATGCGTAGCACAGATAAATTCTTGGTTACAGAGGGGGTGGGGGGAGAAGAATGAGAATGAATGGCAGTAACCTGTCACTCTAGGGAATGAACGGTGCCACATAGAAAGCGTGGGGGAGGGGGTGATGGAGACAGGGTTATGCTCGTAGCAATTGCTTTGACTCACCATGATTACTTCAGCTACTGAATATCTGAATAAATTGAGTAGAGAGACTGTCTATATTGAACTGAAAAACAGTTTCAGAATGAGAAAATTCAATTTTAAAGTTATACCCGGAAAAAAACCCAAACACCTGCCTTGCAGAAACATATCACAGAAACAGATTTTAGGGCAGCAGAATTCTTTCCTGTACAATAATTATGGCTAAGTGCTTGTTAAAAATAAAAAGAAAAGGATGCTTATCAGCCCAAGGAATGAAAGCACTTTACTTTTATAAAATGTATGCTGTTTTGTAATTCTTTTCCAATAAGACTCAGGTACTGTGGGGTTTACCCTTTAGCATGAGGGACCTTTTACTCCAGTTGTGATGTCTGAGTCCATTTTTTTCTCTGTTCTAATCAGCCTTTTCATCAGGAGGTAACGTTTTTACAGAGTATTAACAGAGTATTAACCTCCAAGTTACTGCCAGAAATGAAGCAGTCCACTTGGTAAAATATCCATGTACCCCTTGTTAGCAGGGCTCTACACTAAGGAAGCATCTACATTTTTCTTGAGACAATAGCTAACTGAAAACATCAGAGACCTGAGAAAGAACTAATACAGCTGTAGGAAGAAAAGCCAAAATCAAAGTACTGCCCTTGGCGTTCCGCATGCATGGGCTCCGACTATCCTGTCATCTTATAAGGGACTTGAGTATCTGCTAAGATGCTAAGATCATGGCCTCCTGTCCCCCCATCACTCTATGGCAAATAAATGGAGAAACAATGGAAACAGTGACAGACTTTATTTTCTTGGGCTCCAAAATCATTGAAGATGGTGATTTGCAGCCATGAAATTATAAGACCCTTGCTCTTTGGAAGAAAAGCTATGATCAGCCTAGACAACTTATTAAAAAGCAGAGATGTTACTTTGCTGACAAAGGTCCATCTAGTCAAAGCTATGGTTTTTCCAGTAGTCATGTATGGATGTGAGAGCTGGACTATAAAGAATGCTGAACACCAAAAAATTGATGCTTTTGAATTGTGGTGTTGGAGAAGTCTCTTGAGAGTCCCTTAGACTGCAAGAGATCAAACCAGTCCATCCTAAAGGAAATCAGTCCTGAGTATTCAGTGGAAGGACTGATGCTGAAGCTGAAGCTCTTACATGTTGGCCACCTGATGTGAAGAACTAACTCATTGGAAAAAACTCTTGATACTGCGAAAGATTGAAGGCGGGAGGAGAAGGGGACGACACAGGATGAAGTGGTTGGATGGCATCACTGACTCGACGGACATGAGGTTGAGCTAGCTCTGAGAGTTGGTGATGGACAGGGTAGCCTGGCATGCTGCAGTCCATGGGGTCGCAAAGAGTCGAACACGACTGAGCAACTGAACTGAACGGGCAGAACATCTGCAGATTTTGGTAGGTAGTCCCAGAACCAGTGCCTCGTAGATTTCAGGGACCATTGTAACTCATTTGTCCGCACTTATATTGTGCTGTCTAGGTGCTATGACAAAGTCTCTTCTAGTTATTTCCAGGCATCTGATGTGTACTGAACTACTAACACGGATGACGTTAAATACAGGCAAACAGATGAATGAAAGCACCTCTCTGTGACCACCTTACGAATATCTAAACTTGGACTGAGGATCATGAGCAGTTTTTTCAGGAAGCCAGATCATTGGGGCAGTAGCAAAATGAGGGGACATGGTATCCAGGGAATGCAATCTTCTTATCCACGGAGCCATTCTGCTGAAGTTGGCCGAGGCTCACTAGTGTCTTCATGGTCCAGAGGGGAGGGGTGCCCAGGATGTCGGGCACCCTCAGCCTGGCCCTGATGAAGGCTCTGCATTGGTGCTGTGAGGAGAGATGTTTCAGGGCATTTTATCTCTATCAGTGGAGAAACAGCACAGTTGGTGCCTCACTTTCATTTCTGAAAATAGCACAGGTGATTTTTCAGCCAAATGAATTTTTATCAAAAGAGGAAACAGAGGCAGAATGTGGAAAGAGGCTGATATCAGCTTAAAATATGCAAAGAGTTGTTTTAAAATAATAAGAGAAACAGTATCCCCAGGCACTTTAGAGTCTAAAATTGGAGGTAGATCAAATAATGACAAATAGGATATTCATCCTTTAAAAAGAGGAGATGCATAAAGCATAAGGTAAATGCAAATCAGTTGAAAAGATATAAAATAATTAGGTAAGAGCAATCAGTAAAATGTGTGCCAAACCAAACAATACTTTGATATTCTGGTCTGGAATGAGGATTTGGGGTTATTTTGAAAAATAACGTCACTATGACTCTGTCCAGAACTTAACAGCTGCAGAAACAGAAGTAAACAAGTCATCCTATTAGAAGATGGGAAGGTTAACGAACAACTGAAGACTCAAAACTCAATGAAATTCTTCTTGGTGCTCAGTGATATGATTACCATGTATACAAGTCCCTATAGGAAAACTACAAAAGAATGTTTCTAGAGATAGGAATTCAAATACTATTTGTTCATCTGTTTGTTTTTAAATCAGATAACAAGAATGAAGATGAGGTAAAAGATGTTTTCTGTATTTGCTTTTAAAAAGTATCTCCATATTTTATAGTCCATCATTTAACATAAAATCTTTTCCCACTGTCATAGATCATTAAGTAAATGACGGATACTGCTGTTGTCCAAGCATTGCTAAAAGCTATTGAATTCCATGAGGGAGGGAAATATGACTTATTCTTTTTTGCATTTTCACGTTCCATAGTTTATATCATGTATTATATATATATATATATCACATATATAAATGTACACACATTTATATATGTGTAAAGTCTTCCGTGCCAGCAGCCAAATTGATTTATTCTTGCCTGGGAGTAGAATGTGGAACTTGACTTAATCTAGTTTGACTATCTTGACCAATAAACCTGATAACTTTCATATGTGTAACAGGAAAGTAACACTTTAGAATTTTTTAGTATTTTCATGTGTCATTCATTTATGTGCTAAAGTGACATTGAACTCCCAGGAAAATAAAGAACAAATTCTTAATTTGAATTTAAACATTTACATAGGAATATTAATGTTGGTCACTCATTCATGTCCGACTCTTTGTGATCTCATGGACTGTAACCGGCCAGGCTCCTCTGTTCATGGAATTCTTCAAGCTAGAATTCTGGATTGGGTAGCCATTCCCTTCTCCAGAGGATCTTCCCAACCCAGGGATTGAATCCAGGTCTCCCGCATTGCAGGTGTATTCTTTACTATATAAGCCACCAGAATAGATAAAATATATTTGTATGATAGTTTTTGAGTCTCATATCTCTCGGGGGTACCTAAGAGACCTATACTTTTTCTATCTGAAAGTAACACATAAGCAAAATGCTACAGAGACCCCAGAATATTATCTGGAAGACTGTGCATTAATTACTCATCAGGAAACTTAATTTTACAACCCAATTCTATCATATGAGAGAATAATTTCTAAAAAGTAGAGAAATACCCAGTCTCCTGTAACTTAGCAAAAAATAAAATTGGTATCTTCACTTTGATTTCTCTTTTGAAATTAATTTCCACTTTGGTTTTCTTTTGCCTCTAGTGCTCTGGATGATCATTTTGTAGCATCTGGATAATTTTATGTTAACATCTGGAATTGAGAGGTTTTTTTTCCCACTTATCTGCTGCATATAGAATACTTCTGTAAGAAATGTTATTATCCCAGCTGCTGTTTATTCATTTCAAAAAGACATGGTTAAGTGAGTGTAACAGCCTCTAAAATTCCCGAGGAAACACAAAGCATGTTTAATACAAAGTCCTGCCAATTGACTGTCTCTCCTACCAGCTTTTCCCATGGCAGACATGGTTGAGAACTGTATAGGAGGAGAGTTTTGAAAGGTAACAGGTGGTGTCCTTGAACACATGGCCTTTGAAATCAGGCTTGGTTTGGAATTTTGGTTTGGTGGCCAAGAGCTCTGTAACCTTGGGCAACTCTTTGAAGTTCAGTTTCCTTATCTCAAAATGGAGAAGTATAAATACATGTCTTCTAATGTTGGTCATGTTAAATTAGGCAATTTATATAAATTATCTGGATCAAGGTGGGGACTTAATAGGTGACAACTGTTATTAATATTACCATTTAGTTGTGTGCATTATGGAGTGCAACTTAGAATTTCTTCTTTTTCTGACCTCCTAGGGCTTTTATGTATCTAATCAGCAGTTTGGTAATTTGTACAGGTTTTTGAGAACTGTGATGGAATCTTTTCATTTAAAAAAATTTCTCTTTAAATGGAAAGAAATGGAAGGAATCAAGCTAGGTAAAGGCATTATTGAGGAAATCAGAGAACACTTCTTTCTGAGCTTCTATAGCACAGGCTATGGTGTGTGCTTAAAACGGAACTTGAATTTTTAAGCAATTCTTTGGGATTCATATACCAAAATAAAATCTATTAATTTACTACCTATTGTAATGTGAGGTATGAAAGAGTTTTACATTCATAATCATGAGTGAAATGTTGTTTAAAATGTTTTAGAACTCTTATTGGAGTCTATTATTTTTATATTGACGACTTCATTATCCACTCTTCACTCTAAATGATTTTTCTTCATTCCCCTACCCCTAAATATTCACTTTCAAAGATGAAATTTTGTAATCTTGACTTAGTTAAAGGAATGTAGTGACGGTTCTGAACATAGCCCTGAGGAGTTAAAAAGTCTCTTGAGTGCTGTTGGGATATGTGTAGAACCAAGGCAATTAATGTAAAATGTTTTTCATTCATTTCGTTGTAAGATTTTTTGATCTCTTTGTTAAAAAATTAGCAGCTTCATTTTACATTCACAGAAGGCAGTTTTCAAAGGAGCATGAGTTAACAGAGGTTCAGAGAAATGATTTTAATAACATGGGTTTCACACATTGATCTGAAAAACCAATGCTTTTCCTCAATATTTCTTTCCTTATGCTCTTATGCTATGGGTTTACAGACTTAATTTTTCATTGTTTCCCTGATACTTAGCAGGGTTGGTGCTCAGTAATACTAGGTAATAAAGATGAGTGAATGAATGAAGAGATGATGAAATAAATGAATATATTACCATAAATAAATATTATTTAAAAATAAATGAATTATTTTAGAAGCCACATCCCTTCTCATACCTCCACTTATTTCCAAGAAAAGTTTGTTGTGTTATGGTGTACGTAACACACCACTTTAAACTGACAAAAAGAGATAATTTAACTGAACAACAAAAATTTCAAGGGTATGTTTACTTCATCTGGAATGAGTTAGTTATTGCAGTTGAACTCTTAATTCAGAATTTTCAGATAATTAGGACAAAAAAAGAGAAAAATGTTAAATTGTATAGCTTCCTTGTCTGACAAAGGACAGCTTCCAAATTTTCAAGATGAACATTTTCTTAGCGATGAATTCTCAGAGAACATTTTCATGCAATCCTTATGTAAAGACTTCAGATAGCAGAAAGTGCAAGCTCTTCAAGCATAACTAGAACTATTACTTATTTATTTCTTCCACATAAGAAAGGTAAGAATATAGTCTTAAATTTTTTACTCAATAATGATATACATGTCTTTGAAGAATTAAATTAATATGATTGAGTTTCATAACTTCCTGACACGTGTGCTGTGGTCAGTTGTGTCCTCCTATGTGTGACCCCATGGACTCCAACCCACCAGGCTCCTCTGTCCCTGGGACCTCCCGGGAGATCCCATGGGCTGACATTTCCCTGGAGTGGCTTGACATTTCCTTCTCCAGGGGATCTTCCCAACCCAGGAATCAAGCCCACATCTCCTGTGTCTCCTCCACTGCAGGCAGATTCTTTACCTGCTGCGCCACTTAAGCCCTTCTAACTTTCTGACAGTCTAACTTAACCCAGGAAGGAATTCTGGGGATGGATGGGTGCTGTCTTCATTTTGCTGTCACTCTCAAATGTCAAATGCACAAGCAAAGCTTCAGGGTTGAATTACTTGACAGAGACTTAAGCATCCATGTTCTTAATGAATGTTGTTCTGGGCAGTCTTCTCGGTGGTTAACATAAAGAAGGAACTCCTAGACAATGGAGAGCCAGCCTCCTACTACCCAGAAGTGCATTGTCAGATGGCCTGTGGTTAGAACCAATATATTTCCCCAAGCATTAAATTTTGAGTGAGAGTTGCTAATGTTTACTGATTACTTGGCACATGCCAGATACCATTCTAAGTGCTTTGCATCTCTTGACTCATAAAGCTTCCATAGTAACCTCATGCCAATGCCATGGACATTGTTATCATTCCCACTTTATGAATGAGGAGATTGATGAATTGATGATTGATGAATCATTCCCACTTTATGAATGAGGAGATAGGATTAGACAAGATCACCTTGTCTAAGCCTATACTGCTAATAAAGGACCAAGACAGGATTTGAACCCAGGATGATGTGACAGCCTGGGTGCTTAACCATAGTCATGAACTTAACCTGTCTGTGAATTTGTATTAGCATGTAGGCTGGACAAAAGAGAGACTTTAGACTCTTGTAATATATAGTATGGACATGATCAGTGACTGATAAAGGGAGTAATAGCTAAACTTTTCTTGCCTTAACCGTGAAAGAACATCACTGTGACTCCCTGGTTAGTATCTGTTTATGAAGAGAATTGTATTATCAGCAGGTTGAGATGAAGAAAGCAAGAAATGTATCCTGAAATAGCCAAATGCATGGATCAACTTATTGCATGGCCTCAGGCTCAAAAAGAATGCTCATCTTATGAAAATGGTTGTGGTCTAATTGACAGTGTATTGGATTTGAAGTAGAAGCTAAATATAAACACTGTTTAATTTCCAGTTCTACCACTCATGGCCTCTTTAATCTCCTACTCTTTACTTTTTCTGCAGCCTTTGATGTGCCTTCTTAAAAGCTCAATTTTCTTATCCGTAAATTGGATAAAGATTCCTGCTCTTTCTACTCTCAAACTTTGTTGTGATACCAAGCAAAATACTGTATGTGCATACCTTTGCAGATTCTAAAGCAATCTACAAGTGCACAACATTCAAACATCCTTATATTAGGTGAAAGGCATGCATCCATAATAATCTACAAGTAATCTACAAAGCTGTACTAGAATGGCAACCGATTCCAGTATTCTTGCTTGGAGAATTCATTGCCATGGACAGAGCAGCCTGACAGAGCTACAGTCCATGGGGTCGCAAAGAGTTGGACACAACTGAGCAACTAACACACACAAAGCAATCTAAGTGTACAACATTCAAAATGCTTATCATAGGTGAAAGGCACGCATCCAAGTAATGTACAAGCTGTACCGAGTTATTTTAGTTCAGTTGAAAAGACGAGCAGCTTATCTATAGGCCAATTTCATGGTATTTAAAGTTGGAATTTCATCATTGTAAATTTGTTCTTTACTCTGATTCTGTCTTTAAGGAAGCTTTAATAGACTGGAATATATGCTGAGAGAGTATAGAGTCAGAATCTCTCTAAGAGTTGAAAGCTGATGAAAAACTTTGCAAAGCTGTGGAAAGCATGTTATCATTTTGAACTACTTCCCCAAAGAATGGAAGAGAAGCTGGACTAGTAGAGCCACTGATCTGCTCCTTATGGGTAATGCTCAGGCGTGAGGGATCCAGTCTAAAAATTTCTTTAAAGAGGCAAAAAGTTTTATAGCATGCATCAAGTTTTGTTTTAATGCTTTTTAAATGCCAATTTAAAAACGGACAGTACAAAATTATAGAACGTAATTATGTGAGGAGAACTGCACTATGATCAATAGGCCAAGACTAGAGGGAGAGTCCTCACTTCTCCCCCTGCTCTTTCTGCTACTAACAGCTGGTAACAGCTTGGTGTGTGTCCTCCTGGACCTCGCTTGTAATGCATATATGAAAATGTACAGAAAATGTATTGCTGGGTTTAGTCGCTCGGTCGTGTCCAACTGTTTGCCACCCCATGGATTGTGGCCCACCAGGTTCCTCTGTCCATGGGATTCTCCAGGCAAGAATACTGGAGTCGGTTGCCATGTCTTCCTCCAGGGGATCTTCCCAACCCACGAATTGAACCCAGGTCTCCAACATTGCAGGCGGATTCTTTACTGTCTGAACCACATGTATTCTTTTTTTTTTTTTTTCCACAAATGGAATTATCCTCTACATGTTATTTATATTTGCTTTTTCACTCATGATGCTATAGACAGGTTGTTTTTTTTTTTTTTCTCCCATTTCAGCATTGGTAAATTTACATTGTTTATTTTCATTGTGATACAGTACTTCATTGGAAAATAGGAGCCCTACCATTTATTTAATTATATCCTCATTAATGGTTCTTTATTTCCAACTTTTAATGATTATAAACAATGCGGTAATGGACATCTTTTACAAGTATGGTTATATTTGTCCCTAAATATATCTGTAAATAAATCTGATA
The DNA here is from genome assembly GCF_910594005.1 of Cervus elaphus. Classification (NCBI taxonomy): domain Eukaryota; kingdom Metazoa; phylum Chordata; class Mammalia; order Artiodactyla; family Cervidae; genus Cervus; species Cervus elaphus. The sequence goes on from NC_057840.1 coordinate 14,803,320, forward strand.
AGATGAATCACTAGACAAAGGATATACACATTTTTATTTTTATATGCACTGGCTCAGAATTGAGTGAATAATCAATAAAAAGATATTTCTAGGGGGAAAAGAAGTTATAAATTATTATAAGTTATCACTTATATTAGTTCTAATTATATCTATGATGCGATCAACTTAAAAAACTTTATGACATTAGTATACAAGTACTGGAAATTGTATTTTAAAGGTGTTCTATTTATAACCAGAAACTTCCAGATCCACAGGAAAATCAAATATGTCAAAAGCTTTTTTAAAGTTGTCGGAGCAGATTTCAGGATGTACTAGCCTGAGTCCTTCAGATACATATTTTTGTACATTCAAAATAGTCAAAAGAATTTATTTAAATACCCAAAATTTCATTCTCTCCCTTTTCTCCTTTCTTCTCAAGAGTCTCTTTATAAGTGAGACATTATTGACATGGTAATGTAAAGCTCAAAATTAAGTTTTAATGTTTTGGGATTTCTGAACCCAATTAGTGAAAATCTGTAAATGGGTTAGCATTTTTTAAGTTTTAAAAGTTTATTTTCCAAAAAATGAAAAAAGTCAAACTCAAATAAAACAATAGGCTTTGTTCTGTGAAAACAGCATCACACATAAAAATTGGTATTAGACTAATAAAATTTTGAACTGACAAGATTTTATGAGAATCATACTGAGTGAAAATGTGTAATTATTTTGTAAATAATAGTGTTAATGATATTTCAGATTAAATCAATAAAAGTGAAAGAGTTTATTAAAAGATAACGATTACTATACTATGGATTTTAGATATGAGTTATGTGACATTACAAGTCAGACCTTTCTCCACAGGTTACTTTTGTCTTCTAGTGTTGTTTTGTTTAAAGACTTATTTATCCTCCATCAAGTGGTCTTTCTAAGGCTTTTCAGCATGTCTTTTCTGATTGATTGAGAAATCTCCTTCAAGTAAATTAGTATCCTCAGCAGTCTCCATTGTCTTTGGCTATTGTATTTGCTGTGACTTAGAACAAAGGCAGAATATCATACACAGGGAAATGTGGACGTGAACACTCTAGAAGAATCCAAATGTACCTAATGTCTTCTCATGCTGCTGCCTTATTGCCTTTAATAAAAAAATAGCTTTTGAACTGCAAGGATATTTTTAAGCCACATGAATCAGTATGCTCCTTTAGCTGGACTTTTCAAGGAGACTTTTTGAATGCTGAAATGATTAACAGTATCTGAAGTGAAATTGCGCAAACTGTGGTGTAGTAATAGTGGGTGGGAATACATATGAGCCTAGAGGCCCCTGCTGAGCGCAAGACGAAAACCTCCTTCCCCATTGTCCCTCACCGATGGTGGGCCTGGGATTTCAGAAATAATTACTTACAGAGCACTTATAAAAACAAATGACTCAACTTCTTCACGGTGCTTGTTGTGTTTGGGGAAGTTTGTCAACTAGGCTGTTAAATTGGGAGATTCACCAATTTAATAAAAATATTTGGTATCTTTTTGAAGACCTCAGAGTCTTCCGCAAATACAATTTCAGTGTTTTATTACAAACCTCCATGATACTGTTGTTTTCCATATATTTTTACTTACTCTGGATATTTTAATTTAGCATGAGTCATTCCTGTAATGACTTTTCATCCTAGCTCTGTCTAGCATTATCTTCTATGTTTTCAGCAGTGTGTCTGCTATTCCAAAGTTCTACCTAAACTTTTCACATTAGACCTGCAGAGCCTCATGACACTTGGAGTAAAAGCTGAGAACTCTGGAAGGAGGTGCTAACAAATAACCTGAATTCTGGAAAATGCTTTAGGAAAATGAAATCATCTTGTTAGTGAAGTTCTTGATTAAATCTGCTAAAAACCAATGTAAATCAATTTTAAGAAAATTGTATCTGGAGCCTCTAAAAACTATGGAAAATGCTGTGGAGCAAAGAAATTAGAAGGTATAGCAAATTGTAAATAATATATTTTGAAATTATAATTAAAATTTACCAGGGTTAATTTTCTGAGGCATTGAGCTATTAAAGATTTATGTTACCTAAATCTCAAATCTCTCTGAGGTAATCGCTTCAGTTGAGATAAAGGGAAGTTATCTTATTTGCTGCTTCACTGCTTAAAGCAGTATGAAAAAAATCAAATTTATGATTATCACCAATTACTGTGTTTATTTGAAAATTATGGTTAACTGTTAGTATGAAAAAAAGGATACTAAATGTTGTTTTGGTCTTTCGTTAAAACTTATAAACAGAACTTAACAAGTTTCCTATTCCAATTAATCTCTACTTGAATATCCTGCTCAATGTCCTATGAAAACTTCAGGTTTAACTCTATATAATACTTTCATCATATCAGATGAAAATTTTAAATGGTTAACAGAATATTGAAGGAAATGTATTTTTTTCTCCTCATCACATTTATGCAGTCACCATTTATAATGTGATATTGAAAAAAATCTTGTCTCAGAATTGCTTCCCTGTTTGTCAAATGTTCCTTCCTGAGATTGCACTGATACAGACAATGGAATTGCATTCTGGGGCACTTCATTGGGAAAATGTGGTGGAAAAATTATTGGAAACACAGCCTTATTAATACTTGTGGCCCAAAGTGACAATTCAACGAAATGGGCTCAGAATTCCTTCACGCTATTCTTTGTGCCCTGTGTTCGGAAATCTTTGGGAGGCCTAATAGCACTAGACAGAACATTGGAAAGCAGGAGGATATATGGAGTTTACAACCTGATTTTTGTAAATGGTGCTTATGTGAACATTTTGCAACTTGTGCTTTTGTGGGGACTGAACAATGTCTGGGTTTGTGGGACAGGAGTTGTGCAGAGGAGTTGTCTGTGGCGGGCACATTCCACTTGCGTTGCCTGCCCCAGCTTAGCGGCACAGCTCCGCCGCACACACTCACAGTTGGACTGTCCTAATTCTGTCACTTCCAACTTGTTTACTCTTGGGCAGGTCATTTAACCCTCTGAGCCCGTTTCCTCATCAGCAAAGATGAGGAACATAGCGAAAGTGAAAATGTTAGTTGATCAGTCATGTCCGACTTTGTGAGCCCATGGACTGGAGGCTGCCAGGCTCCTCAGTCCAGAGAATTCTCCAGGCAAGAATACTGGAGTGGATTGCCATTTCCTTCTCTGGGGCATCTTCCTGACCCATGGATGGAACCTGGGTGTCCCTCCTTGCAGGCAGATTCTTTACTGTCTGAGCCACAAGGGAAGCCCTCTGAGGTAAAATTAAATGATAAAATTAGTTTATCAATACCCATTTTAAAATTATTACAACTTGAAATCTAATTCATGTGATGTTTTCTTGAAATAATAGTTATATTTTGGTTAATAGTTGAGATTCGAAGCTTACACCTAAATTCAGATGACACACCTTGACAAATTGGTTATAAATTTTGACACCAGAAACATTGATCTTTGTCTTGGACTATCTTTTCAAGACTATGTCTAGAGGGAACATTCCTAGGAAATAGTGATAGTGTCCCCCTGTGACGTCAGGCAGGTTTGCTTATAGCCTTGGAAGATGTAAGTGGTATCTCCCTCCAGAGTAAAAGATTTGGGTTTCTTCTGCTCAGAATTCTTCATCTGTAATAGAACCTGCTGGAGCGCCAGTATCAGCTGGTTATCACTATATCTCTCTGTGTGGCAAAGTGAGGCTCAGGGGCTGGCCTCAAATATGCTGATGCTCATAATACCTCCCGTACTCAGAGTGATAAAGACCCTCTTCCTGTTGTTGGAGTCTGATAGGTTCTGCCAGCAACCAGCAAGCTGTGTTAGTCTAACTTGTTATCTTACAGGTAAGGTAAAATTGGAAAATCTTACCTTAACAGTTTATTTAGATATAATTCACATACCACAAAAATCAGAAATTGAAAGTGTACATGTCGGTTATATTTAGTATCTTCACCAAATTGTGCCACCGTCATCACAATCTATTTGTAGAACATTCTTAACACCTCAGAAAAGAAACCCAATACACTTCAACAGTCCTTCCCCTTTCCTGGGCTTCTGCCCCTCTCCCTGGCTGTCTTGGGTTGGTTAGCACATAGATGGGGAGGGTAGAAGCAGGAGAGCAGTTAAAGAGACATTTGCAGTACTTCAGGGGTTAATGATAGTGATTTAGAGCATGGTGGCAGGAGCAAAAGGTGCTAAGAATTGTCTGAATAGAGGATGTATTTTTAAAGTAGTGCCAATAGGATTTCCTGACCAATTGCATCTGCCAAGAGGATTTGCAGATGAGTTTTCCATTAGGTGTGTGAGAATGAGATGAGTAAAGAATGAGTCTACAGTTTTTGGCTGGAGTGACTGGAAGGATTGAGTTGCATTAAGCTTGTTGGGGAGGACTGTGAGTATATCAAGTTTTGATGGGCAAGAACAGGAGTTCAGTTTTGGATATGTTAAACTTGAAGTGTCTATTAGATATTATGGTGAGGTTGAATAAGTGGCATATAGTATTCTAGAGTTCAGTTGGTAAATACTGCTGTATTATCAAGGGTGAAACAGATCACCAGCCCAGGTTGGATGCATGAGACAAGTGCTCAGAGCTGGTGCACTGGGATGACCCAGAGGGATGGGATGGGGAGGCAGGTGGGAGGGGGGATCAGGAGGGGAACACATGTAAATCCATGGCTGATTCATGTCAATGTATGGCAAAAACCACTACAATATTGTAAAGTAATTAGCCTCCAACTAATAAAAATAAATTTTAAAAAAAGCTGCTGAAATATATGAATTTGAGAATTTAAAGCTGTAAGACTGCATGAGATCACCCAGGAAGTACATGAAAACCAAGAAGAGAAACAGCCCTAGGACTGAGCCCTGAGGCATTTCCACCTTTAGAGGTCAAAGAGATGAGGTAGAACTAGCAAAATCAAAGAGCAAACATACAGTTTTGGACAGAGAAATTTCTCACAAGAGCATTGCAAGCATTACATATTCTCTTTGTTGCAAGATGTGAAAATAATCTTTTGGGAAATGTGCACTCAGACCTTGGTGTGATTTATATAATAAGCAATAGACTATTTGATAATTCCATTTGATTCCTAAGAAAACTAAAATGTTATTTGTTATTAAAAAAAATCAGGGAGAAGGGCTCCAGGCTCATAAAGGAGAACTTGATTAGGGTTTTCCAGAAAGGTGTAGAAAGCCCAAATGTTGTTATATATTAAACAAAAGCAAACTAGCATATACTGATTTTATGTCCTTCAATCTCCACATTCCAAGTTGTTATATCAAATCTTATATATCATGTATTCAAAGTTGTATCACAATGGTACATTGTTGAAATAAGATCTAAAGGATGAACTCTGAATTTAGAGACTTGCTTTGAGAGAGACACAGATATATTGAACAGTCTTTTGGACTCTGTGGGAGAGGGCGAGGGTGGGATGATTTGGGAGAATGGCCTTGAAACGTGTAAATTATCATATGTGAAATGAATCACCAGTCCAGGTTCGATGCATGATACAGGGGCTGGTGCACTGGGATGACCCAGAGGGATGGGATGGGGAAGGAGGTGGGAGGGGGGTTCAGGATGGGGAACACATGTACACCCATGGAGGATTCAAGTCAATGTATGGCAAAACCAATACAATGTTGTAAAGTAAAATAAATTAATTAATTAAGAAAAAAGAGAGACTTGCTTTGAAAAACTGTTATGATATAAATAATTTAAATAATTTTGGTCTAGCTCTTGGCTGTGTTGATAAAACTTTGAAAGACATTTATTTTTAAGTGCAGTTGCATTTCTCTATCTTCAAAGCCTTGCCAGTCAAGTTTTACACATTAAGAAAAAAATAAAGCACCCGTCAGATCATTCATATTAGTTTCTCCTCCACCATAAAGTGCCAGAATTAAAAAAAAAACAATTTGGTAAAACTAAGTTGGTATCTTCTGTAATGCCAAACATCTGAGTGAAACAGAAAAATATAGTCATCAGTGTTTATTACCATCTTGATATTTTGTGTCATGGACATGATAAATCATAATTAGTTTTTCAATTTGTCAAACAGATGTTCACTGAAATACAAACACAACCTATTCCACAAGCTGGAAGGACATTTTAGATGACCCATGATTGTTCTTCTGCTTCTCAAAGTTAAAAAGAAAAATCTTAACATCATTCATCCAATGATGTGCAAAGATAGGGGAAGTTAATTTATAAAATGAGAATATACACTAAAATGATAATGTGTTGAAATTAATTTGACTCATTGGGTTTTAATGACATTAATGACTGAAAACAGCAGACAGAATGATATATTACATTAAAGATTCAAGCATGTATATTTTTGTCAGGTTTTCTTCTTTTAACTCTGTCTGTTTTTAAATAAGTGACATTAACAGAGTAAACCCCTTTCCATCATAAATGATTATTTATTTTCAATGGGCTAACAAGTATTTGATTTGAAAAGTGAAAAGATTTCTCAAGTAAATTCTCTTTGCCAGTTTCTTCCTTAAATGTGTAATATTTCCCAAAGGCTTTCTGTTGCTGATTCTTTAAGAATACTAAAGCTGTAAGGAATTCTGTAATTCTGGGTAGTGGAGGGAAAATGTAGGCAGGCTTTGCTAGCTGTATCTTTCTCTATTTCCAATTTGAATTTTTTATTTCTATCCTGACCTTTAATTTTTGTGATTCAGTTTTCTTTTCCCCAATAACCTTTGTTTTTGAAGTAGTCGTCCTTCTACCACTTAAAGAAAAACTTCAGGAATAGAGAAAAATGCAAGGAGTGTTAAAATGATTAAGGAAAAGATACTATTGTTATAAATAGAACACTGAAAATAATTATTCTAGAAGAGCAACATTCATTTGGGTGTATAAACTCTGTAATGCTTTTTAAAAATTTTTTTCACTTGTTTGTTGTATATTTATTTAAAGGAGGAATGGCATTGCTGGTGGTATATGTGCACTTCTGTAGATATTATAAACTGATGATTTATATAAATCATGATGGTGTTTATAAGAGAATATTTTCTCTTTGTCAATGCCATTTTTCCTAAATGGACTAGAGGAAGGAAATACGGATTTACAATTGTGAAGGAAGAGATTCTGGTAAAAACAAGGTGGTAATTTAAAATTGAGGGTAATTTTTATTTAAAATATGACATACTTTTGAGTCCCAATTAAAGGGACTTTAAAGAAGCTGAGGTATAGATGTAGCAGTTGAAAGGAAAGGTTATTTCTGCTACAGTGAATTACTGGAAGACAGAAAGGTCATGAGATAAACCAGTGAAAGAACTCAATTATGATAGAGAAGAAGAGGAAGGGGAAGAGAAGCTGGATTGTTAGGAAAGAAGGAATGAATATTGATCAGATTTTCAGAAATATCTGTAAATAAACAACAGCCCATACTAATGCCAGTCATAGGCCTTACATTTTTGAAAACTAGTTTTATTTCATTGTGAATAAAGGTGTGCTTTGAAGCATGGCCTTTGTGGTCTCTGGGCCTGGGCTATGGAGTGTGATGACTGGATAAGAGAAGTCTGCCTAACAGGGATGCCTATAGATAAGATTTCAGAAATTCTCCTTTGTGTCTCTCAAAAGGCTGCCATAACTAGTCATGTAATAAGGAATGACATCTATTAATGAGTCTATGTTTTAATAAGCACCTCATCAGACTTAGAAATACTGAAGATGGCAGGGATGCCGATAGTGGTGGGACACGGAAAACCTAGAGAAAAGATACAGAGAAGTCTGTGATGAGAGAGAAAAGGTAATTTTGGAATGGAGAGATTGGAAATCTCTTGTGAATATTCACCAGACTTACAGTGTTCTTTTATTTCAAGGAACCAAGTTCACAGCTGTTAGAACTACAAAAGCAACATAATCACGACGTATGCCTATTTTTAATATGTTAGATATCATTAGTTATCTTAGGTGTCATTATTATAAACTAGCTCAAAAAAGGGATTTAATGTTAACTTTTTATTTTAGAAATATACATAATAAGAGGAAAGAAGAAATGAAATAGTCTGGTTGCCAATTCTCATTGGAGCCAGCTTGGAAAGAAAACAAACCAAAAAAATCCTTAAGCCCAACAGCGACATTTATAACAATTTTCCTAATTTAACTGCTTTTCTCTTTTGCTAAGGAGGAACAGTTGTATTTTTGTCATTAACAGAAAAGGGAACAGTGCCTAAACAGCCTATTATAAATTCTTCTGGGAAAGCATATTACAAATAATTGAAAACAAACCTGATTCTGTGAACTTGGCAGTGAATATGTAACAGAAAGCAGTTCAGCCCTGGCCCCTAGATGATTGATTAAATGCTTTATTCCCTTTACCTTTCATTCATGCTGTGTTTGTCAGAGGAAAGAGAGAAGGGAGTGTTGCAAAACAAAATCCACTTTAAACAAATAACAGGATAATGATCAATGACCTCCAATTTTTTTTATTTTTATTTTTCTCGAGGTTTAATGTCTCTGAATACTCGTCATTATGCGTGGGTTCCTGCAGAAACTGAGTCCCTGAATTTGAGCACCCTTCCCTCCAGCCCCACCTCCCCCAGCTAACCAACAGCACAAGCTGTATTTGAGCTTCTTGGAGGGCAAGGCTCTGCAGCTTCCTGTGGTCAGTTATTAGTGTGAGTCCAGAGGAACAAGAACACCATGTACTCCTAAATCTGCAGAAAACCTCCTCTTCCGGTTGTGTGGGTGGAGAGGTCCCTTGGTGCATTCTGTTTCTTTGAAGGGACTAGAGATCTGTTGGTGCTATGCAGATGTCAGGGGTGTGAGAGCCAACATCTTACAAACCTAGTAAATAAATGATCATGATCCAGTTCTGTACAGAGAAATGGTAAGAACCTGAACTTAAACTACTGTTGACATGGATCATATTTGTTGTTCAATTAAGAGTGTAAAATTAATACCAAACCCCTTCAATGAAACATTCCCTTAACATCTTGATATTTTCAATGATATCTAGTCATCTGTGTACATCACAGTACTGTGTTCCAAACCTGGTGACTCCCAACAAAATTTTAAGTATGATGGCACATTTATAGAGTCTCTTCCTGTATCAGATCCTCTTCCTTTTCATCCTGCTCATCTCAAAAACGACTGCTCAGATGTTGGTAATTCTGCAGCCTCCGCTTCCCATAGCCTTTGTGTTGGCACTTGGTTACCTGCTCTGTCCTTAGCCCCAAAGCTGTCACATCAGGGGATGGACTATATGCCATCCCCAAAGCGGCAATCCCAGCACTGAGCTGGAGGGGGTAGGAACTAGAAAGTCCTGTGACCACTCTTTCTCTTAATTGCTTATCTGGAATTGGTGATGAACTAGGAGGCAAAACACAGGCAGAGGTCCTGCTCTTTCTTCTTGACGCAAAGTTTCCCACTGAAGTTCAATATTCTCAGCACTTCCAGAATCACCTCTCCATTTCTGAGCGGGGACTTTGTCACTACTACCTCCTTTGTCTGAGACTATTCCCAGGTGGCGCTAGTGGTTAAAGAAACCGCCTGCCAATGTAGGAGACGTAAGACATGCTGGTTCGATCCCTGAGTAGGGAAGATCCCCTGGAGGAGGGCATGGCAACCCACTCCAGTATTCTTGCTTGGAGAATCCCATAGACAGAGGAGCCTTGTGGGCTACATACAGTCCATGGGATTGCAAAGAGTCAGACATGACTGAAGCGACTTAGCCCACATGCAGATTGTTGATAAGTAACTACTGCAAAGGGGGCAGCACATACTGCTTAGCAGAGACACAACCAGTTGTGTTATTTTCCTTACTCTTTTGAAAGTAACAACAACTAACAGTTTTCCTGTGTGCCAGGCATTTTCCATTCAGGTTGCATGAATTATCTTCTTTAATCTAGCAAACAACATAATAAGTAGATATTATTATTATTATTACATGCCTTTTACAGGGGAAACCGAGGCATAGAGCAATTAAGTCAATGCCTAAATTCACATAAGTAGTAAGTGACAGAGCCAGACTTTGAACCCGGCAGTCTGCCTCAACATATATGGTCTTCAACTGTGATTAACTGAACACATGCAACACATGTCCACACATTCATTCATACAAAGCACCAGAAATGTAATTAGCCCAAATTAAAAAAGCATATATATATACAACATCTTTGTAGTCTTATAGGCAGACTCAGTGATACTCAGATTTACACTTCCACTGAAATAAAAATCCTTCTGCAGGTATAAAGTTTTGCTTTGTAAGAGAAAACAACTTATTTTGTTAATTATTTTACTCTTTGTATAATGAAAAATCTTAGGATTGGAGAGATGAAATCTGTAGTTTCTTCTCACAAAGCTAAGGCTACAGGCCATATTTAAAATAATAGAGCATGTGATTTCACTTACGCATAGAAATGTGCTCAACTGTAGATTGACAGTTTGTCTGTAAAGATGAAATAAAGTGAAGCAGAGCAAGAATAAGAAGCATGGAAGGTGAGCAGAGAATAAGCAAAGCTATGAAGAAGACATCAAAGAATTAATGATGTGAAGGCAAAAAAAAACATAAAGAGAGAGAAAGGTGGCAAAAGAAAAGAGCATTCAAAGAATGAGCCTGTCTTTGCGCTGGTGAGAGGGTGGTGTGTGTAGGCAGTCACCCTAAGTAGGAGACTAGTTTGCATACACTAGGGTTAGGGATGTTAGACACAGGGCTAACCTAGGAGGCGTACTCTATCTTGAAGACCTTGTGCTATATTTGGTCCCATCCCTAAGTATTAGTGTATGCTTCTGTCCTTTAAAGTCTCTGACATCTTGTGATTTGACATCGAAACTTTCTGAACATTAAATTAGTTCAAATTGCCAACGACCATCCCCACGTGCTCTTCTATGTAAGTGGAAAAAAAAATGAAGTAATGTATCTTCACATACTTCATTTCTATACTTGCAACATACACACACATACTTCTCTGAGGAACCCTTGAGCCAGAGAAAGAATGAGAGGCTGCATTTCTTTTTCAAGTACACATCTAGGTTTTGTTCCAATCTGATGACGCAGGATCTGGCTTTGTATCTAGACCTCTTGCTCCAAGATTTTATTTTAATTTTCAGCAAGTGTTCCCACACAGGGACTGAAAACAAAACAGGAAAATGTTGCTTAAGCTTTCCTTTGTGCTGTTATTATATGTCTTTCAAGTGTACTGATTGTTCTGTTCCACTAATGTAGGTCATTTACTCTCAGATGCTTTTTTTGCTATTTGGAACTGTCTCTAACAGTCCTCCACAGTAAGGAAGAGCATGTTAGTTTCACAGATACTAAGTTTTGATATTAACATATTATTTTCCCCTTCTCTCTATAACTTGAAATTTTCGTACTCCCTACTTAGTCGAAATTGCCGTAAAGTATAAATTAATTTATTTTGCATACCAATGTGTGGTTTTTATTTACAAAGATGCTTAAGTATGAAACCTGTCATAATCAATTTCATTTATTATGATGTTAATAAGACCTTAGGTGTTGGTTCTTTGAAGAACAATGAACACTTTGGCCTTCAATTCCTGACAGGCTTTGATTCTGGTTTTATTAATGCAGAGCTTTGCTTCCATTTACCAGAAGGTTCTCTACTGCTGGGGATCAGTGCCAGGAGACCTGATCTGGATCCCAGGTCTGGGACTGTCCCTCTGTTTTGTGATCCTCTGTGCTTTATTATATTTCATTCCTGCCCCTTTGCATTAGCCTCGACATCATCTGACCTGGGGATGGGTCCTGAGTGGTGACCTGGGGCACAGTAAACCGTTTACCCAAAGAACTCTAAAATGGATAAAACTAGTAGGATAAACCTGGTGCAACTTTGTGAAATAAAATCAAGAGCTGGGGAAAGTGAACAAGCTAGATAATCCCAGAGGAGGAGGAGCAGATAATAGAGAGAAAATGAAGTTAAAATACCAGTGTCAGTTACAGACAGGTTTGGAATGGAAGTGAGACAAATAAATAATGGAGGGAGTGCATGGAGAAGATTGTGTCACCAGTGGTAAGCTTAATGTTGTTCCAAGTCTTCAAATAGTGCCTGGATAACCAGCTGTTATTCATTCAACAAATGCTTATTAAACTCTTACTCTGTGAGATAGTGAAATGGTGAGCTGAGGAACTCAGCCAATGAGGTTGGACTAGAATCTGAACACATCTTGGCTATGTGAGCTTAGCTATGCTTGTTAACATTTCAATGTCAGTTTTCTCTTAAAAATAGAGATCATAATAACACCAATCTCATGAGATTGTTGTGCTTACAAAAATTGAGTTAATACTTTATGAGTTAGTATACACAGATCACCTGCAAGAGTCTCTGTGTGTTAAATCACTTCAGTTGTATCCAACTCTTTGCAACCCCATGGACTGTAGCCCGCCCGGCCCCTCTGTCCATGGGATTCTCAAGGCAAAAATACTGGAGTGGGTGGCCATGCCCTCCTCCAGGGGGTCTTCTGACCCAGGGATTGAACCCATGTCTCTTTTATCTCCTCCATTGGCAGGCGGGTTCTTTACAGTTAGCACCATCTGGGAAACCCACTAGAGTGTCTGGTATCCAGTAAATACACAATATAACCACTATTCTTTTCATACGAAAGCTCCTGGATATTGCAGAGCAATTTCTTAAATAGCTATGAGGTGGGGATAGATGCCTAATGATTTATTCTCTCAGTCTATCTTTGGTTGCGGCACACCCAGAACAAAATTCGGAGCAATGCAAATGTTTGAGGAGAGTCAAAGGATTTTTCTTCTGGTAGTTTTCCCCTCATGCTCTTCTCCGAAGCTACTCCTCTTAGATTCTTTCCTTGCTGTGAATTTCAGATGATGTCTCTATCCCTGTATAGTCTTAGTTTGACAGCACAAAGATTTAGTAATGACATCTGCATTTGATACAGTTTAAATGAGATATTCCCAAAACAGACTGAGGAAACTCATTTTGACAATTTTTCTTTTATCCATGCAAATATTGTATACTTTAACTGGTGGAAGAAAAACACAAATGATAAATGAAAAGTTCGCAATTTGGAGTACTTATATAAGTTGTTATTTGAAAATATTTATTAATTTTAAAATGAATGTAAAATGAGCTCATGTGAGTCAAGGTTCTTTTAGAGGGAAAAAAAGGTGATATTTACATTTAGTAATTATTTCCTTTTTTGAAAACTTCAGGATCTTAATTGTCATTGTTTCTTTTATACATCATGACCAGTGGGGTATTTTATTCAATTATGATGGATTACATGTCACCCATCTGGACATGTTTCAGATGTAACTAATTAAAGATCAAAGTACTTAGAATTAAATGCTTTGCTGGATTGTTTTGACTTTAACAAAGGAAGAAGACCATCAGAAGCTTTTTGAAGGAAGGACCATACCAATTTTGAAACTGAGAAAATTGAAACTCCTAAACTAACTAAGAATTTGCTTTTATTTTTGATCTTTCCAAACCACTTAGCCCTTCTATATGTTAAATCCATAGGAGTTAGAAACTACTACCACATGAAATCTGGTACTGGTATAAAAACAAATACTCTAAATAAACTCTTGATACAGAGAGAGATATAGAGAGAGAGACAGAGAGGCTGAGACAGAGAGAGGTGCTTTTCTTTGACCAAGAGAGAAGCTATACAACCTTTAGAGCACAATGTTTTAACTAGTTTCACTAGGATAGGAGAAAAATAAAAACAAGATGACCGATACATTGAAGAAAACTGATTTTCTTAATCTACTGCAGTTTGTTAACAACCATTGCTTTGGCAATGATGAATCTGCATAAATATTTCTTGGATGGAAAGGAAAAGCTTTCATCCAGAAATAACAATTTCAAGAATTGTAATTCCAAAGAAGAGAAGGAAAGCAATTTAAGTCTCAGGGGCAACTGGAACCAGCTCAGTTCAGTTCAGTCACTCAGTCGTGTACAACTCTTTGCAACCCCATGGACTGAAGCACGCCAGGCTTACCTGTCCATCTCCAACTCCCAGAGCTTACTCAAACTCATGTCCATTGAGTTGGTGATGCCATCCATCTCATCCTCTGTTGTCCCCTTCTCCTCCCACCTTCAGTCTTGCCCAGCATCAGGGTCTTTTCAAATGAGTCTGTTTTTTAAATCAGGTGGCCAAAGTATCAGAGTTTCAGCTTCAACATCATCCTTCCAATGAACACCCAGGACTGATCTCCTTTAGGATGGACTGGTTGGATCTCCTTGCAGTCCAAGGGACTCTCAAGAGTCTTCACCAACACCACAGTTCAAAAGCATCAATACTTCGGCGCTCAGCTTTCTTTGTAGTCCAACTCTCACATCCATACATGACTACTGGAAAAAGCATAGCCTTGATTAGATGGACCTTTGTTTGCAAAGTAATGTCTCTGCTTTTTAATATGCTGTCTAGGTTGGTCATAATTTTCCTTCCAAGGAGTAAGTGTCTTTTAATTTCATGGCTGCAGTCACCATCTGTAATGATTTTGGAGCCCCCCAAAAATAAAGTCAGCCACTGTTTCCACTCTTTCCCCATGTATTTGCCATGAAGTGATGGGACCGGATGCCATGATCTTAGTTTTCTGAATGTTGAACTTTAAGCCAACTTTTTCACTCTCCTTTTTCACTTTCTTCAAGAGGCTCTTCTTCTTCGCTTTCTGCCGTAAGGGTGGTGTCATCTGCATATCTGAGGTTATTGATATTTCTCCTGGCTTTCAGCACAAGCTGGAATTGCAACCAAGTAGGTGTCAGAAGGCAAATATCTTATGGGAGAGTGAAAGACTATTAAGACTTAGCTCAGGGTACATTTATCAGGGATACAGTCATATTTCTTGTATAGTTCATTAAGCTGACATTTCCTTGTATTCTTGGAATAAGTTAGTTAAGGGAGTTAATATCATGCACAGTCTTCAGTATTTTATATATTAATCTATTACTTTTCCAACATCATAGTAGTCATCAACCTTGGAAGTGTAATTTTTGTTGGGCTTATAAACATCTAATGATAGTATGATATTTATTCAGGACTTTTCAAAATAATTCAATACATTGTGCATGAAAAGAAAATCTTTCCAATTCTGATAAATAGGAATATTGAGGCACCTAAGGATATACAGGCATATTACATTATTATTAGATTAAAAAATGTCTCTATAAGTGACTTAAATAATATTTTTGATGATTCATCCAAATGTTGGGACTACAGGAATCCCTATATATTGTTTTTTAGGTATTTGAATTATTATACCCATAGTGAAGATTTATCGAAGTATGGCAAATAAAATATGTACTAAAATTCTTGATGTAAATCCAATAAATCCAATTAAAAAGATCAGTGAAATATATACAAAGTCAAAATTTAAATAATATACACAATGCAACAGTTGTGAATGTTTGAAGAATTAGTTCATTGGAAATTCTATCACAATCTATAACATTTAGGCACTGATGATTACTCATTCAAATTATTGAATCTATTATGCACTATTCATTAGTTTAATCAGTAAAACTGTACTGTAGATAAGACAAAGTTCCCACTCTTGGCAGAAAGAATAAAGTAAATGGGCAGTGATAATAGTGGAGCTTGCAGAATTCATAGGAAAAGTCCTAGACAGCCATGGAACTATGCATGGAAGAAAGAGAATTGACATCTCAGTTGAGACCAGAAGGATGTGTAAAGTACATCTGTGCTAATAATGGGAGCAGTAGGGAGACATAAAACATGTTTGACAAAGGCTCAGAAATGAGAGAGATTTATGACACAGAAGGGAAAGTGAAAGTAATTCAGTGACCTGGAATGTATTAATAGTAAGCATCTAATAAATATTTCTGAGTGAATGAGAGACTGACTGACTAAATGAATGAGTGAGAAATATTGAAGTATGAAGAGGTAGACCAGAGATAAAGTTTTGTAAGCATGTGTGTTAGGCCTTCAGAGAATTTCATTTTCTGGATATACAAATGAGCAGTATTTGAGTGAATAAAAATAACCATAAAACAACAACCATTAGTTGGAGGAAATAAAATATAGGGAAAAGAAAATGAAAAAAGGACTTCAATAAACTGTGCCTGATAGAACTGGAAATAATGGCCTGAAAACTGGTTATAATACCCTATTTTCTCACCAAGATCCTAAAGATTCTTTCACAGTGTTCCTTCTTTCCTTTGGCTGTCCTGGGTCTTCGCTGCTGCATGGGCTTTTTCTCTAGTTGTGAACAGGGGAGGCTCTCCAACTGCAGCGTGCAGACTTCTCTCTGGGTGGCTTCTCTTGTTGCAGAGCATAGGCTTGAAGGCTCTTGGGCTTTGGTAGTTGCAGCAATGGGCTCAGTAAATGCGGTTCCCGGGCTCTAGAACACAGGCTCAGTAGTTGGGGCCCACAGGCTGAGCGGCTCCATGGCATGTAGGATCTCCCTGGATGAGGGCTCCGACCCATGTCACTGGCATTGGCAGGTACATTCTTTACCGCTGAACCACCAGGAAGCCCAAGAACCTAAAGGTTCTTGATAGGGAAATCTCTAGTCTGAAATGTTTAAATATTTTATTAACTGGTTTTATACATGACATTTTGTAAGTTGTATTATTTATCCAGTGTATTTTTATTACCCATGCATTAATTTTCATATATTCATATATTTTCATATTTTTAAGACTTTAAAAGTATTGCATTGATCTGGAAGAGTTTTAAAAACAAACTGCACTGCAACTTTTCTGATGAAATAAAAGTTATTTTTCAATAACTATTTAGTTGCATATAGTAAAAATAGTGAAAACCCATAAAGATAATACATTTACTAATAAAATATTCTTCTAGAGACAAGGTAGTATGTAACTGTTAATTAACTTTATTGATAGCTATTGCATGTTCATAGGGCTTAAAGAATCTATAGTTTAAATATACTGATGTGTTTTCATGGACTCTAGTGTAACTAACAGCACATTGATTTATAGTTTGAACTATGAAATAGAATATCAATGGATAGATTTACTTATCTTGTGTTAAAATTAAGTTGAATAGTCCTTAAGTTGAAATACAATGTCTTATGACATTTGTGTATCTTTCTCAGCTAAAAATAGCCTGTTGAAATAAAGCTTAAAGTTAACTAATGTTTAACTAATATTAGCAAATATAGTAGACCTTGATGTAAGTAAATTGCAGATCAAAGCTGTTAATTCCTAGTTATCTCTAAATCAACTTAAAATGCTTTGACAGAAAATGATATAAAGGATTACTGACTTTAATTTCATACTATGGAAATACCATACTCAAAGATTTACTCATATAAAAACAGAAAAATTGATTAATTATTCTATGAAATTGATCTTCAGGTAGGAGGCTACTTAACTATTTAGAATTTATGTTTCTTTATCCAAATGTTTTTACTTAGCACTTATTTTTTTAAGGTGCTGTACTTTTTTCTGGGGATATATCAGTTAACAAAGTAGATTAAAAATCTCGAAATGCTTGGGACTTGTGCTCTAGAGAGTGGAGAGAAATAATCAACAAAGTAGAGAGGTAAATCATATTCATGGTATGTTAAGAGGAAACGTATTGTGGAGAAAAATGAAGCAGGTAGAGGAAAATAGTGAGTGCCAGGATGAAATTTGCACTGTAATTAGATAGTCTTGGAAGGACTCACTGAAAAGGACTAATCTAAGCAAGATTTGAAATGAGAAAGTAAGCATTGCAATATCTGGGAGAATAACATTCCAGGCAAGGGATCCAAGTTTAAAAGCCCTGAGGTAAGATCCTATTTGGCATACCCAAACAAAATTGGCAGCCTGGTGGGAGCAGTGTGGATGAGGGAGAAAGTAGGAAAAGAGCTCCAGAAAGTCATTGTTTTCTTCTTTGGCAGTTTTAGTGGGTGGGGATGGGGAGCTGACATTGCATAGTATAGGATCTCTCAGTTCATTGTAAAAATTTGGCTTTTATTGACAGTAAAATAGAGCAGCACTGAAAAGTCTTATGGAAAAGTATGACATGACCAGAGTTATATTTTATAAGGAATATTTAGAGAGGTCCCTGAAACAGATGCTGACCTCAACACAATTTGAAAGCCCATATTTGAGGTACCAAATGATGAGGAGAGAATAAAAGCTTTTGCTCTCATTCAGGAAATAATGACTTTTGGGCAGTTTGATGGTGATGAATGTGGTTATGGCATGAGGCTTGAGATGAGAATGGACCTCTTTTGCTATGGTTTATACCATTTTCATAAAGTTGATGACCAGCTTTTAGCTCTTGCATGAACCTATTGAAGAAGAATTTCTTTGCAGAAGTTATTGAAGATCATCTGGCAAACAGAAGGAAAGAAATCATAAACCAACTTACAATGTGACTGAGAGCTGGTTTTGTTTGGTCTACAGTACTTTAAATTATTAATGTTAAACTTGTGGTTTTTGTTTTTAAGAAATACAGAGAATAAATTGATGGAAACATTTACCAAAAACTTAGGGGAAAAAAAAAAAGAAAAAAATATCTGCTATGTTGCCAAAAAACTCCTAAGGAGCTAAGAGCAGTAGCAGGGTGACCTGTTCAGATCATTTTTGTAGTACAAGAGTTCAAGATGATGAAAGCCTGGACCACGTGGCTTTAGGGGAGGTGGTGAGAAGTGCTTGAATGCTGGATATGTTTTGATGGTAAAGTCAACAAGGTTTGCAGAAAAAACTGGTGGTAGGAAGAAGGAAAACAAAAGCAGGCAAGCATGACTCCAAGTTGTGAGTCCTGGGTAGTTGAAAGGATAAAATTATTTAATGAGATTGGAAACACTGGGAGATGAAGACTAGAACGCAGTTTGAGATACAAGTTTGAGGTACCCATTAGACAGTCACATAAAGGGATTCAGAAGGCAGTTGGATTCTGTATCTGGACCTCAAGAGGAGAGATCAAGCCTAGAGATGTTAAGGGTGGGAGGCATCAGTGTAGGTGACATTTAAATCTGCAAGCTTTGGTGAGATCGCTATCTGAGTGAGTGTGGATCAAACAGAAGACAAGGCCAAGGACTGGGCACTGTGGTATTCCAAGTTTAGAAAGTTAAGGAGGATAAAATGTAGGAAGTCTTGAGCGGAATTGAGAAGAGGTAGCTGGGGATGTGAGAGGAAAAACAAAGACAGTGTGGCATCTTGGAAATCAGTGGAACAATCAATTGTTTCAAATGCTGCTATTAGATCGAGTACGGTGGAGACCGAAAGTTGATCATTTGGGAGTTTCTGTGGACCACCTAAAGCCCGACTGCTCTGCGCTGGAAACAGTGACACGCTGTCAACTTTTCTTAACCTTCATATCGCTCACTCCCTTTCTCCAGAGATATGCTTGCTTTCTTTTTTCCCTCCCACTGGATAAAATACAAGTGATTAGGTTCATTTTTCAGAGTTTTTAATTGTGATCTTATTCTCCTTCTCTGAACTAATATATTAATTATGATTAGATCTAAGAGGTTCCTCAAGTTTTAGCCACTCATTTACATACACATTCTTTGACCACACCTATAGATGGTTGATCTCATCCTACACGTATGAACATTATTGTTATATCTCCTGGTGTCACCTTACTTTCAAACTATTATACCAGTTTCTTTGACACACCTAGAAATTGATGAATCAAAGGGGATTTCAAAATGTTCATCAAGTTGTCAGTTTCATCTACTTCCACTTCTCATTTTGAAGATTCTTATTGTTATTAATGATCCTTAAGTAGCCTTCATTCTTTCACCTATCCATTTACTCAACAAACTTGTATCATTGGGAGGGGTATTAGGAGTGTTGCTCTTCCAGTAATTTAAAGCAGATGTAGTAATATAATAGAAAAACATAATAATAATAATATGAACATAATTACCTAGACTAAAAATTGGATGGCTTACTTCATAAATCATTTTTAGTTATATTCTAATCATTAAGGTAAAAATACCCATAGAGGCCCCCAAATCTTATCCATCTGCAAGTAAATGTGATTTATATGGTATCCTTATACTAAAAAAAGATAATGGTTTCGATGGGTAGAGCATAATATTCATTTGGTCATTTGGTCATAAAAAGAGTTACCTCTCATAAGTTTTTTTTTCTTTTTATCTACAAAAACTAATTTCCGAGAAGAGTGATTTTTAAATCTAAAAACCAGTTGTTTCATCAGGCTGATATTTTCAGTTGGAATGGATTCCTTTGACAGCTTGAAGATATATTCACCGACATGTCTGTAATGGAAATCATTTCAGAAGATGCTAGACTGACACAGGCTTCCTACAGCCTCGCAGCAAGACAGTGGTAGTCTTGAGGAATGATACTTTTCATCTTTTTGAAGATAGACACTCTACAGTTGTCACCCCACAGGAAATCAGGAAGCATGCTAAACTCCAGTGGACTTGGAATTACACAGCCAAGTGCCAGTGGAAATAGCCTATCCAATATTATGATTTATTTTGAAGGAGAGCTTTAAAAAAACGGAAAAGGGAAAAAATGGAAGTAAGCTGCACGCAACATGGCCAAACATCTGTCTGGTTTTCTGTCTCAGA
Source organism: Cervus elaphus (assembly GCF_910594005.1). NCBI lineage: Eukaryota > Metazoa > Chordata > Mammalia > Artiodactyla > Cervidae > Cervus > Cervus elaphus. The sequence goes on from NC_057840.1 coordinate 14,823,743, forward strand.
AACAGCTTGGAACTAACTATTCTCACAAGATCTCCTGGCAGAGTAGCTTGATGAAAATACCAAAGCTGTGAGGAGAAGTGTTCTTTTGCTGAATCCTTTCTGTAGCTATCATATGGTGTATTAACCTAAATGAGAACATGTGCACCTTTTTTAAAAGTTCCTTTATGTTTAAATGGGGCACTTACTAATTCCATGAACAGCACAAGTGCAGTTCACTTAGCATTAACACCAAATAAGCCTTAATAGTTTTTAGAAACATTAATCCTAGATGTGTTCTGATTTCCTTTTTTCAAATGGCTTTTTTAGAAGCAGTCAAGGAAGAGCTTGATAAGACAGAAATTTAAGTGTGAATTCAAGGACACTGGTGATTTCTTGGGTGCCAAAATTAATCTCTAAGGGGAACTCATTTTAGCTGCTGTATACATCTATTTATTCATTTTTTAATGTTTAATGGATACCGTCTTAAGTAATAGAGACAACTTGATTTTAAACACATTTCTGGCTCACCTGTTAGACGCCAGAACTGTGAAATATACAAGATCTATGTTACTCTTCAAATGTTCGGTGTCAGAGGGAGGACATTCAGCATTTCGAGATTCATTATTTTAGAAGACCTTGAATTTTATCATCCTCAAATGTTGATTAAGTGAATTTATTTTTTATTAAGTATTCAAAGTAGACTCAATTAGCTGGGACATTTCATATTTTTATCACGAGGCATTTTGAGTCTATCCTTTGTGACATCAGAATTAGTTTCTCATCTCAGAGTTTGCTGTGTTTATTCCTCTAGTGACTCAGATGTTTATTGGCAGTCAGTTTGTAAAATGCTCCCGGGGATTATCTAAATGCAGAATGTTGGGAATGGAAACACATATTGCCTCTCCTGTCAAAAAAATGTAATTAACACACATGATGTATCATCTTGCAAAAGTGGATGAAAATTCCAGCGGGTGACCTCAAGTCACAGTTCCCAGCGCACTTACAGACCGTCATGTTTCTGAATAGCTCCCAGCCCAGCACAGGACTCCTTTCTTCTTGTAATTCTGTCTCTTTAGCCTCCTGTGTGTGCATACACACAGTATGTGCATGTGTTCACCCCAAAACCCACCACTCAATTTCAATTTCTTTAACAATTTTAATTGATTTGGTTTATTGCATAGGTAAGAATGCATTTACAAAGTACAAAAAATTGAATGTACTTTTTCCTATCTTTATTTTGAGAGTTTCCTCATTCTTTTGTGTGGTACACTTAATTCACTGTATAGATGCATAATTTATTTAACCCGTCTCTTATTGATGCATATTAGGTTCTTTCCAGTCTTTTGCTATTATTAAAAAATATTATAGAAATTCAATGCATTTTTACATATCATTAATTACATGTTAATTGTATACACACACACACATGTATTAATAAAACATCTGTGTAGTGTAATTTCCCAGAAGTGGAATATCTAAGTAAAAAATTCTGTGCATTTGTAATTTTGACAGTTATTGCTAAATTCACCTTTATAAGGATTTATGCCATTTTACATTCAACCTTTAAATGTGTAACAATTGCTGTACCCCCTTTAGTCTTGTCATCAGGAAGTATTAATAATATTTTAGGATTCAACAATTTGAAAAAATGGTGAAAGCTTTTAGAGCGGATTTAATTAGCAGTTCTGTTATAAATGAGGTTCACTATCTTATCAGAAGTTTAATAGCCATTTATATTTCTGTGTCTTTAAATAGTTATCTTATATCTTTTGTCTATTTTTGTGTTATGTCATTGGTATTTTTTCTTGTTGGTTTATAGAAGTTCTTTAGGCATTAGAAAAATAGCTTGTTTATCTGTGATAGAAGTACTTCTTATTTTATATAATGGTTTACCTCCCCCCGACTCCCATTAGAATTCTCTGCTCTCATGAAATCCCTGTGAGAGCATGTGGGCCTCAATGCACCTTTGAAGGGTAATAATTTTTCTGATTTTTCATGGAAAATGGTATGGTTAGATTTGATTTCTTCTGGCGTAAATTTTGCAAAATTATTTTCCTAAAAAATATTCCATTCTACTCAAGTTTTAATATATTGTCAAAGAGCATATTTTTCATAGAACGTGTTATAGCCTTGGTAAATTTTGCCTTCTTAAGCTATCAATTACTAAAAAAGAAATAAAAGCCACCTTATTGAAATGTCTGTGATTGGAGATTTGTGTAATTTTTCTGGTAATGTGTCGATTTTTACTCTCTTTATATATTTTAAGACAATATAATTAGATACTTTCAAGCTCAGAATAAAAAGAAATTTGAGTTCCTGATGGTTTCTTGTTTTTGTCTGATATTTTGTTTTCTGGTTTCCCACCAGAAAATATATGGGAATATATGCCAGAATCTTAAATAATTTTTGGCTGCAATAATTTTCAGAAAAAGAATGACTGATTTAAGAATTTTTGGAAATCCTAGAAAGTTCAAGTAGATGCACTGACTTTATAGAAATATAAGCAATTGCAGTATAGAGAAAACACCTGAAATATAAACAAATAAATTGCAAGTACATGTACTAAAACATTCATAATATTCCTCAATTACTTCACTGCATTCTAGTAAATATAAACCTGTATCTGCTTAACTGAGAGAAGGGGAGCTTAACTATTTGTCTAAGAAAAGTTAAATGAAACCAGATATGTAAGTCTTGGTAGCCTTAATTGTTAAATTATTTCCCACATTGTGTAGATTCATATCTCTTTGATCAATGGGAGGCCGAGTGCTGATGACCCTTCTCCTGAACTGCTGGAATTTACCTCTGCTCGCTACATTCGCCTGAGGTTTCAGAGGATCCGCACCTTGAATGCCGATTTGATGATGTTCGCTCACAAAGACCCGAGAGAAATTGACCCCATCGTCACACGAAGAGTAAGTTATGATGAATCATATTGGCATCTGTCATTAACATTGGGCCTGTTGTTTTAATTGTCTGTTAAATAGTTTTGTTTTTAATGATTGTATTCATTTACGGTTGTGCAGGGTCGTCATGCTGCGAGGGCTTTTCTCTAGTTGGGCGAGCAGGGGCTCCTCTCAGTGATGGGGCGCAGGCTTCTCACCGCGGTGGCGCCTCTTGCTCCGGAGCACGCACTCTGGTACCCACGGACCTCAGTTGCGGCTCCCGGCTCTAGAGCACGGCCCCTGGTGTGATGCATGGGCTCCGCTGCTCTGCCACGTGGGGTCTTCCCAGCCCGGGGATTCTTTACCACTGAGCCGCCAGGAAAGCCCTCAGGCATGTTTTAGATTCTAGTTTTCCCCGGTCCTATCTGGTGAGAGAGGCCTGGGAGCTGGGAGTCCTCAGCCACAGTCCTGGCTCTGCCATCCAAAGCTCTGGGGCCTTCGGGGCGCGCCTGCTCCTCCCTCAGTGGTGTCTGACTCTTTGCACCCTGCGGACTGTAGCCCACCAGGCTCCTCTGTCCATGGGATTTCCCAGGCAAGAGTACTGGAGTGGGTTGCCATTTCCTTCTCCATAACTGTCTGTTAAATACTTTTAAAAAATAGTTTTCAGTGGAGGCATGAAAGACTAAAAATTTCATGGACCTTCCTTTGTTTAAATCCAAGCTCTGGGCCACTTATTAGATGTGTAACAAATATCAAACTTTTTAGCATTTCTAAACTTTAGTTTCCTCTTGGTACAGTGGAGCTCATACTGCCTAGTTTATTCTCTTGATTTTGAGGACAAAGTTAGTTTTTCCACACTTTGGGTGATCTGTACTATTATAATTGGCCTTGTGGGCTTGTAACCTGCACTAAGAAATGCATTTTATGTCATGACTTAGTACACACACACACACACACACACACACACACACTCACACCACATCACATCCTGATAAACTTTAATATGCATGGAATCAACTGGTGATGTTGTGGAAATGCAGATCTGAATTCAGTAGATCTAGGACAGAACTGAGAAACTGAAATTCTAACAATTTTGCAGGTGATATGGATGCCACTGGTCCATGGACCATTTTATCTAAATAAATAATTTAGTTTCATGCTTCTCTAATGAATCACAATGTACTTCTAGTTCAAAAGAATACAGATATTAGGGAAAAAACTGATTGTATACACTTTCATTTTCCTTTATGAATTGAATATCAGGAGAAAAATGGTTATAGCATCCTTTCAACATATCAGTGGAAACAGAAGCTAGTAGAGATGTTGTTTTCAAACAGGAATTTGAGAGATTATGACATAGATGATCTGCCCAGGTTCAGTCAGTTCAGTTCAGTCGCTCAGTCATGTCTGACTGTTTGTGACCTCATGGACTGCAGCACGCCAGGCCTCCTTGTCCATCACCAACTCTTGGAGTTTACTCAAACTCATGTCCATTGAGTTGGTGATGCCATCCAACCATCTCATCCTCTGTCGTCCCCTTCTCCTCCTGCCTTCAATCTTTCCCAGCATCAGGATCTTTTCAGATGAGTCAGTTCTTATCAGGTGGCCAAAGTATTGGAGTATCAGCTTCAGCATCAGTCCTTCCAGTGAATAGTCAGGACTTATTTCCTTTAGGATGGACTGGTTGGATCTCCTTGCAGTCCAAAGGACTTTCAAGAGTCTTCACCAACGCCACAGTTCAAAAGCATCAATTCTTTGGTGCTCGGCTTTCTTTATAGCCCAGATTGCTATGAGTCATAACTATGCTTCCTCCTATCCATGACCTGCCAGGTTCTCTGGTTTATATCATCTCCCTTATATGCATGTATACAATCAAGACAGTATTAGCTAGAGACTCAGTTCAGTGGTAAATCCGTAAATCAAATACAGGCAAACAGAATATCTACTGTGACTAGAAGCAAAGGAGAAAGGCGGATTGTAGGGAGAAACTGAGATTGTTCTACAGAGACCCTACTGGGCTTCAGCTCTTGCCACCAGTTAGCAAACTGCTGAGCCTACAGACTGAATATTGAAGGACTGTGCTTTTCACAAATATGTGAGGACTCCTCATATATTTTTTCATTGCTTAACTTCCTCACACCTAACTTCTCCATCATTAAAAAATAACTTTTAAAGTCTTATTGTCCTCATACAACACATGTTGGACGTTTTAGTGCCCTTTCCAAACCTGAAATAATTTTGCCTTGTGTTATATTTCAGTCTATTGTAAATTGTCTTCTGCAAAAGTAATCATTATTTCACAGCAAAGTTTAGATTCTTCACTTATTAAAAAGTCACTTTTAATTATAATTTTGGCATGACTTAAAAGTATACACCAAGGAAGACTGAATAATTTTGAAGTGAAATTTAATCTTTCCTGACAGTGTATCTATCAACGAAAAAATCAATGGAAGAAAACGTGTTCCTTTTATCATCTTTTGCTGAAGGCAGAGAGGGTATTGGGGTGCACATTTAATATTTATAACTTCATTGTATATGAACCTTTAAAATAGTGCAGTAAAATTCAACATATAAATATGGTTTTGAAAGTACTCAAGTTCTGTAAACACATTAAATTTAAATATATAAAAATAGGATATTGAATTTTAACTCCTCTTCATGACTTAGAAATGAAGCATTACACATATATATTTAATGCAAATGTTGCAGTTTTAAAAACATCTACAAAACTTCTGTATCAGCTTTCTGAGCAACTATGCCTGGTTTTATCTGTATTATTAGGTGATGAAGTTAGTGAAAAGCGGAGTTTAACATCTAAATTAAATCTAAACTTCCTTGCAAGTTACAATAGTGTGAGGTATAAGTTTATCAAGTCAGATAAAGTAACAAAAGTATTATAAAAGATACTGTATATAAACAGCAAAAACAAAAAGAAAAAATTTTTTGGAAAGAAGTAAATTAGAAAAGAGAATTTGTAGTCAGGGAACTCAGACTTGTATCCATCTATTTATTCTCACTAAATATGTGTTTGTGTGTGTTTAGTGTAAATAATTGGAATAATAGAACTATCTACAACTGTGATGGCTATTTGGATTCCACAAGATAATATGAAGTACTTTCACAACTATAACTTGTGATATACAAATTTGTTAAAATTTTTAAATTGTCCAGTTGTATAAATTATGAATAACCTTTCAAAAATAGCTAGGTAGATGAAGATAATTTGAGGCAGTCCTATGTTAACCCAAACAGGAAGGTAACTGCATGGACATTTTAACATAATAATGAAGAAATAGTGTTCTGCACATCCAGTTTACTCCTTGCATTATATTAAACCAATCTTGTAGTTAATTACTTTTCATGTGCTTCTTGATGTGCTTAAGAAATGTGTCATCATGAGCACCATTTCCCTTACATTGGTTGATTCTTTTCAAATTCATTAAGTAGAACAGTCTGCATATGATTCGTGAACACTGGCATTCCTAAAATGATGATAAAAGAAGTTTTCTGTCTTTGAACTTTTATGGAGAATTATTGTCCTTGCTTCCCCTCACCCCACAACAATTTGCTTTCAGTAATAAATGCTCCAGCATGGAGTTTGTGTACTGTGCAGCACTTTGTGCTGTTATGGGAAATAAATTTCTGAAATGCCCACCTAACATAAGCTATAGAGGCATTCTGCCCCTGGGTTTCAGTGTGAGGAGCTACTGGATACTCTTGTGAGCCTTCAGTTGTTCTCTCGAGCTTCCAACTAAGGGTAGAAGCATAAAGCCAAGTTTTTAACTGAATGCTCCTTTCACCTTGCAGTAGTCTTAACAGGATTTCTCTCTGGATTGCTTTTTGCAGTATTACTACTCGGTCAAGGATATTTCGGTTGGAGGGATGTGCATCTGCTACGGTCATGCCAGGGCTTGTCCACTTGATCCAGTGACAAATGTATGTATATTTTTAGGCTGCTTAGGTAAAATGAAGCTCTGAACTGTAAAATGCTTCATGAGAAGCTTTGCTGGCAGGGATGCTATAAATGGGTGTCAGGTCCCCACTTAGACGGTGTAACAGAAAACCAAGCCAGGGTGAAATAGAGCTGGCAGTTAGGATGATAGACTTTGAAGGGAGCCATTACAGTATCAGAAAACAGATTAGTTTTTTCCCAAAAAGGCTCCAAACCAGTCTATCTATTTTGAAACCTCTCTAGCTATGACAGCCTGCTATATGATTTAGCTTTAGAGAATGCCTGTCATCAATCAACCTGTTTCTTTTATGAATTTTCATAAAAAAAAATTAATGCAAACAAATGAAAAATGTACCTGGAAGTAAATATAAATGACCATGGAAGCAGAGACTGAGGTTAGATGGGGCAGTAAGGAGTAGAGTGAAAGAGAGTATTCAAGAGGGCTTGAAATCGCCAGGTCAGAAAACGCTGGAATGGTTTTGGGTTGCATTTTTCATTAATGACAATGTATTAAGTGAACATAACCTAAGCAAAGAAGATGAATGAGCGTCCATTTTTCTCAGGCATAAACAATCTGGTGAAATACAGAATCATCTACTCTATGTATGGAAGAACTATTTTGGATAGTGAGATCACTAGGTAAACACTTTTTCCTACTGCAACTGTTATACAAATGATATTTCTTTCAAAGCTAGTTTTCTGAGTAATGCATCATAGTATTACCTCCTAGGGAAGATTCAAATCCCTGGCATAGTATTCCTCGCAAGATTGTGGTCCTGCTTTCTGCAGGGTGTGGGCACTGTCTATCAGATGTACTGATGGGCAGTATTTCCTGAGATTTGAGAACCTGCACAGCAGCCTTGGAAGGACGGCTCCATGCAGTGAAAAAGACTGTACTCAAAACCCTTGCGGACAGGAGATGCAGGCTTGGAGTATTAGATTTCTGCTCTATCCCCGCCTCTCCACGCCTAGCCGTCTACTCTCTCCCCTCTTCCTATGCTAATTGCTGATAATCAGTTCACTTCAGTCGCTCAGTCGTGCCCGACTCTTTGCAACACCATGGACTGCAGCACGCCATGCTTCCCTGTCCATCAACAACTCCCAGAGCTTGCTCAAACTCATATTCATTGAGTCAGTGATGCCATCCAGCCATCTCATCCTCTGTCACCCCCTTCTCCTCCTGCCCTCAATCTTTCCCAGCATCAGGGTCTTTACCAATGAGTCAGCTCTTCAGATCAGGTGGCCAAATTATTGGAGCTTCCACTTCAGCATCAGTCCTTCCAGTGTTAATAGTACTTTGATGGAAACCTTAAATTGGATACATCCAACCCAGAAAACCTGTGGATCTCAGGAATTAGAGAAGTGATTCTAGTCTTCAAGACCACTCCTGATTCTAGTCTTCAAGACCACTCCTGATTGGGCCTTCATTCTCTGCTCATCTGAGCCCAGTGATTCCAGTACCAACCATGAACCTCCCTCCCAAAGCTGGTGTTGATCAAATATATTCACTCCCACTGCTGACACCTCTTCCTTCCCAGACTGACAGGAGTTTTAGGTTTTGGTACAGAGGCTCCATGTTTTCTCTTGTCTTCATTCTACCTTTCAGGAGAAACCCCTCATTTATGCTTCCAAAGGATGCTGAAAGTATGCTTCCCCACCCTGCCCCCCACTTTGTTTTTTTTTTTTTACTAGAAATCCCGCTGTGAATGTGAGCATAACACGTGTGGTGATAGCTGTGACCAGTGCTGTCCTGGATTCCATCAGAAACCTTGGAGAGCAGGCACTTTTCTGACCAAATCTGAATGTGAAGGTATGTTCCAGACAGGCCAACAGCATGTGTAAGTCTTCCTTTCCTGAGGCACAGGTGATGTAAACACTTGCTGATTTCAGGTGAACTATATGTCAAATTCATATGCATTTTATCCAAGATAGTAGTGGTAAGCTCTTTAACTCTCCTGTTTTAGAGTTTTCAAGATTTTATTTTTTTGACAAATATTTACAAAACACTCATGAATTTACCACTGTGTGAGAATTATGAGAAGTAGATAAAACCATAATGTACACTTACTGTTATCAGGGGTGAATCTGAAGCTTATAGTATAACATATATGAACTTCTGAAAGTGTTAGTCACTCAGTCATGTCCAACTCTTTTGTGACCCCATGGACTGTAGCCCACCAGACTCCTCTGTCCATGGGATTTCCCAGGCAAGAATACTGGAGTGAGTTGCCATTTTCCTTTCCTGGTGATCTTTCTAACCCAGGGATTGAACCCAGGTCTCCTGAATTGCAGGTGGATTCTTTACTGTCTAAGCCACCAGTGAAGCCCCCATATGAACTTCTGCTGAACTGTAAATCCTAACTAGCCAGAAAGCCAGATTCAATTGAATTCAAATATTAATGTTTTAGTGAATCAGTCCCAATCACATTTTTTCAAAGTGTCTATGGCCTTCAGAACAGGCAGACATTTTAAATAATGCCAACTTTATATATGAATTGAATAAAATGTATGTACCGTGTATCATGTATCAGACATGATTGGTCCTTAAAATTATTGAACTATAGCAGGCTTTAATCACATAATATTTCCTAACTATACATTATCTTTTCAGCCTAAGATTCTGCATATACTATCAATGTCTTGAGTCTCTTAGTTTTCTGCCCTTAGCTCTTTTGCTTTTTGATTTGTGTCTGGGTGCTTGTGAAGATATTTTGGGTTAGAAATCAGTCATTGTTCTGAGAGGTACCTGGAGGAATGGGGCCCCACTACACAGTGGTGTAAAGGGGTAAACCTTGACAGCATTGGATGTCCAACCTTTGTTTTTATTCCTCTACTACCAGCTCCATTCCTGATGATCCCTCAGGAGCTCCACAACTTCTCCCAGTTGAGAGCAGACTTTCATTCCTAAAGCTGAGTTTAAGTTGAATGACACCATGAATATCTCTTCTCAAATTTCCTTACATTTAATAAATTTCTCTTCTGCTTGTGGAATATCAGCAGTTACAGGGGGGAGTATCATTGAGGGTAGGGATTCCTCCTGTTGTCTCTGACCTTCTATCACACAGTTATCATAATGCTATGTTAAGTGGATCTGCAAAACTCTTTACCACTCTCCACTAATATGTATCTGTTTAAACAAAGAAACAGAAAGGTTAGATCAAACTTATTAGGGATAGACAAAGCAACACAGAAGGAAATTTCCACTTGCCGCTCTATACATTTTAAAAAATACTGTTATTATAAAACAATTTTATCTTTCTTTGTGGGAGAGATGGGAGGTTGGATTTCCAAACTGAAAAAAAAATAATTTAAAAAATCTACAAAATAAAGATAGGGTTTTTAACCCTAAAACCTTGTATATATAGTGCTTTTGGTGATATATATATTCGTATGAGTTTATATGAAAATTTTAGCTTCCAAGCTGAGTGGTGTTCCAGTCACTTCTGAAGATTTAGAAACATCTTTCTGCAATATGACAAATCCCTCTGTAAAATGAATCACTGTTGTTTAGTCACAACTTACAACGATTGTATAAAGTTGTGTCTAACTCATTTGAAAAGACCCTGATGCTGGGAAAGATTGAGGGCAGGAGGAGCAGGGGATGACAGAGGATGAGATGGTTGGATGGCATCACCAACTCAATGGACATGGGTTTGGGTGAACTCCGGGAGTTGGTGATGGACAGGGAGGCCTGGCGTGCTGCGGTTCATGGGGTCGCAAAGAGTCGGACACGACTGAGCGACTGAACTGAACTGAACTCTATGTGACCCCATGGGCTGTAGCCCGCTAGGTTCTTCTAGCCATGAGATTTTCCAGGCAAGAATGCTGGAGTGGGTTACCATTTCCTTCTCCAGAGGATCTTCCCAGTCCAAGGATTGAACCTGTGTCTTCTTGATTGGCAGGGAAATTCTTTACCACTGAGCCACCAGGACAGCGCAACCTCTCATCTCTCCTGCAAAGAAAGATAAAATGAATAATTTCCTTCTAATTCACTTGAAATTTGGATTTTGTCAGTCTAGCTTATTTGAGGCAGGGTCTATCTATAAAGTGCAAAGGATATGTATTCCATTGCTAAGCCTATACTAACAGACAGTTTCTATCATGTGTCATGAACATTCAATGAAATAACAAACTGCTGATGGCCGAGTGTAAAATGGTTGTTTGTGAGTAGCTACTCTCTGGGTCCTCTGAGGCTTTAGATGGAAGATGTGCAGGTCCAGGACCTTTAAACAGCAACCAGAGCTGTAGGCAGAGGGCCCTCATATGTGGAGTGTACGCTTCTCAAGCATTAGTCTTTACCTGCCTTAGCTCATGGTTATAAGTACAGTCAGCAATACAAGTTCTAAATAATGTGAGAATAAATTTGTATTCCTCTGCATTTCTCTGTAGTTACGCTGGTAGCAGAAATCTTGACAGTTTCTTGCAATATACTTTTACAATAAGATTTTTAAAAATTCTTGTGTGTTGTCCTAAAGATATAAAACTGCATATCATGCCTAGTGATTTATATTTGTGATTATATACTTCCCTAGAATAAAATTTGAAAACTCTCCATTAATACCGCAACAGTGCTATATCCTAAATCAAAAGCCAACAAACTGAAGAAGCTATTTGCAACAAACTGGACAAGGGAGAAAATATCTAGTGTATTAAGAGATCCTCCATAGCAATAAGAAAACTTTTTTTAAAAACTGTTAAAAATGAGCAAAAATTGAAATAGGCATTTCTCAGGGAAAAACTATGACATGACCATATAAAGAAATTGTCACAGTTTTTATGATTAAAGAAGTATCCATTAAAACAATGAAAGTACTTTTTAAAAACTTACCAAGATGTTCTTTCATTCACTCAACATATGTTTGAATGCTTACTATGTCTAGGAGCTGAATTAAAAATGTTGATAATACACAGTGTAGGTGAGGCTGTGGGGAATCAGTTTTAACATGTCTGTTAGAGGGAAAGTAATCTGATATAGCATTTTTAGAGAGAAAATTTTCAAGTTAGTTAAAATTAAAATTCTAGCCCCTGACTAGAAATTGCGCTTGCAGGAATTTAATCTGTAGATGTACTCGGACTCTCTATAGAACCTCTTATAATCCTTATATTAGCTGTTTAGTCACTAAGTGGTGTCTGACTCTTTTGTGATCTGCTACTGATATTTACGGGCTTTCCAGGTGACATTAGTGGTCAAGAATCCATCTGCCAATGAAGGGGCCATTTAGAGACACAGGTCCACTCTCTGGGTCGGGAAGATCTCCTGGAGGAGGACATGGCAACCCACTCCAGTATTCTTGCCTGAAGAATCCCATGGACAGAGGAGCCTGGCGGGCTAAGGTCCATAGGGTCACAAAGAGTTGGACACGAATGAAGAGAGGATACCCAAATCCAAGACTGGCACAAAATAGCATGATCTCATCACTGAACAAATCAGCTCTCCTCTTGTCCTGATTACTTTGCACTAATTGTACATCTTTTTTCTCTTATTAGATAACTTTTGAAGGGATTGTGGTAGAGATTGACCCTGAGACTCTGGAGCCTAACTTCAGAGTCTGGCTTACAATTCTGATTTGGTGACTTTTTACAAGTGATGGGTTAGTTGGTAAGTCGTATCCAACTCTTGCGACCCCATGGACTGTAGCCTGCCAGGCCTCTCTGTCCATGGGATTTTCCAGGCAAGAATCCTGGAGAGGGTTGCCATTTCCTTCTCCAGGGGATCTTCCCGACATAGAGATTGAATCCGGGTTTCCTGCATTTCAGGCAGATTCTTTACTGACTGTACTATATCTAAGCCTGCTTTACAAGTTATGGGTGGGTTTTTGTTGTTGTTTTTTTTTTTTTTTTTTTTTTTGCTAAATGCAGACAGCAGAGCTGCAGTTCTACACAATCTTCAGTTGGTCAAACTGGGGGATGAGAAGCCAAGTCAGGAAGGGCTGACTGCAAAGTCACACTCCAGTTTTGAATTGTGCAAAGGGTTAACACCCTTAATCCCTGTGATATTCAAAGATCAAATGTATATACACTAAACATCCTTCTTTACCCATAGGATCTAATACAGAGATTCACATATAGTAATTATTCATCACAGATTACACAAATGTTATTTATTCAGTGTCATACTTCAATAATAATCTGTTTGTTGTAATAGGAAGCTATAGGTTGAATTATATGAAATATCAGTTTTGTAAGATAAAATCAGTCAAATATTGGCAATTTCATACTATTCAGTTTAAATTATTTGTCTTAAGTTCCATTAATATATATTTTTTAATTTGTTTAATAGATTCATGCCCTTTCTAGGCATATTTGTATTGGCTTTGTATGTATATACATATCATATAATATAATTTGCTGTATGGTATACAAATCTCTTATGTAACAAGAATTATTTTTATATATATCTGAAATCTGAAAGTTTATGAATTTATTTTTCCCTACTGCAGCCTGCAATTGTCATGGGAAAGCTGAAGAATGCTATTATGATGAGAATGTTGCCAGAAGAAATCTGAGCTTAAATATACATGGAAAGTACATTGGAGGGGGTGTGTGCATTAATTGTACTCAAAACACTGCTGGTATAAACTGTGAGACATGCATTGATGGTTTCTTCAGGCCCAAAGGGGTAAAGTATGCTTTTTCTTTCATGAAGTATTATTTTGGATTTTTCAGACTGAGATGTATTACAGGAAAAAATAATTTTGATTGCTTCTTTAAGTAGTTGGACTTCAAATTTCAAAGGTGACTAGAAATATCTCATAATAGAAGCTGATATAAATCATTGAGGATGTGATATAAAATATTACCATCCCTCCACAAAGTCCCATGGTGACTCATTCCAGTCAATCCTTACCCCTCGGCAAACTTTGTTCTGATTTTTAAAGCATAAATTAGTTTGCCTCTTAGTGAATTTTCTAAAACTGAAATCGTAAGTTCACAAAATTTTTGGTCTTCCTTTCACTCAGTGTAACAGGTTTAGATTTACCCATGTTGTACACACTGATAGTTATTTCTTTTTTAAAAAATTCTAAGGAGTACTCCTCTGCATGAATGTGTCTTACTTTTTAATCCATTCTCCTATATATTTGGGTCATTTCCAGTTTTTGGTTAGTTCCTTCAAATCAATGTTATATGAGTCTTTTTGTGGTCATGTGTCATTAACCTTATGTGTGTCTAGGAGTATAATAGTTGTTTCATAGAATTAGATGTATTTTTGACTTTATAAGATACTGCCAATGTTTCATCAAGGTAATGATACTGTTTTACATGTTCACCAAAAATACATGTGAGTTCTACTTCTTCCATCTCTCTCTAACATTTGGTCTTAACTGACTTTTTGAAATAATCATCCTGGTGGATGTGGGTGTAATGGGTCTGGCAAGTCGGTACTAGGCTGTCACTAAGTCAGTCCTATCAATGCTGAGTGCTACAGCACATCTTCTATTATGAATTTATAGCAGTTTTTTTGTACTAAATTTATTTTAAGTACCTGCTGGCTATTCCTGTATCCTCTCTTGTGAAGTGTTTCTTCAAAATTTTTCTTTTTGATTCTAGAAAAGTCGTAATTTTAAGTTTTAGGGCTGTGGCCCATCTCAAGTAAATCTTTGTGTGGAGTGTGAAGTAATGATTGAGGTCTCCATGTTTCACCTGTTGTTCCAGCACCATGTTTTGAAAAATACTTTTTTTTTCTCTTTCAAATTGTTTTGAGCCATTTTTTGAGAATAAGTTGATCATTTGGGTTAATATCTGGAGCCCCAGTTCTATTCCATGGATTTATTTTTCCATCCTTGTGCTCACAGCACACTGTCTTCATGACTAGCTGGTTCCCATGACTTCAGAAACACTTTATGTACATCATTATAATTTATTTAAAATAATTTTTAAATCTACATTGTGATTTGTTCTCTATTGTTTAGTTTCTAAGTATTTGGGCTTTATTAAGTAAGTCCAGTGTTAGTCACTCAGTTGTGTCCAACTCTTTGCAAGCCCATGGACTATATCCCTCTAGGCTCCTCTGTCCATGAAATTCTCCAGGCAAGCATACTGGACTGGGTTGCCATTCTCTTCTCCAGGGGATCTTCCTGACACACGGATCAAAGCCAGGTCTCCCGCATTGCAGGCAGATTCTTTACCATCCCAGCCACCAGGAAAGTCCCATGTATTAATATTACTTATTATTAACATGGAAAATTTATATTTTGTTTTCATTTTTATAGATGTAATCACTGAGAAACACAGAGCAGCTAAATAAGTAGACAGAACTGGGAGGGAATTTGTTATAGCCCTGTACTCAGTGTATTATGGTCTTTTTTGGATTTCATTTATTCTTATGAGAAGGCAGCCATCATTTGTATTTTTGTTCTTCTGTATGTAAGGTGTCTATCTTCCCTAAATGATTTCAAGATATACTCTTTATATTTATCTTTTAGCAACCAAGCCATGTATTGGCTATGGCCCCTAGATAAAATTTGACCCATAGCCTATACTTGTATGGCCTGCAAACAAACAAAAAACAATTTTTTCTTTATATTTGTAAAAATTTATTTTAAAAAGAGGGGGAGGAGGAGGCGGGGGGAGGAAATGAAGGGAAAGGGAAAGGAGGTGGGCGAGAAGAAAAAGAACAACCCAATTAAGAAAAAGAGCAAGAATAAGATGGGACAATAGCTAGGAGGAAGAGGAGGAGGTGAGGAAGGCAAGAAAAAGAAGAAACAGACCTTAGATGACTTACAAAACCTACAATGTTGCTATCTAATTT
This sequence comes from Cervus elaphus, assembly GCF_910594005.1. Classification (NCBI taxonomy): domain Eukaryota; kingdom Metazoa; phylum Chordata; class Mammalia; order Artiodactyla; family Cervidae; genus Cervus; species Cervus elaphus. The sequence continues at coordinate 14,839,308 of NC_057840.1, forward strand.
TACAGAAAAAGTTTTCCAATCTTGGTTAGACCATGTTTGTCTAAATGTGGCTTTCTCTGTACGTATATTCTTGGTTACTAAACTTCTTGTAATTATAAATTGAGATTGCTGCATTTTGGAAATTTTAGGCCATTATTTCTTGACATATTTTTTTGAACTGTGCTCTCATCCTTTTATGACTCCAGCTACATACAGGCCAAGTTGCTGGACTGTGCCTATAGGTTACTGAGGCTGTGATAATTTTTTTTTTCTTTCTTTGTGCTTCAGATTGGATAATTTCTATTTATCTGTAAATAGCTATACTACTTTTCTGCATCCCATCAGTTATCTGTTGCTAAGCATATGCAGTTAATTTTTCAACTTTATAGAGTGCTTATATTTTTTTATAGTTTCCTCCACTCTGCTGAAAAAAATCCATGTATTCACTCATTATAAACCTTATTACCTTTATGCTCTCTTCAGCCTATCTAGAGACCTATACAAGTCCTTGTCTATTGATATTGGGGCACCTCACTGTTTTTGTTGACCTGTTTTTTTCTTGAACAAGTACCATGCCTTAGTTTTTCTCCTCATGTCTAGTAATTCATGATTAACACAGGAAATTTTGGTTGATACGTTGTAGTGACAAAAGATTCTGTTATCTTCTTCTGAAGATTTTTGGATTTTGTTTCAATTTGTAGTCAGCTTACTGACTAATCACTATGAAACTGGAAGCTTGCTTTTATACTTCTCTAGAGCAGATTAATAGAAAACTAAAGGTATGTATCTAACCTTACTTGGTTGATAAACAAATTTCTATTTAGGTCATATCATGTGAACTAGAAAGTCTATTCAGGTCATTCAGCTTTCCTGCTGTTGCTTTCCAGTGGGCCCCTTGGAGTCCCCAGAATTAATGTGCAATTAAGGAATCCGTTAATAATGGAGGGATATATATATGTAGATTTTGTTATTACCCTTATATGAACATGAATCTCATCTAGTGTGTTTTTTCTTTCAAATCTCAAATCCTTCTAATTTCTGCATGCTTTTAATTATTCTCCCAAGCCCTCAAATATTTGATTTTTTATATTTCCAGAATTCATCATTGTCATTTTAGGATGTGTTGGACCTATTAAAGACACTCTGCCATTATTAAAACTGGAAGCTTGATCAAGTTTTTAATACAACTTATTAAGTGAATCTGAATCTAGAATTTCATATTTTAGCACATAAAAATATGTATGCTCTATTTTGTGCTAAAAATTCAAGTATTTCAAGTGTTTAGTATTTGGGTGAAAATTCCTTATGTTTTTATGAAGATATAGAAATAAAATTTTTGTACACTGTGAATTTTATATCTTAAAAACATATATCTGCATTATTAAAAATAATTGCCCTAAAATCTCATTTTAGATATATCTACTAAGTACATATATTTAAAAATTAAAACATATATGTATATATATGCTTATGGCCATGTTTACTTTGAGAATTAATTAGTAATCTTATTTTAGTAAAATTAAAAATAAAGTATAAAGTAGATATATTTATAGGATATCTTATGTTAGAAGGTTTCCTTTGCATCATTTCTTTTTAGATCCCACATATAAGGGATGTCATACAATGTTTCTTATTCCTCTGTCTGACTCGGCTTCACTCAGTATGACTCTCTAGGTCCATCCATGTTGCTGCGAATGGCATTATTTCAATCTTTTTAATGATTGAGTAATATTCCACTGTATATATGTACCACATTTTCTTTATCCATTCCTCTGTTGATGGAAATTTAGGTTGCTTCCATGTCTTGGCTCTTGTTAGCAGTCCTGCAATAAACATTCGGGTGCATGTATCCTTTCGGATCATGTTTTTCTCTGGATGTATGCCCAGGAGTGGGATTTCAGGGTCATATGGTAGCTCTAATTTTAGTTTTTTAAGGAACCTCCATACTGTTCTCCATAGTGGCTGTACCAATTTACATTCCCACCAACAGTGTAGGAGGGTTCGCTGGAAGTTCTCCTGATCAGCAATCTGATTCAAGCAGATTTTCCCAGTTACTGTAAGGAAGGATAATAAATTAAGAGGCTTTGATTTACTCAAGCTCATCATTGTAATCATAAATTATATTCATAAAAGCTAAGAATTTATCCTAAAGAAATTTATTGCTATATATCCCCATAGAGGTGTTTTTTTGTTTTGTTTTTGTTTTTGTTTTTGGTGTTGCGGTTCTCTCTTGGTTAAAAAGTCCTCCCAGTTCTGCCCTCAAATTGCTACTCACGTCAAGCTCAAGTCTAAATGTCACTTTTCCTGTGAAACGTTGTTTGTCTTCATTGTGTTCGTACTCTCTCTTCTTTTGCTCCAGAACGCTCTTCTCTGTGTCTATCTTATCACTTGGCATATTCTACTTAATCAATATCTTTCAAGTCTGCTTTTCCAGTAAGCTTCTTTAATGCAGAAAGCAGGCCTTACCTATCTGGGCTTTGCACGATCCTTTCTTCACAATAGAAAGTAAATGAATGAGTATTAAATAATGATTTTGAAACTGATCTATAGACTTAGAAGATTGAGTTCTATCAGATGTGTAAATATTTTTCTGCTTATGACACTTTGACCTATTAACAATCAAGTTTTCATTATAAATTAAATCTGGATATATATATATGTAAACTATATTTGGGGACTTCCCTGGTTGTTCAGTGGTTAAGACTTTGCTGCCCGACCTTGCAGGGGTTGCAAGTTCAATCCCTGATCAGGGAGCTAGGATTCCACATGGCTTCTGGCCAAAAAAGCAAAACATGAAACAGAAGTAATACTATAACAAATTTTAAAAAGACTTTAAAGATGGTCCACATCAAAAAATAAAAAGCAGTATTTTATGGGAAATAGATTATATACATAATTATATGTATATTCAGCAGTATTTTAGTATTTCCTAGGCAAAGAATTTAGTTGCTTTTTTATTCTTATCCTATTGCATCTAGAAAATAAATCTTTTATATGTGGTACATTGGCACAGTCTAGGTTTGTTTAATTAAAATATTCTAACGTTAAAAACTACTTGTTGTATTGAATATTTGATATATGTGAGAAATCTTATGAGATGGTTTCTGTTATTCCTCTTAATGTTAATTTAATAACATCACTGTGATTGCTATTATTAATCTCATATTACCAGAAGGTAAAGTGCAGGAGATAGCGTAGTCAGTAAGTGGCCACAGTGGAATGTGAGCTTAAGGCTTCCTAATTATAGAACCTACATTCCCCTCCCCAGATCATGCTCCCTCCTGAGAAAATAAAAATTTTAATGTAAATATTTAAGACTACGTTTTCTCAAGCACCAAATTTAATTAGTTGTATTGTGATCAATGTGAAAAAGGTTTTGAAAAATAAAAATTTGGGGGAAAATTACTAATTTTGAACTACATTGCAGTAAAACAAAACAGTAAAGAAGATTTTATCATGGAATGTGTATTTCTCTTACATTTTCTATATAAGCAAACATTGCTATTTTGTTTCTTATGATAATTGTGATTATAAAAGAAAGAGGTACATTCTAAAATATGTAGATATTAAAAGACTATTTGGAATTTTCTTTAAAAACTTTAGCAAAGAATAAAGCATGGTGAAAGTTATATGGTGAAATTCTGGTAATCATTGAATCTAGGTAACAGTTACATAGGAGTTTATTATATTATTCTCTTTACTTCTGTATGTCCACCTAGGAGAAATGGATTCTGGCAGTTTTGAAAATATAGCAAAGAAATTTTCTTATGGATTATTTTCCAATATAGTTTCTTATTGCATATCATTAAGTTGTGAGAATAAAGAATTTTCTTATATTATCATTTTCTCAATATAATATCTTACTATATATCATTAAAATGATCTCTAAGGCTTACTGGATCAAAAAATATTAGTGTTTTTATTACAGTTGACCTAAAGCAATTTAATATTTTTGTTAGGTATCTCCAAATTATCCGAGACCATGCCAGCCATGCCATTGTGATCCAGTTGGTTCCTTAAATGAAGTCTGTGTTAAGGATGAAAAACATGCTCGACGAGGTGAGAATTTGGTAGAGGGCTGTTGTTCTGATTAAAAGTTAAAGTGTTTGTTGCTCAGTCGTATCCAATTCTTACATCTCAATAATTGCGTTTATGTTTATACTTTAAAACCAAGAAGAGAAAAAAAAAGCAAGAAGAGTTGAATTGTTTTACGTTAGTTATACATGTATATGCATATATATTTGCATATCTATGTGTGTATATATACATATATACAAACACCTTCTAGTCAATTATAGATCTGTGGTGTATGCACCTTTTGATGTTTTGTTGTTTATTAGATTACTTTGTAGCTGGTATGGTTTTTGGGGTGAAATGACAGTGCTCCTTGAGGGATGTGTGTACTACAAAGGAAGAGCAATAGATGAGATCACAGACTGAGCTGCAGTTAATAATACAGAAAGCAAGAAGTGTGCATAAAGGACTATTAAAGGCATTTCAGTTCAATTCAGTCGCTTAGTCGTGTCCGACACTTTGCGACCCCGTGAACCGCAGCACGCCAGGCCTCCCTGTCCATCACCAATACCCGGAGTCCATCGAAACCCATGTCCATCGAGTTGGTGATGTCATCCAACCATCTCATCCTCTGTCGTCCCCTTCTCCTGCCCTCAATCTTTCCCAGCATCAGGGTCTTTTCAAATGAGTCAGCTCTTCGCATCAGGTGGTCAAAGTATCGGAGTTTCAGCTTCAGCATCAATCCTTCCAATGAACACCCAGGACTGATCTCCTTTAGGATGGAAAAGGCAGTAGGAATGAGTTAATGAAGGAAAAGAGGCTGACATTAATTTAAGCTAATACCTGCTTTGGGGATTGAAATTCATGGTGAAATCCAAACGTTAGGGAATCAAATGCCAAAATAACTTCTGGATGTAAAAATGTTTACAAGCTACTTTCAGGAAAGTTGCTTGCCAAGGTTAAGTAGAAAATTCATAGAATATATCTGGAACTATTTCTTTATGTTTCCAAGACTGGATTCTTCTCTCCTGTGCAAAGACTAAAATAAATCATGGTTATGATATAGGCTTTTCCCCCAAAGACTTTTGAGTTAAAAGGCTGGCAACATTTCTTTGGCAGTTGAACTTGCTTTCTTTACAAAGCTCTGTGATTATGTATTTAGGCCTTAGAGTCTTAAATCTTAAAAGATTAAAAAATGATTATTTAAAAACTCTGATGGTGAATTATTGGTATCATTTTTGATTTTATGGTTCCTTATCTTATTATCATAATAACTAAATCACATTATTTTTATGGTAATTTAATTTTATTCCCTGAGTTTAAACAGTAAGTATTTTGCTATTGAAAAAGTGATTTTAAAAAAAGTAGAAAAGTAGAAAAATGGGTATTCAATGCAGTGGTAACTCAAATACTATTATTAACATTTGTGTGTTAACTTTAGATGGTGACTTTTTCCCCACATCTGTTCATATTTCTCTGAAATCTGGTTTTAGCTCTTAACTCTGAAAGATATTGTTTCCAAATTTTGTATATTTTAACCAATCTGTAATGAAGATCTTTGTATACAAGATATTTTTCAATTATTTTTTTCCCTCTGAGATCTAAATTCTTTTTTTTTCAAATTGAGGTATAGTTGATGTACAATATTATATATGTTACAGTTGTACAATACAGTGATTTTTTTCAGTTACAAGGAAAACAACACATGGTCAACTAAAATTTTAACAGTACGAACGGAATGAAATAGCAAATACAGTCCTCTTTAACCTATTCAACCCTAGTCTCATTTCCAAATGTAATCACAATTTAAAATTTTTTATATCATAACGTACCAAAATTCAGAAAACTCACCTTAGCTATAATAACGACATTATGTTAAAATCATTATACATATTAATTTTTGTATTGGATTTCTTATGTGCCTTTATAATCTTCAAATTCTTATCTACTCCAAGATAAGCAAATTATTTATTTCTTTAGTTCTTATTTCTTTCTATTCTTCCAGTTTTATTGCAATATAATTGACATACAGCACTGTGTAAGCTTGGGCTTCCTTTGTGGCTCAGCTGGTAAAGAATCCACCTGCAACGGCAGACCTGGGTTTCATCCCTGGTTTGGGAAGATTCCTCTGGAGAAGGGAAAAGCTACCCACTCCAGCGTTCTGGCCTGGAGAATTCCATGGACTGTATAGTCCATGGGGTCACAAAGAGTTGGACACAACTGAGTGACTTTCACTTTCACTGTGTAAGTTTAAAGTATTCAACACGATGATTTGACTTTCATGCTTCATGAAATTATTACCAGAATAAGTTTAGTGAAAATCCATCACCTCAAGGATTACTTGAACAGAAGCGCTGCAGTACCTTGACAGTCAATCTGAGAAACAAGATGGCTTTCTAAGTGATCAGTGGGTTGGGATCTACTGGGAAAAAAATGACTCATGCCCTGGCAGGACAGAGTGGGATGATGCAAGATTTCATCACTTACTCAGGATGCAAAAATAATGAATTGTTTATTTCTGGAATTTTCCATTTGATATTTTTCAACTGTGGTTGACCACAGGTTAACTGAAACCGTGAAAAGTGAAACCACAGATAAGAGAGGAAAGATGTATGTTTATTTTATAATTTGTATATTTTAGTAGTACTCTCTGCTATCTATTTGATTCTGCAGTTTGATTTTTTTGGTAAGTGTTTATCTGGGCCTTGTTTTCTTGTGTTTTTCCTAACTGTGGGGGTGTGTGTGTGTGCATGCACATACATGTGTATTTCCTAGTTTACCCTTTCGGGACTCCTCAGTTTATATGTAAAGTTCTCTGATATGTCATCCTACCTTGAATTGTACCTAGAATTTGTCTTTTGTTCAATAAGACCATGCTCCACACTCTAGACTAGTTAATCACAATTAATTGACTTTAGGAAAGACACTGGTCTGAGAAATGGCTTACTACTCTAGAAAATAATTATAGTTTCTGATCTCCATGGGATTTCTCTGCTTCATAACAGCACAGTCATTTTATATATATCTCTCTCTGCCAATTTCAACCCTCACAGTCAAGTGTTCTGAACAAGACATTTAGTTTGTAGTACTTTCAGAAACAAATATTGAAATAGACATTTTTTATTGCATAGAGTATTTCTCTGTTTAGTCTTGAGGTCTGGAGATTTTAATATCAGAAATAAATATGAATTGAGTGGAGTGTTTCTGTGGCCTTTATTAAAGTGGACATATTTCTTTTTCATTTTACTTCTACATATGATTAAGAAAATAAATTTATTATTGTTCAACAGTGCAGACATAGCTCAGAGATATTACAAGTTCAGTTCCAGACTACTGTAATAAAGCAAGTTCCACTAATTTTTGGTTACCCAGTGCGTATTAAAGTTATGTTTACATTATATTGTAATCTACTAAGTGTGTAATAACATTATGTCTGAAAATACAATACCTTAATTCAAAAAGACTTTCTTGCTAAAAAATGCTAACCGTTATCTGATCCTGTAGTGAGTTGCAATTTTTTAGCTGACAGAGGATCTTGCCTTTAGGTCAATGGCTACAGGGTGGTGGTTGCTGAAGGTTGGGATGGCTGTGGCAATTTCTTTCTTTTCTTTTTTTTTTTTTTTTTGGCAATTTCTTACTATAACTAAAAAATGATGTTTGCTACACTGACTGACTTTTCCTTTCATAAACAATTTCTCTGTAGCATGTAATGCTGTTTGGTAGCATTTTATCCACAATAAGACATCTTTCAAAATTGGAGTCAGTCTTCTCAAACCCTGCGGCTGCTTTATCAACTCAGTTTAGTCAATTCAGTCGCTCAGTTGTGTCTGACTCTTTGTGACCCCATGGACTGCAGCACACCAGGCCTCCCTGTCCATCACCAACTCCCAAAGTTTACTCAAACTCATGTCCATTGAATTGGTGATGCCATCCAACCATCTCATCCTCTGTCGTCCCCTTCTTCTCCTACCCCTAATCCCTCCCAGCATCAGGGTCTTTTCAAATGAGTCAGCTCTTCCCATGAGGTGGCCAAAGTATTGGAGTTTCAGCTTCAGCATCAGTCCTTCCAATGAACACCCAGGATTGATCTCCTTTAGGGTGGACTGGTTGGATCTCCTTGCTGTCCAAGGGACTCTCAAGAGTCTTCTACAAGACAGTTCAAAAGCATCAATTCTTTGGCACTCAGATTTCTTTATAGTCCAACTCTCACATCCATACATGACCACTGGAAAAACCATAGCTTTGACTAGACGGACCTTTGTTGGCAAATAATGTCTCTGCTTTCTAATATGCTGTCTAGGTTGCTCATAAAATTTCTTCCAGGTAGTAAGCGTCTTTTTATTTCATGGCTGCAGTGATTTTGGAGCCCCCCAAAATAAAGTTTGCCATTGTTTCCACTGTTTCTCCATCTATTTGCCATGAAGTGATGGGACCAGATGCCATGATCTTAGTTTTCTGAATGTTGAGGTTTAAGCCAACTTTTTCACTCTCCTCTTTCACTTTCATCAAGAGACTCTTTAGTTCTTCTTCACTTTCTGCCATAAGGGTGGTGTCGTCTGCATATCTGAGGTTATTGATATTTCTCCCGGCAATCTTGATTCCAGCTTGTGCTTCCTTCAGCCCAGCATTTCTCATGATGTACTCTGCATATAAGTTAAATAAGCAGGGTGACAATATACAGCCTTGACATACTCTTTTTCCTATTTGGAACCAGTGTGTTGTTCCGTGTAGAGTTCTAACTGTTGCTTCCCCTCCATAGAGCTTTCTTAAGAGGCAGATCAGGTGGTCTGGTATTCCCATCTTTTTCAGAATTTCCCACAGTTTATTGTGATCTATACAGTCAAAGTCCTTGACATAGTCAATAAAGCAGAAATAGATGTTTTTCTGGAACTCTCTTGCTTTTTTGATGACCCAGCAGATGTTGGCATTTTAATCTCTGGTTCCACTGCCTTTTCTAAAACCAGCTTGAACATCTGGAAGTTCACAGTTCACGTATTGTTGAAGCCTGGCTTGGAGAATTTTGAGCATTACTTTTCTAGCATGTGAGATGAGTGCAATTGTGTGGTAGTTTGAGCGTTCTTTGGCATTGCCTTTCTTAGGGATTGGAATGAAAACTGACCTTTTCCAGTCCTGTGGCCACTGCTGAGTTTTCTAAATTCGCTGACATATTGAGTGCAGCACTTTCACAGCATCATCTTTTAGGATTTGAAATAGCTCAACTGGAATTCCATCACCTCCATTAGCTTTGTTAATAGTGATGCTTCCTAAGGCCCACTTGACTTCACATTCCAGGATGTCTGACTCTAGGTGAGTGATCACACCATTGTGATTATCTGGGTCGTGAAGATATTTTTTTGTACAGTTCTTCTGCGTATTCTTGCCACCTCTTCTTAATATCAACTAAGTTTATCAACTAAGTTTATGTAATATTTGTTGTCAGTTCAATAGTCATAGCACCTTCACCAGGAGCAGAATCTATGCCAAGGAATCAGTTTGTTTCCTTACTCAGGAGGGGCAACTCTGCACTTCTTAAAATTTATCATCATGTTGTGGCAATTAAGTCCTATTTTCAGGCTCTACTTCATTTGCTGTTTCCGCCACGTCTGCAGTGACTTTCTGCACATTAGTTGAATCCTCCATAGTTCTCCATAAAGGCTGGAATCAACTTCTTCTCAACTTATGTTAATGTTGATACTTTTGACCTCTTCCCATCATCGGGGAGTTTGTAGTTTCCTCAATTCTGTCTCGTTGCAATAAAAATTTGAAGCGATGGACAGACCAGCATTACAGCCCTTGGACGGACCAGTGTTGCAGCTCTTGGATGGATCACTGTTACAGCTCCATGTTACAGCTCGGTTTTATTTAGAAAGTAAAGGAAAATACATCCTTGAGGTGTGAGGGCATGCTGCCCCAAAAGACAGGAAGAGAATAGAGGCCCCCAGCCCAATTTTGGCTCCTCTTTTTATGTTTTTTTCTCCTCCCCCTGGGCCTGCCCTATGTAAATTGGGCTAACCAGGAGTGCTGTTTGTTTTACCTGAGGTCCTCACTCCTGTGCTCGGACCTTCCTTTGTTCCAATTTTGCAGGCTTTTTCCTTACTTGTCTTTTAGCCGCCGGCATTCTGGACTCCTTTTACTAAACACCATTAACCTCTGATGTTCTTAATTGCGTTTAGAATAGTGACTCCTTCTAGAAGGTTTTCAATTGACTTTGCCCAGATCCATCAGTGGAATCACTATCTAAGGCAGCTGTAGCCTTAGAATACACACACACACACACACACACACACATATATATACACACACACACACATGTATATTAATAATAGGATTACTTTTTGATCCATGGGCTGCAGAATAGATGTGTTAACAGGCTTGGAAACAATGTGAATCTCACTGTACATCTCCATTGTAGCTCTTGGATGACCAGGTTCATTATCAAAATGTTCAGTAATATTTTGAAACTTTTTTTTTCTGAGTAGTAGATCTCAACACTGGGCTTAAAATATTCAGTAAACTGTGTTTTAAAGAGATGTACTATCATCCAGGCAGAGTTGATTTAGCAGAGGGCCCTGGGATTTCTGGAATGGTAAATGAGCCTCGGCTTCAACTTCAAGTCGTCAGCTGCATTAACTCCTAGTATGAGAGTCAGCCTGTCCTTTGAAGATTTGAAGCCGGGCCTCAACCTCCCCTCTCTAGCTATGAAAGTCCTACATGTCATCTTTTCCCAATAGAAGCCTGTTAAATCTACATTGAAAATCTGTTGTTGAGTGTCCTCACCTTCATCTTAGTTACATCTTCTGGATAACTTGCTGCAGCTTGCATCTGATCTGTATCAGCATTTGTTGCCTCATCTGGCGCATTTATGTTACAGAAATGGCTTCTTTCCTTAAGCCTCATGAACCAATCTCTGCTAGCTTCAGACTTTTCTTCTGTGACTTACTCATGTCTCTCAACCTTTATAGAATTGAAGAGAGTTAGGGCTACCTCGGGATTCGGTTTTGGCTTAAGTAAATATTGAGACTGGTTTGCTCTTCTATCCAGACCAATAAAACTTTCTCCATATCAGCCATAAGGCTGTTTCACTTTGTTAACATTTATGTGTTCACTGGAGGAGCACTTCTAATTTCCTTCAAGAAATTTTCCTTTGCATTCACAACTTGGCTAACTGGTTAAAGAAGACTAGCTTTAGGCCTTATTTCAGCTTTCAAAATTCCTTTCTCTCTCAATTTAATTACTTCTAGCTTTTGATTTAAAGGGCTTCCCTAGGGGCTCGGTAGTAAAGAATCCATGTGCAGAAGACCTGAGTTTGATGCCTGGGTTGGGAAGATCCCCTGGAGTAGAAAATGGCAACTCACTGCAGCGTACTTGCCTGAGCTATAGTTCGTGGGGTTGCAGAAGAGTTGGCCATGTTTATTTTGGGTTATCTCTGTTAGATTTTGATGTCATATATTCATGAGCTTTATAAACTGAATTACATACCTGTTTTTTTAATATGTTCCTTACGAGTTTCAGACATTGAGAATACAGTAAAAATTAACCAGTACTGAAATAGTTTGTGGGAATTCTTTCATCGTTTGCTTTCCTTTGATATCCTTAATTAGCCTTGTCTAAGGTTCCTTTTTATTTGCTTCCTTTTCATTTTTTTTTTTAATGTTTCAAATATCCCTTGCTTCCTGTGGTATTCATTTTGTTTTACATTTTTAAAAACTACATGAATTAAGTTTTAATTTGTTTACATTTTTAAATAATGAAAGTATTTAAGCCTAAAAGTTTGGCTTCAGTTTTTCCACATCCAATTGAATATAGCTCTCTGTGCTACACAATAGGACCTTGTTGTTTATCTATTCTCTATATAAATAGTTTGTATCTGCTAATTCCAAACTCCCAGTTCATCCTTGCCACAATCCTCTCTTATTTGGCAATCACAAATCCATTCTCTATGTCTGTGAGTCTATTTCTGCTTGGCAGATAAGTTCATTTGTGTCATATTTTAGAACCTACATGTGAGTGATAGCATATGGTGTCTGTCTCTTTCTGACTTATTACTTTACTTAGTATTATAATCTCTAGGTCCATCCATGTTGGTGCAAATGGCATTATTTCATTCCTTGTTATGGCTGAGTATTATTCCATGGTATATATGCACCATATCTTCTTTATCCATTCATTTGTTGATGGACATTTAGTTTGAATACCCTTAGTCTTTTTCTTTGTTTACTTAGATGATTGACATTAGGTTTTTATTTTAAAGTAGTATATTTTTACCCCCAAGCCACTTTTCCATCTTGTGGTAGTCTCGGAAGGTTTCTGAGTTAATTTGAAGATACTGATATGTGTTTCATCTTTTTTTAGGTCTGGCGCCTGGATCCTGTCACTGTAAGCCTGGCTTCAGAGGCGTGAGCTGCGATCGTTGTGCCAGAGGTTACGCTGGCTACCCAGACTGCAAGCCCTGCAACTGCAGTGGTGCTGGGAGCACCAACGAGGACCCCTGTTTTGGACCCTGTAGCTGCAAGGTACCTCGTGTACTCAAATAACGTCCCATTGTTTAGAGCAAAGGTTATTTTCCTTAGTTTCTCTCTTATGTTTGTATACATCAAGCGATTGGAGCTTCTGTAAATATCCAGTCTCTATTCCATGGCAGCACTCCTCTAAGTGTCTTTAGAATCAGGTTTGGTTCAGCAAGACACATGCCTTTGGTTTAAAAACTTACAAATACAGAAGAGAAGTCATCTTAAGAATGTGTTATTTTAACAGAAACACATTTGCCCCCTTATCTATCTAGTGTGTTAATTTTAAAATATACAACACTAAAGCTAGCAACCCTTTAAAACTACTATACACTCAAATCTACTTTAGCTTCATGTCTTATCTAATTCTGAAAAGAATTCTCTCAAAGATTTCATTCTAGATTTTTAAATCATCTTCTGAAGTTTGAACCCAGACAGGTCTGAAAATACCATGTTCAAAATCGTCTATTTAATTACCAAAAAATGTGAGACACCCTAGTGGATCTGATTACATGCTCAGTAATTCCTCACAAGAGTACTTTCAGAAATGCAACTTTGTTTATTGTACACACTCAGAGAATAGGACATCATGCTGTCACCACGGGACACATTGTACCTGCAGCTTACACATAGAGGAAACATAGAAGCAGGTACAAATTTGAAATTATAAAACTGGTTTGCGTGCATGCATCGCTTCAGTTGTGTCCAACTCTGTGCGACCCCATGGACAGCAGCCCACAGGCTCCCCTGTCCACGGGATTCTCCAGCAAGAATACTGGAGTGGGTTGCCATCTCCTTCTCTATAAAACTGGTTTACTTTACAGTAATCAGTTCCAAAACATTCAGATCAGACAATGTTAGCTATATTAGCTGAGAGAATAAACACTCCATTAAAAAAGTTAGAATCCCATACAAATATAAAAATAAATGTTACTTTTTTAAAGAAAAAGCATAGATGAAACTTTATTAAGAATATTTCCTTTATTAATTCATTAGCCTTATCTGCTGCTGCTGCTTAGTCACTCACTTGTGTTTGATTCTTTGTGACCCCATAGACTCTAGCCCGCCAGGCTCCTCTGTCCATGGAGATTCTCCAGACAGGAATACTGGAGTGGGTTGCCATGCCGTCCTCCAGGCTCCAGGGGAATCTTCCCATCCCAGGGATCGAACCCAGGTCTTTTGCATTGCAGGTGGATTCTTTACCATCTGAACCTCTAGTGAAGCAGTCTTATCTAGACAACTATAAACTATATACTGATAGTTTGTGTTTACGTGTGCATATGTATACAAACATTAAACCATAAAATAAGTAAATATTAGTATCCATGTTGAGAACATGTTTGTTGGGACAAGAAGCTAAATATTGTAATAGTTATATAATTAAATATATGTTATATCCAGGGCTATTTAGATACCTATCTTGGAACACTGAAACAATAAAACTCCTGTCTACATAAACATGCAGAAAGTCTATAGTCCACGGTAAAGAGTTGCCATGTGTTGAAAAATAGTAAATTAACTACATCTAGTACCTTTTAGTCTAATATTATCTAGGATGAAGACTTACTTGTAGATCAATACCAGAGTGGTCTGTGAGTGATCACTTGCTAATGGACACCACCTGTCTTGTGGTGTATATCTTTTGGAGTAATCCTAGAAGCATCTCTAATATTTATGAAATATAGTTCCTGTATGTGCTTTATTCCTTTCCCAAAACTCCACAGAAATCTCTTAGCTTTATCACTTGTTCAAGTAAAGGACAAGCACAGCTGAGCTTCAAATGAAAGAGAAACCTTCTGAGTCTCTAGAGTATAGGAAGTAAAACTGGAAAAAAAGGGAATGTTGTCATACACATATTATTCATAGAGGGAAGATACCTGGTATTTGCCACGAAAGAACAACGGCTGAAGGAGGCAGGCCCCATTCATTTTCTTTGATACATATATCAGAAAGGCTAGAACAGGAGAGTTGTCATCATTAGCAGAGCTCCAAGGGAGAATTGCTCAAGCCACTGGCTGGTCTCTGCCTGCCTCAGAGAGTGATTCCAATCCTAATAAGAAAAATGCCTCTTACAGTCACTTGAAACTCTACATAGACAATTAGAACACAACAATAAATAGTAATTAAGAAATAAAAGAGAATGAAAAACTAAGTAAGTAGCATCATTAAAAGAGTTCTCTTCAACTATGTGATATTTTAAATAGATGACTATAAGCTCTTATAAACTAGAATGCTTTATAGGATAAAAACTTGCAGAAAGCAAATCTCATTAGATATCTAAATAATTTTAGAAGTGTTGAATTTTATGCATGTTTCACAAAAACATCATTTGACATAGGATTGTCAGCTGATTACTCAAAACAACATGGATCAGAATGCTGTTTAACAGATGAAATGTTATTTGGAAGCTAAGTAGAGACTTAAATTCAAATATGATGATACCTATAAAGGCATTCATCTTCAAAATGTGTATTAACCAGTAAACATTTGCACATTTATTCTTTTTCACTGTAATATATATTAATTTTCCAAAATTTTCGTTAAAAAAAATACCTTAAGTCTGTGAACATTTTAAGAAATCACCTTGTTGTAAAGTCTCGGGCCTAAATTTATTTCTAGTGTAAATTGTAAATGACTAATGTTCTATTTAAATGCAGTACTGAGAAGAGTGGACACCTTATTCCCATTTCTTCCATTTCGCATACAGGTATTTTGGATAAAATGGAGCAAAAAAATTTGCAATCAGGTAGATTCAGGAAAGAAAGGGAATTTCCTAGATATCAGACCAAAGAAGGAAATCTGAGTTAAGCGTGGTGCTGTTTAGTCGCTAAGTTGTGTTTGATTCTTTGTGACCCCATGGACCGTAGCCTGTCAGCCTCTGTCAGTGGGATTTCCCATGGCAAATACTGGAGCAGGTTGCCATTTCCTTCACTTAAAGCATGTGAAGTGAAGAGAAAGTGTTAGTCACTCAGTGGTGTTTGACTCTTAGTGGCTATAGCAGCCAGGCTTCTCTGTCCATGGGGAATTCTCCAGCCAAGAATACTGGAGTGAGTAGCCATTTCCTTAGCCAGGGGATCTTCCTTACCCAGGCATTGCACCCAGGTCTCTTGTATTTCAGGCAGATTCTTTACCATCTGAGCCACCAGGGAAGCCCATAAACTCAAACAAAACTATGCAACTAAGGTCATGGCTTTGGAGATAGGAGGCTGGTCTTAATGCTGAGATAGGAATTCAAGTTTAGAGTTTTAATGGCTTCTCTGAACCTTGACACTAAGATTTGAACCCACCGAGGGAAACAGGAACTGAATTCATTTAAACCTGGACTCTAGAAATGCTCCCTAGCAGTCAACAAGCAGGCACTAGAAAATTACACCCAGAGGCGAGGCGTGTCAACCAGAAAACATTCTCTTTCCTTTGGGGCTCTAGGTAGGTGAAAATTAGGGCACTGTCAAAATCCCAAATCTGAGTGCCACATGGAATGGGGTTGGTTTTAATCTCCCTTTAGGTGCTGGAATTCTTCAACACGTCAAGCAAACGGTATTTCCACAGGAAGAAAGTATAGCCTTAACTGACTGTGAACTCACCATAAAGTAGTATACTGCACAATAGGAAAATAACTGCAAGAGGAAATTGGAAGTCAAAGAAGTCAGAATGTTCATAAACTAAAAACAAGAAAGAATCAGACAACCTGAAAAAATTGCACACACATAAAAATATTTAAACAATTTAATAATATATATCACAGAAATAAAATATGTAGAAAATGAATAGTCATAAAAATATGAGTAGAAGATAAAAGCACAAAGAAAGAAAAACAGGGGAAAAAACAAAAACTAGGGTACTATATTAAAAGAATAAGCAGGTTTGGAAAAAAGTTGATGCAATTTATTTCTAGAAATGAACAAAAAAATTAGATGTAGTCATTGAAATTTAAAATTCAGTGAGTGGGTTGAACAAGAGGTTAGAAAACTGTTGGATAGAGGATCAGAAATACAGAATGGGGTAAAATACTTATACATTGTCATAGGGAGGTAAAGAAATAAAAACATGAGATGCCAAGTGGCATGGTTGGTAGAACGATAAAATTCAATATAAGTTTAGCAGAAGTGGCCAAAGAAGATATTAGATGAAATTGGGGAGAAACAGTATTCAAGAAATAATTGAGTAAAGAATTATGAAGATTTAAAGAAGATTATATATGCTCAGTTTGAAGAAGATAAAAAAAAGTCCACCACCAGGGTTTAGTAGAATCCCTGCCCACCAGTCAAGGAAAAATATTAAAACCAGAGACAAATATCAGTTTATTGTGAATGTTCACCACCAGCAGTTCAACTTCACTGAAAAAGCTTCTCAGTGACATATGTACTTTAGTCAAAGAATATTGAACCCAGAAGAATTTCAGTGGGTTGAAGACTGTAAGAATCAGTCTATGGAAAGCAGTAGCATTTCTGTACACCAGCGATAGCCAATTAGGAAATGTAATAATATTTAGAATGCAACAAGACGATGTGGTACTCAGGAATAAATGTTCTCAATTAGAGGTATTTTTAAAAAGATTATAGAAGATCATAGGTAATACTTAAAATGGGGAGAAATAGCTGCTAATTTTAAGTGCTGGTAAAAATCTGGGGAGATGGAAGTGTTCACCATTGCTCTTATTAGAATGAATTAGGGACTTCCCTGGTGGGCCAGTGGCTGACTCTGCAACCCCAATGCAGAGGGCCCAGATTTATTCCATGAGGAGGGCATGGCAACCCACTCCAGTATTCTTGCCTGGACAATCCCTATGGGCAGAGGAGCCTTGTGGCCAGCAGTCCTTGGGGTCACAAGGAGTCGGACACCACTGGGCAACTAAGCATAGCACAGGAAGGAACTAGGTCCCACATGCTGCAGTGAAGATGATGGAGATCCCACATGGCACAACTTAGACCGGGTACAGCCAAATAAATAAATAAATAATTTTAAAAATTAGGATGAAGTAGTATCAAAACTCAGAGAAGGCAATGGCACCCCACTCCAGTACTCTTGCCTGGAGAATCCCATGGACGGAGGAGCCTGGTAGGCTGCGGTCCATGGGGTCGCTAAGAGTCAGACACAACTGAGCGACTTCACTTTCCCTTTTCACTTTCATGCATTGGAGAAGGAAATGGCAACCCACTCCAGTGTTCTTGCCTGGAGATTCCCAGGGACGGGAGAGCCTTGGTGGGCTGCCGTCTATGGGGTCGCACAGTGTCGGACATGACTGAAGTGACTTAGCAGCAGCAGCAGCAGCAGTATTACCATTAAAGGTATTTAAAACCTGTCAGCCAGCAACTCCGTACCTAGACATTTACCCTAAAGAATCTTATGCTATGTGTACAAAGAAGAATATGAAAGATGCTCAGCACACTCCTGCTTGTTATTATGAAAATTAGGAAAAATCTAAATATCCATAGATAAGAAAAATAGTGATATATTCATATAATCTGATACAAGAGCAAGTGAGTGAAATAGGTCTTACATGTAAAAACATTGATAAATTTCAGGTGAAGTGAAGAAAACAAACGCCGTTATCATTTATGTAAAGATGTAAAACATAAAAAAAACTATGAATACACAAATAGAAATTTTAAAATTTTAAATACACTGATATGATGTGTACTAATTTCAGCAAGACAAGGCTCAAAGCTTTTCCTTCTGCCCTCTTACTGTATCCTCCTCCTCTCCTACTATCTTCCCCTCCCAAAATTTGCTTCATCTCTCATATCCTAGCCTGTCTCTTATTCTTCCAGAAGTATATTACTTAACTTGGGCTCTTGTTGGATTTGATTTGCTGTTTTGTTGACTATATTTGCATCCACATTCCTCAGAGAAAGTGGTCTGTAATTTTCTTTTTTGTAGTATCTTTGTCTGGTTTTGGTGTCAGGATGATGGTGGCTTCATAGAATAAATTTGGAAGTGTTTATTCCTCTTCAACTTTTTGGAACAGTTTGAGAAGGATAAATTCTTTATTGTACATTTGGTAGGATTTCTCAGTGAGGCTGTCCAATTCTGAACTCTTGTTTGGAGAGATGTGTCTTGTTTTGTTTTGTTTTGTTTTGTTTTTACAGATTCTATTCCACTTCTAGTGATGATCTGTTCAAGTTAACTATTTCTTCTTGACTCAGTTTTGACAAGCTGTATGTTTCAAAAACTTGTCCATTTCTGCAATTTGTTAGCATAAAACTGCTCAAACTGGAGAAGGAAATGACAACCCACTCCAGTATTCTTGCCTGGAGAATTCCGTAGACAGAGGAGCCTGGTGGGTTACAGTCCATGGAACTGCAAAGACTCAGACATGACTGAATGACTAATTTCACAACTGTTCATAGCATTCTCTTATGATTTTTTGTTGAGCATTTTTCGTGTCTATATTCATCAGTGATATTTGCCTGTAACTTTCTTTTTGTGGTATCTTTACCTGGTTTTGGTATTGGGGTGATTGTGGGGCTGGGGTTGGGGAACTGTAACTGCAGGAAATGAGATAACTGTGCTGCTGCCTAGGATCTGGGCTGCCTCTTTGGTAGACTTCTTCTGGGACCTGTCTACTCCAGATCTAGTTCTCCGCTGTGGTGTGGAGTGAGCAGAGCGCATGTATTCTTGCTGGAGAACCAGTCACTGAATCCTCCTGCCCAGAGCCTCTCTGCCCAGATTTAGCACGTGTCCACTGTGTGTTCCTGTGGCACTAGCTGGTGGATGCGTTGACAATGGTCGTCTCAGCTCTGCCCAGATCACACCCCAGCTGCCCTGGTCTGTCTCTGCATAAGTAGACTGAATCGTTGGCTTGTTCTTGCACCAGGCTGTAGTGTGGAGCTGAGTGGAGCTGGGGCATTCACCCCTTCAGATTGGGAAGTGCAGCAAAGTGGCAGCCGCCATTGCAAGGCTCTCTCTGTTCGGACTGTTAGCAAGCCAGCGCTCCTCACCAGTAGAGTCAAGGTTTCCACTGCCCATCTGTCTTAGCAGATTTTCCAGCAGGCAAGGGGGCTTGCATCCTCCATGCAGGACCCCAGGACTGAGATGCACAGAGTGAATTAATCTGCTCTGTCCCCAAGGTGAGAGCCGCCAGTGTGGCCCTTCTCTTTCTTTCAGATCTTTCCAAGGGGAGTGGGTTCTGACCTGATGCCTCATTTTCCCACTCTAACCTGGTGGTGTGGAGGTCTTTCTTACAGTTCTGGTTGTATAGGAGATCTTCTGCCGGTCTCCCATTGGTTTCTCTGAGGATTGTTCTGCATGTAGATGTATTTTTGATGAGTTTGTGGTGAGCTCCCTGCCCACCTGCTCTACCACTTTGATCCCATTTCAGACCTAGATATTTAACTTACCGGATTTTGGGGGGTGGATGGGACATTCATCTATACTTTTTTTTTTTCTAGTTTTCAACTATTCTAGAGTTCCTAGAATAAATTGTAGCTGGTCTTATGCTTGGGGGAAAAAAAAAAAAAACTTAACTTGCTCTCTTTGACTACCAGTAACAGTCATTAGTACAGTCTTGCCTGGAAAATCTCATGGATAGAGGAGCCTGGCAGGCTGCAGTCCATGGGGTCACAAAGAGTTGGACACAACTGAGCACTGAACAGAGCTGAAACACACATAGGAAAATATGCATATTTTTAACTTCTAGATTGTGGATAATGGATAGTTAGCATATGTACTTTTTTAATGCTTTGAAGTAATTCTAGATTTAAAGTTTCTCTAATTGAAGGGAAAAAAAGGATTTCCTAATTTAAAAAGATATAAAAGCAATTTTTAGCTTACTACAATATCAACTACTGTAATGTCTACACATAAGATTTTCTGTTATATCCTTGTTTAGATAATGATATTACTGAACACTATCCTAATTATATTTCAAAATAAGAAAGCAGTGCAACTCAAGACACAAAAATATTTACTAATTTTATGTATTATTAAAATGTTTAAAATGTCTCTCCTGGTAAATTGCAAGAGACAAGCTAATTTCAGATATATGACAAGTCAATTAAATTTAAATGCTCTTCTGACTCTTGGCATTTATTTTAAGTACTACATGCTAAAATTTGGCTCTTTTGAAGTTTAGTATCATATTCTCTATTCAAAGTGAATTGAATTGCAGGCTCTGATAAATAATATAAATGGACCTTGATCTAGGTAGAAACATGCTTTTATTTTTATCAAAGTCATAATAGACAAATAGTGAAGTAAAAACTGGAAATCAAAGTCTATATTTTTATCTTGTTTTGCTTTTTTTTTTCGACTGCACTTTTCATTAACTTCTTACTGGCACACAAAATGATGTGATCTGACCTTGATTTACCTCTCCAGAATATTCGTGAGCTTCAGCCTCTGTCTTCTAGCCTTGCTTAAATTTCTTGAGTCACCAAGCTCTTTTTAACTCTGGAATTTTACAGATTCTATTCAGACTGCTTGGAAAACCTAACTCTGACCTTTTCCCTTTGCTTACCTAAGCAGTTTTCAAGGTTCAGTTCCTTTTCTCGGTAAACTATCCATTATCCCCAAGAGAAAATTATTCTTCTGCCATAGTCACTTGTCATCTTTTTCCTTGATTATCTTTTCACAATTTGCAATCCAGTGATGACATCAATTCTATGTATTTTCTTCATCATTAAAAACTAAGATAACACAGTGGCTCATACATAAAAAAGAAGGAAAGGAGAAAACTAAAAAGAAGTATGAAGCTTTGACAGTTGCTTAAACTGATTCATATTTCTTAATCCATAAAATTGTATTGAATCTTTCTTGCCTAATTCTCTATAGTTGTAACATTGAAACAAAATATAAAGTATAATCATAAATGCCTGCTGGTTCATCTCTTGTTTATATATTTTTATAAGTAGAGATAAGTTTCCATTCTTTTCCCCAATGGGATTTTTAAAGTGTATGCTAATATTTTTATTAGTCTGGATTTCCCACCTCTTTTCCATTTATGTACAGGGATGTTTATCTTACTTTCTTGTTAGGTTCAAACCCAGGGCATTTTTACAAAGGCATTCAATTTATATATTTGATCCCAAATCTAAATTACAAATGTAAAATTTTCAGCATAAAAAGTCTATGCCATAATTTGTCTTCTGTGACACAGTTCAAAACTATTATGTTAATTGTCTTTTTATATTGAAAGTTAAGGTTGTAAAAAATTGAGAACTAATTTTCATTGCTTTTCTTCTCTTTTTCTAACCCACCAAGTATTATTTAGCCTTAGAACAGTGTATTTAAAGAGTAAACACTCAACAAATACTGCTAATTATCTAATTATTCTTCTTTTGTTAACTTCTTTTAATACTAGGATGCATTAGAATGAAGGCCATAATAGAGGGAAGCTTTAATTGACTACAAACACCCCAACCAACAGTCATGGCTGCAAATTTTTCTGAAGAAATTATCACAAAAAAAATAACTTAAATGTCAGTGGAGATAGTCCTGGTAACTTCGTCAGTAGAATTCCCAGTTGGCTAACAATCACAGATAAACATGTACTGTTGAAGTTGTCCCTAATTTGTAAGAAGGTAATTTCATGAGAAAGAATACAGGGAAACTATTATGACTCTATTTCTCTAGAGAGAAACTGTGCTGAGGAAACTATAGCAAAAAGAAAACTGATGTAAAAAAAAAAAAAAGAAAACTGATGTCAACCCAACAGTCTCTAACTTCAAAAAAAAGGATCTAGTCATATTTTTCTAATTCAACTTTATTTTTAGGAAAAAAAAAAGAGCACTAAATAAAAAGGGACAGTTATTACATACTTTGTGTAGGGTAGATCAAAAAATATCTAATTAGATACTCAGCTAAATATGTTCAACAGAAATATGTATATAAAGCACATATTTCTCCCTAAGGAGATGAAAATTTGTTCTTGAGGGGCAAAAATATATCCATTTTGTGTATAAGGCAAGCATATTCATGCAGTGTGTTAACACATACCATGTATCTGTAGAATTAAAATTTCATTTTGGTGATGATTAGAAAAACATGACTAAGAGGTTCCTTAGGGACAAGATAATGAAAACTAGGTTGAGAACCATGGGTCTGAAGTGACAGTTTTTATTATCAAAATATGTAAGAGAATAAAAATATATGCTATGTGGATTAATTTTTGACAATGAAAAAATAGTTGACTATTATTAGTTCCTGTCTAATTTTTGTTAATATAACCAACTGGAATAATGCTTTAGAAATGAAAGAGCTAGAATATTTGGTTTCAGGAAAATAAGATGATATATGGAAATGTTAATCTCTAGAGTGAAAGTCTGGAGCACTCTGAAAATTAAATGTGGAGCATTTGGGAAATTACCTAGTTCAAAGGCCTATCTGTAAAAAAATTACCATTAAATTTTGAAATTAGAAAGAATACTCTTGAACTCTAAATAAATATTAAATTACTGGATTGATGAGAGCTGCACATTTGAAATGCCAAGAGACTAGATTTGACCCCATTTTGTTTAGATAAACAGTTAAAAAGACTTTAAACATTTTTATTAAATTATATGCTGACAACTCTTTTTAAAGTTGATCAGTATAGAGAGCTAAAAGAGAGAAATCTCATAATGACTAAATTAGTATTTGGGCTAAAAGTCATAGACTGTTACCATCATTATCAGGTATTTAGGATCAGTTATTTTCACAGCCATGCTTTAGAGACTGAGTTGGAGGTGACATATAAGAAGATAAGGTGCTTGTCCTCGAATATCTCAGTAATATAAGTGGCAAAAAGAGAACGTAAATGATGGTTTTATTGTTTGGGTTGATTGATTGACTTAAAAAAAAAAACTACTTAGACATTCTTACATCTGTAAACATTCTAATTATAGAGAACAGTGCTGCAGTGGCCCGTTTAAATCTGATGTTGCAAACCTTAGGATATATTACATTTTTTTCTTTCAACCCTGTGGCCTTTCTGTCTTATTTTTCCTTCAGTAGGTTGGAAAACTTTGGTCATAAATCTAGTGTCAGATCCAGAGCATGTACTCAATACCCCTCTTAAGACAGTAATTCCCTTGTGCTTTGTATTATACTTACTGGTCCACGTTCTTACTTCCTTTGCTGTAATTCTCTTGAGGACATTTTTTATATTCTCTTTGGCATTTCATATAATGCCTTGTATGTAGTATGTCAGCTATGATTTGATGAATGGGTGAGTAATAACAGAGAATAAAGGAACAGTGAGAAGTGATATACAGATCATTTATTAATAATTTAATATTGATAGCAAAGGAAATTAAAATGCTCAAAGAACCTACCCATAAAGCAGATAGTTCATTCTCAAGTTGAAAATGAATTAGGAATACAATCAGGGGTTGCTTCATGGGTGATAGTTGCTGATGACTCCTAGAGAAAGTTTGAAAAAGCAATTATGTACCTGGGAACACATAAAAAGAACTGAGACCCAAGCTTCCAAGATCACGTGTATTAGAAAAAAATAAAAACTACTAAGAAGTGGAGAACCTCTGTCTCTGTGAGGTGTAATAAAGGCCCTGGAGTGCCATGCTTCTGTGTTTGAATTGAGCCACTCTAAAGTGTATTAAATATCAAACTGTGATGTTCTCTAGTAAGCACTGTTTTAAAACTAGTATCTATTTAAAGAAAATTCTGGAGTCCTTAAATAAGAAATTACTTAGATATGCACTCTCTTAAGGGAGATTAGAAAGCTAAAAAGGAAGTAGAATTTGATGTAATAATCAAGTCTATACATATCAGAAAGCAGAGTGCTAGTGAGGAGCTAAAAAGATGTTCTCCCTGATTCATTATTTTCTTAGAAGCATCAATAGGCTCTTTAACCAGTCCATAAGAACACACATAGAAGAATTAATATATCCACCAATGGATCAAATTGCCAACATCCATTGGATCATAGAAAAAGCAAGTTATTTCCAGAAAAGCATTTACTTCTGCTTTATTGACTATGCCAAGGCCTTGACTGTGTGGATCACAACAAACTGTGAAAAATTCTTAAAGAGATGGAAATACCAGACCACCTGACCTGCCTCCTAAGAAATCTGTATGCAGGTCAGGAAGCAACAGTTAGAACCAGACATGGAACAATGGACTGGTTCCAAATAGGAAAAGGAGTACCTCAAGGCTGTATATTGTCACCCTGTTTATTTAACTTATATGCAGAGTACATCATGAGAAATGCTGGACTGGATGACGCACAAGCTGGAATCAAGATTGCCGGGAGAAATATCAATAATCTCAGATATGCAGATGACACCACCCTTATGGCAGAAAGTCAAGAGGAACTAAAGAGCCTCTTGATGAAAGTGAAAAAGGAGTGTCAAAAAGCTGGCTTAAAACTCAACATTCAGAAAACTAAGATCATGGCATCCAGTCCTATCACTTCATGGCAAATAGATGGGGAAACAATGGAAACAGTGAAAGATTTTATTTTCTTGGGCTCCAAAATCACTGCAGATGGTGACTGCCACCATGAAATTAAGACGCTTGCTCCCTGGAAGAAAAGCTATGACCAGCCTAGACAGCAACATTAAAAAGCAGAGACATTACTTTACTGACAAAAGTCCTTCTAGTCAAAGCTATGGCTTTTTCCCAGTAGTCATGTATGGATGTGAAAGTTGGGCCATAAAGAAAGCTGACTGCTGAAGAATTGATGCTTTTGAACTGTGGTGTTGGAGAAGACTCTTGAGAGTCCCTTCAAATGCAAGGAGATCCAACCAGTCAATCCCAAAGGAAATCAGTCCTGAGATACATTGGAAGGACTGATGCTGAAGCTGAAACTCCAATACTTTGGCCATGTGATGCAGAGAACTGACTCACTGGAAAAGATCCTGATGCTGGGAGAGATTGAAGGCAGAAGAAGGGGACGACAGAGAATGAGATGTTTGGATGGCATCATGGAGTCAATGGACATGATTTTGAACAAGCTCTGGGGGTTGGTAAAGGACAGGGAAACCTGATCCATGGAGTCGCAAAGAGTCTGACATGACTGAGCGACTCAACTGAACTACTATTTACCATATTTAGTATTGACTTAATATTCACTGTAGTAGAGGCTGAGAAAAATCAGAACCAATGACTTTTCTGTTGAGTGATTCTAACTCAATCGATTAGGAACTACACTCAATAAAGAAAAAGTATGGTATAGATTCAGGACTAAAAATGAAGAATTCTAGAAGCTTAAAGTTGTGGTTTCAAGCTGGGGTACTATGCAATATTCTATAAGGTACATGCAGACTTAGAGCTGATAATTGTTTTGAAGTGAGTTGAAGTGAATTGAATGTAGGATTCACTGAAGTAAATTAGTGTACAGACTTAGAAACTATAGCAGGATCTAAAATATTTTGCCTCAAGATTTGTCACAATAAACAAAGTAAAACTAACAGTTGGTTAACCTGTTTTTATAGGTATAGATATCCTACTATCCTTACCATGTTGTGTTGGTAAAGACCACACTCATTTTGAATGATTCACTAGAAAGAGTCATAACTTTGAAAAGCTGTTATAGTCATGGTTTATTAAAGTAAAAAAGGGGACTAGTGGTCCAGTGGTTAAGACTCCACACTTTCAATTCAGGGGGCACAGGTTCAATCCCTGGTTGGGAAACTAAGATCCCAGCTGTGCAGAGTGCAGACAAAAAAATAAAAAAGATAAAATGAGAAGGACACAGGTCAAAATCCTGTATCCGTTTGTATGCAACAAATTTTGTATGCAGCAAAAGGTGCATAGGAGAGAATCAAGGAGAGACTAAGCATAAACTTCCAGTCGTCCTCTCCCAGTGGAATCACACAGAGAGTGGTTAATTCTTCTAACAACACTGTTTTGCCACACATATGAGTTATTATCAACCAGGAAAACTCACTGAAGTCTGTGTTCAAGGTTTGTATTGGGGGTCAAATTAAGTAGATATGGAGTACTTATATGACTGACTTTGTCTACTCAGTCTCAACTACCCCAGGTCAAACTGACACATAATGGCAAGGACCCCAGGTAAACAAAACTAGGCATTTACCATAAATCATATCATTAGCATAAAATATCTCATATGACTCCTGGTTTCAGATATACAAAGACATTTTTATCAGGCAAGATATTCTAAGGGTTTAGTGGTTATGTCCCAGGAGCTGGTCAAAGGACAGTCTTTTCAATTTAGAATGTGCAAGGTTTGAATAAGACCATTGAATTAATCCTTTACTGCACCTTATGATATTGAAAATTTTCTTTGTTCTAGTGTCTCATGTTATGGATACTTTACTTACTATTGCCAGGTTTAACACCTCAAGTATAGTTGTATTGATTTGTCTCCTACTGTATACCTTTTAATGACCTTTCATCAATTCCTATGGGATAAGATCCGATCTCTTAAAGGTTTATTATGTGAAGTTAGGGGCCCTGGAACCCAAGTACCAAATTAAGATCCTTGGAGAAGGAAATGGCAACCCACTCCAGTACTCTTGCCTGGAAAATTCCATGGACGGAGGAGCCTGGTAGGCTATAGCCCATGGGGTTGCAAAAAGTCGGACATGACTGAGCGACTTTTCTCTAAATTAAGATCCTAGCATAAGGGAAATATTCAATATAGTTTTTTTTTCCCCAATTATTTTTATTTGTTGGAGGCTAATTACTTTACAATATTATAGTGGTTTTTGCCATACATTGACATGAATCAGCCATGGATTTACATGTGTTCCCCTCCTGATCCCCCCTCCCACCTCCCTCCCCATCCCATCCCTCTGGGTCTTCCCAGTGCACCAGCCCCAAGCACTTGTCTCATGCATCCAACCTGGACTGGCAATCTGTTTCACACTTGATAATATACATGTTTCTATGCTGTTCTCTCAGATCATCCCACCCGTGGCTTCTCCCATAGAGTCCAAAAGGCTGTTCTATACATCTGTGTCTCTTTTTCTGTCTTGCATATAGGTTATCGTTACCATCTTTCTAAATTCCATATATATGCATTAGTATACTGTATTGGTGTTTATCTTTCTCGCTTATTTCACTCTGTATAATGGACTCCAGTTTTATCCATCTCATTACAACTGATTCAAATGTATTCTTTTTAAAATGTCTGAGTAATATTCCTTTGTGTATATGTACCACAGCTTTCTCTGAATGAAACCTCTAAGTTTTGAATTATTTCTTATTCCTATTATCTTTGCTACGAGGTCTCTCTTCTATCCCCTCCATCAGGATGAACTTTTAAACCATGCTTGAAGGCTTAGGTCAAATTCCACTCTTGTCATAAAGCCTCCTCAAGCCTTCATAGCAGAAACCAGCCCTTTATCCTCTGTGCTCTTATAATTTATTTCTGATATCTTCTTTTCATGTTCCACCTTGCATTATGTTGGTTGTAAATGTATCTTTTTACTCAACTCTAGATGTTGGCTTTTAAAAACAGAGATCTTGACTCACTCATCTTTAGAATACCTAGACTTTCTACCATAATGTGATGCTTTGGTTTATTAAATTGAATATTGCAATTACTTAATCATTACTTTTCAAGGTCATATTGCCAGGCTAAAATGTAGCTAAGAAAAATGTAACTAATGTCTGAAAGTTTCTAATTGTTAGGCTCAGTATGAATCTCAAAAAAGTGGTATTACAAGCTTTCAAATCAGAGTAAATGAAAGTGAATTAGACCAAGCATGTAAGAACATAGTGTGCAGACAGCTGTACTGTGTCCTTAATGGGATAAGCGAAATTATCACTATTGAAAGTTTCATCTTTCCTGCCTCTGTCCTCTTCTGAAGGTGCTCTCAGGTTCAGGATTTGGGGGATGTATTTGCCATCTTAGGTCTGAAGTTAGTTCAGTTAGTTTTGTTGACATCTATCATCTCAAAATATCTGAAATTTACCTTAAAAATAGCGAGAATACTAGCAGGAAGATTAGTGCAATAATTACATTTGTGTGCATATTGGGAGGCTGAAGTTTGACATGTGAAACATGTCTAGAGACACTCTTTTGTTTAGGCTCCTGGCAGTGTAGAAATGGTTGAGGTGGTAAGTAGCACATAGAAATCAAGCCCAAAACTTAATTTCAAATATATCATTCTCTTGGATATCAGGAGAATATCTTTATTTGTTTATTTTTATAAATGTCTCTGTTTTTCATGCTGTTCTTCTTTGATCTTCCCCCCTATATTCTCGCATCTTTATTGCCCCATCTTCTGCCCAGTCTTTATTCAAATATGTTTTTATGAATCACCTGCTAGGTACACAGCGCTTCACTGTGCCTGAAAAATATGACCACTAGGAGATTTATTCAAAATTAATAAAGCTTTATTAAGCTAGTGTTCAATGTTGTGCCAGAAACACTTCCATGTTTGGGTATAATAAAGGCAGGTAAGACAGTGTTCTACGTCTGAATAGATTATGGTATGGCTGGAGTGAATGATCTTAGAAGATATAGCAGTACTTTTCTGTGGTTATAATAGAAGAATGGCAGAAGGCTGCTGCTGCTGCTGCTAAGTCACTTCAGTCGTGTCCGACTCTGTGTGACCGCATAGACGGCAGCCCACCAGGCTCCCCCATCCCTGGGATTCTCCAGGCAAGAACACTGGAGTGGGTTGCTATTTCCTTCTCCATTGCAGGAAAGTGAAAAGTGAAAGTGAAGTCACTCAGCCGTGTCTGACTCTTTGTGACCTCAAGGACTGCAGCCCACCAGGCTCCTCCGTCCATGGGATTTTCCAGGCTAGAGTACTGGAGTGGGGTGCCATTGCCTTCTCCGTGACAGAAGGCTATGGGAACACATTTGAGAAAGAAGTTAGTTTTCTAAGGAAAAGGAAAATTTCAGAATTGAAGTAATAAGAGAATTCAAGGAAGAGGGAAAATGTGGGGCAAATTCATATGTGGGGACTACTATGAATCTATCTCCTGAGAAGCAGGGAACTTTCATATAGAAGCCATTAGGCAAGAGTAACCATTCTTTAACTAAGAGATTATAGCCTTCCCAGTTTTTCATCATATAGTCAGCTTTCTCTGGCTTGAGTCCCATGTATAAACAATCTTTCAGTATACTGGGTCTAGGATTAATGAAGCCAATCTAGAGAGCAGTCACCGAATGAGAATTATTTTTTCCCCATAATGTTACTCTATGATTAACTGACTATACCAGTATGTTAAAGGAAACACTGTGAAAATTAACTAGGGAAAACTTTCTTTCTTTGCTACTGTATCTCATCAGGGAAATAGTGTGACTATTTGCCCAGTTTCTCTACCTGTCTCATTCTTAGGCTTGCTTCAAGGATTTGTATTTTTCATATGTGGTGTGAAAAATATTTTACCATCTGTATAATATCAATGTTCTATTCTACATTTATGTATCAGCTTAATATCTTTTATTTTATCATGTATCATGTGTTCTAAGAGGAAGCAGTTCAACAACATAGAATGGTAAACACTGAACCAAATGTCTAAGTTATTGCTGGATTTATCATGACATTGCTCCCCTCTGGACAAAAATGAAGATCAAATTGTAACTTGGTGCAGTAGATTAGAATCAAACATTATTTCCTACTAGTGTGGTTAGGACAGCATCTAGTTAATAAGAAATTTTTGAGAAGATTTTTAAAAATATGATTATACATTAAATAAAGTTGAGAGGTAACATGAAGAATATACAACTTATATTTTTCTTGAGCAGAAATAGAGACAATGTTCTATTTTGAAGGGCACCTGTGTTAATAACCTACTTCTCTGTTTATAGGAAAATGTTGAAGGAGGAGACTGTAGTCGCTGCAAATTTGGGTTCTTCAATTTGCAAGAGGATAATCATAAAGGTTGTGATGAGTGCTTCTGTTCAGGAGTTTCAAACAGATGTCAAAGCTCCTACTGGACCTATGGCAACGTAAGCAATAAATAGCCTTTGAATTCTGTGTGCTGCTCCACGGGGCTTCTTGCTATTGTCCTTCTGTAAGAAATTAACTTTTTTTTCTTGTAGTGAGCTTCTACTTAAACTTATCTTGGAGAAGTGATGGAATTTTCTTTCAAATGTTCGCTGTGTCTCTTTGACCAAAGCCTTTAAGGTTTTGTACCAGTGTGTAAACTGGAACCTCTTATAATAAATCAACACTAGCCTTTTCAGTCTCCATGATTAGTATGTGAAGCAATGATGGAATTAATGCTGCCTTTGCCTCAAAGGCAGAGAAGACATCTAATTGTGATAGGAAGGATTATGAACTGCATTCACCAGTATTTTTGGTATACACATTAAGAGAAACTCCTTTAACAGCTATGTATATAATACCTATTACCCACCAGTCTTTAGTTGTGATTTTATGTTGCCATAGCTCTTTCTTTGTTAAAAGGAGAAACTAAATTTGAATATTTTCATTCTTAATTGATTTGAAAAAGTTCAAGTTATTACATGTTTAGTGGTGGTGATGGTGGTTTAGTCCAACTTTTGTTACTCCGTGGACTGTCGCCCGCCAAGGTCCTCTGTCCTTGGGAAGAATAGTGGAGTGGATTGCCATTTCATTCCCCAGAGGATCTTCCCGACCAGGGATTAAACCTAGGTCTCCTGCTTTGCAGGCAGATTCTTTACCACTGAGCCCCGGGAAGCCCTGGAGTGTTCTTCCTCTACCATAAACATGAACCTTTTTCCTCCTACCTCCTTTGCCTGTCATACACTCATTGATTTTTCATCCCTTCACAGACAGCAGTTTGTCTCCTTATGAAAGAGGACCTTCAGGGAATTTCAAATAGTTTGTGTGGCAGCACTTAGGAGTACAAAATACCAGGAAACAGGCTGGAGAAAGGAGCAGAAACCTACGGAGGGAATGAGAAACTAGACACACATGGTTGAGTTTACTAAGAAGTTGAGCTCTTATCCTTGGAGAGTAACTGAAGGATTTTAGCAGGGGGGTGTTGGGATTAGAGTTGGATTTTACAAAGATCACTATTTTAATAAAACTGAATTCCAAACACTACTGCCTTTCAGCTTTAATGAGATAACTAATCCTTAATACAGCTATGAAAATTTTGTCTACTTATGTTGCTTTTAAGTCTGAAATATTATGAGTAGTTTCTGATTGTACTCTTCATACCTAAATGAACCTGTGCATACTTTACCAAGTATTGCTTATGGAACAGATTGTGTAGAACCAACGGCAAATGAACAGTTAGTCTAACTTCACCTTCTAGACTGTTCCATTAATGTACAAAAGTTTTATGGTTAGCAGAGGAGCAGAAGTAGCATTCAGCCTTGTACTTCAGAAACTAGGTTTACTGATATTTGCATTTCAGGCATTTTTCTGGAAAGAACTTTCTCTGAATCTCATTGGGCTGTCCTTGGAGGTCTGATGAGGGATGTTGGAAAGGGAAGAGCAGTAGTATGTATCTTGCTGCTTTTCTGTCCAATAAACCTTCACTGAATCTCTCTCTTTTGACAAGGGCAGTCCCAGCAGTTCCACAGCTTTAGGAGATACAGAGTCAAATGACCTCTTCATGAAGAAATTTTAAAAATATTTCATCCATGTGTGATCACCATTACCATTCTGCTACCCATTACCCACAACGCCAAGCAGCTCACACATGACTTGTGGGTTCCTGGTAGCCGTAAACCTCAGTATCCAGTCTTGTGGCCTGACTAGGTAGGACGGTTTAAATTTAGAATTGTAGCCATGTGCCACGCATAGCTGGAGAATAAACATGTAAAAACAAGTCATCTTTCCCTAATTCCTCCTTAAATGTTCCTTCCTTGTCTGGGCCAAGGATCAAGACTAGGAGTTCTCATAGCACTTCTGACCCCACAGGAAGGAATAGGAACAGTATTGTGAGCTGGCGTTTTTAACTATCCTGGAGCCTCAAATTGAAATTTAAATATATGAAAAGGAAGGAACTAGTAAATGAAAATCTACCTTTCATATCTTATCTCTTTTCTTCCTCTTCTTTACAAATGCATATATAATACCTTTTGAAATAATTGTTTCCATAAGAAACTGGAAAGCACTAGTGGAGTGAAAAATGGGCAATTCAAACTTCAACTATTTGGTAATTTATACAAAATTATGTGTGATTTTAAATAACTTTTTAAGAGTGTAGTATTTGAAATCATAATTTTTAAAAATCACACTGGATTAATAAAAACAGATTACGCTGTAATATCATCCAAACTCCTAGAAACATCAAGGAAAAAAATAACGGTGAGAACATATGAGACGTTTAATGATATACACAACTTTTATATTTTCCTAAACGTTCATAGTTTTTGTGTTATTAATTTTCAAAATAGGAGCACTACAGAAATAGGAAAGAGAAGTGTCTGGGTTCTTTTCTTAAGTGACAATGATTGTGTGTTTTCTTTAAGATACAAGACATGAGTGGCTGGTATCTGACTGATCTTTCTGGCCGTATTCGAGTGACCGCCCAGCTGGAGGACTTAGACTCACCGCAGCAGATCAGCATTAGCAGCGTGGAGGCCCGCCGAGCCCTGCCCCAGAGCTATTACTGGAGTGCCCCCGCGCCTTACCTGGGGAACAAGGTGAGTCCCTTCAGTGCTTGCTTCTTGCTACTTTGCTTCAGTTGATCAATAAGGAGAATGGGTTTTATATAGTCTTTCTTTAAAGGAAGATGAGATCAAATATGTACTGATTGGATTGCTGGAACCAACTGAATCAGATTAAGCTGGACTTTTCCACCCTGCCCCATGGATGCTTGCATCCCCACATCACAGTTCTATATAGTTGCTATCCTGTGTCAGACATTTTAAAAGAGCAAATAAAGCAATGAAGCCTTTAGGTATTTTTTTTGCAAAACAGATGGTAGATACTGGAAGACACGGTGTCATGTTTACTTGAAATAGCTGTTTTTCTAGAATTGTCGGTGGTGGAATACTTACTGAAGTCTTTCTCGTCTGTTTCTATTTCATTTCAAAACTGGTATTCAAGAGAGCTACTTTCTCTACCTTGTCAGAATGTTAATTGGAAATGAAATTTATTACATAACTAATTTAATACTTGCCATGAAGCTTATAATAAATACCATATTTCCTGGAGCTCAGGAAGAGAACTACCATAAAAGAAGAGCCAGATTGAAAGCACATGTTTGTTTTCAAGCCCACTGACACACATGGAAAAACACACTCACAGATAAACAAATGTAGCGCTTTCAGAGATGAAGGTACTTCTTTCTTCCCCTCTCTTGTGAATTAACTCTAACTAGATAGGTTCCTTGGCTTTTATCACTTTATTTTATTTTGCTTAACAATTCATTGAAAACAAAATTTGATATAGAAATTCTAAATGAGAATACTTGCTTGGTCTGTGGAACTTAATACCTTGTCAGCTCATAATTAAATGACCTGATCACACCAGAAATTGTCAGTCCCAGAAAAATCCTTTAGCAAATTGAAACTATTTAAGACTAGTTTTCAACTATAAGAATATAGCTTACTTTGGAGAAAATCTTCATGATTAAATAAAAATATTTTAATAATTAGTGGTGTGTGAGCATTAAGACAGAAAATCTTGCTAGTTCATATCAATGGAAACTAGTGGTTTTATCTGTTTGAAAACATTGTAACTTTTGGCCTGTTTCTTATTTTTACAGGCCTCTAGATACCATTATGAAAAATGTGTAAATGAGTAAAACACATTTTTCAATGAATATTTATTTTTAAAGAGACAATGTATGTTGCATAAAATTTTCCAGCTGTAATAAAAATCTAATTAAACTGTTACTTCAAAGCCCTTTCCAACAAGAGGTCTTTCTATTCTATTCTATTTAGGAATTTCCTGAATACCCAACAAGAATAAAATAGCACATAGGACTCAAATGTCTAAAGCTTAAAACTGCCAAGAGACAAACAAATAAACAAACAAAAAAACCAGGAGCTGTCTTTTTTTCCAACTTCTCTGAGGACTTTAGAGAAGAACCATGGATCAAAATTGGATGAGTTTCAGAGGTCTTATTTTTCTTACCACAGTGAAGTTTACTTATATAGGTAGTTTTTTAAAATAGAATATCCTTTGCCATATTTTCCATCATTTTTTCTTTGCCCATATGCTTTTTCTTTCTGTTGGCTGAAAATCAAACTGACAGAAGGAAGGCAAGCAAATAGGACATGAAATAGCATCAGAGCAAAGCATTTGGACATCCTGTTCGTAGTATTGGTTCCCAAAGATAACTTTCCTTATCCTGTCTGGACTGCTGCTTGTTAACCACCCACGATGAAGTACTTCACATCCCGCACAGATCATGTTCACATCAAAAAGCTGTGCTTGCCTGGGCTTCAGTTTCTGTGAACTGAGTACTTTGTTCAGTGAACCAAGTACTGATAGCCTGGTCTGCAAATTGTTTGAATATGGAAGACATTTTTTAATGTAATGTGGAAGCCCTCGGTGGTTTACTGTCAGACATCTCAGTATGAATGGAACAATTTGCTTTAATAACTGAACCATATAAATTTTTGATACTACAATAATACTGCAAGCTCTCACAAATTACCACAGTACATCTTAACTGTCATGTCACATCACGTAAATTACAGTCATGATGACATGCTTAGCTTGGTTGATATAATATCTTGCTGAGGAAATGGAAGATTGTAGGGCCTTGTTTGTAAATCTGGTAAAGTCACTTTTCTAAATAGTTGAGGCTAAATTCTTTCCCAGTAATTGCCGTTGGAATCAGAACCATTGCCAGACTCTGACAGAAATAGTATGTCAAGAAACTAGTATATCTGCTTAGATACTAAATCTGATTTACATCCATGACCAGGAAGCTCTGGATATATAATCCTTCCTTTGCCTTTTTCGTGTTAATTTCTAAGTTGAAAAAGTATTTATGAGATGCTATTAGCTTTTCCCAAATACTTGTATAACCGATTTTCAAACATTTTCCAAGTTCCTTGGTGGTAAATTCACGTGTAACAGATGGAGGATGTGTTGTACATATTTCATTTTAATGAAGGTGCCACATGCCAGTCTTCCTGTGTTTTGGTAACCTAACCCCAAATAATAAGACTGTTCTAACTTGAGATCCACTTTGCTAACATAGAAACCTGCCTGGGCATAATTAACTCAAGAGCACTAGCCAGTTTAGCAAAGGAATACTTTTCATATTAAGAAACATTTTTATTAACGACAGTCCCTCTTTGGAATAATGAGGAATACATAGGTGGATATAGTTGTGTATGTAGATAGTAGATGACGCCTGGAAAAGTGAGTGCGTTTTTATACTGCTCTTTAAAAAATTTCCATAATCTTGTTGTCTATGGCAAGTTTGTGTGCTGAACCCACAGTGAGGCCAAACAAACTGAAACATAAGAGTTTCGAGCTGAAAAGGGTTTATTGCAGGGCCGAGCGAAGAGAGTGAGGCAGCCCATGATGCTCAAAAGACCCAAACTCCTCAGAGCATTTTTAGAGGCAAGGTGATGGGGCTAGGGGGGTGGTATGTCACATGGTATGTGATCAGCTTGTGACAGTTCTCTGATTGGTTGATGGTGAGATAACAGGGCCGTGTTACAGGGGTTAACACTATCAGTCCTCAGGGTTCAGTAGGGGGCTACGTGCTCATGGTCATCAAGTAGTTAGCTTCTTCGATTTGATGGAGGGTTTAGCATCTGTAAAACAACTCAGGGAATGTGCATTAGTTTACTGTTATCTAGGTGCTTTAGGGAGCAACTAAATATTCTGTGGCTGTCATATGTAAGATTTATTGTTTAAATTCTTACCAGTTCTCCTGGACCAACTGCTATTTTTGTTACTACATGTTCAATTCCTTCAGTCATTACTTTCTTTTTTGTTTTTTCTTTTTGTTGTTGTTCTGGACTTTATTATTAATTCTTGAGCCAGGCTTTTATGACTCAGGAGGCCTGGGAGACTACAGATTTCCTAGAAATAAAAGACCAGCAGATGACATGGGGAAGGACTCTGTCCTGAGAAGGTCCCATGGAGTCCCACTGGGTTACAATCTCAACTAAGAGTTAATCCCTCAACAGCAACCTCGAAAATGTTTTTTTCTCATATATGTGTGGGCATTCAGCACAGTGGTCACAATCGAGTGTTAATTCCCTGCCCCTTTCATTGTAGACATTCGAAGAAAATTAAGTCAGGCACCCACAGGGCTCTACTTGGCAGCATCTTATTTTCTCGAAACACTTGACAGAGGTTAATACTTGGTTTTAGGGCATTTGTGTAAGCCTGGAACCAGGCATGAATGTAAAGTGCTAGAGCACAGAGTCCTGCTGATTTACTACAGGCCACAGCTATTGAGAGACAGTTTGGGTATTTCAGAGTTGGAATAATTCACTGCTTTAGTAAACTAAGTGCTATTGGAACATTGAAATAGTTATTTCTTTACGGTTACCCTAGTGGTCTGAAATAGTGCAGCCTCCAAAACCAGTTCTCTTCCTGTTTGTAAAGAGCCCTGAGAATCTGACTTGGCCTATCGACTGTTCCCCCATTTACCAGTAAGGTTTGCAAATCAGTCTCTGAGTGCTATTAAATTAATTTTGTGTGATTTGGTCTTTATGAAACAATGCTTATTTCCTACAACATGTATACTATCTTTTTCTGTTTCTAGCTTAGAGGAGCTTTTAAATTGTTTCATTGTAGTTGCCAAGAATATCTATAGTTTAGCATAAGCCTCTTATTATGAGTCAGCTGACAAAATAGCATCTGGTTCTAAAAGTAATCTCTGGTATTTCTTTGCTGTCTTGCTTGACTTACAGTTCTACC
Source organism: Cervus elaphus (assembly GCF_910594005.1). Taxonomy (NCBI): domain Eukaryota; kingdom Metazoa; phylum Chordata; class Mammalia; order Artiodactyla; family Cervidae; genus Cervus; species Cervus elaphus. The sequence continues at coordinate 14,876,455 of NC_057840.1, forward strand.
TCTAACATCCCTAATTAAAGCTGTGGATTTGAAGGAGATTGATATTTGAGATTTATATGACAGGATAGTTCTTGTCAGATGAAAGGAACTTCACAAATATTTTGTGCTCAATGCTACATTTTTAACAACAACAGAATAGTTTTGATTAGATTTCTCAGAAATGACTCTTGAGTTGAGATTTAAGTTAGAATTGAAAGATGATTTCCATCTTAGTTAAAAAATTAAAACCTCACTAATAAGCATGAGTTGCTCTCCTTTCAGCAACATAATTTATATTTCTGACTTCTTTGATCTATATGCCTCAGAATTATTCAAAGTAAAGGTCAGACTCTCTCCCTCATCCTTAATGTCCTCTGAATTAAGTCTCAGATTAAATGGATTAAGAATGTATTATATATGTGAAGAATGGCATGGCTATAAAGGTAAATAAGATAAACTGTGATTGAATTTTTATTCCATAAATCAGATCACATAAAAATGATTTGGCAATAGAATAATACCAGAAGAATATCTGTTGTCAAGAATAAACCAAATATATTGTTAGGGGCAAATGTTTATGAAAAAACAAACAAAAATCATAAGAACTCATTTATTACATGTAGTTCTGGTAATGTCTACTCTGCAAAGTTAGCCCAACTATGAGGACTCACAGTCAAATTTCTATAATAATAAAAATTAATAAAACTGACTGAGGGGGAAAATGTTAAGTCATATGAACATTAAAGCAATTGAATCAGTAGCCAAAAAAGTATTCCCATAAGGAAAACAATGGTTTTATTTATTTCTGTATAATTTGTAAATCAATATTTGAACCTAAAAAAGGTTTTTCAATCTTACACAGCTTTACAGAGAATGAAATAATAAGGACTACTCCTCAAGTAATTTTATGTGGCTTAATATGCTTGATATCAGGGAGGCCTGAAAAAGGAAATTTCTGCCCAAACTCACTCATGAAAATCGATGCAAGTATCCTAACCAAAGCATGAATAATCAGAATCCATAATCTATAAAAATGGTAAAATTAGCATTTATCATAGGAGTTCAGTGTTGATTTAATATTAAAAAAGTGTAATTGACAGTATTGATTAAATAAAGGAGAGAAACTGTTTCAATAGATGCAGAAAAATAGATAAAATTTAATGATGATTCATGATGTTTTAAAAAATGTGTAAACTAAGATTGGAAAGGTGCTTCTTCATCTGATAAAGAATACACAAAAATGAATAACATATCTACTTTATTATAAAATATGGAAAGAATTATTTAAGATCACAAACAATTTTCACTCTGACCACTTTTATTTAACATGGTACTAGCAGATTTGGACAGTGCATTAAGATTTAAAAAGAAGAAGTTAAAAGATAAAGAAGTTAAAAAGGAAGAAATAAAATTGCATTTATAGATGATATGATTATCTGCTTGATATGATTATGAACTCAGAAGATAAATTACTAATAGGTGAATCAAGAAGGGAACTGTATACAAAGTTAATATGTAAAAGCCCGTTGACTAAAAAATTAGTCACAACCAGAAAGTAGAGAGTCATTTTATTTGGTGGGAATGTTAACGACTCTGAGCCCCGGAGGTGGCATCTCAGTTGTTGTTCAGTCTCTCAGTCATGTTCTGCTCTTGGCAACACTATGAACTGCAGCACGCCAGATTTCCCTGTTCACCATCTCTCTGAGTTAGCTCAAACTCATGTCCACTGAGTGGGTGATGCCGTTCAATCATCTCATCCTCTGTTGCCCCGTTTTCCTCCTACCCTCAATCTTTCCCAGCTCAGAGTCTTTTCCAATGAGTTGGCTCTTTGTATCAGGTGGCAAAAGTATTGGAGCTTCAGCTTTAGCATCAGTCCTTCCAGTGAATATTCAGGGTTGATTTCCTTTAGAAATGACTGGTTTGATTTCCTTGCAGTCCAAGGGACCCTTGAGTTTTCTCCAGCACCACAGTTCAAAAGCATCAATTCTTTGGCACTCAGCCTGATTTATGGTCTAACTCTCACATCCATGCATGACTACTGGAAAAACCATAGTTTTGACTCTACAGACATTTGTTGGCTAAGTGATGGCTCTGCTTTTCAACACACTGTCTAGGTTTGTCATAGCTTTTCTTCCAAGGAGCAAGCATCTTTTAATCTCATAGCTGCAGTCATCATCCACAGTGATTTTGGAGCCCAAGAAAATAAAATCTGACACTGTTTCCACTTTTCCCCCAACTATTTGGCATGAAGTGATAGGACTGGATGCCACAATCTTTGTTTTTTGAATGCTGAATTTTAAGCCAGCTTTTTCACTCTCCTCTTTCACCTTCATCAAGAAGCTCTTTAGTTTCTCTTCACCTTCTGTCATTAGAGTGGAATCATCTGAATATCTGAGGTTATTGACTAATCTCCCTGCAGTCTTGATTCCAGCTTGTGATTCATCCAGCCTGGTGTTCCGCATGATGTAATCTGCACATAAATTAAGTAAACAGGGTGACAATACACAGCCTTGTCTTACTCCTTTCCCAATTTGGAACCGGTCCGTTGTCCCATGTCCAATTCAAACTGTTGCTTCTTGACCTGCATACAGGTTTCTCAGGAGACAGGTAAGGTGGTTTGGTACTCCCATCTCTTGAAGAATTTTCCACAGTTTGTTGTGATCCACACAGTCAAAGGCTTTAGCATTGTCAATGAAGCAGAAAGTAGATATTTTTCTGGAATTCTCTTGCTTTTTCTATGATCCAATGGATGTTTGCAATTTGATCTCTGGTTCCTCTGCCTTTTCTAAATCTAGCTTGAACATCTGGAAGTTCTCAGTTCACGTACTGTTGAAGCCTAGCTTGAAGGATTTTGAACATTACCTTGCTAACGTGAAATGAGCACAGTAGTGCGGTAGTTTGAACATTCTTTGCCATTTTCCTTCTTTGGGATTGGAATGAAAACTGATCTTTTCCAGTCCTTTGGTCACTGCTGAGTTTTCCAAATCTGCTGGCATATTGAGTGCTGCACTTTAACAGTGTCATATCTTTTAGGATTTGAAATAGCTCAGCTGGGTTCCATGACCTCCACTAGGTTTGTTCACAGTAATGTTTCCTATGGCCCACTTGACTTCACACTCCAGGATGTCTGGCTCTAGGTGAGTGACCACACCATTGTGGTTATCCAGGTCATTAAGATCTTTTTTGTATAGTTCTCCTGTGTATTCTTGCCACCTCTTCTTAAACTGCTGTGGAAGGCCAGAGAGAGGGAGTCAAGCTATATACAGCTTTGCAACAGTGAGGGCAGACAGTCTGAACATCAAAGATTATTGTTAAGTAAGGAAAACCAGATATCAAGCTAAGGGACAGCATTCTTCTGTGGGAATTTGCAAGCCTCTGGGCTCACTGAATTCTTTCCTTTCATATGTACTGCACCTATCTGGGACCACTTCCTGTTTCTTGATTGTTTATATCAGTAATTCCTTGTTCACCATAAGGAGTGGCAGAGGATAGTTGCTTCTTGCATTCCTCTGAGCTCCTTTGAAATCATTGCAGCGGTGGCAGCATTTGCTGGGCCACAGGTATTGTGTTCCCTTTCGGGAGCCCTCATTCACATTTGGAGCCCCAAGTCACTGATGGCTGTGACATTTCTTGCCCACTGGTGTGGCAGGAAATATTTCATTTCACAAGTCGATTGTATTTCTTTACATCAGCAAAAACCAATTAAAACAGCACTTTAAAAATAAGTCCTGGGCTTTCCTGGTAGTCCAGTGGTTAAGGATCCATCTCACAATGTAGGGGACACTGGTCTCATCCCTGGTCCAGGAAGATCCCACATTCCGCAGGGCAACTGAGCCCCTGAACCACAACTATTGAGTCTACGTGCAGCAACTAGTAAAGCTGGTTACCCTAGAGCCCAGGGCTACGCAGCAAGACAAGCCACAACAGTGAGAAGCCTGAACACCACAGCCAGAAAGAAGCCCTGCTTTCTGCAAGTGAAGAAGGCCTGCTCACAGTAAGGAAGACCCAGTGCAGCCAAAATAAAATAAAATAAAAATAAATAAATATTTAAAAATAAGTCCTTTACAATAGCAACAAGTCACAAAATACTAAGGATAGAACCTATATAGAAAAGCAAAGAGCTTTTCAAATAATAAAAGGAAATCCTAAAGAAGGAAAGAGATGGAGTTTTAATCGAAACTTACCTGATAAAAAGACTTAGGACTCATTTTAAAAAAAAAGAAATAATGATTGAGACAAAGTGCTATTGGTGTGAAAAAAGATATAGAAATGATCAATGGAGTTGAAAAAATAGCCCAGAAGTATCCCATGCATATATGGATACTTGATTATTAAGAAAATAGAAATTACAGATCAAAGACAGTAGAATAAACCATATTACAAATGCTATCAGTATCTGAGTATCTGAACAGACAAAAAATGACCATCCTGCATCCCTACCTCATTTTATACATAAAAATAAACTCTAGTTGAAACAAAGATTACTGGTTTCAAAAATCATATTATAAAGCATGGAATTTTTACTTCTGGCCATGACTGAACAAATCTTTCTTAGACAACAAGATAATTTGAGAAAAAATGTGAAACAAGTTTTTAGACACTTTACAGCAGATGTTGTAGAACTTTGATCCCTGAGAGAAAAAAAAGCTCCAGATGAATTGAGGCTTCTCAGCTGTCAAGGCTGATGCCTGGGTATCGTATCCAAGGTACAGGGCATTGAGGGAAAACCCCAAAGAGCAGTGTTTGAAAGCCTGAGAGATGGAGATGGGAGTTCAGGGAAGCCCAGGAAACTAGAATTTGTGGGACAGAATATTAAGGAAGAGGGATCTGGAGAAAAAATTAACGAGAGAGAAAGAGAATCGATCCAGGTATCTATAAAGATGTAAAGGAAACTTCCACCCTGGCTGTGTTGGATGGGAAAACTTGCCTATCTAAGGATGGTGGAAGAATTACCAAAAAAGTAGCGAGAGTTAACAATTCCTAGCTCATTTCCTACCACCTAATTGAAACTCCAATACTTTGGCCACCTCATGAGAAGAGTTGACTCATTGGGAAAGATCCTGATGCTGGGAGGGATTTGGGGGCAGGAGGAGAAGGGGACGACAGAGGATGAGATGACTGGATGGCATCACTGACTCGATGAACTTGAGTTTGAGTAAACTCCGGGAGTTGGTGATGGACAGGGAGGCCTGGCGTGCTGCGGTTCATGGGGTCGCAGAGTCGGACACGACTGAGCGACTGAACTGAACTGAACTGAATAATAGCACCATAATAGAGAGGACTTCTGGCAAAGTTTATTTAGTATTGTTAGCAAAGGAGCTAAATTAGCCCCAGAGTACAGGCTGTTCTATGTTCACCTTAACAAATCTTAAAAGCAAACCTTAAAAAAATTATTCCAAAACTGCATGCCAGAACAAAATCCAGTACTAATTAATTATAACAAAATTGAGCACCCAACAATGTGACATCCACCATGTCTGGCATCAACACAAAATGAGAAACCAGCAGGCGCATATGAGCCATAACCAGAAGGAAAAATAGTCAGTGCGAACAGACCAAAAATGACAAGGAAATAATGCAAAGTATGTCAGAATCAATTTACTATTTAAAAAAAAAAACCACAGTAGAGATAAAGAAATCTTAAAAGCATCCAGAGGATAAAAGACAAAACATGCAAAGAGGAATAAAGATAGAAGATTCTTGTTAGACATCGCAAGGACCAGAATACAGTACAGAGATATGTTAAAGTATTGGGGGGAAAAGAATCAACAACAAACAAACAAAAATAATTAATCTAGAATTTTTACAAGGCCAAAGTATCTTTGAAAAAGGAAGGCAAGACAAAGAGACAGTCCAGAAAAAAGGCTGAGATACTTTTTCACCAACATGTCTGTACGAGAAAAAAAGTGTAGAAACTTCTCATAAAAGTAATATAATAGTAGATGGAAATTTGTCCCTACAAAAAGAAATTAGGAATAAATAAATAGTAAAAACAAGTAAATAATAAAACTTTTTCCATGGATTGCCACCTACCACAGGACCTCAAGCTGGTCACCCTTTACCTTAAGGAGTATAATGGTTATTGAATAAACAACGAAACACATAGTGAAAATAGAAATTTGGGTACTCTGTATAATTTTTTATTTGAAATCATAAAATGGAAGACCATGCAACCCCCATTCCTATCACACAAGTAAAGAAAGCAAAACTGCCATCAATTTGATAAGGTTTCAATCAAATCTTATATTTTTGTGATATCCTTTTCAATAACACTTTTATACTCTTGTTTCTTGTGCAACTCAGTGGAGAATTATAGGGAACCAGTGGAGTGCTGGTTCTGATGTTCTAGCCCAAGTCCAAGTCCTTGTGAGACGAATCCCCAGTGTGCTGGCCTCTGCCACTTGTAATAGATCAGACCCATCAATTGTTGTTATGGTTTAGTGGAACAGTGTTATGCTCTTTCTGAGCCTATCATGGCCAGAGAGTGTTTTATGTACTGAGTTTTCGTATTTAACCCAGTGTGTATATAGTGTTTAATTGTTGATGGTAGTGGGAGAAGCAAAAGATGGTGGGAAGGGATGGGACACAGATTTGGATAAAGGAAGAGGGTCTTCTGTAAGCCAAGGAGAGAGGCCTGGAGCAGTTCCTTCTCTCATAGTCCTCAGAGAAGATCAGTCCTACTGACATCTTGATTATGGACTAGCAAAGGAATATGTTGGGCGTCCCAGGCGGTGCTAGTGGTAAAGAACCTGCCTGCTAATGCAGGAAACATAAGAGACTTGGGTTCAATCCCAGAATTGGGAAGATCACCTGGAGGAGGGCATGGCAACCCACTCCAGTATTCTTGCCTGGAGAATCCCATGGACAGAGGAACCTGGGGGGTTACAGTCCATAAATTCACAAAGAGTTGGACACGACTGAAGTAACTTAGCATGTATGCAAAGGAATACTTTATTTCTTCCTTTAATTTTCTATACATCTGTGTCCCATCCTTCCCCCTCATTCTACTCTTGACTCAAAGCTATTATTTATGCAAGGGAAACTCTGGTCAGTTATTTCAGTGTTTTGATCCTTATGCTTTTCACAGATCTGATTCAAATGCTGCATCTCTTCCTTATTATTTCTGTAATCTTGGACACATCCCATTATTTAGTTGACACTGACTTTCAATATCTGCAAATTGAGAGTTCTAGCACCTCCTCAGAGTTGTGCAAAGTCCTCAAAAATGCCTTTAGCACACAGAAGCTCTTCAATAAATGCCAATTACTTTGAGAACTTCTGTAGTTGTATGGTGCGGCAGTTTATATCAGAGGTAAATCTTTATATCAATAAAGCACATTTGTTAGAGAACACTTTGTCCCTTGCTTGTTATTTCTATCTAACTGAGCATCTGGTGGTGGTAAAGACAAGACAGCATTAAAAATAAAAATGGACAATCACAGAGAGTTAACTTTAGAAAGTAAGTCAATTATGTGACGTAAACAGCAGCTTGTGAAAATGTGAAAAAATTAAGGCAGTTATCTAGCTTTTGGAGAAACCTACAGAGTGTTTTGTACTTTATCTTGAAGATACCAAAATAAAGCAAATGAGCATCATGTCACGTCTTTCTAAGCAAATGATATGATAAGTAACTATTTCTGCCTTACAGAAGTATTTAAAGGGATTTAAGATTTCTGCCCATCAATAACTGATTAGGGAAGTAAATTTTATCGGCATTATAAGCAGCATCAATACCTTGTGGTTATAGTGTAGCAAGTTAAAATAAGGGCATTAAAGTAGACCCAAACTCAGTATGACTATTGTTTAGGTGCTACGTCGTGTACTGCTCTTTTGCGACCTCATGGACTGTGGCCCCTCAGGCTCTTCTGTCCATGGGACTTCCCGCTGGAATGGATTGTCATTTCCTTCTCCACGGGATCTTTCTGACCCAGGGATCAAACCCGTGTCCCCTGTTTTGGCAGGCAGATTCTTTACCACTCAGCCACCAGGGAAGCCCCAATATAATTTATATCCTTGTAAAAAGGGAAAACTTGGAAACAGACACTTATACAAGGAGAATGCCATATGAATATGAAGACAGCCATCAGCAAGCCAAAGAGAGAGATCTGAAACAGATCCTTTTGCCACAGCCTTCAGGAGGAGCCAACGCTGCTCCTTTGGTCTTGGACTTGTATCCTTTAGAGCTGTGAGACAATAAATTCTGTTTTTTTGAGACATGTAGGTTATGGTTTTGTTGTGGCAGTCTTAGTAAACAAATCAAGTAAAATATCAATTATTTAAAAAATTCAAAGGTTTTCATTTTGTCTTAATTTGTTGCAAACAAAAGCCTAATCTAATAGCAAAAGAAATTATAGACGTTGATAACAAAGACCAACAGTTCAACAAAGAAATGGGCAACACATATGAATGAACAGTTCGTAGAAAAGGAATACAAATGGCCCTTAGGTATAAGAAACAGCATACAACCTGCCTCATAATATAGCTATACTGAGAAACTGCCATTTATCTTAGAAGAGACAACAAAATGGTAAATGGATAGCATGCTGTTTTAAAAATTATTTATTTATTTGGCTGTGCTGGGTCCTCATGGCTGCACAGGCTTTCTCGAGTTGTGGCAAGCAGCGGCCACCCTGTAGTGACCATGTGCGGGCTTCTCGTTGCCTTGGCCTCTCTTGTTGCAGCAAATAGACTCTAGGGCACAGGGGTTCAGCAGTTGCGTCACGTGGTGGAGTAGTTGCAATTCCCAGACTCTAGAGCACAGGCTTAACAACTGCAGTGTGTGGGCTGAACTGCTTTGTGGCATCTTTCCCAACCAGGGAGTGAACTTGTGTGTCTCCTGCACTGGTAAGGCAGATTCTTGACTGTTGAGCCACCAGGGAAGCCTGGATAGTGTGTTATTACTGAGATGTTTAAAGGACAAAGATCCTTATAATATTGGTAGTGGGGATATGTATTAATGCAATCTGAGAAAACTAACTTAGAAATTTTTACCAAAGTTACAAATACACATGTGTTCATATATTTCTCTCCTGGAAATTTTTCCTATAGGTAGATATAAAGTGTGAAATACAAAGTTATTCATTCACAAATGTTTGTGATAAACACAAAAATGTTACTGATAGACTGATTAAATGCATTTTGGTACATACGCACAAACACTGTAATAATGTGGAATGCTCTCAGGTATATGGTTAAGTAGTTAAACCTAGAAATAGAACAGGGTATATGACCACCATTTGTGTAAAAAAAAGTAGTGGAAAAAAAGAATCTGCGTGTAATTATAAAGTAGCCTAGCTGTTTAAAGTCACAGCCAGCATTTGATTGGAGGTGAACTTGTCTGAGACTGTCTGCTGGCCCAATCAAGAACATAATATTGTTAAAGTTATAAAATAAATTAAGTATATGGCAAAAACCAACCCGACATTGTGAAGCAGTTATCCTCCACTTAAAAATAAGTTTTAAAAAGATATTTTATGTAGGACAATATTTTTGTTTTGCTCTATTCTATTAATTTTCTAGTCTAGACTTCATTGTGAAGATTATTGTTTGATGAGATCATTTAAGATGAGCCTCAATTCTATAAACTAAAAGTTGATTGTCATGCTTAATTAATCACAAGGATTCCAGTAACATTCTTATCTTTCCAGATAGTTTCAGCAAATTCTGTTAATATCAGTAGGGCCTGTTGGGGAAGCATAAAGCTTACATTTCTAGGACTGCGGTCTTCCCATGACTTCCAACCGTAGTAGTTGAGTAGATACCCTTTCACCTTATCTTTTCTGAAGTTCTTCCTCTATTACTTGGGTCTCAGATTCCAAGGAGTTAAAATTCAACATTTGCCACATGGAAAAAGGAGCTATGTGATAAGACCCCAATCTGAAATGTGATGAATTATTAAACAGGTAGTTTGTTGAGTGATTGAAAATTACCTGTGAAAGAGTGCTTATCTCCTTGAGGCACGTCGAACACTGACGGAATTGAGCCAATTAGACTGACTGTCTCTTCAATGAGTTGTGACCTCTCGATGGTAATAGCTTATTATGATGATAAATGAACCCATCTCTTCAACTGAAGCCTGAGTACACACTTCAGCAGTTTCCTTGAATCATGAGGCCATTACCTCTCAACTTCAGATCGACAGCAGTGACAGCCCTGGGAGCAGACGGCATGCATGACTAGACACGGATGATTGTTTTACGCCTGTGAATATATTTACAGCTGTCTCCAAAGAAACGACACCTCCTTGTGCATTGTGTGTTCACACCTGAAATAGTTGCCATATGACGTCTCCTTTAACAGGAAGAAGGCTGCATCAGTTTTGAGATAACTAGGTGTTTTTTTATTTTTAGTTTTTGTTTGTTGTTTTCAGTGTTTAAATTGCCCAGTCTTGGTCTCCTGATGGAATAAAATTTCAGAATAAAAAATATATTCTTTGCAATAAACATGTTTGTAGTATACAAACAGGTTTTTTTTAAATTAATTAATTTAATGTTACTAAATCTCACAATTTGTATTTGGTGTGAATTAGGGAAACTACTCAGAGATGACTTTTATTTGTAGAGAACTTTTGTAAGGATCTTTGTTTTTAAGAATCACACAAGCATAAATACTTTAGTTTTTGTATTCTCATATTAAGGAAATGTCAGAAGTTCTTTTTTTAAGTAGTAACTGAAATTTCATAATCAGTTTCTTTATTCTGCTATACTAATACCTCTGGATTGAGGAGAATTAGAGGACAACAGGTTGTTATTTTTATAACAAAATACAGTCTTCTAATTCCTGTTAATTATTAGACAGATGTAAGTTGCCAGCTTCTCAAATATAGGCCTGAAAAAAGCCCTATTAATCAAGCAAAACTAAGTTTATGAAGTTACTGCAATAAGGGAAAACATAAACCACCTTGACAAAGTCCTAGTAGTGTCTCAGAAGAGGAGAGATCAGAGGAGGATTGTCGCTGTTGTTTAGTTGCTAAGTCATGGCCAACTCTTTGTGACCCCCAAAACTGCAGCATGCCAGGCTCCTCTGTTCTCTACTATCTCCCAGAGTTTTGCTCAAACGCATGTCCATTGAGTCAGTAATGCTATCCAACCACGTCATCCTCTGTCACCCCCTTTTCCTTCTGCTCTCAGTCTTTCTCGGCATCAGGGTCTTATCCAGCAAGTTGGCTCTTTGCATCAGGTGGCCAAAGTACTGGAGTTTCAGCGTCAGTCTTTCCAATGAATATTCAAGGTTGATTTCCTTTGGGACTGACTGGTTAGATCTACTCACAATTCAAGGGAGGAAGATACTCATGGGTTTTAGGGGAAAGGTTGGATGATTTCAAAGCAAATCTTTCATTGTAGGTAACTGGGTAGAATTTGTACCATAGCTTTGAGTTTGTCACATGAGTCTTGAAGTGTTGAAGAGCTTGTTGATAGTATATAAGTAAGCTAGTTGAGACAGGTAAGGTTTTCTCAGAGCTTGTTTGCAGAATTTTTTAAAATAAGAATTGGAAATTATACTTGTTCCCAACCTCACCATAGGAATAGGGAATTATGTTGACCTCAGTTCTTACAGACAATAGCTGTGGGATCACAGTAAAGTCGCTTAGTTTTCCTTTGCCACTGTTTCCTCATGTTTAAAGTGGAGATAATACTAATGCCCATTCAACAGAATCATTTTGAGGATTTAATACATATACAGCACTTAAGATAGTGCTTGATAAAAAATAAGCACTCAGTATTAGCTATTAGTTTTTAAACTTCTTTTTAATTGAAGGATGATTGCCTTACAATATTGTGTTGGTTTCTGCCATACATCAGCATGAATCAGTCATAACTATTATTTTTAATTCCATCTTGGCCTATTTTGAGGAGAGACATAATTCCACTGAAATTTTAGGAAGGCTATCCATGAAGAAAGGGAAGGAAAGAAGGAAAGAAAGAAGAGAGGGAAGAAGGAAGGAACAGAGCAGAAAAGAAGAATCTGTTCATATATATTTCATTTTTAGGGTATTTTATAGGTTAGAAAATAACTATCTATTGGGACCTACTTCTTTTAGCCCAACTCTATCAAGAAGTGGTTTGGTCTTTGAGTAAAATACCTTTTTGTTTTCCAGTTTTCTTCTGGGGCTGAGTTTGACATGATTATCAGTCTCAGTGTTCCTGAAATAAGTCCTTTATAATGAAATGGAACTGGAACTAAAAGAAGTTTTGGCAGGCCATTGAAGGTCTCTAAGACTGTTTACTGCATTAAGCTTATTTTTGCTTATCATCACAGGAAAAAAAATGAGTAGAGGCATTGTTCTTATACCAAACAGTTTTAAATTAAGATGTGATTTTTAAAATAAGAGTCACAATGCTTTATTTTGCTTTTTCTTTCAAAACAAGTATAGAGATAAAATTTGATTATGTTAATATCTAATCTTAATTCTGCTTTTGAGAAACTTGAAACTTTAAACAGGAAACAACATAGCAATTTAATGGATCTCGCTGTCTAGCAAATTTTTGGAGGATGAAGGATAGAATAAGTGTTTGGAAAAAGAAATAACTTTCTATTGTGCCAAACACATGAACTTTGTGCTTGGTCAAAGATGTTTAGACTAAAGAAAACATAAACTATGCTGGGAATGAACCCCATGACCACTTGATCCTGTAAGATTTAGCAGGGATTGGGTTTGTTTGCATGTCCCTGACTTATATGGTGCAATAATTTTACTTAAAAGAGACAAGCCAGGTTAAGCAGTTCAGCAAAACCATTTAGATCAGCCTTTCCTTTAAAATCTGGTTAGATAGAGTTACAGCAGTCTCTCAAATGTGGCACTCAGACCCACATCAGAGTCATTTGGAGTCTTTATTGAAAATGGATATTTTTGACCTCTATCTTGGATTCACTCAGTCAGGAGATCTGGGGGAAATATGTGGAAATCTACATTTCTAAGCAACCTCCCCCAAATGATTGTTTACTCATAAAATTTTGAGTCACTCTTATGTGATTATTTTTTAAAATTACCAATGATCAAATAGGTATCCTTAGATGGTTCCTGAGACTAAAACTTCCCAAAGCTTAAAAAAATTTTACCTGTAGTTGAGATCTAATCTTACTGCACTGTGGTCAGAAAAGATGACTGGAATGATTTCAATTTTTTTGAATTTACCAAGGCTAGATTTATGGCCCAGGATGTGATCTATTCTGGAGAAGGTTCCGTGTGCACTTGAGAAAAAGGTGAAATTGATTGTTTTGGGGTGAAATGTCCTATAGATATCAATTAGGTCTAGCTGGTCCTGTGTGTCATTTAAAGTTTGTGTTTCCTTGTTAATTTTCTGTTTAGTTGATCTATCCATAGGTGTGAGTGGGGTATTAAAGTCTCCCACAATTATTGTGTTATTGTTAATTTCCCCTTTCATACTTGTTAGCACTTGCCTTATATATTGCGATGCTCCTATGTTGGGTGCATGTATATTTATAATTGTTATATCTTCTTCTTGGATTGATCCTTCGATCATTATGTAGTGTCCTTCTTTGTCTCTTTTCACAGCCTTTATTTTAAAGTCTATTTTATCTGATATGAGTATTGCGACTCCTGCTTTCTTTTGGTCTCCATTTACGTGAAATAAATTTTTCCAGCCCTTCACTTTCAGTCTATATGTGTCCCTTGTTTTGAGGTGGGTCTCTTATACACAGCATATATAGGGGTCTTGTTTTTGTATCCATTCAGCCAATCTTTGTCTTTTGGTTGGGGCATTCAACCTGCTTACATTTAAGGTAATTATTGATAGGTATGGTCCCGTTGCCATTTACTTTGTTGTTTTGGGTTTGCGTTTATACAACCTTTCTGTGTTTCCTGTCTAGAGAAGATCCTTTAGCATTTGTTGGAGAGCTGGTTTGATGGTGCTGAATTCTCTCAGCTTTTGCTTGTCTGTAAAGCTTTTGAATTCTCCTTCATATCTGAATGAGATCCTTGCTGGGTACAGTAATCTGGGTTGTAGGTTATTCTCTTTCATTACTTTAAGTATGTCCTGCCATTCCCTTCTGGCCTGAAGAGTTTCTATTGATAGATCAGCTGTTATCCTTATGGGAATCCCCTTGTGTGTTATTTGTTGTTTCTCCCTTGCTGCTTTTAATATTTGTTCTTTGTGTTTGATCTTTGTTAATTTGATTAACTTGTGTCTTGGGGTGTTTCGCCTTGGGTTTATCCTTTTTGGGACTCTCTGGGTTTCTTGGACTTGTGTAACTATTTCCTTCCCCATTTTAGGGAAGTTTTCAGCTATTATCTCCTCGAGTATTTTCTCATGGCCTTTCTTTTTGTCTTCTTCTCTAGGACTCCTGTGATTCGAATGTTGGGGCGTTTCACGTTGTCCCAGAGGTCCCTGAGGTTGTCCTCATTTCTTTTTATTCTTTTTTCTTTTTTCCTCTCTGCTTCATTTATCTCCACCATTTTATCTTCTACCTCACTTATCCTATCTTCTGTCTCTGTTATTCTACTCTTGGTTCCCTCCACAGTGTTTTTGATCTCATGTATTGCATTTATTCATTTCTAATTGACTCTTTTTTATTTCTTCTAGGTCCTTGTAAACATTTCTTGCATCTTCTCAATCCTTGTCTCCAGGCTATTTATCTGTAACTCCATTTTGTTTTCAAGATTTTGGATCATTTTTATTATCATTATTCTAAATTCTTTTTCAGGTAGATTCCCTATCTCCTCCTCTTTTGTTTGGCTAGGTGGGCATTTTTCATGTTCCTTTCCCTGTTGGGTATTTCTCTGCCTTTTCATCTTATTTAGATTGCTGTGTTTGGGGTGGCCTTTCTGTATTCTGGTGGTCTGTGGTTCCTTTTTATTGTGGAGGTTTCTCCCAGTGGTTGGGGTGGGACGAGGTTTTTGGTTGTCAAGGTTTTTTGGTTAGGGAAACTTGCATCGGTGTTCTGGTGTGTGGAACTGGATTTCTTCTCTCTGGAGTGCAATGGAGTGTCCAGTAGTGAGTTTTGAGATGGGTCTATGGGTTTGGTGTGACTTTGGGCAGCCTGTATGTTGACGCTCAGGGCTATGTTCCTGCATTACTGGAGAAGTTGTGTGGTATGTCTTGCTCTGGAACTTATTGGCTCTTGGGTGGTGGTTGGTTTCAGTGTAGGTATGGAGGCTTTTGGATGATCTCTTATTACTTAATGTTCCGTGTAGTCAGGAGTTTTCTGGTATTCTCAGGTTTTGGGCTTAAGTCTCCTGCCTCTGGATTTCAGTCTTATTCTTCCAGTAGCCTCAAGATTTCTCCAACTATACATCACTGATAATAAAACTTCTTGGTTAATGGTGAAAAGATTCTCCACAGTGAGGGACACCCAGAGAGGTTCACAGAGTTACATGAAGAAGAGGCGAGGGAGGAAGGAGATAGAGATAGGCAGGAGGATAAAAGGGGGGACTCAAGAGGAGAGAGACAGATCTACGCAGTACTCTGTTCCCTAAGTGTTCTCCATAGCCCAGAACACCCACAAAGATTCACAGAATTGGATTGAGAAGAGAAGGGGAAGGGAGGAAATAGAGGTGATCTGGGGGAGAAAAAGGTGAGTCAAAAGGGGGAGCGAGTAATCATCACACTCCTGAGTAAAAATGGGTACTGAAGATTGGATTCTTAAATGTCCAAAATTGATATCAAATACTGAAAAACAAAGATTAAAAATCTAGAGTAGAGGTTAGACTCTTAAAAATACAATATTAAAAACAAAAACACAAAAAATTTAAGAAATATATATGAAGTTTGCTTTAAAAATAGGGTCTCTTTTCTTTTGCAAGGTTATAGTGAAATGAAAATGAAAATTAAGGAGTAATAGAGGAGTAATAGGGAATTTTAAAAGAAAATTTAAAAATTTTTTAAAGAAAAAAAATTTTTTTTTTTTTTTTTAGTAAAAAAAAAAAAAAATAGTAAAAATATATCTAGGAATTTCCCTGGAGCTGTTGCGGTCAGTGTGGGTTCAGTTCAGTTTCAGATAGCTCCTCGTTCCAGCTTACACTTCTCGATATCTATAGGCCCCTTCCGGTGTCGTCGGTGTTACCTACAGGTATTTTAATCTGTTGCAGTGGTCACTTCTGAAGCGGTTCCCTTTGTTTATTTGGCTTCTGTTTGCAGGTCTCTTCAGTGTCTAATTTCCACCCTGACACAAGCGAGCGGAGGTGGTCTCTTGTTCAGGTTCGCTTGTTCAGTCCTGCTGCGGGGAGGGAGGGGCGCTGCAGACAAATGTCACTGGCGTGTGTGGGGAGCACTCACCTGTGTTCCGGCCACACTGGGTTTGCCCCCGCTCACGGGTATGTGCTTTCCCGTCTACACTGCTCAGGCTCCCGGCTGCTCTATAGGGAGTGGGCCCTGCATTGCATGCGGTTCCAGTTTTCGGATACTCCACCAAAGCGCGGACTCGATTGGGCCTGCGTTTTGTGCCTTCCCCCGCCCGAGCAGCTCAGGCCACCAGGAGCTTGACGGGCGCACTCTCCCCGGGTGTGGTGCACCTTCTCCCCTCCGCGGCCCCAGCCTCGGTTTCTGCACACACTGGTCTGGTGAGCGTTGTGTCTGTTCTCGGGAGCTGGTCTCTAGCCGTGACCCTCCTGGCAGATGTCAACCATCCTGAATCTCAGGACGTCTTTGGTTAGAAACTGGAAGCCTGTTTGCAGTTTGGCAGGGGGTGCCGTCTCTGGGGCCGAGTTTGCCCCTTTCCCCTCCCCCCTGCCTCCTGCCTCCGGAGGGGGATGGGCCGGTCCACCACCTGCTAGCTCTTCTCTGGAATTGCTCAGTCCTTCCTTCGTTCCTAAGCAATGCCGCCGGCTCCTCTCCATTCAGCCCCCACTTGCTGGTGGCCGATGTGAGCGACTGGGGTACTTATCTGCTGGGAGTTGCTTTTAGGCACGTAATCTGTGGGTTTTATTTATTTTTCCTCCCAGTTAGGTTGCCTTCCGAGATTCGAAAACTTCCCCCCGACTGGCCAGTGAGAGGGTTTCCTGGTGTTTGGAAACTTCCTCTGTTACGACTCCCTTCCCAGGACGGGTCTCTGTCCCTAGCTCTTTTGTCTCTCTTTTTATCTTGTATATTTTGTCCTACCTCCTTTTGAAGACAATGGGCTGCTTTTCTGGGCACCTGATGTCCTCTGCTAGCAATCAGAAGTTGTTTTGTGGAGTTTGCTCAGTGTTCAAATGTTCTTTCAATGAATTTGTGGGGGAGAAAGTGGTCTCCCCGTCCTATTCCTCCTCCATCTTAGCTCCTCCCTTAAAAAATTTTTAAAAATTAAAAAGTCCCACATCATGTTTTATCTGAATTTCAAAGTTGGCTTTTTTACCCAATGATAATAGTTTTGCTTTTGCCAGGGAACCCTCAAATAATATGTAGTTAGCTACCACAAAGTGTATAAATCCAAATCTATGTGTCTATCTCATTACAAACAGATACACACACACACACACATACACAACGCACACAAAAACACATATTCACATGAGAAGAAAATGAATCTTAGAAAGAAGCTGTTTTTTAATGGAAAGTCTAAAATGCACTGCCATTACTATCTGGAATGAGGAAATTCAGCAAGATGAGAATATAACTTGGGGATTAGGGGCAGTTTCAGATTCTAGCAAAGTTTCCAACTCTTCCTGAATGTGTATGAGCAGTTTTGCTATTTGAGCTCACCGACTCAATGGACAGGAGTCTGAGTAAACTCCAGGAGTTGGCGATGGACAAGGAGGCCTGGCGTGCTGCAGTCCATGGGGTTGCAAAGAGTCGGACACGACTGAGCGACTGAACTGAACTGCCCTGAAACACAAGCAAGATCCTCAACTTCATTGTGTTTAAAATTTATATTAGTGAAGTTAGGAGGAGGTTATAGTTTTAGTAACAGAACCTGTTTTACAAGCAAAATCTTTATTAGAACACACAAAATCAAGAAGAATCATTCAAGTGGGTGACGGGGCTGGTGCTGGTTACTGGGAAGACGGGAATGGTGCTGGTTACGATGACTGGCAGGGTGGGTTCTGGTTATACTGGGTGACAAGGACAGGAGCTCTGTGTGCATTGGTTCCCCTAGCCTTTGTAGTTTCCCCAAGAAACACCAAGGTTTTGGAAAAGACCTAGCATGAATACAAACAGACCAAATGAATGAGGAAGTCTCGTACAGATTTTAAAATTTTATGATTTAACACCAAACAGAATCATCCACTCAGCTGACTACTAACAATGAAATAATAACTGTGCAAAGCATGGTAAAGAGGCTACTTGATACCAATTGAAAAAATAAATGTTTCTTCTCCGAGCTATTGTCCATATCCAGATACCTTGATGATACATACTCCCAGTCATAGAAAACATGGGACGTTATCACAGCAAAGCAACCAAAATGATTAAAGACACTGAATAGTCAGTGTTGAGCCCACATCATTTCTTACCTAAATTACAGAAAAAGTCATTTAACGTTCTGCCTCCAGCCTTTGCATGCTAATGCTTTATTCACATGCCTGATGAAAGAAGATCTTTATAAAACTCAAATTATATTGCCTTGGCACCCCATTGAAAAGCCCTCTGTCTTAAGAATACGAGAGGTCTCTGAGACCATTCTGGGCTTGTACTCAGGAAGGAACTCCATGGACATTGAAACGTCCGTATGTATCCCATGCTCCCTCAGACTTTCGCATCTCAGTCTGAGATTCTCTTGTACCAGTTTCCTGAGTGACTAACTTGTGTTCATCCTTCAAAATGCAGTTCAGGTATTGACTTCTATAGGAAACTTTTATGACCCCATCTCCCAGAACAGGCTGAGTTAGGCCTTCCTCTATGTACTTCCGCTGATACTTCCCACCACCCAGAATTCAGAAATCTTCCCCCCAAACTGTGAGTTTCTGGATAAAACTGGATTCTGTTCACCTTTGTACTTCTAGGACATGGCTTAAAGTTGTTTAGGAGCTTAATAACCCCCTGTCAAATAAGTAAATAGATGCTCTGTGTGAATTGTTATTATTTCTGTTTCTATAGAAGATGAACGAGTGTAAATATATGTGGAATTGTCCTAAATTTTAAAAAAAAATTTATTTTGAAACCATAGAAAAAAGAACTTGGTTGGAGCTTCTTTGGAAGTTCCTGTCTGGATTTTATAAATATTTAAAAAAATACTTCTGGGATCATTTAAGGCCACATCCATTCAGAGCCAGGCAGATGACCTATATCATCTGCCAAATTCTTTTCTAGCCCTCAGATTTTATGAGCCTGAGCAGCATTGTTTGAGTAAAGGTCTTGTTCTCTCTGTGGATCAGGAGGAAGTTATGATGTTGTGAATGTTTACAGAGAAACAAAGAATTTCAGAACTGGAAATCATCTGAGCCATATTCTATCAAATGTTTTTTGCACAGTGTTCTGTGTGGTCTTCCTCTGCTGGGACAGGAGGCAGGATGGAGCAGGCAGGGAGCCCCCTTCCCTCTTTGACCAGGGGGTCTTTATCTGTTTTGCATGCTGAGAGTAGGTGGGATGGGATGGGGAAGACATGACTGTGAGAGTTTAAGTCACTTGAACAAAGATATACAGCTTCTCCAGAGACCAGGCTGACATTCGCGTTATGATTCCCTGACTTTCCCTGCAGATCTCTCTCCATTTTTCTATGCAGCACATGGTTAAATAAGAGCAGGTTATTTACTTTATGGTCAAGGTGAGTTAAAATCATGACATTGTTTTGAAACATCAGTTTAGAGTTCATGCCATCAAATTAAGTTTGTTAACTAAGTTTAATTTGCTTTCACTTACAAAGAAGCTGTCTTTCAAGATAAAAAAAATTAACAGATACAATAATATTTGGCCAGCTGCAGCTTTTAATTTAAATGTTTGACTCAGTACTGTTTAGTCTGCTGGATTCCAGAACTTTTGGAGAGAGGTATATGCATTTAAAAGCATTTTAAATGTTTCTTATGATGTTCTAGGTCTGGCTGTCTTTCTGTTCTTCTTTGCTTAAGCAGACTTGGTGTTGCTTTGGAAGCACATATTTTACAATGTACATGTTATTTTCATCATCTATATATTTTAAGGAGAAGTAACAAATATGAAACAGGCCATTTTCTTCTTTACTGTCTCCATAGTTTTCTCTTTCAGAGTGTTATATAATTGGAATCATAAGTATATAGTTTTCCCTGGTGGGTTTATTTCAATTAATAGAATACATTTAAGGTTTATGCATGTCTTTTGATAAATCGGTGGTTCATTGCTTTTAGCACTGAGAAATATTCCATTTGGGGAGTACACTGCAGTTTAGTGATCCATCCGCCTGTATCTTTGTTGTTTCTATGCATGTTCGGTTGCTCAGCTGTGTCCCACTCTTTGCAGCCCCATAGACTGTAGCCCACCAGCCTCCTCTGTCCATGGAGTTTTCCAGGCAAGAGTACTGGAGTGGGTTGCTATTCCTACTCAGTGGTTGTTTCTGAGTTTAGGCAAAAATGAATAAAGCTGCTACAGACATTCATAGGTAGGTCTTCCTGTGGGCAGAGAATGTTTTATGGGCTTCAGTTTTCAATCTCTTTAGGTTATGGTAAGAGAATGTTTAGTTTTATAAGTAACCGCCAGTGTCTTTCCAATGTAGTTGAATCATTTTGCATTCTCACCAACAACAAGTGAGTGTTCCTGTTACTCGACATCGTTGGCAGTATTTGGTGTTGTCAGGTTGTGAATATTAGGTGTCCTGACAGATATGTTGTTTAGTTACGAAGTTGTGTCCAGCTCTTTTGAAACCCCGTGGACTGTGGCCCACCAGGCTCCGCTGTTCATGGGATTTCTCAGGCAAGAACACTGGAGTGTAATAGGTGTATAGTGGCATCTCATTTTTAAAATTCATGATTCTCTAATGATGTATGATGCTGAGCATCATTTTATGTTTCTTTGCTATCAGTATAAAATCTCTGGTGAGTAGTCTGTTTATTTTGACCATTTTTTAAGCTGGATTGTTGATTTTTTATTGCTAAGGTTTAAATATTCTTTGTGTGTTTTGTAGATAAGTTCTCTATCGGATTCATCTTTTGAAAATATTTTGTCTCAAACTGTGACTGTCCTCTCATTCTCTTGACAGTGTCTTTTGCAGAACAGATCATTTTTCATTTTAATAAGTCCAGCTTATTAGTTTTTCTCCCATACTTTTGATACTATATCTAAAAACTCATTACCAAACTTCAGATTATCTAGATTTTCTCATATGTTATCTTCCAGGAATTAAAGACTGAATAAAGCCCCAAGGGATTATTCAAATTAGAGATTTTTATTCCCAATAGAGTCATAAAGAATTGTGTACAGTATGCTAGCTGCAAATATAACCCAATATCAAAGCTTCTGATTTAGACCACTCCCCCATAACCATAAGTCTTTTTCTTTTTGTCAGTAAGAAGTAACTGGAAATACTGCTTGCCACAACTCCATGCCACAATGCTGTATTTCTGGAGAATTCTAGGATACCCAGCTTGTACATACTTCTCAAGGCTATGTAGCATTGGATTGGCTAGAGAAGTTTGCTCGGGGTTTTTTCTGTACGACGGTATGGGAAAACCTGAACAAACTTTTGGCCAACCCAATATAAAATCAAAAACAGTGGAGGCAAACAGACATGATTTTGTTTTTAAACATAAGATTTACTAGCTGTGAGATTTTAGAAAAAATTCTTTCACTTCATGTGCTTCATTACTTTAGTTATAAAATGGAGATTGCAAATGCTACCTCATAGAATTAAGATGATTTCATTTAATAATACATAAAACATCTGGTATGTAATAGGAACTGGATTATTGTTTACCCCTTTGGTTTTCCTTGATAGTCCCATAAAAAATAACTTGATTCAATATGCAAACTTATATGATAGATTCTAGTTGAATAACTGAATCTGGGGGAAGAATTTTACCACTTATTTTTCTCTTTGGGTTTTAAAAAGTATCTGTAGAAGAAACAGAATCAGTGACTCCTAAAAAATCGCTGCCTACTGATTCAATATGAACAGGGACAGCACTGGTTGTCTGTGCCCTAATGTGCAGGCAAAAATGAGCTTACTAAATGACAGAAATCATGGGTTAGAAAGCAAATTCTGTTTTACAAATGATGGATAGCTCCAAATCACCTAGGAAATGCAGTCTCTGGTTATACAACTATGGTAACCTGCAGCTACAGTCTAGAAATAAACATCAGTGTAGAGATGGAAACTTTATTGTTTATATTTTATGAAAATGGTTCTTCTTTGTTATCATGTGGATTTGAGGATAGGAAAATATCCTTTAGGGCAATACATGCCTTTCATATTTTAGGGCTGCCTAGAGCACATTCCGGTACATTATATAAATATTAAGTAATTCCTATAATTAAAATGATGTTCCTTGAAATGAGGAGGGAGACACATGATCACCTAAATAGCCTTGAGGTAGCTCTGCAATAAGTAGTCTTTTGCTTTTCTAGAATGTGTAATGAATAATGCTATGTTACAAGTAGGTATTAATTGATGGTTGAAATACAAAAGACATTTTCTTGGGATTATATAATTATATTACAACTACAGGTATTTATCATGATAAATGCCAGTTAGTATTGAATCATGGAGGGATATAGGAGATCCATTTTCCTTCTTAATGGAAATTATTATTGTATTTTATTAATATAATATTAATAAAACTTAAAATTGTTAAGCTTTATCAACTTAATAAATAATAAAAGAACATTAATATAAAGTACCATCCTTAATATTATATTTATTATGCATGATTTTTGTTGCAAAATTATAGAAACTTTAAAGTTATTGAGAATACTTGAGATAAATTGCAATTACTGGAAACACACACTGTATCCTAAACATGGGTTAGGGCCGGTGTTTTGAAGTTAGATTTTGGATCAGGAAAATCAGCTGTATAATTATGCTTAAAATGCAGATAAAAACAAAGGGTGTGTTTTGAATACAAAATACATGTTTTTAGAGTCTTAAATCAGTAAGTTACTTCTTTTCATATGTAAGTCCCAGTATTTGGCTTTTGTACTCAGTTTATGTCTATTAGTCTTGTAATGATGTTAGTTATGTGAATGCATGTGAATATCAAATCATTGAATCAGTTTTAGAAATCTTTTCAGCAATCTAATCTTGGGGTTGAATTCAGCCTTCCCTTTAAACTAGAGCATAGAGTGTTAACAGACTACCTTCAACAAGACCACCATAGTAATATGGAGAACTACACCTTAGTTTACCTAAACAATTTTTCTCCTATAAATGTTTCCATTGGATTTTCCATGGAGTTCATCAGTTACTAACTTGTAAATAAATTCAAATCTTTCCTCTTTTAAAATACTTTGTTCATATTAAAACATGAAATGTTTCTTACTTTGAAATAAGATTGTTAAAAGATCTGGTTGATACCCTTTTGAATATTTTTCAAAGAGAAAAAAATGAAGACAAGTTTAAACAAATGTCAGAGTTTCTAAAAACTCTAGGATGTAATCTATTCTAGACTGTCATTCACAAAGACAGCTTCCTATTTATGGACTTTGGGCAGTTCAGCCTCTATAACTTGAAGAATTACTTCCAAGCTCAGATATAAAGAAATCTTGTCACATTTTGCAAAATGTTTCTAAAAGTCCCTTGAGAAAAATAAACTTGGGCCAGTAACCAGTAGTCTGTGTTCCAGAAAATTCTGTGTAAACCTAATAAAGTCAAAAAGTGTCTTTCTCTCTTCTTAGAAATATACAGAGCAGAAGATAATTGTCAATTGTATGCCAACCACAATTCTAGTGCCAAAAGCTCTTGGGTCACATCGCCAAAATTCACCAGAATTCATACTTTTAATTCCCAGATATTAGAAACATCAAATTTTTTTTGCCATAGCGTTCACAACATAGTTTCATGAAATGCAAAACCTATGAGTGATGAATCAAGGCTTAAACTGCTGAAGTGTACAGTGTAAACTACATTAAGACAGATAATATCCCCAAATTCATTACTGCAGATGACATTAAAAACAGTCTTGCTATTACCACAGATGGCATGGCAATGAACCCCTAATATATCAAAAATACAAGTGCACTCATATAATCAGTAGTATGATTATGACAAGCCAATTGAAATGTCTTACTGTATCATGAAAAAGTATCATTTGTATGATGTTTTCCCTCCTCTCAACTTTAAATTTCTTCAAGGAAGGAGCAGTATTTTATTCATCTTAAAGTGACTCTTTTCAGGCTGCCTTAAAGCTAAAGCAGTTCCACCCTAGTGTGTGTGTGTGTGTGTGTGTGTGTGTGTGTGTGTGTGTGTGTGTGTGTGTGTGTGTGTGTGTTCAGTCATTTCAGTTGTGTCCAACTCTTTCTGACCCCACTGACTAAAGCCTGCCAGGCTCCTCTGTCCATGGGATTCTCCAGGCAAGAATGCTATAGTGGGTTGCCATTTCCTACTCCAGTTCAACAGTGTTAACTGTA
This sequence comes from Cervus elaphus, assembly GCF_910594005.1. Lineage (NCBI taxonomy): Eukaryota > Metazoa > Chordata > Mammalia > Artiodactyla > Cervidae > Cervus > Cervus elaphus. Next base: position 14,900,841 of record NC_057840.1, read on the forward strand.
TTCAATTGAATTGAATAAATCTGAGTTAAAGTTGCTTGATATACATTCAACCTACTAGTGCAAATTTTAAAGCATTTCTTAGAAACTGGCTAAAGGATATTGAGTTGTTAAAATTCTAGGGAAAAAAAACTGATTAGATGTGAACTACCTTCACATTATAAAATAGTGATAGGCTGCGAGTTAAAATAATGATTTTTCAATCTTTCAGTAACATTTATTAAAAGCCTATTACAATTCTGTACTTTTTGAAAATTTATCATGATGAAGAGATCCTGGCCATTATAAAATTGTCATCTAGCCACAGATAAAATAAATGAGAGAATTATAGTGATTTAACTGCAGAACCATTTAAACTGAAGAAAAGATGAATTTATACTTTTAAATATCTTAGTTTTCATTTTTGAATTTTATGTTAAGTAAAATAATATGGAAATATGTTTTCATTTATAGATGCTTAAATTTAGATACATATTTAAAATTAATCATTTTAATTAACCAGCAGTGTCATTTATTATTAAATATTGCCATATAAGGCCTTAAACTGATATATACTTTAATGGTGGCATTGTCATTAAAGTACTTGTGTATAGTAGAGATTTGTCAATTATTCCTTCAAGCATTTTTGGCAGTTTGCTAGTTTTCATGAGTTAGGTTAAAAAGAATGCCCTAAATGTAATGGCTTAAAGCTTGTCAAAATATATCGGTGTCAGTCTAAATCAGTAGCCTTCAAGAACTTAGGAGGTGTTTGATCTATATATGTATATGTAGGAGGAACATTAGGACTTATACATTCATATCTTATTTAATAATTAAGAAAAAATAAAGGCTTTTCTAACGTTCGGTGTATGAATTGACACTAGCCCATGCACTTGGCTGGGTACCATGCTCAAGATGTTCTGAGAGAAAAATTAGCATTTAAAGTCAGAGGGTTTGTAGTGGTTTGACTTGTTCATTCACTGACGTATTCTTGTGGTGTGTTGAGTCGCTCAGTTCTGTCGACTCTGCATCCCCATGGACTGGAGGCCACCAGGCTCCCCTGTTCGTGGGGATCCTCCAGGCAAGAATACTGGGTGAGTTGCCATGCCCTCCTCTAGGGGCTCCTCCTAGCCCAGGGATCATATCCAGGTCTCACACATTGCAGGCGGATTCTTTACCATCTGATCCAGAAGGGAAGCTCAAGAATACTGGGGTGGGTAGCCTATCCCTTCTCCAGGGGATCTTCCTGACCCAGGAATTGAACCAGGGTCTCCTGCATTGCCGGAGGATTCTTTATCAGCTGAGCTACCAGGGAAGCCCAACTGATGTGAAATATTGTACTTCAGTTTTGTTGAGCTAAGCTGTTTTATGAGTTATATTACCTAGTTTTTTTTAACTAATATAAACTGACCAAAAAAATGCATGAGTGTGCTATATCCCTTAAAAGAGTTACAGTGAAGATAGTATTGCCAATGCACACAGAAGAGAAGAATAAGAAAATATTAATGTTTTCTATTACTTTATGTAAGAGCTTTTCACAATCATTAAAGAGGAAGTAAAGACAACATCAAACATGAAAAAAGTTGATCAATGAGTAAGAAATTGTTTTTTTCAAAATCAGCTGTTATTATAGAGAAAGAGTTTTGAAAACAATTGTCCAGAAATTTTGTCTTTTTGTGGCTCAAATTAATGATACCCTACAATGATAGCCTAAATATTTTAAAGTAGTATTTATTTTTTCTCATACTTTTAAATCCTATCTTTGTTCTTATATAAATATACAACATGTCATAGCATATTATTTAAAATATAAATAAATATATGCAAGGAGTATATAGATACATGTGAGCATGTATATACACGTCTCTCTGTATATTTGTTGTTGTTCAGTCACTAAGTCGTGTCAGACTATTTGCGATCCCATGGACAGCATCATGCCAGGCTTCCATATCCTTCACTGTCTCCCAGAGTTTGCTCAAATTCATGTCCATTGAGTCAGTGATGCCATCCAACCACTTCATCCACTATCATCCTGTTCTCCTTTTGCCTTCAATCTTTCTCAGCATTAGGGTCTTTTCCAGTGAGTCAGCTCTTCACATCAGGTGGCCAAAGTGTTGGAGCTTCAGCTTCAGCATCAGTCCTTCCAATGAATATTCACGGTTAATTTCCTTTAGGATTGACTGGTTCAGCAAACTGATGTCTCTTCTCTTTAATATGCTGTCTAGGTTTGTCATAGCTTTTCTTCCTAGGAGCAAGTGTCTTTTAATTTCATGATTGCAGTCACCATCAGCAGTGATTTTGGAGCCCATGAAAGTAAAATCTGTCACTGTTGACACTTTCCCCCCAGCTATTTGCCATGAAGTGATGGGACTATAACACTTCTTGGTGATAATCACTTCTTTCCATGATCTTGGTTTTTTGAATGTTGAGTTTTAAGCCAGTTCTTTCATTCTCCTCTTTCACCTTCATCAAGTGGCTCTTTTAGTTCCTCTTCACTTTCTGCCATAAGGGTGGTGTCATCTGCATATCTGAGGTTATTGATATTTCTCCCAGCAATCTTGATTCCAACTTGTGCTTCATCCAGCCCAGCATTTTGCATGATGTACTCTGCATATAAGTTAAATAAGCAGGGTGACATTATACAGCCTTGACATACTCCTTTCCCATTTTGGAACCAGTCCGTTGTCCTATGTCCAGTTCCAACTATTGCTTCTTGACCTGCATACAGATTTCTCAGGAGGCAGGTCAGGTGATCTGGTATTCCCATCTCTTGAAGAATTTTCCACAGTTTGTTGTGATCCACACAAAGGCTTTAGTGTAGTCAGTAAAGCAGAAGTAGATATTTTTCTGGAATTCCTTGCTTTTTCTATGATCCAACGGATATTGGCAGTTTGATCTCTATTCCTCGGCCTTTTCTAAATCCAGCATTTACATCTGGAATTTCTTAGTTCATGTACTATTGAAGCCTAGCTTGAAGTATTTTAGCATAAGCTTGCTAGCATGTGAAATGAGCTCATTTGTTCAGTAGTGAATATTATTGGCACTGTCTTCCTTTGGGACTGGAATGAAAACTTTTTCTAGTCCCATAGCCATTGTTGAGTTTTCCAAATTTGCTGGCATTTTGAGTGCAGCGCTTTAACAGCATTATCTTTTAGGATTTGAAATAGCTCAGCTGGAATTCCATCACCTCCACTAACTTTGTATTAATGCTTCCTAAGGAAGGCCCACTTGACTTCACACTCAAGAATGTCTGGTTCTAGGTTAGTGACCACACCATTATCTGGGTCATTAACACCTTTTTTGTATAGTTCTCCTATGTATACTTGCCACCTCTTCTTAATCTCTTCTGCTTCTGTTAAGTCCTTGCCTTTTCTGTCCTTTATTGTGCCCATCTTTGCATGAAATGTTCCCTACATATCTCCAATTTTCTTAAAGAGATCTCTAATCTTTCCCATTCTGTTGTTTTTCTCTATTTCTTTGCATTGTTCGCTTAAGAAGGTTTTCTTATCTCTCCTTGCTATTCTCTGGAACTCTGAATTCAGTTGGGTATATCATTCCCTTTCTCCTTTGGCTTTTCATGTCTCTTATTTTCTCAACTATTTGTAGGGCCTCCTCAGACAACCATTTGCCTTCTTGCACTTCTTTTTCTTAGTGAATGTGGTTTTTGTTCTGGAGGCTATGGACAAAAACCACAATCACAGAATGCTAACCAAAATGATCACATGGATCATAGCCTTGTGTAACTCAGTGAAGCTATGAACCACATTTTGTCAGAACTCTCCACCATGACCTGTCCATCTTGGGTGTCCCTGAACATCAGAGCTGTGTGTATATATGTACTCTCATATATAGGTGTATGTGCGATGTGCTCAGTTGTGTCCAACTCTTTGAGACCCTATGGACTGTAGCCCACCAGGCTACTCTGTCCATGGAATTTTCCAGGCAAGAATATTGGAGTGAGTTGCCATTTCCTCTTCCAGGGAGCTTTCCTGTTCAAGTCTGTGTCTCTTGAGTCTCCTGCATTGTCATGCAGATTCTTTACCACTATGCCTGGGAAGCCCATATATGTGTATATAAATGCTAAAAAAGCATTTTTGTTGATAAAATTGTAAAACCAGTTCTGGCCACCTGCTACTGTAGGTAAGGGCATAGTGCAGTAAATCCAGCCCTAAGAAAAATCTATGGAATAGATGAAGCATATCTTCCATGTACAATTAACACCCTTCCATCTGTGGCCTTCATTCTCCAGATGATTATCTTGGATTCTTCTATTCATCTTTCTGTTGATGAGTGGGGCTGTGTTCCTTCCTTTTTATTTGACCTGAGGCCAAACTATGGTGGAGGAAATGAAGATAATGGCGACCTCCTTCAAAAGGTCCCAGGCACGAACTTCTGCACTCAGTCCCCCCAACCCTGCGGCAGGCCACCGCCAACTCACAAACAAGACCCAGCTTCCCCCTCAGTCTCTCCCATCAGAAAGCTTCCATAAGCCTCTTATCCTTCTCCATCAAAAGGCAGACAGAATGAAAACCACAATCACAGAAAACTGACCAATCTGATCACATGAACCATAGCCTTGTCTAACTCCATGAAACTATGAGCCATGCCGTGTGGGGCCACCCAAGATGAACAGGTCATGGTGGAGAGTTCTGACAAAACATGATCCACTGGAGAAGGGAATGGCAGATGACTTCAGTATTCTTGCCTTGAGAAACCCATTAACAGTATGAAAAGGCAAAAAAGATTAGGACACTGAAAGATGAACTCCTTAGGTCATTAGGTGCCCAGTATGCTACTGGAGATCAGTGGAGAAATAACTCCAGAAAGAATGAAGAGGCGGATCCAAAGCAATAACAACATCCAGTTGTGGATGTGACTGGTGATGGAAGTAAAGTCTAATGCTGTAAAGAGCAATATTGCATCAGAACCTGGAATGTTAGGTCCATTGAATCAAGGTAAATTGGAAGTGGTCAAACAGGAGATGGCAAGAGTGAACATCAACATTTTAGGAATCAGTGAACTAAAATGGACTGGAATGGCTGAATTTAACTCAGATGACCATTATATCTACTACTGTGGGCAAGAATCCCTTAGAAGGAATGGAGTAGCCCACATAGTCAACAAAAGAGTCTGAAATGCAGTACTCATCTGCAATCTCAAAAACAACACAATGATCTCTGTTCATTTCCAAGGCAAACCATTCAATATCACAGTAATTTAAGTCTATGCCCCGACCAGTAATGCTGAAGAAGCTGAAGCTGAACAGTTCTATGAAGACCTACAAGACCTTCTAGAACTAACATCCCAAAAAGATGTCCTTTTCATTATAGGGGACTGGAATGCAAAGGTAGGAAGTCAAGAAACACCTGGAGTAACAGGCAAATTTGGCCTTGCAGTACAGAATGAAGCAGGGCAAAGGCTAATAGAGTTTTGCCGAGAGAATGCACTGGTTATACATCAGATCATAGCAAACACCCTCTTCCAACAACACAAGAGAAGACTCTACACATGGACATCACCAGATGATCAATACCGAAATCAGACTGATTATATTTTTTGCAGACAAAGATGGAGAAGCTCTATACAGTCAGCAAAAACAAGACTGGGAGCTGACTGTGGCTCAGATCATGAACCCCTTATTGCCAAATTCAGACTTAAATTGAAGGAAGTAGGGAAAACCACTAGATCAGTAAGGTATGACCTAAATCAAATCCCTTATAATTACACAGTGGAAGTGACAATTAGATTCAAGGAATTAGGTATGATAGACTGCCTGATGAACTATGGACGGAGGTTTGTGACATTGTACAGGAGGCAGTGATCAAGACATTACCCAAGAAAAATAAATGCAAAAAGGCAAAATGCTTGTCTGAGGAAGTCTTACAAATAGCTGTGAAAAGAATAGAAGCTAAAGGCATAGGAGAAAAGGAAAGATACACCCATTTGAATGCAGAGTTCCAAAGAATAGCAAGGAGAGATAAGAAAGCCTTCCTCAGTGATCAGTGCTAAGAAATAGAGGAAACGATAGAATGGGAAAGACTAGAGATCTCTTCAAGAACATTAGAGATACCAGGGGAACATTTCATGCAAACATGGACACAATAAAGGACAGATATGGTATGGACCTAACAGAGGCAGAAGATAAGAAGAGTTAGCTAGAATACACAGAAGAACTGTACAAAAAAGATCTTCATGACCCTGATAATCACAATGGTGTGATCACTCACCTGGAGTCAGACATCCACTTGACATTAAAAGACAATTGCTCCTTGAAAGAAAAGTTATGACCAACCTAGACAGCATATTGAAAAGCAGAGACATTATTTTGCCAACAAATGTCCATCTAGTCAAAGCTATGGTTTTTCCAATAGTCATGCATGGATATGAGAGTTGGACTATGTAGAAATCTGAACACCAAAGAATTGATTCTTTTGAACTGTGGTGTTGGAAAAGACTCTTGAGCATCCCTTAGACAGCAAGGAGATTCAACCAGTCCATCCTAAAGGAAATCAGTTCTGAATATTCATTGGAAGGACTGATACTGAAGCTCAAACTCCAATACTTTGGCCACCTCATGCGAAGAGCTGACTCATTTGAAAAGATCCTGATGCTGGGAAAGATTGAAGGTGGGAGGAAAAGGGGATGACAGAGGATGAGATGGTTGATTGGCATCACAGACTAAATGGATATGAGTTTGGTAAGATCCTGGACTTGGTGATGGACAGGGCAACCTGCTGAGCTGTAGTCCATGGGGTTGCAAAGAGTAGGACGCAACTGAGTGACTAAACTGATTCATGTTAATTATACTATTAAGTGTTCAAGATCTAGGTGTTCAAGATAGACACTTAAGAGAATTATCATTGCAGATTGCCATCTTAAGACCAATGTATGTATTCATTAATCAGGAACTTTCTATCTCTCAGCAGTGAATGCAACAGACAAAATTCTGCCATCCTATAGCCTGAAAGTGAAAGTCGCTCGGTTGTTTAACTCTTTGTGACCCCATGCATCATAAAATCCATGGAATTCTCCAGGCCAGAATACTGGAGTGGGTAGCCTTTCCCTTCTCCAGGGGATCTTCCAAACCCAGGGATGGAACCCAGGTCTCCCACATTGAAGGCAGATTCTTTACTAGAAAGCCCCCCTCCCAAAAAATACAAAATTGATTAAGTACATAAACAATATGTTAGGAAATTATAAACGCTGAGGAGAAAAATAGAGCAAGGAAGGGGTAGGAAGAGCAATGGTAGGCATAGATGGTGGTACAATTTTAGATAGAATATTTAGTCAAAGAACTGAAGATGATACAGGAGCAAGCTATGTGGATATCTTGGGGAAAAGGGTCTTAGGAAGAGAGAAAAGCAATTGCAAATGCCCTAAAACATGACTAAGTCTGGAATGTTAAAACATATTCAGAATGGGGTGAGTGAGAGTGAATATAAAAGTAGATGGGGATAAGGATACTCTTGCAGGACTTTTTGTCATTATAATGTCTTTGAATTTTTCTCACAATGAAGTGGGAAGCCATTGGAGTGCTTTGAATACTAAAGTGTAATTATCTGATGTATCTTTCAATGTGAAAGGGAATCGAGAATGACTTCAAAGTTATGAGTCTGAACAGACGAAAGAATACAGTTACCATTTACTTCAGTGAGGAAGATTAGTAGCTCAGTCTAGCTGGTCCTTTTAAGTTAGAAAAGTCTTTTAGATATCCAAGGAGAAATGTTAAGGTGGTAATTGTCATACATGTCAGAAGCCCAGTGTGCGTGTTTGTATGTCTGTAGGGAAGGGAGGGCATTTGGACTTAATTTTTAAAATGTTTTCATCTTCTGTATGGATGTTATTTAAGCCTGGAAACTAGATATGATAACCAAGAAGATGAAAAAAGAGAGGTAAGAGAGAACGGCTGAGGATTGAGCCTTGGGCACCCCAAAACTTAAATGTTGGTAAAGTGAAGTGAAGTGTTGTTCAGTCATGTCTGACCCTTTGTGACCCCATGGACTGGGGCTTGCCAGACTCTTCTGTCCATGGGATTCTCCAAGAAAGAACACTGGAGCGGGTTGTCATTTCATTCTCCAAGAGATATTCCCGACCCAGGGACCGAACCCAGGTCCTGCATTGCAGGCAGACTCTTTACCATCTGAACCACCAGGGAAGCTCTAGTAAAGTGAGAAGAAGCCCCAAAAAATGAGTGAGAAGGATTGGCCTTAAAGATAGAAAGAAAACTAGGAGGGAGGAGTATTGAAAGCCAATTGAGTTAATTAAGAGTGCACAACTCTATCAAATACTACTGATGGGTCAAATAAGGTGCAGAATGAGAATTAACCATTGGATTTAGCAATGGATGCTACTGGTGACCTTGGAAATGAACCTTCTATAGAGCGATAGGTATGAAAAATTGACTGGGATGAATTTATGAGAGAATGACGAGAAAGGATTTAGAGACAGCAGGCATAGACTTCTCTTTCTAGGAAGAAAATAAAGACATACATATATGCTTGGATACAAATTGAAGTGGTTCTGGAAGGATTGAAGTTTTCTTCCATTGGCCTTCATGTTCTTAGAAAAATAGAAAATATTTGAGCATGAAGATATGGGAGGAGGAGTTTGGAGTTTTGAGAAGAAAGGAGAAAATATGAAATAGCAACCAAGGAAAATGGACCAGGCAGTACCTAAGAGTCACATGAGTTTAGTGATCACAAATTTGAGGCACGTTCAGTCAACAAGATGGTATGTGTTTCTTAAGATAAGTCCTGTTCAACAGTTGCAGATACAAAGAAGATGGAGAGTTGGGTTTAACTAAGGTGGAATTAGCCAAGAGAATACAGTGAAACTAGAGAAAGGCAAGGGAGTTGAGATTGTATGCAATGGAGAGATTAAAATTTTTGGCCATGGAGTTCAAGATGGTGATAGAAAAGTCTCAGGCCATACACTTCCTCATTTTCCCCTCCTTCTAAAGTATTATTGGTGTTTTAGGTAAGACAAAACCTAAAATAAAGAAACCTTAGTTTTATGGGACTATATAAAGCAATACAAAATATTTAGTATCCTTGATCCCCCCAGACATTAAATACCAGTATCTCTTCACCAAAATCAAAGGAAAAGTAATTGTGAACAGTTTTTTAACCTCATTTACTTTTCTTCTTTTTTGAAATGGATTTTTTTTTTTCTACATGCCCCCTCAAAACAAAGCTACTTTGGAGTAAGTGAGAAGAAAGTGTCAGTCACTCAGTTGTGTCCGACTCTTTGTGACCCCATGAACTGTAGCCCACCCAGGTTCCTCTATCCATGGAATTCTCCAGGCAAGAATACTGGAATGGGTAGCCATACAGAAACCAAGCCAATCATCTATTTGTTGTATCCAATACAAAATATGACATCAAGGAAAATACAGGTGAATGTTTTGAAATTATACACGCCAGAATATTTACCAAATATTTAAGCAATTGCCTTATTCAATACATATACTAATAACAGTAATAACTGGGATTTAATAAGTAGTCATATCTGAAATTCATTGTGTTCACATGTGTATATTGCATAGTGCCAATTGTTTTACCTACACTATCTTATTTTATCTTCACATAATCCTCTGAAGTATGTATTATCATTATTCTTATTATATAGCAAATGATTTTAAAATGTGCTTATTACTTGGGGGATGGAGGAATGGTTTGCAAAGTTATGTACAGTTGCTCACTTTTCATTCATATATGTTGACACTGAATAATTTCAGGCTGATAAAGCAGCATTGGAGAGTACACTCTTTTTTCCAGGAATAAACACACTTTATCCTTTGTCTTTTTTTCCCTCAAACTGCTCATGTACTTCCTTCCTCTTTCCTCTTTACAATGGTGATTAAAATGGAGAGCTTAAACTTTTTTAACAAAAAGCCAGCCAATGGGAGTCTATGCCCTCCAGAGTGTTTAGAGCATCTTAAACATAAAATGATTCAACTACTTAAAGAAAATGTTCGGCCACTGGAGTAGCATTCCATTAGATATTAGTGACGTTTACTTGTAAATGAATACATGTGTTCTGCCTCGCTGTAATTGCCGTCACTATATCAATTTGGAAGTTCCAAATTGATACTTCCAAATACATTGCAGAAAAATGATATAAAAATAATAGTGGTCACTAAGGTGCCCTTGATTGAAATGCATTCTACAATGTTCTTTCTTTTTAAGCTCAATAACATGAAAAATATAGCTGTCTATTTAAAAAAGACATTTCCTTGTTTGGCAGAATATTGTCATCACACAGTTTATGTATAGTATAGTCCTAATTTGTGTCTATATGTGCTAGGCTTATAAAAGTCACTTTAAGTTTTACTAAATTTATTTTGGAGTTTAAGTCTTACTTTTGACATGATTTATATTTGAAGGAGATCTCAGCTTATTCCTGCTTGAAACTCAGCAAAATGTCATTAGATACATAGGAAAGTATATGTATCTTATTATAGCTGTGTCTGCTAGGTCTGCTGTCCTATGTTAGAAACCTGTCAGAATTTTCAGTGTAAGCCTTCCTTTTCTGGGTGTTATGATTTAATCTGTTAGTTCCTATTGCTTCCTGAAAATTGTGCAACCATTCTGTATCTTAGAATGAAATCTATAATTGCAAGTTCCCGTTTTCTTTCTCCATATCTCCCCTCCCCCATGTTTTATTTTTATTATTTCAATATTACAGTGCTTGATTCCAAATTGGAATTCTCAGTCTGTTTGCAGAGCTGGTGACCAGTGACCCCTGAGGAATTTCTTTATATTGAATGATATGTGTAATAGGCCAAAAATGACCCCTTCAAATATGTCCTCATTCTAATCCCCAGAACCTGTGAAATTTACTTCATGTGGCAAAAAGTTCTTTGCAAATGTGATTAAATTTAAGGACTTTGAGATGGGGAGATTATCCTGAATTATCTAGGTGGGCCCAGTCTAATCACATGAGGCCTCAGAAGTAGAAGAGGAAGGCAAAAAAGGAGGTCAGATTGATGTGACAATAGAGGAAGAGGAAGGAGATATTCTAAACATGAACAAGATCCTGTCCCTTATTGCTGGCTTTGAAGAAGGATGGGTGCTTGGGCCAAGGAATGGAGATATTGTCTAGAAACTGAGAACGGGTTTTGTTAATCTCTAGTGAAGAAATGGGGACCTTAGTTCTATAACCACAAGAACTGAATTCTGCCAATACTGATGAGTAAGGATGTAGATTCTCCCCTAGGATCTCCAGAAATGAATACGGTCTGGCTGACACCATGATTTAGCCATTTTAGCTCAGTGAGGCCCATATTGGAATTCTCACCTAGAGAACTGTGAGATGATAATTTTGTGTTGCTTCCAGCCAAGTTTCTTATGACAACAATTGGAAACTAACATAATATATATGTTTGCTTGTATTTTTAGACAGGAGGGGGTGGAAGTAATTTTGTGCAAAAAACCAGGAAGAAATAATGGGATGAAAAAATCAATAGCAAATATGTCACAGTTTTTGTCCCTTTTTCTCCTCTCACCTTCTTGGAGGGTCACGAGAAACTGGTGTTTGAATCCTCATTACAATAGAGAAAAAGGTGGAGGACTAAAAATAAGGAAGATACTTTCTTGTGAAAAGTGTTATGAGACAAATTGTGAAACAGGGCAGAGGAAAAGCCCATTTTCTCCAAATCTGACCAAGAGCAGGTTTGATATCCAGAGACTAACAGCAATTTTGCAGGAATCTGGGTTTCTACTATGGGCACCAGCAGCCACATAAAGAAGAGATGTCATAATGAGGGTCTAGAACAGATTTTCTTTGAAAAGGAAAGAGGCCTAAGATTATCTTTATTGAACCCAATGTCAGTGAGACCTCATTTCTATCCATAGGTTCGTGAGGCCTGGGAATATGAAGGTTATGTAAAAAAGGCTATCTTTATCATTAGAAAAGCCTGAAGTAATTACTGTCTAAATATTCAGCCATTTTAGATGATGTATACATATATATAGGTGAAAACCCAAAAGATGAAGCATTCATCATCATAATTCTACCAATCTGTTTGTTTTTATGTAGAAGCTTCTCAGAGGGCACCTCTTGCTGACTTTTGTGTTTTCACTTATATCACAGAGTAAGGATATTCAAAGTGTAACAAAAATGGGAGATAAATTGAAAAAATAATGCAGTAATGGTATTTCTCCTCTATACACATGTTATATTGGAGCTATTTTTGTGATTAGAAATCCATTAATGTGAATATAGTTTGAATTGAATAAGTATGTTTTATTAAAGCAGCAAAATGTTTATTTGGGAAGGTACATTTATGAACAATTGAGAAATCACTGCATTTTTAAAAATTAAACCATATTGATGTGAAAAAGTCAGTTAATCTGCTCATTACTAACTATGTATATACTTTCATGCTATATAGAAAATCAGTTACATGGAATGTGTTTTAAGCATTCAAGTGTTAAGTCACCTGGGCATTTACTAGGAGGCATAAAACTGATCATTGACTCTATGTCTTTATGAAATTATATAAATAAAAGAAAAACCGGTCAATATACTCAAGTGAGTTCATCTCTAAATTTACCTACTGCAAATTGTGTCCTGTGTGTTTGAGTGAATGAAATGCAGTAAACTAAATTAATCTTAACTTATTCTAGTTTTAGATAAAATATATGATTTAAAAGCTGGAAGTAAAATTTTAAACACACCTCTGAAATGTTAAAAAAAAAATTTCATAATTCCGGGCTTTACAAGAATGTACTGACTCAGCTGAGTATGTTTTATATTCACAATTGAATGCTCACATTGATATGATTGACAAGCAAGAATATTCCATTGTCTGGGAAACTTAGAACCAATTGAACTGGAAGAATATAAGCATTAGGTATTTCAGTATACCTAATATAATGAACAGAGTTTGTGGACCAAAAAAAAAAAAAAACGATAATGGATTCTTCTGAATTATTATGCTCCTAGAGTTTGGGACTGTTTTGTTTTACTTTTAGCAAGTCATGGTGAGGGACCAGTGAGCTTTCAGAGGATGACTCAAAGAGTCTTGATGCTCTTCTGTTTTCCTCAAGAGCTGTGTGTGCATAATGAGCACCCCTCCAAAGGAGCAAGCTTTGCTTCACGCTGACTTTTTCATCCTTGACAAAACTATCAGGCTTTTCTATCCTCCTACCTTAATGTTAAAAAAGATTCTCATTTTATAAATCGCACCAAAATAGAAATACATGATTCTTTTTTGCTATATCCTTAGAGTTACACATACTTTTGCATAGGGCCAAGCCATATGTAAAAATGGATTTATTGAATTACCCAATAATAACTAAAGTTGTAATGTAATTTTATTTATTTCAGAAAAATGATCAAATTTTCTTGAATGTCAGATGTAAAAAATAAGATAGAAAAAGTTAATGAAATGATGAATGTGCTGTCCTGATGATTATGATACACATTAACATTTCTTCAATTCTCATTAACTAAATGTAATGTAATTTTAAAAATGTCTATTATGGCATTAATTTGTTAAAAAATTATTATGTAAATTACCTTGCATAAGAAATATTTTGCCTAGATGTTCTTTTTCCTCTCATTTATGAACTTAATGTGTTTAAAGTATGCTGTCAGATTTGATAACATTTTTAGAAATAGTGAAATTTCTTGTTTTATGTTTAATTATTTGATTTTTAAATTTACAATTATAAATAAATGGTTAGTATATTTTCTTATAATTACTTGATTGTTAGAAATGCTCTAAATGTTGTCTTATAGATATGAAACGGTACATACTATTAGTTTACCCTAGGCTTGTTTTGTTATAATTAAAACTATGCCATTAGTTTTAAGAATTTCTTCTTGTGTTTGAGGAAGACTCACCGTGTGCTCCTTGATACTTTTTAGTTGATATGTGAGCAAACAATTGTAGTAATAATAGACTTTAATACATGACAATTTTTGAAAGATGAGGAGAGAAAATGTAAACATTAGCAAATAAATGTTATTAAAGATTTAAAAATAAGTGATAGTATCTCTGAACACCTGTGGAGACATAGAACTGAAACCAGAAGCCAGCATCACTGCCATTATTTACACTATGGTCTCGGGCAGATCACATATCTTCTCTGGCCCATTTTTATGATAAAATAAGTGTTTGAGGGCTAAAAGACATATCAAGTCTTTTTGTTGATGAGGAATAATTGAGGTCAGTAAGAATTTCCATCAACTTCTTCATATGTGATTTCTTTCAGAAATATTGCTGTAGATTTAAGTGATGGGAGGTTCTTCATGTTATCAAACTTTTGCTTACTCATAATTGGATAAATGAGTGCTGTAGATCAGACAGTGATGCATATAGCTTTTCTTTTTACCTACTTTTAGTGAATTTCTAAAAAACATATAATATTTAAAATTAAACCTGTTACTTTCAAGAATTACATGAGTGGCCTAAATGATCTGATTTAGGAGAGAAAGGTCCGCATTTTTATGTCTCAGCAGTTCAGGGATAGATTAATTCAAAGAGGTGTTTTTCTTCTTCTCCCTCAGGGGGAATAGAAGATGCTGTTAAATGGACCAGAAAGCTTATGAAGTTTTGCTGTTGCCATTTACAAAGTATATGGGGTACTATACATTTAATTGGAAATGTTTTATATTAGTCATTAGTAGCTGGAGATAGCCTTCTGTTTTAACTGATAATACAAGTCCCATGCTTTTCTGCATAACATGATATAAATGGTAGCTCACTGAGAAAAACTGATGAGGAGCCTAAAAATTAATGAGACATAAAAGCTTTTGACTCTGACCTTGAGATGCAATTTGGTATTTATGATGTTAAATCACTTGTCTTCTTCAGAGTAGAGAAACAGCTGGTCTGTGTGGGAGGGATGTTCAGTTATGATTGAGAAGAAAGAACAGAGATGTTGAAACCTTTAGAAATAGTATATATAAAACAAAGTAAGTGTTACAAAATTCAATGCAGTATGCTAAAGTTCAAAGACTGTATAAATGTTGCCCCTCACCCAGAAAAGTATACAGTTGCTGTGCTGATGTGAATTTGTGTGAGGAAAATGAGTGTCCAAAGCTGCATAAATATTTGCACCCCTGTGAGAGTGTGAGAAAGTGTGTGTTTCATGTTGTGATTGATGGGACTGCTTTTATGCCCCTCTTTGAACTCTGAGCAGAAATTTTGGAGTGTCCTGAGGGTCTGTCTGCCTTTGTATGGCAGGAACTCTGTTTTCTTAGAAAATAGTAAGGAACACTGTTTGTACTCCCTTTGTTATAAAAGGGTACCTACAGTTTATTGGAATTGGGGAACTTGTAGAAAAATCACAAACTTTCTTCAATATCTTACAAGGAATACTAAGCTTTATTTTGAAATTTTGGCTATTGTGTTTCCCTGTCTTCTGGAATTTTTTTAGTTTTGTTTTGAGTTAAGGAGTCCATAGTTTGACATATTTTGATATATGTGTGATGAAATTTGTGGATTCAGGTGGTGGGTAGTTTAATCTAATGATTTATCTATTAAAAACAAAAAGCAATGAGGGCAAGGCAGATCTAAAATATTGTGTGATATATTTACTTGAATGCAATCATTGCTGCATGTTAGAGGCTTTCACTACTGAAGCAAGAAGTCTGATATATCAGATTTCCGTGGTCATTTAAGTCAGAATTTTAGGACTGAAAGTATCAAATAATAAAAATGTTACATGTATGTAGTCTCCAAAATATACTATATAACTATTACTTCATAGAAATCTCAAAACAATATGGTAAAATAGGAAAACCATTAAAATTTGCACAGGAAAAATGATAATTTTAAAGCTCTTTCAGATAAATATTTGTGAAGTCATACTTCTGTGAAATACTCATGAGCTGACACATTATGTCACCTCTTCTTGCTTTCATATTCAGAGTGTGGTTTTGTTCCTCAGAAACAAATGTTTTTAAATTGTACATCTGGTTGCAGTGGGGCTAGCCAACACTCAAGTCTCCTGACTTCTTTCTTTTGTATTTTCTTAATGTTACTCTTCTAGAAACCCCTCTAAATATATTTTCAAAGCAGTCTTAATAAAACACACTTTCTACTTGGTTACCACAGCCATTTTGCAGGTACTTAAATCACAAATATTTGACCTCTATCAGATATTTCAGCTAGTGATGATGAGACTGTTAGTTATGTCACCTGATAAATTAAGAATAAATAGTATCAAAATAGTAACTACCATGTATTTTGGGGTAACACTTATCTTCCCTATATCTACATTTCTTCTCATGTATATATGTTATAAATGCATAGATACATAATTTTTCTCATTTTATACAAGTGGTAGTATGGCAAACCTATTAAAAAAGCAGATTATAGTTTTACTTAATATAATAAAGATAATTCTATATTAATGAATAAAGGTTTTTTTCCTCCCTTTATAGAAATGTATATATGTACATACTTGTATACATACAATTTTTGGTTAGTTTTATTCTGTTGAACAGATGCATGCAAATTTGTTCAGCAATCATAAGAGGTTAAATTTTGACTCTAGTGCCAGATCGTGAGGTTCAAATCCTGGTTTTACCACCTGCCAACTTTATAACCTTGAGGAATTTATGTAATCACTCCGTGCTTCAGTTTTCTCATCTTCAAAATAAATGTACTAATGATCACAATATGCCTATCTCATATGGCTGTATGAATATTATTTTGAGAATTAAATTAGTTAATATATGTAAAGCCACATTGCAGAGTATTTGCCATCTCCATTATTTTCATTATTACTATGTCTATTAATGATCACTATTGATGGACATGAGTCCGCTTTCAATATTTTTCTAGTACAAACATTGTTGCAATGAATAATCATATGCTTAGCTATATCTTACATGTGCAAGTATCACTGTTGGATTAATTTCCAGAGGTAAAATTGCATATCAAGTTGTGTGTGCATTTGTGCTTTTGCTGTTACAAGTTGACCCCATAGACTGTAGATATACACCACCAATGTGGGTAAGCTCTTCACTAATAGAATGTGTTATTAAACATCTGGATATTCAATGAGTGAAAAATGCTATTTTAGAAAAAGTTTTGCTTCATTTTCTTCTCATTATTAATGAAGGTAATATATGTTCATCTTTAAGAAAAATAATCTTTTCTTTCCTACACAAGCATTTAGACTCCAATTAACAAACTTATTTTAAACTTGCTTAATTTCCAGAATAATTATTAGAGAAAATGAGACTCTGTTTGAATAAATTCAATATGCCTGATATAAATATTGAGAATAGGATTTACATAGTTTCTCATGTGAATTCTTTATAAAAACCCTTCAAGGTAGGTAGTTTCATTCTCTTTGAGACATAGCACTATGTATACTACAGAATTAATCTGTCCAAAGTTCACACAGTAATTGTATGGACTAAGATTGTAGAGTGGATCAGTTTTATTCTGGAGCAAAAGACCTTTGTATTATACATCCCATGCTCACCAAGTGTGTCTGTGTGTGTGAGTGTGTGTGTGTGAGTGAGCGCGAGAGAGGTGGGAGAGGTAGTCTTTTTTTTTTTTTTCATTTATTTTTATTAGTTGGAGGCTAATTACTTCCCAACATTGCAGTGGGTTTTGTCATACATTGACATGAATCAGCCATGGAGTCACATGTATTCCACATCCCGATCCCCCTCCCACCTCCCGAGGTAGAGTCTTGAATTGAAAAAATAAGCATACATCAAGGCTGCATCTCGGCATCCCTAGAGCATGACTTTGAATAGGTTAACCTCTTGAAGCCTTCATCTCCCGCTGTATATCATATAATAACAACAATATACAGTATTTGTTTTTCTCTCTCTGACTTCACTCTGGCGGGGTTGTGGAGACAGTAGGATGAATGGACAAATAAGCACTACTATGTGTAACATAGAGAGCTGGTGAGCAGTTGCCATATAACCCAGGGAACCCAGCCTAATTATGGTTGTATTGTTGTATAGCAGAAACCAATGCAATATTGTAAAGCAACTTTCCTCCAATTAAAAAGTTATTTTAAAATGAGATAAATAACAACAATAATACAAGATTTTTCTAGAGCAAACAAAATGGTGCCAGAATTGTTACTGAAATTCTAAAGTTTCATATAAATATTTGCTTGATTACATAAGGCTTAGTAATTGAGTCCCTTGATTGTTGAGACCTACCATAGTTTTATGTTCTGTATATCTTCCTCAGGGCTTCCGAGGTAGCTGAGTGGTAAAGAATTTACCTTCCAATAGAGGAGACATGGGTTCGATCCCTGGGTGGGGAAGATCCTCTGGAGAAGGAAATGGCCACTCTTGTATTCTTGCCTGGGAAATCCCATGGACAGAGGAGCCTAGTGAGTTATAGTCCATGGGGTTGCAAAAGAGTAGTACATAGCTTAGCATCTAAATGGCAACGTAGTATCTTACTTAAAAATGTGGCAAATGTTTGTTTTCAAACTTAAAAATATCCAGATCATACTGATTTGTTGCAGTGTTGTGGTAGTCAGAGAATATTGCTGTCAGTTCATTTTAGTTCAGTTGCTCAGTCGTGTCCAACCCTTTGGAACCCATAGACCATATCACACCAGGCCTCTTTGTCCATCACCAACTCCCAGAATCTACTCAAACTCATCTCCATTGAGTCAGTGATGCCATCCAACCATCTCATCCTCTGTCGTCCCCTTCTCCTCCTGCCCTCAATCTTTCCCAGCATCAGGGTCTCTTCAAGTGAGTCAGCTCTTCACAACAGGTGGCCAAAGTATTGGAGTTTCAGCTTCAGCATCAGTCCTTCCAAAGAACACCCAGGACTGATATCCTTTAGGATGGACTGGTTGGATCTCCTTACAGTCCAAGGGACTCTCAAGAGTCTTCTCCAACACCACAGTTCAAAAGCATCAATTCTTCAGTGCTCAGCTTTCTTTAGAGTCCAACTCTCACATCCATACATGACTACTGGAAAAATCATAGCCTTGACTAGACGGACCTTTGTTGGCAAAGTAATGTCTCTGTTTTTTAATATGCTATCTAGGTTGGTCATAACTTTCCTTCCAAGGAGTAAGCGTCTTTTAATTTCATAACTGCAGTCTCCATCTGCAGTGATTTTGGAGCCCAAAAAAAATAAAGTCAGCCACTGTTTCCACTGTTTCCCCATCTATTTTCCATGGAGTGATGGGACCAGATGCCATGATCTTAGTTTTCTGAATGTTAAGCTTTAAGCCACCTTTTTCACTCTCCTCTTTCACTTTCATCAAGAGGCTCTTTAGTTCTTCATTTTCTGCCATAAAGGTAGTGTCATCTGCGTATCTGTGGTTAGTGATATTTCTCCTAGCAATCTTGATTCCAGATTGTGCTTCATCCAGCGTTTCTCATGATGTACTCTGCATTTAGGTTAAATAAGCAGGGTGACAATATACAGCCTTGACGTACTCCTTTCCCGATTTGGAACCAGTCTGTTGTTCCATGTCCAGTTCTAACTGTTGCTTCCTGACCTGCATACTGGTTTCTCGAGAGGCAGGTCCGGTGGTCTGGTATTTCCATCTCTTTCAGAATTTCCCACAGTTTATTGTGATCCACACAGTCAAAGGCTTTGACACAGTCAATAAAGCAGAAATAGATATTTTTCTGGAATTCTCTTGCTTTTTCGATGATCCAATGGATGTTGGCAATTTGATCTCTGGTTCCTCTGCCTTTTCTAAAGCCAGCTTGACCATCTGGAAGTTCACAGTTCACATATTGCCAAAGCCTGGCTTGGAGAATTTTGAGCATTACTTTACTAGCCTGTGAGATGAGTGCAGTTGTGTGGTAGTTTGAGCATTCTTTGGCATTTCCTTTCTTTGGGATTGGAATGAAAACTGACCTTTTCCAGTCCCGTGGCCACTGCTGAGTTTTCCAAATTTGCTGGCATATTGCATGCAGCACCTTCACAGCATCATCTTTCAGGATTTGAAATAACTCAACTGGAATTCCATCACCTCCACTAGTTTTGTTCGTAGTGATGTTTTCTAAGGCCCACTTGACTTCACATTCCAGGATGTCTGGCTCTAGGTGAGTGATCACACCATCGTGATTATCTGGGTCATGAAGATCTTTTTTGTACAGTTCTTCTGTGTATTCTTGCCAGCTCTTCTTAATATTTTCTGCTTCTGTTAGTTCCCTACCATTTCTGTCCTTTATTGAGCCCATCTTTGCATGAAATATTCCCTTGGTATCTCTAATTTTCTTGAAGAGGTCTCTAGTCTTTCCCATTATGTTGTTTTCTTCTATTTCTTTGCACTGATCACTGAGGAAGGCTTTCTTATCTCTCCTTGCTATTCTTTGGAACTCTGCATTCAAATGGGTATATCTTTCCTTTTCCCTTTTGTGCTTTTTACTTCTCTTCTTGTCGCAGCTATTTGTAAGGCCTCCTCAGACAGCCATTTTGCTTTTTTGCATTTCTTTTTCTTGGGGAGTGTCTTGATCACTGCCTCCTGTACAATGTCATGAACTTCCATCCATAGTTCATCAGGCACTCTATCAGATCTAGTCCCTTAAATCTGTTTCTCAATTCCACTGTATAATCATAAGGGATTTGATTTAGGTCTTACCTGAATGATCTAATGGTTTTCCCCACTTTCTTCACTTTAAGTCTGAATTTGGCAATAAGGAGTTCATGATCTGAGCCACAGTCAGCTCCCGGTCTTGTTTTTGCTGACTGTATAGAGCTTCTCCATCTTTGGCTGCAAAGAATATAATCAGTCTGATTTCGGTGTTGGCCATCTGGTGATGTCCATATGTTGCTCTGGATGGTTACAAACTTTTGGGTATTGTTTACATAATAGCAACAAGAACAAGAATAGCAGCTAACCTTTATTCAACACTTGTGAAATGTCATGCACTGTCCTGGACCATTCAGTTGAATTCTTACACAGCTCTGTGTGGCATTTACTGTTGTGTCATGTCCATGTTTCAGATGACGATTTGAGACAGAGAGATTAAGTAGTTAGCTCTAGTCATACTCAGTTAACTGGAGAAGGAAATGGCAACCCACTCCAGTATCTTGCCTGGAGAATCCAATGGACAGAGGGGCCTAGTGGACAGTCCATGGGGTCACAAGAGTCGGATGTGATTTAGCGACCAAACCACCACCACCATACTCAGTTAGTAAGTGGCAGGACTATTTCTCCCTCAGAAGTTTAGCTCCAGATCATGATCTTTTCCCTCACTATTCCTTTCTGTCTCTCCGATACTTATGTATACAAGCAGTTTTCTCTTAACAAAATGTGCTGCTCTCCTATTAATTCTGTATCTCTAAAATCAGAGAGCGCGAAGCAGATGTACATAAAGCTAGTAGTATTCTGGTGTTCTACAGTAGAAATTGCAAAGGCTTACTTACCCTGGTATTTAATCAACCCAACTATTATTAATAATAAAATAGCTGTAAAACATCATGGTAGAATTGCAAGTTGCCTAGTGATTTCAGATCTAAGCTAACCTTTCAGAAGTGGAGGCATTTCTCCTCCATCTTCCCCAACGGATGGACCTCTATTCACATATCTTCAGGGCTGTGAATACCCTACAAGGTAGTTCATCCCATTTTCAATAAGGTAGTTCATTTCATTTTCTAGGTATTATGTTAATTTTTACACATAACCAAGCAGTACTCCTTCGCCTCACTTCCTTATATAGGCTCAAGTTCCACGCTACAAACAGAGCAAGTTTTCTACCTGTGGTACACACTAGACCTTCAACCATTTGTGAAAACAATCGTGTTTTCCCTGGTATTTTCTTATAAGGTCAGACATTCCCATTACCTTTCTAAACCTTTTGCTCAGCTTTTAGAGCCATCACCATCGCGGTCATTCCTCTTTGAATGAACTCTAATTTGTCAACTACTCTCTTAAACGGTGACATCAAGAATGTGTTCTGACTGGCTATGATCGCAGCTGGATCATTGCTTCCTTTAATCTGTATGCTAGGTATCTTCTTAATACAGAGAGTAGGTTGTTTGCCAATTTATCAGAGCATATTGAAAATGTGTTTGTGGCTTATAAAATATGTATTTGTGGGCACTGGAAATTGCACTATTATCCTAGCACATAGAAGCTAATGAGAAGTAATGGCATATAGTTGCTTCCTGTGTGTAAATGTCTAAATGACTTAAATATTGATTTTTCCCTTCAACTGCAGATCAAGCTTCCCAATGCTAAAGGTTCCTTATTTTAAAACAAATGCACGTATTCTTTGCCAGTCAGCAGTACAGTAAGTTCCTGTGGTAAGCTCAAATCATTAAAAAGCTCAAATAGGCATATCTAGTTTGGTTTGTTTTCTAGGACTGATTGAGATAATAGAGAGACCACTGAAGACCTACTTTAATAAGAACTGAAAGTTATCTCATGGAGTAGTATAAATTTTCCAAGTTTTTTTAATAACTTCTCCATCTATAAAATATTGAAATGATATATGACATAGAATTTGATTAAAATTCACAGATATTTATGTACTATCTACTGTCTGTGAGATACTTATGCAGAATACTGGAGGGAAACATTAAAACGTGAATAAGACCTGAATCCTGCCATCACTGTGACACTCCAAAAATGCTCAGATTTTAAAGTGCATGTAAAATTGTGAAATAAATATTATTAAGAAAATCCTCAAATTTTAAAGTGAATGTAAAATCATGAAATAAATATTATTAGGTCTTTTAGTGTGAAGTTTGTATATATTTAATTTTGAAAAGATACTAAAGCAGTATAGCATGTAACATTTATTAAAATATATTATGTGCTAAGTACTAGATGAGGAATTTAATGTGAATTTTCTCATTTCATCCTCAGAACAAAATTCTGAGGTAGGTGTAATTCAGCTCATTTAAGAGAAAATTAACTGAGACTCTGAAGGCATAAATAACTTTCCCAAAGGCCACACAGCAACTTAAAGGCAGAACCAGAATCCAAAATAAGATATGGAAAATCTCCAGGAATGGGTTTGATCTTTTGTGTGATTCAGAACTGACTCCTATATTAATAGACATGTCAGATAACTAACACAGCCCTTTATCTGTTCTTTCTGGAAGAAGATACTTAAAGGTATTTTATTAGCCTGTTGATTCTTCTCTGGGGTGTGACTTAGTTTCCACTGCACGTTTGGGAATCTTTTCTTCTAAAATTCATAATCAGCTTCTGCTCGTAATAAAGAATTACCTGCAGAGATCACGAATGAAAGAAGAAAGAAAAGGAGATAGTGGTAGATCAATTTAACCTCAGGTCAAAATAATATTCCAAGATGTGTCCTGGCTTCTGCTTTTGGGGAAGTAAATTGACGACTATCTCAAAATAACCTCTTTTTAAATAATATAACCTAAAATTAATTGAACTTATTTAAACACACAGCACTTACAACCATAGTGTTGCTAAACATACAAACTGTTAGAATTGTCTATGAGCAAAAGGAAGGCTATGTTTATTATAATTGTTGCTATTTTTGCAATAAGAAGGGAAAAGATTATACAATAGTCATACTATCCAAAGTAATGAATATACTTAAAAGACAAAATACTTAAGCAGTAAGGGAAAGATTAACTAAAATTCTCATTCACATAGGAAATAGCAATGTTGGTAACTCCTTTTTACAGTGTTTTCATAAATTTTCCACAAGGATTGTATGTTTTGTTTTCATTCATTTGTCATTTATGTGAAAAGAGTAAGTATGTTTCTCTTTAACTTAATGGAACTTGGATTAAAATGGGTTCTGTTGTTTTAATCACATTAATGTTGTATATCATGAGGAAACAGTTTCTGTTTCCTTGGCAGAGAACTTTAAAGAAAAAAATTAAGCCCTAGTCAATAAGAAACTTATGTTTATATAAAACCATAATTTATGGTTTATTTGATTAGATCAATGTTTAACTATGTGTTACATGTATTTTTTGTACTGAATATTTACTCATAAATTAATCCAACCCACAGCAGGAGTACTAATAGAAGCTTCCATCCAAACATAATAAGTAAACAGAAGACAAGCAGCTGTTGCAAACATCCTATTTTTGAGACTGGGCCTAACAAAAAATAACAAAAAATAGTTCGGAGAATTGGCTGCTACCATACATGCACATCTGTTGAAACTGTACTATTTCAACTCAGTACTTGATCACTGCATGTCACAAGATAGCAAGTAGTTCTCTTAAGTCAGAGAACTTAGAGAAAACACTAAATGCTAATTTATGTTTGGGATGTTGTGCTTCTAAGCTCTTCATCTTCTATGTAATGTTTAGTGAATTTATTCATGAGATGTTTATATTTTTAAGTATCCTCCGTGGATCTAGGTGTTTGTCAAAATATATTAAGTAGAAAAAATTTAACCCATTTAATTGTAGTATTTAGTAATTTGACCTGGGGGACTTCCCTGGTGACCCAGTAGTTAAGACTCTGCGTTTCCACTGCAGGCAGCACCGATTCTATCCCTGGTCATATAAGATTCTGCATGCCACACAGTGCAGGCAAAAATCATTTTTTTTTTTTGATCCTTCAACTTTTAGTGTTCTTGTTCTAGGAAAACCACTAAGTGTCTGCTTTTCAGTTGCAACCAGAAATGTGCTTATCTGATCAAACTCTGATAATTCCTTTTGCTTTGAATCATAACTGAATATAGGGAAAATATAACTGGGCCTTGTTTTGTTACACAGGAGACAGAAAGCTTATGCTGAAGATAGGTAGGCATTATTCAAGTGAATAAATAATTAAAAAAAAGTTCATATGGGAATCTCATATTGACTTCTTAATTCCTTGGGATGTATCTCTCACAATTACTTTGTCTTTCCTCTGCCAATGAGAACACTGTAAAAATATCTCTCGGCAGTATTTGATGGGAAACACTGTATATGAATACTGGCTAGGAGGTAGGTTGTGAGAATTTGGAAGGCATGGTGAGAGTTAGGAAGAATAAATGAGCTTAGGTAGTTCCATACGGAGTTGAGGGACTGTGCCGCGGGGACACTGATCGGTCAATGAGTGAGTGTTACACTAAGGGATGGGCTTCCTTTGGTGGCTCAGATGGTAAAGAATCTACCTGCAATGTGGGAGACCTGGATTCGATCCCTGAGTCAGGAAGATCCCCTGGAGAAGGGATAGGCTACCCACTCCTGTATTCTCGCCTGTGAACCCTCTGGGCAGAGGAGCCTCGCAGGCTGCAGTCCCTGGGGTCATAAAGAGCTGGACGTGACTGAGTGACTCAGCATCACGCACAGTGAGGGGGTCTCCTGCGGCCGCCACAGAGCTCTGTCCTCGGCCCCATCGCATCATGATTTTTGTCACTGCTTTGAACTTACGTGTGAACATTATTTTTTAATTTATTATATTTTTGAATTAATTTTTATTGGCATGTAGCTGATTTATAATGCTGGGCTAGTTTCTGCTTACAGCACAGTGAATCTGTCATACACATACATATATCCACTCTTTTTTAGGTTCTGTTCCCGTGCAGGTCATTACAGAGTATTGGGTAGAGCTCTCTGTGCTATATAGTAGGTTCTTATCATCTATTTTATATGTAGTAGCATGTATGTCTCAATCCCATCTCACGATTTACACCCCCCCTTACTCCCATATAAACATAAGCTTGTTTTCTACATCTGTGACCCCATTTCTGTCTTGTAAATAAGTCATTTGTACAATTTTTTTTTTTAGATTCCACATACAAGCAATATCACATGATGTTAATCTTTCTCTGTCTTACTTCCTGTATGAACTTTAGATGATACCAAGTACAAAGGAATGCAAAATTATCTTATCAGGTTGAAAGTGACCAAGTCTAAAAGGAAAAAGTTCAGAAGCAAGGTGAGAGGGAGATGGGCAGGGGGAGATATAAAATGAGGAAAGAGGGCAGGAAAAGCAAGCAGAAAGGGGGAAAAGGAAAAAAAGAAAGGGAGAAATAAGGCAGGCAGAAAGTAAAATTCCTCAAGAGTTCCCCCCCCCCATGTTTCTCCTGGAATACATAAAGAAGGTTCTTCCCTTCCAAAGCAACATTTCTAGAATGCATTATCTCCATCTGACACCCACCACTCCAAGTCCACTTTCTATGTATTAAAGATGATGTAACTTTATGATGTCTCATGTAAATTCTGTTTGTTTTCTAATTTAGCATCCTCTTGCATCTGGTCTATTCTAGTAATTATTGTACTATAAAATTAAAAGACACTTACTTCTTGGAAGGAAAGTTATGACCAACCTAGACAGCATATTAAAAAGCAGAGACATTACTTTGTCAACAAAGGTCCGTCTAGTTAGGGCTATGATTTTTCCAGTAGTCATGTATGGATGTGAGAGTTGGACTATAAAGAAAACTGAGCGCTGAAGAATTGATGCTTTTGAACTGTGGTGTCAGAGAAAACTCTTGAGAGTCCCTTGGACTGCAAGGAGATCCAACCAGTCCATCCTAAAGGAGATCAGTCCTGGGTGTTCATTGGAAGGACTGATGCTGAAGCTGAAACTCCAATACTTTGGCCACCTGTTGTGAAGAGCTGACTCATTTGAAAAAACCCTGATGCTGGGAAGGATTGAGGGCAGGAGGAGAAAGGGATGACAGAGGATGAGATGGTTGGATGGCATCACCGACTCAATGGACATGGGTTTGGGTAAACTCTGGGAGTTGGTGACGGACAGGGAGGCCTGGCGTGCTGCGGTTCATGGAGTCGCAAAGAGTCGGACACGACTGAGCGACTGAACTGAACTGAAAGGAGAGAATGTGCTCTCATTGCAATGTTCTAAATGTATGGAAGAACAGAACAAGTCCTGAAGTAGGACACTTCTGTTTTGAAAGAGATCTCCGTGAATGAATGAAGTAGTAAACACTTAAACAGGAAGTCCCTTTTCTGAGTTTAAAGCTCTGGGACTTGGAATCTAGAAAGATAAATCACCTGCCCACTTTGTGATACTAAATTGAAATTGACAGGTATGTTTCATTTATCTTGCTCAATATTACAAAGCCTTTCCCTCCTTTGATTTTAGTATATCCCTCCTGAAATATTTGCTCTGGTAAGAAAAGCAAATATTGGGTTTTACGCCCCACTTCATGAAGTAAGAATGATGATATTCTAACATCAGAGAACCAAATATTCCAGGCTTATTTTTCTGAGAAAAAATTTCCTTGCAGATAGATTGTCCTCCGTAGATCATCCATTCTTCACCCCTCAATTCATTCGTATTTCTTGAATTGGGGGAAAAAGAGAACACACAAAACTTAATACAAAATACTTTCATAAAGCTTAGCTTTATGAATTAACTTCAGCCTTTTCCACTCATGAGGGAAAACTTTCCTGCTTCATTAAATCTTTAATGCAATGCGCTGCCTGCACACTACATTATTATGTGTGACATTAGGTTATATATTGCATAGTAGCTATAATGTTACTTGCAATCAAGCTGTTTCTTTTCCCTGAAGGTAGAATTAAAACAGGTCCTCGTGGGAAACAGCTACCTGTGTTGCTGTCTTCTTAATGGGGTGAAATTGAGGATCAAGAGAGCGAAGGGCATAGCACTGAACCATCTCCAGGAAGGGATGGGTGCTGCTCCTTGGTCTTGCGGTGCCTTTGCAACTTGATATCTGAATCTCCGCAGAGAGAATTTTACTTCATAGATAAGTGAAAAAGTGAAAATGTTAGTTGCTCAGTTGTGTCCGACACTCGGCGACCCCATGGACTGTGGTCCACCAGACTCCTCTGTCCACAGAATTTTCCAGGTAAGTATACTGAAGTGGGTACCCATTCCCTTCTCCAGGGGATCTTCCCCACCTAGGAAGAGATTGAACTGGGATCTCCTGCATTGCAAGCATATTCTTTACCCTCTAAGCCACCAGGGAAACATAATTAAGGGGAAAAGTAAAAGGCTAGGTCTCTGGGGACTCCTGTGGAATGAAATATCTTCATTAAATTCACTTTCTCTTTGTATTTAAAAGAGATACAGTTTTCATCTCTGGGAAATATAGTCTAATCCATCCAGTACGTATAACAATTGCCCTAAAGTAAACTGGAATTGCACTTATTTCTACCTGTGGGAAAGCAAATATTTCTAGCTAATAGATGATGACAACTTGGTTTTTAATAGCCAGAGAAAATGAAATCTATTCTCTGTACATGGAGTGCTTCATAAAATTAGAGAAATCAATGTTGTCCCCAAGATGAACTAATATGAAGATGTCAAATATAAAACTGATAATTAAGTTTACAAAGTCCAAAACTGTGGAAAGCTTAAGTTACGCACAGTACACATAACTCAACAATGTTGTGTGATGTATTGTTAGGATTCTTTATTGCTGTGGGATGAGTTGGTTCATACAGAGTTCTGTGTGTTTTTGTTTTTTTAATCCTTTAGCTCTTTCACCACTTGTGGCTGCTGCTGATGTCTTGGTAGATTTTAAGAACATCACTGAAAGAGCTTCTTCTTCCTAGTCTTCTGTCCAGCGGGATATTTTCCAGGCAAAGAAAGAAAAGCAGCATTTCAGTGGTCAGAGAGCTGTAAGAATGAGAATTTCAGCAGAAAAATTACCTTAAGTAAATATCAGTAGCAGAATGGATATAAAAATAGGCTAGATTGGGAATTCCAAAACTTTTTCAACTTGTGGTTCTCTTCAGTTCAGTCGCCCAGTTGTGTCCGACTCTTTGTGACCCCATGGACTGCAGCACACCAGGCCTCCCTGTCCATCACCAGCTCCCGGAGCTTACTCAAACTCATGTCCATTGAGTCGGTGATGCCATTCAACCATCTCATCCTCTGTCATCCCCTTCTCCTCTTGCCTTCAATCTTTCCCAGCATCAGGGTCTTTTCCAATGAGTCAGTTCACTTAGCATCTCCATATTTTTTTCACATTGCCTTCTAGATCAACTGAAATGTGCCACAGTAGTTAGGGCTGAACAACAATAAATATTTGTAATTTAGCAACTTAGCAGTCGTTAAAAAATAATGCACATAAATTTAAACAATATGATAATTTCTTTTCTTCATAAATTACTGCAGTTACTTACTAATGGGATTTTTCTTGATGAGTAATATTCAAATTCTCAAAACCTAGAATCAGATGAGACCCTGCTACCCTTATTTTCTGTTACACATTAATTTTTGTACAACACTTGGTTTTTATTCACAACATTCACTGAAAACTTTCCTTAACAAAGATATGACATGACTGAAAATGCAAGTAAACAAAAACATAGCTCAAAATTTTGAGACTATCCCCTGGAGGAATACAGTATTATCTGTTAAAAGTGTGAACTACCCAGAGCTAGTTGCTTATGTGGTGTCCAATAGCTACATAGCATTTCTCTGTTTCCTTCAAACATTTGTAGCATCCCCCTGTGCCTTTGTGAGTTTACTGCAGTGCTCTGGGGCATCTGTGTGCGGAGCTGGTGAACAGGGTGCTAGATAGATCCTACAGTGTATTGAAATTGCACAGAAACGTCAATGATACGACAGATCTCAGGGCCACGGCAGGTTCTTCATTAAGGAAGTGCAACAGCAGAAGTAATTGTTGATAAAACTTTCCCCAACAAGACAAGAGTCAGAGAATTGAATTTGAATGCTTGATGAGAACCTAGTGAGTATGATATAGCAATGGGAACAGAAAGTTAAACAAGAAGCATCTCAAGGAATAGGATTGAGGCACTAATCTGATATAAATAATAGAGTGAAAACAGTATTATGTAATATCTATAGTTTCCACTTTACAACAGAGAAATGAAGCAATGGCTTGACTCATGTGACTCATGGAGGTTGGCAAAATAGTTGTTTATTTCCTGGGAAGAGCCAGATAATAAACTTCGGGTATTCTGAGTATTTGATATGTTATCAAACAATCATTCAGTACAGAACTGTTAGAGGCTGAACTGTCCCCCTGAAATGCACATGTTGAAGTCCTAATTTGAAGAAAGGATCCTTTATTCTGATTAAGCTAAAACGGGGCACTTAACGTGGTCCCTGATACACTATGAATTTTCCTTATAAGAGGAGGAAATGAGGACATAGGCAGACACAGAAGGAAGATCGTGGGAGAACACAGCAGAAAGAGGACCATCTACAAGCCAAGGTGAGGGGCCTAAGAGGAAACCAGCCTTGCTGACATCTTTCCTTTTTTCTGATAGGCAAGAAGTAGATTTATTAATATGGAATGCTAGTGATCGATGCAAGTGGGCAGGTGAGGGCGGTTCTCCCAGCTGACACCTTGAGCTCGGGTTTCTGTTGTTTTCCCAGTTTGGGGACCTTTGTTATGGCACCATGACCAGATTCATGCAGGAATGTGGGTCAGGATGGGAGATACAGACTGAGAAACCAGAGCTGAACACAGTTCAATCCATGAGAGGAATGGAAAGTCAGTAAGAAAGGATAACCAAAAAAGGGAGGGAATCTTAGAAACAGCCGTATACTGAGTACATATATAATAAAAGAAAAATGTATTTATAGTGGAGACAGAGGTACCTCTGTCATACTCCAGAGAAAGAAGTATCAGAGAAGTTTAGTGCAGTAGAAAACCAAGGAGTCAAGAATCTCAAGAATTATCACACATCACATGGAACTGAACAAAAGCCCGTCCGTGGTTGCCAGATAGAGCTGGTAAATGACTTTTCAAGACATACTGTTAGTGAAGTTCTAAGTGTGGAAAGCAGGCTGCAGTAGATCAAATAAGTAAGGTTGGATGAGTAGAAGTAAAGAAAATGAAGTAATACCCCATACTTGAGAGTTTGACAGCAAAACTAACAAATGCCCAGAGATAATAGCTAGCGGAGACAATAAAGTCAGTTGATGACTTGCAGCTCTGTGCACATTTGATTTGATGGAGATAGTGAAGACTGGGACATTCAAGGAATTATTGAAGGGTGGAGAAGCAAGCAGGTGAAAGAGCCAAGTCAATATGGCATTTGGAGTATGGAGCAGAATATAGATGGAGAAGACAGAGAAGCCTTCATCCAAAGCTATATTTGAAAGGACAACTTATAGCTTTTCCCCCAGAAAACAAATATTCCATAGGAAAGAAGTTTTTATAACTTTATTTAATTGGGCTCCAAAATCACTGCAGATGGTGACTGCAGCCATGAAATTAAAGGACACTTGCTCCTTGGAAGAAAAACTATGACAAGCATAGACAACCTATTAAAAAGCAGAGACATTACTTTGCCAACCAAGATCCATCTAATCAAAACTATGTTTTTTTTTAGTAGTTATGTATGGATGTGAGAGTTGGACCATAAAGAAATCTGAGCACCAAAGAATTGATGCTTTTGAATTGTGGTGTTGGAGAAGACTCCTGAGAGTCCCAGGACTGCAAGGAGATCAAACCAGTCAATCCTAAATGAAATCAGGCCTGAATATTCATGGGAGGAACTGATGCTAAGTCTGAAGCTCCTATACTTTGGCCACCTGATGCAAAGAGCTGACTCATTGGAAAAGATCCTGATTCTGTGAAAGATTGAAGGCAGAAGGAGAAGGGGACAACAGAGGACGAGGTGGTTGGATGGCATCATGGACTCGATGGACATGAATTTGAGCAATACTCCAGGATATGGTGAAGGACAGGGAAGCCTTGTGTGCTGCAGTCCATGGGGTCGCAGAGAGTCAGACACGACTGAGTGACTGAACAACAAATAACTGACTTGTTACAAAGACTGTCTCCAGTGATATGAACCCTTTGGGGAAGACGCATTAGCTGGAAACAATACTAAGAAATGCTTGGTTTCATTTCTTATAAAGAGATGGTTTCATTTCTTATAAAGAGATGGATAAATAGAAGCAAAGTTTTGTTGTGGTTCAGTCGCTCAGTCATGGCCAACTGTTTGCAACCCCATGGACTGCAGCATGCAAGCCTTCCCTGTCCTTCACCATCTCCCAGAGCTTGCTCAAACTCTTGTCCATTGGGTCAGTGCTGCCATCCAACCGTCTCATCCTCTGTCGTCCTCTTCTCCTCCTGCCTTCAGCCTTTCCCAGCATCAGGGTCTTTTCTAATGAGACGGCTCTTTGCATCAGGTGGCCAAAGTATTGGAGCTTCACCTTCTGCAGAGAATAAATAATTAACCCTAGGAGGTGTGCTAAGTCATTCAATATGTCGGACTCTTTGCTACCCCCGTGGACTGTAGCCCGCCAGGCTTCTCTGTCGATGGGATTTTCCCGGCAAGAATACTGAAGTGGGTTGCCATTTCCTCCTGCAGGGTATCTTCCTGACCCAGGGATCAACGCATCTCCTGTATTGCAGGCAGGCTCTTTGCCACTAAGCTACCCAGGAAGCCCTATTCCTCAGAGATGCAGTTTTTCAATTAAAGGATGATATTAAAACAAGCTTTTTAAAAAATTACTTAAATAAGTACTTGACTAAGTAGTTATATAGAAATATATCATCAGTATATACCTTAGGGTGAATGAAATAGACAATGATTTTAATATTATGGAAATGAACACTTGTAGCTTGGGGAAAAAACATCTGGTAACAATATCATGCATCTATTTAAAATTGCCTATTATTTCACAACCTAGGTGGAAGCAAAAAAGATTCACTCATGAAAACTGTTAGATGATTAAAAAACCAGTTCTAATGATGCCTAAGCATGAATATCAGAGATGCATGAAAGAGTATAGAAAAAAGTTGTTTAATGAAATATGAATGAGAAAGCAATCTCTCATTAGCATTACTACTATTACTATAAGCCCTCAGGTGAACAGGTTGAACGAATTCTGCTCCATTGTTTGTGCTATATATTATTGACCTGTAAAAGGCCCCTCTCTTTTTCTATGTAGTTATTTGTTATTTCCCCCCCATTTCTACCCTCATTACTTTCTCAGTGTTATATTACTTTATATGACTTTGTTATAAGTAGGTATGGAAAATACACTGATAATCAAATGTTGTAACAAATCAAACATTTTTCTTTTCATGTTGAGTCTCAACATCTGGGATATTCAGATTACATTTTGGCTCTTTTCTTTGGCAAAATGGGAGTTACCTTTAAGTTTCTTAAATTGAGTTAAGGAAATTAAGAATTAATTTACCTTGATCTTTTTCTTTTTTTAAGGAAACCTGTTCTGGAGGGATAATAGCATGTAATCTAAATTTTAATAATCAAAATACATTTAGAAGCTCAAAAGTTTGCGACATTATATATCTGTCCCAATGTCTTTTCCAAACTCATCCCTACCTCCTATTAAATATTTTTATTAATTTAGGAAATTCTGAATGATTAAGTCCTCTTTGAAATATATGAAACATTCTTTGCTGATGCCTTTCTGGACTCCCATCATTAAGAAAATGTCTGGTTGATTTTTGAACAAGCATGTTTTGTGTAATTTTGGAAGCTTATCTTAATAGAACCAAAAACTTTTACATAGATTCACACCTCATTACTCACAGTAATGCCAAGTGCTGTAGTCCAGGCAGATATTTATTATTTTAGATATGAAAAGACATTAGAATAGGGCTATTTTTCAGTGGAGCAGGGAAATAAAAGTTTTCTGAATTTTTGTTCCTTATAGAGCTCTCTGTAATGAGCTCTTAGAAGACATTGAGAAGCTGTGATTTAAAAACCTTGTTTAATCAGCCATGGCGAGCTGTGTTCTATTCCCAATGGAACAACTCTGAAAGGAATCTGGGTTCCTCCTCTTCCACCCGGAGCATCACCAGGAGTGGCTTTGTGGTCAGGGTCTGCCATGAGAAGCCACAGAGAGCCCAGGGCTGCGAAGCTCGGCCTCTGCTTGTCAGTAAGGAGGAAACGGCAGAATACAAATCATCAGCTTTGTTTTGAGTGTCTATTTACAATGCTGGGGTGGAACTTTTTAGAAAAGCACTGCAACATTTGCATCGTCTGTCATTCAAGTTCCAATGTTGATTCCTGTCCTGTAAAGGATCTTGCTTTCCTGTTTTTTTTTTTTAATCCTTTGTACAAGGTTACTGTCAATGTCAGCAAATATAAACCTCAAGCATACATTGTATGGGGTTCAGCATGCATGTTGGAAGGAAAGAATTTTGTGTAATGAAAAAGGATGACAGCATTCATTCACACCAAGCATATTTGATTGCACAAGGGAAAGTGTATCTTCTTTGGGAATTTTGATTAAATTTTATCATGATATAAAATTTGCTGCTTTATTTCTTTTTCTTTGACCAACAACATTCTCCAGCATAGCTTATAGTCTAGGTAAAGTACCTGTGAAATGGAGTGATGTCTTTGTTGGAAGCGTTCAGACCCACAGAAAGTGAGTGACCCTCGGCGATGAGTAGAAATCTCCCAGTTTTAGCAAAGATCCTTCTCTGTTTGGGAATTGTAAAGCTCAAGCTACACACTAGGAAAAATGACAGGAGGGGCTGTGTTTGGTTCCCTGGAAATTAACCTATTTCAGCAAGCCTGCAATACCAGGAAAAAGAATGCATGAATTTACATGTGTGTCAGGCTTGCCATTGATAGGTAAGGTTCGTATAAAGGTTACTCCTAAAGAAATGTCTATCATTCTCAATCCGCACACTCATGATTTCTGTTTCTTCCAAATCCTGCCCTCCAGAACAATAAAATAATTTAAAAATAATAAGCACAGCATGGTTTAATAGCCCATCTCCTGTCCTGTAATGATGACGCATCTTCTCTCTTGTAGCTAACAGCAGCTGGAGGACAGTTGATGTTTACCGTATCATATGACCTTGAAGAAGCAAACGAAGATGCAGAACACACACTCCAGCTTATGGTTATTTTAGAGGTAGAGTATGGGAAGTGTCATTTATGTTTAACTGCTTTACACTCATGTAATCTGAGGTTATCCTTCACTAACTAGTTTAACATTCATTTATGCACTACTAGAGAAAAATATTGTATCTTGGGAATTTTTTCCTGCCATTCACTCTGAGACATATCTAGAAGACTGAACATAGGTTTTGGGTTCCAATGGTAAAGGGGATTTTTAGAGCAAACTTGAAATTTAAGTTTAAAACCTAATGACCATGTTCCCCAGAATATAAGGATACCAAAAGTGTTTGAGCAAATGGCTGATTTATGTAGTTGTAGTTTTTCCATCTCTCCTTGCTTCCAAGTAGATTTTATTGTTTATACCTTTGTTTATATTATGTAGAAGTCAATGGAAAAAGGGAAACTTACCTGTTTAGGTACAGTTGAATCTTGACTTCAAAACTCTCTTAACTAAGAAAAATATAGGAGAAACTGCTTTGAGCATTTGGAGGGACACAGGCGGTTCCCAAAGGCTAGAAGCCTAAAGTTATCACATAAAAGCCTCCTTCCTTTCTCATATTCTTCCTTTCTTCTCCTCTGCTCACACAAAGGCACACACTTCATGCATATTTATGGGTCCAAAGGGATCTATGTTGATTTAGCATGGGGCTCTGTTGTTGTTTTGGTCTTGAAATGTTCATGCGTGAGAATCAATATTAAAAAAAGTCTTTCCCCAAAATGAATGTTTCCAGTATTAGGTGAAGTGATCTGAGTGATATATATCATTACATATGTGTGTGTGTATGAAAATAGAAGTATGTCATGGAATTCCTTTGAGATAAAAGGGGTTCTCTAAATGTAAAATATTGAGAAGCTATATATTATTAATATGAATGAACTAAGATAAAAGGTTAACCCAAATGATAATAATGCCATTATCTGATTGTAATCATGAAACAGTAGGATTTTTTCCTGTTTCTTTTTTCCCCAGATTGAAGAGTCCCTTAAAACAATAGCTTCATACACTGTTTTAACTTTTCTTCCCCATTTTCCTATATAATCCGCATTCACCATAAAATAGTATATCTGAAATATTTGGTTTTGCGCACTTCTATAAAATTGATGTATTTGTTTATAATCATATATATCTAGACTTACCAAGTATTAATTATTTTAGTTAATAGGGGAAGCAGAGCCGCCACGCATAACCAAGAAGCTTATACTTTGTGGTACATTGAGTTAAGGCTACTATTTAAATTGTTTTCTCTGCCTTTTATACCTGCTAGAAATATGCTGACAGGGAAAGCTAACCTGAAATAAACCTACTGAGGATAACCTACAAAGAGGAGAATCCCTTTTTTCACAGTTTTATCGTTTTATACTCTCTTTTCCCCTTTAGGGAAATGACTTGAGAATCAGCTCAGCCCAAGATGAGGTGTATCTGCAACCATCTGAAGAACATATTAATGTGTTGTCACTTAAAGAAGAATCATTTACCACATATGGTACAAATTTCCCAGTCAGTAGAAAGGAGTTTATGACGGTGCTTGTGAATTTGCAGAGAGTCCTCATACAGATCACATACAACTTTGGGATGGATGCCATCTTCAGGTAAATTCAGGAATTGCATCTCCCAGCTCTTAACACATTTGCCTTGGGGCAGACATGCAAGTGCTAAGTGACTGAAGATCCCTAAGGTTTGCCATCTTCAAATAATAGTTAATGATGGAGCACTGGTTTTCTGAAAAGTGTTTCTATTGATCTTTAAAATTTTACCTACCCAGGATGAATTTGTCTTAGTCCTTTTTCAGTATTGATGATTCTCAGTTCTGCCAGACCATGCAATAAAAATGATCCCTATACTGAGAAATGCGATACTGGAAAGAACAGTCTCCTTTATGATGACTCAAATAGTGGAAAAGTAAAGTGATATAATTCCAGGATACCCATATTCAGAAAGTGGTTTGCAAAATGTTTTCTTCCATTAATTTATTCCGTAAATTCTGACAATAGTATATGGTTGATAATGAGAGATACAAGTACCTTCATTTGAATAACCACAAGTTTTTTTTGTGAAACACTGTAATACTATAATGGCTGCATGATATCAAGGAAAATAAGACTAAGAATTCAATTAGCTCTATTGCTTATTATATGTGTGACCTTTGGCAAGTGGTTGGTCCTTATGGAAACTGGATTTCTTCAAATGTGGAGTGGAGATAATAGTGCCTACCTTTCAGGGTCATTGTGCAAAGTATATGTGATAATTATGTAAAGTGCTCATTACCTTGAACACTTTCAATGGACTATTCCTTTCTACTCTCTGTTTTGTTTCCTTAAAGAGAGAACTCCCCAACGTGAGCTAAACATGTCCATAAGAGGCACCCTAAAGGCTGCTTTCCATTAAAAAAAGAATGACTTACAAAC
The DNA here is from genome assembly GCF_910594005.1 of Cervus elaphus. Taxonomy (NCBI): domain Eukaryota; kingdom Metazoa; phylum Chordata; class Mammalia; order Artiodactyla; family Cervidae; genus Cervus; species Cervus elaphus. The sequence goes on from NC_057840.1 coordinate 14,937,877, forward strand.
TTCATGGCAATATTCTCCGCACGTGTGCCTTCTAAGTCGCTTCAGCTGTGTCTGACTTTTGCAGCCCCGTGGATTGTAGACCTCCAGGCTCCTGTGTCCATTTGATTCTCAAGCAAGGGTACTAGAGTGGGTTGCCATGCCCGCCCCCAGGGGACCTTCCAGACCCAGGGATCAAACCCAGCATCTCTTAGGTTTCCTGCATTGGCATGCAAGTTCTTTACCACTAATACCACCTGGCAAGCCCAATTTTGCCTTGAAGCAGCTTAAATTAGATGATCAAATGTGACCCCAAACCGACAGCTTGGCATACCCATCAGCACAGCAATGTCTCCAATGCTGGTTTATCTACAAGAGGGTTTTTTAATTGCTGTTGCTCCACACCCCCGCTTCATCTGCCTGTGCTGTCTAGTTTGTCTTTCACTTGTAGTATTTCAACTAAGTGTAATCATCATTACCATCTCCCTAAGGAGAGAATCACAGATTCAGAAACAGAACCACTGCCAAACAATGTGCCTCTTTTGCATAGTCAATGCTGCTAGAAGCTGGGTTAAAATGCCGTGAAGATGAGAAGCAGCACTTCGGAATTAATTATGTTTTTTCACATTTAGTAAACAGAGACTGTCATGATGTTTAACGAGTACAAAGAGATGAGTCCTCTGGATTTCAAAATAAATGACAAGCAAATTGACAAAAAGTGGCTGAGGGGTTTGTTTATTTTTGCCAGCCTTGCTTCTCAGACTAGTTAATCCAAAGCCTTTCTGCCTGATTCATGTGAGATAATTTTAGTGTCTACTCATCTTAAAATCACTGGCTTCATTTGAGCCTTCTGAGCTTTAAGCATACATGAGCAACATGTTCACAGAGCATGGCTGTGGGATCCGACGCAGGAACTAATCCATGTAAGTGATGCTGCTCTCTGCAATCTACATTACACAGGGCGCTATCGTTCAGGAGTCAAAGCCATGTTGTGTGTGAAACTCCTATCCACTCAGGTGAGCCACAAGCCAGCATGAATCTTGAGTCAGTAAGCTTGTTATATTTTATTTATCTCTCATCTATGAGTGGATTGAGTCCTATTTGTAAAACATCAGTTGAATTGATTCCAACTTGTCTTGCACAGTAGGCTTCCAACTTGGTATATGGCTTGTGTGTAAGCACAAGTAAATTGAAGCTATCACAACAGAAATTCATGTTTAGAATTATTTAAGGAGGATTTACTTCCATGGTAGTTCTCTCAGCAAATGGGCTTATGTTCCTCCTGATACAGAGGAACTGGAATTGAATAGTGGAAGGAGAATGGGGCGGCAGGTTAGAATTTTGACTTCTGTTTTCAAGTTAGCTGTTTAATAGTTGTGAACATAAGTGTTGTTTTAGATCTCTTTGGATTTCAGTCATCTCATCTGTAAAATGAGGTGGACGATTGCTTGTCAGTGTCAAAAAGTCACTGTGAGAATGGAATTAAAGCAAAAGTGCTTCACTCATGGCCAGTCAGCACCCAAATCTGAAGCATTTCCACCTGACCTGCACATTCTAGGAAGTACCATTTTCTCCAACTGCCCTTAAGACTTGAAGATATCTAGAATAAAGAACGGACTGGTATTTCAAAATTGAGACCATTTTTGCTGTTATTCTTTTCCACAGTACTGAGGGGCCCGTGTGATAAAATGAATTGATTTCCTTCTCATTGAACTCATTAATAAATGAAGATAAAAATGGAAAACTTTTCATTCTTCCTTTAAGAATGTAAGAGAAATCAACTTAACTGTGAATCTTTCTCCTTTAAATTCTCCAAACCTTAGTTTCAGTAGCAATCCTTGATATTTAACTTGATATTTTTCTTATCGCCTGTGAAAGTGAAAGTGAAAGTGTTAGTCATTCGGTCGTGTCCGACTCTTTGCGACCCTGTGGACTGTAAAGCGCCTGGTTCCTCTGTCCACGAAATTCTCCAATCAAGGATACTGGGGTGGGTAGCCATTTCCTTCTCCGGGGGATCTTCCCGACGCAGAGATTGAACTGGGTCTCTTGCATTGCAGGCAGATTCTTTATCATCTGAGCCACCAGGGAAGACCTTATACCCTATAGTAGACATTATAGTACAGTTCGTCAAACTTTTAATCTCCTTCTTTTGAAATATTGCATTTCCTTTGAGGGTAGATGTTATCATAGGTCTTGGTTTGGCCAATGAAATGTGAGCTGAAGTGGTGTATTATTTCTGTACTACTATCCCCACTCCCAACCCTAGAAAAGCATTGAATTGCCTGTAGGAGACTATGGAGCTTACACCGTTACCAGAACATAAAAACAGTCTGAAATATTGACAGCACGTGCAGGTCAGCTGCCCTGAAAGGTTACCCAGAACCGTAGAGGATTTTCCATGAGTAAACTTTTGTTTTTTGATAAGCCACTGAGAATTCAGTTGTTTGTTAGCCCAGCGTAACTGAGCCCATTGTGACTTTATTGTGATACAACCCATATATCTTTATTGTTTGAGAATAAATTTCTCCAAGGCTAGACATTTTCACATGACTTTTAAGAGTGTTCCCCCTCTCCCCCGTATCAAAAACATTACACAGAATTTATCTAATAAATTATCCAATAAATCATCTAGAAAAATCCATATAAACAAAGGAGTGTTTTGATGATTATAGAAATAGTGCAGATAGTATACTTTTTTTTTGGATAGTATACTTCTACCTTATGAAAGTAATAATCCAGGTAATCACATTTGAAGAAATTATCACAATGAAGGCTCTAATGATCTTAAAAAGATTTCTATAACTTGCTTTGGGGAAGAGGTTCAGCCAGGTTTTATACTAACATGTGCTTTTTTTCCCCATTGCCTTTCACTATCTCCCAAATCTATTCTGTAATATTGGATTTATTCAGTCTGCCAGCATTTACTGAGTGCCTTCCCTGTGTATTTGAATCTCAGCTTCCTCTTTTGTAAAATGGCAGAAGCACACCTAAGTTTCAAGATTGAATGCCCAGTGAGAAAACGGTGTATCTGAGACATCTGAGCTTCTGTCTGCTGAACAGTGGGAGACAGTGTTGGGCAACAGGCTAACCGTTGGTTTTTGGTTTCAGCCTGTGCTGCACAATATTTGCAGACAGTATTATATAGACAAAGCCCTTTACTTCTCTGAGCTTCGGGTTCTTCCTTTGTAAATGTGGGCAGAAACATGATCACCGCATTGGTTTCATTGATTTTTTAAAATATAATTTTATTTATTTCTTTATTTGGCTGTGCTGGGCCTTCGTTGATGTGCTGGCTTTTCCCCAGGTGCAGAGAGGAGGGCCACTCTCTAGTTTTGCGTGGGCTTCTCATTGCGGTGGCTTCTCTCGTGGAGCACAGGCTCTCGGGAGCACTGATTCGGTAGTTGCGGCGTGTGCTCGGTAGTAGTGGCTCTTCGCCTTTAGAGCACAGGCTCAATAGCTGTGTCACACGGGCCTAGATGCTCCACGGAATGTGGAATCTACCCAGACCAAGAGATCGTACCTGTGTCTCTATATTGGCAGAAATATTCTTCCCCACTAAGCCAGCAGGGAAGCCCTGTTTCATTGATACTTAAGGGAGATATGTCTCAAGTTCCCATTATAATGCACAGAAGTGATAATTATTATAATGCACACTCAGTACACAGTAATTATGATGTGGTAGTTCTAGGCTAAGGAAAGAGGGTTCAAAGATGGGTAAATGATCAGTGAATTCAAACAAGGTATAGTCCATTATCAAAGTCAGATGTATGTTTGTGGTATATATTAAGAGTGCAGTGGAAGTGAGCCCCATGCATATTGGTAGGACTAAGGAGAAAGAAATATGAATTCCCATATTAGCATTTAGTATATATTTGATGAATGGTTTGCAACAGTAGTAGATTCTGTTTGTTATTTCCCTTAGTTGGCATAAGACTGACAATGTTTGGGGGAAATGTCTAGCTCATACCAACATAGCTCACTCAGACACTGACTGAGTTTGTAAATGATTCTGTTGCCTTTTTAGGTATGAGATAAAAAATGATTAGATTTCATTAACTGAGTGGTACTTTGTGGAACTTTCACAAGACAGAGGCTAAAGGAAATTCTAAGTCATCATCTTGTGTTGCATCAAAAATGAAATAGAACAAAGCCCCTGAACAACAATAAAATCTTTATCTATAAAACTAAGATCATGTGATCTGGTCCCATCACTTCATGGCAAATAGATGGGGAAACAGTGGGAACAGTGTCAGACTTTATTTTTGGGGGGCTCCAAAATCACTGCAGATGGTGATTGCAGCCATGAAATTTTAAGATGCTTACTCCTTGGAAGGAAAGTTATGACCAACCTAGATAGCATATTAAAGAGCAGAGACATTACTTTGCCAGCAAAGGTCTGTCTAGTCAAGGCTATGGTTTTTCCAGTGGTCATGTATGGATGTGAGAGTCGGACTGTGAAGAACACTGAGCACCGAAGAATTGATGCTTTTGAACTGTGGTGTTGGAGAAGACTCTCGAGGATCCGTTGGACTGCAAGGAGATCCAACCAGTCCATCCTAAAGGAGATCAGTCCTGGGTGTTCATTGGAAGGACTGATGCTGAAGCTGAAACTCCAATACTTTGGCCACCTCATGCGAAAGTTGCCTCTTTGGAAAAGACCCTGATGCTGGGAGGGATTGGGGGCAGGAGGAGAAGGGGGCGACAGAGGATGAGATGGCTGGATGGCATCACCGACTCGATGGGCATGAGTTTGGGTAGACTCCGGGAGTTTTGATGGACAAGGAGGCCTGGCATTGGGGTCACAAAGAGTTGGACACAACTGAGCGACTGAACTGAACTGAACTGAACAAACCCAAAGTAACATTTATTTAGTAGAATTAAATGGAGGTCTTTCTATATTTAAAAAAAAAAGTGAATTAAAAAAATAATTATTTAAAAGGGTTTTAAGATCAAATGTCCTGTTATTTAAAAAATAATTTGGATTTTTTTTTTCCTGTTTTGTGAAGCATGATATACCTAACTCTGGTTGAAAATATAGTAAAAAAATATACAGAGCACTCCTTAAGTTGGTACCAGGGCAATGTTTCTTATATGATTCCAATATTTTCAATAATAGCTTATATAATTATGCCTTTGCTCTTCATCCATCATCTTATCTGTATTTCCCTTTCATAATAATTAGAAAGAAACGGCTAGAACATTTGACAAATCTTTGACAGTTTGTGCATCTCCAACAATACTTTATTACTACCAGCATTATGTATTTTAATGAATACAGCCTGTATCAAGAAAAGAAAATGACCATACTGAAAGGGGAAGAAGAATAAAATGCAGACGTCTTCAAGAGTAACACTAAAAACTATTAAACACATTAAAATCCCATTTAACAAATATCAGAACCTAATGAACATTGGGACTGCTCGGTGAATACTAATGTGGAATATTGCTGGGAAAGATGTTTGAGTGCTGAAATTTCTCATAGCTCAAAATGGTTACATAGATTAAGAAGAGGAACATCTGTTGTTTCAAAGACAAATGAAAGTTGGTAATTCACTGAAAATATTTTTGTTTTGTTCCATTTTAAATTGTTTCTTAATGTAGTCATTTACTTTCTTTCTATTCTAAAATGTTGCTTTACTACAGTCCACGCTTAGCTGCTTTGACTGAAGTGTCTAACTCTGCGACCCCATTTACTGTCGTCCACCAGGCTCCCCTGTCCATGAGATTTCCCAGGCAAAAATACTGGTGTGGGTTGCCTTTTCCTTCTCCTTGGATACTACAGTCCATAGGATCGCAAAGAGTCGAACATGACTGAAGCAACTTCAGTTTGGTTCATTTCAGTCACTCAGTTGTGTCTGACTCTTTGCGATCCCGTGGACTGCAGCACGCCAGGCTTACCTGTCCATCACCAACTCCCAGAGCTTATTCAAACTCAAGTCCATTGAGTCAGTGATGCCATCCAACCATCTCATCCTCTGTTGTCCCCTTTTCTTCCCACATTCAATCTTTCCCAGCATCAGGGTCTTTTCAGATGAATCAGTTCTTCACATCAGATGGTCAAAGTATCAGAGTTTTAGCTTCAGCACCAGTCCTTCCACTGAATATTCAGGACTGATTTCCTCTCGGATGGACTGCTTGGATCACCTTGCTCTCCAAGGGACTCTCAAGAGTCTTTTCCAAAACCACAGTTCAAAAGCATCAATTCTTTGGCACTTACCTTTCTTAATAGTCCAACTCTCACATCCATACATGACCACTGGAAAAACCAATGCTTTGAACAGACAGTTGGCACCACTTTATTGGTAAAGTGATGTCTCTGCTTCTTACTATGCTGCCTAGGTTGGTCATAACTTTTCTTCCAAGGAGCAAGCGTCTTTTAATTTCATGGCTGCAGTCACCATCTGCAGTGATTTTGGAGCCCCCCAAAATAAGGTCTGTCACTGTTTCCATTGTTTCCCCATCTATTTCCCATGAAGTGATGGGACCAGATGCCATGATCTTAGTTTTCTGAATGCTGAGTTTTAAGTCAACATTTTCACTCTCCTCTTTCACTTTCATCAAGAGGCTCTTTAGTTCTTCTTCGCTTTCTGCCATAAGTGTGGTATCATCTGCATATCTGAGGTTATTGATATTTCTCCTGGCAATCTTGATTCCAGCTTGTGCTTCATCCAGCCCAGCATTTCAAATGATGTACTCTGCATATAAGTTAAATAAGCAGGGTGACAATATATAACCTTGACGTACTTCTTTTCCTATTTGGAACCAGTCTGTTGTTCCATGTCCAGTTCTAACTGTTGCTTCCTGACCTGCATATAGATTTCTCAGGAGACAGGTCAGGTGGTCTGGTATTCCCATCTCTTGAAGAATTTTCCAGTTTGTTGTGATCCACACAGTCAAAGGCTTTGGCATAGTTAATAGAAGTAGATGTTTTTCTGGAATTCTCTCACTTTTTCAATGATCCAATGGATCCTGGCAATTTTGATCTCTGGTTCCTCTACCTTTTCTAAATCCAGCTTGAACATCTGGGAGTTCACGATTCACGTACTGTTGAAGCCTGGCTTAGAGAATTTTAAGCATTACTTTGCTAGTGTGTGAGATTAGTGCAATTGTGCATTATTTGAGCATTCTTTGGCATTACCTTTCTTTGGGATTGAAATGAAAACTGACCTTTTCCAGTCCTGTGGCCACTGCTGAGTTTTCCAAATTTGCTGGCATATTGAGTGCAGCACTTTCACAGCATCATCTTTTAGGATTCAAAATAGTTCAATTTAGCATGTGTGAATACTCTTTCTTAATTTTTTGTTTATTAATCTTATGTTGATTGTCTTGGAACTATATCTATATATAATTGACCAGGCTCCTGGTTAGTAAGCTGTGATAGTCTTTTATATGATAATCAACTAGTGTGCATGCATGCTAAGTCTCTTCCGTTGTGTCCTCTTTGAGACCCCATGGACTGTAGCCCACCAGGCTCCTCTGTCCATGGGATTCTCCAGGCAAGAGACTGGAGTGCTTTGGCAAGCCCTCCTCCAGGGGATCTTCTGTTTGTCTCTGGCATTGGCAGGTGGGTTCTTTGCACCACCTGGAAAGCCCAATGAACTAGTATTGTTGTTCAGCCGCTAAGTCGTGTCTGACTCTGTGACTCCATGAACTACAGCATGCCAGGCTTCCCTGTCCTTTCACTATCAACTAGTATAGTAATCATGAAATCATCTATTTCTGAAATTAAAGTGATCAGAAATGCAACTTTGTCATGTGACAGTCCATTAGTTGCAGGCAATTAGATGTCACAATAAATTCAGATGAGTTCTGGCCTTTGGCCTCAAGTCCTAATGCTAACAGCTTTCAATTTATCTTTTTTGTTAGATCAAATAAGTAATTTTTCTTTCATTTGTCTGATTTTATTCATCTAAATATGAATGTTAAACTTCATTGTACTGTTTTGGAGTATGTTACTCACTACTCGTCATGTAATTTCATTCCATTCCTCTATCCATTTATTTATTCATTTATGGTGTGTTTTTAGTCTTGTATCCATCCATTTATCCATCTGTCTCTTTGTCTACCCACTATTTGTCTATCCTCCTATCCATCCATAGATTCATCCATCCAATAAAAATGTGTTGGGTGTGTATTGAGGTGATCAGGCTAGGTTTAGAGATAACACATCAGAATCTCTTTTCTTAAGAACTAGCTTATAAACTCATTTTAACATAAACAAGTAGTATCTTTATTTTAGTAACTCTTGCAAGCCTTATGTTGTATTAAGAATCACCACATTTAGAAATTCCACTCCTAGTTATATACCCCAAAGAATTAAAAATGGGTACTCAAAAAGACGTATACACAAATGTTTATACCAGTATATTTACAATAGTGACAAAGAGTAAAAATAACCAAACATCCATCAACAGATGAATGGGTAAAGAAAATGTGGTATATTCATACCACCATGATAGAATATTGGGCTTCCCTGGTGGTTCAGACAGTAAAGTGTCTGCCTGCAATGCGGGAGACACGAGTTCAACCCCTGGGTTGGGAAGATCCCCTGGAGAAGGAAATGGCAACCCACTCCAGTACTCTTGCCTGGAAAATCCCATGGACGGAGAAGCCTGGTAGGCTACAGTCCATGGGGTCACAAAGAGTCGGACATGACTGAGCGACTTTAGAATATTACTACCATAAAAATAAATGAAATATTGATATGTGCTACAACATAGATGAACCTCGAAAACACTATGCTAACAGAGAGAAGTCAGACACAAAAAGTCATATATTATATATGCCCATTTGTATGAAATATCCAGAATAGGTAAATCCATGGAGACAGAAGCAGATTCACGGTTGACAGGAACTGAGGAAATGGTGGAATAGAGTGTGCCTGCTTGATAGACACAGGGTTTTATTGTGGAGGGGGAAAGGGGGGCTAGTGAAAATGTCTGGAACCAGAGATGGTGGTTGTACAACCCTGTGAATGTACTAAATGCCACCTTAAAGTGATTATGTTATGTGAAATTCATCTCAATTAAAAATAGTGCCAGTGACACTTTATATACAAGTTTATTTGGTGGGAGAAAAAGACTGAAAATTTGTTTAAATCTCTATGTAACCTGAATGCTGTAAAACAGTGATTTTTAATGCTTGCCAGTTTAGAACCTTCTGCCAAGCTGTCTTAACTGTGCCCCCAGAGAACTGTGCATCCAAAAAATGGTGTCAAATGAGTCAATCTGTAGGTAAATATAATTCACTTGTCTTTAGAGAATGCCAGCTAGCACCCAGCACCTATAGCATTTCCCATCCAAATGTTTGTTTTCTATGATTTCAAGATGATTTTCCTTTTCAGCTTCTCAATTATGTATTAACTTACACATGTTCCAAGGTATTATCAAGTCTTGCTATTGTTAGCGGCTCAGTCATATCCAACTCTTTACGATTCCATGGACTGTATCCCACCGGGCTCCTCTGTCCATGGAATTCTCCAGGCAAGAATACTGGAAGTGGGTTGTCATTTTCTTTTCCAGGGGATCTTCCTATAGATTATTCATGTAGTCATTTTGATTTGATTTCAACAGTCAATGTATGTTAATAAAATGCCTAGCATTTTATGACCACATACATGAGTTAGGTACTACATCAAGAACTTTGCATTCATTCTTTCATTTAATCCTTTAATCAATTCATTATGTATGGACTCTTGTATTATCTCTGATACATAGATGACAATTGAGACCTAGAGATTTTAAGTCATTTCTCCTAGGCTATGGGACTGGTAAATGTCAGAGACAGCATGTGAATCTTGATCTCTCTGGCTCTTGAGTTTGTGTTCTTAACTATGAAGATTTTGTATTTTCTTTAAAAAAAGAAAAAGTGAAAAGCCAATAAGACATCAATGACATTTATTTAAATTGTGAATGTATATTGGTTGCATGTTTTGGAAGAAATACATACACACAACGTACATATATACCAGTTTATGTAATGGCAGTTTCAATTTGGCCAAATCAGCGTTTTCTCAAAATACCGAGTGATACCAAATCTCTCTGCTAAAATCACCAGATCTGTACAGAAGTACCAATAAAATGAAACTCATAAATACAGAAAGCAGTGAATTTAATTTAGGCCTAAAACAATTTAGGAAAATAGATCTAACTAATATAACTGAACATTTGATAAAGTTTCACTTTTACCTATTAATATGCAGATTTATTTCTGAGAAAAGGCAACAAAAATAATTAGCTTCTTTCTTTTCCTTTGCTTCCATTTTTGTTTGAATTTAAAAGATTGGACTGAATATTGTGTCCCTCTGCTTTTCTAGTTTAATTATTAAAAATAAATCAGTCATATGAATATTTCCTGTTTTAAAATTTCCTTCAACTATGATGTTAAACTATCTCAAAAAAAATAAGGAAAACATATAGCCAAAAACCAAGAAATGAGCAAGAATGGTCTTATATCTTTTCAGCATTTGATTGTGGTACTTGTTGTGAGCACTTTTAACTGGGCTGACTTTGCCTGATATGATGAATGGCCAGAACTTCAAGTAATATTCATTTGCCTTCTTTCGCATCATAAACATGTGCTTATACTTGCATCATTGTTCCTGTACTATTCCTCAAGAGATGTAACACCTAGGAGCTTGTTTGCTTACTTACCATCTCTTTTTCCTTCTGCTCAGGCTGAGCTCTGTTGACCTTGAATCTGCAGTCCCCTATCCTACTGACGGAAGCTTTGCAACAGCTGTGGAAGTTTGTCAATGTCCACCCGGGTACACTGGCTCCTCCTGTGAAGTAAGTTTGCAAGAATATAGCTTCAGTGCATTCTAAGTTCTTTCAGCATTAACTATTAAACTATTCTAAAATGAATTTCCTTTTTTCATCAAGGATTACACAAGTGATAATGTCTTATTACTTGAAGAACTTCAATGTCTGCCAAAAGTCATGACTTTCAAATAGAGTGTTACTCATATGATGTCATCTTGAAATCATATTTTTCCTTATGACATAATAGCTAACAATCTGATGCTTTTGAAAGTTTTTGTTTTCTCGTTAATCTGTTGATAAAATGGGATGAATGATGGTGGAATACTATTTCAATATATTTCTCCTTCATTTCCACCTGAGTACTTGAGAGGAATTAAACACTATTTTTTTTCTTTTTCACTTTCTCCATTTTTTAATCCTATGTACCACATTCTTTCTCTACTTTATTCCTAAGAATACAACCAAGTCACAGTCATCTGAAGGACTCAGTCTTTAAAATGTCAAGAACATAATATACGGAAGAAATACCTTGATTCGGAAAATTTTCTACAGGTCTTTGATTTGTTTAGCACCTAAAGTTTGAGATATTTATTGTTGTCTCAGTATTCTAGATTCATGGTCCTTACTTAATATTGCAATGTGTCCTTCTAAGGTAATAATTTTTATTTACTTTTATGTATGTTTTAGGTAGTTTGAAAATTGATTTTACTTGAAATCTGCTCAAAAAATATAAGCACCATTTCCCTGATAGAGGGCATAGCTTGCATATAAATAGGAGCTTAAATTCTTTAAAAATGGTGCCTTTAAGGAATCATCTGAGTATACCAAGATGTTCCACTTCAGCACACTACCCCATTAAGCCATTTACAGAAATACCCTAGGCCTTGCTTTTCAGTTCTCTTGTATTCTAAAATAATGCTTGCTTCCAGAGGATACACAGGGCTTAGAGTCATACTCATGTCAGACGTGTTTTCTTTAACTGAGCTTGGATTCACCTATCTAAAATTAAAACTAAATGTAATTCGCCATCACTTTTTAAAAATTCATATAGAGAATACAAAAATAATAATGGAAATGAATTAGCTCTGTCAACCCAAATTTGATTTCACATATAAAATATATGCTGTATTTGATGAAACATATTCTTTGATTAAGAACCTAGCAGTTTTTATTTCAAACCAGAAAGCTCTCTTTGGCCCTCTAAGTTCTTATTTCAACTGAAATAAACTACTCTTATTATATTCTGGCTATCACACTTACTTCCACATTGGTGATTCTCAGTACTCTTCATCATCTTCTGTACAAATTTCAAATGCCCATTGAATCTAAAATTGTCTATATTAGAATTGTTTCATTGGCTATGCATTTTGTTTCTTCTTTTCTTTCACCAAAATATTTATTGAGAATCTTTGGTAAATTCTGCCCTAGATGCTGAGGGGATTATCAAGATTACATCACAATCCTTACTCTTAAGGAGCTAACAGTCTGTTTAGGAAGACAGAACACATACCTATGATAAATTGGATCACAGCCCTATAGAATTAAGGCACCAATAAGTGGTACAGAACATGAGTGCAATAATCTTTCAAAGATGTGATCAGTTCCAGTAGGGAGAGAGGTCACAGAAAATGTCCTGGGGTGGAAAATTCTCGACTTGGAGACTAAATAATGGTAACAATTAGGTAGGAAGAGAGAAGCAAGTGGGTGTGGAAAAGTCAGAACAAAGAAACAGAAGGATAAGAAAAGCTTCCTGTGCTTCTCACACAATAATGGATAAATAAAGTTACCTTGGAATCCATAAAAGAAATTAATCAAATCAGAAGACAAGGAACTCAAACTCTGGAGTTTCTCTCAGGCCTCTTCATTTCTTCTACTCTCTAATAATCCTTTCTTTTCTTTATTGAAGCTTCCGGTCGCTTAGCTTACTCTTATCTATCCATATCTTTTCCTGATTTCATTTGCTTTTTTACTGAGTTTGAAAGCACAGACATTCTAGCTTTGTTACCACTGATATTCCCAGATCCTTTAAGAGCTGAGTAAATTCCAAACACCATTGTTATTCTTGTTCAGTCCTAAGTTATATCTGACTCTTTGCGACCCCATGGACTGCAGCACACCAGGCTTCCCCTCACTGTCTCCTGGAGTTTGCTCAGATTCATGTCTGTTGAGTCCGTGATGCCATCCAACCATCTCAGCCTCTGTCACCCCCTTCTTCTCTTGCCCTCAATTTTTCCCAGCATCAGGGTCTTTTCCAGTGAGTTGGCTCTTCGCATCAGGTAGCCTAAGTATTAACATCTTAATTCTAGCTTGCCTAAAACAGATTATATGATTCCATGATAAATCATTCTTTTCTGTTTTCTTTGGGGCCATAAATGTTGATTCAGAATTTTTAAATCATTTCTACCTTTTATAAATCCCTACACATTTTATTTTTCAAATATTTTCATACTTTCCTGGAATTGTCATAGTTCATTTCACTTAACAAGTGAGACAGATGAGGAAGTGAAAGCAAAGTTAGGTACTAAAAAAGTTTTTTAATTAAAATCTCAGCTTCCTCTTCTACATGATGGAAATATTAACTACTTCATAGAAGCTTTCATACTTTCATTTTAGCTAACAGGTATTGATGACCATGTATTTTGAGATGATTAAAACTCTTGATATGGATGGTAATATGATGAACAACACACATACAGTCTGTGACCTCAAGGACATTGTATTTGATGGTAGACTAGACAATATGCCAGAAAGAAAATTTAAATAAATGTGATAAATTCCATGAAGGCAACAAGCAGGGGGCCTTGATAGAGGTTCTGAGAACAGGTGTAGGAAGATTAGATGGAAGGGACTATATTATGAGAGGTTGTTGGGAAGACTGTCTAAGGTGGTAGCATTTCAACTGAGCTCTAGGGTCTTCTTAGGTAAAGGGAACCAATGAGGAGGTGAAACACAGTTTGGAATCTGCAAGGACCTGAAAGAAGGCATGTATGGCTGGAACTTAATAAGCAAGGGGAGCATAGCACAAGACATGCCTGGAGGAGCCAAACCATTCAGAGCTTTGCATGCATGATTAAAAATTTGTAGTAGTATTCTAAATGCAATGGAAGGAAAACTTTGCCACTCCTGCTGCCCAGTCATGTCGGACTCTCTGCAACCCCATGAACTAGGCCAACAGGCTCCTCTATCCATGAAGTTTTCCAGGCAAGAAGACTGGAGTGGGTTGCCATTTGATATGATACCATGATCTGAGTGAAATTTTTTGAAAAAAGTCATTATAACTACAGTGTGTAGAACATACTGTATATGGCAGGGATGGCAGGAAGTAAAATGGTTAATATGCTATTTTGTTAGAATGTAATGATGATAAAGGTTTGTTAGGATAATGGCAGAGGATGTGAAAAGACATGTTGTTTATTTTAAACAGATTTTGATAGTAGAACCAATCAGTCTTACTGATAGACATGCCACGGGAACATTGAAAGTAATAATGATTTTGAGAATGAGTCAGATGTCGAGTCTGAGCAGTTGAATGTGGTGCCGTTTACTTAGCTGAGGAAAACTGAGGGAAGGTACACCTATGGTGGGGATGATAAAATCAACAATCCATTTTAGAAATAATAGGTTTGAAAGAGCTATGAAGTATATTCTCAACATCCAGTTAGAATATGTAGGTCTTGACCTCAGAATATCTGTGTGGTCTAGAGATATGTATTTGGAAGAAATCATCAACTAGACGGCTGAATAAAATTATCCGGGAGCAAGTGTGGAGGAAAAAAGAGGAAATGACTAAGCCCCCAAGAGCTCCTGACCATGAGAAGTGATTTGAACCAGAGGAGATAGCAAAGAGATGGGCAGGAACCCGGGACATCATGAAAACTGTGAGAAGAGGGCTTTTGAGGGAGATAGGAATCAACTAAACCATAGCTTGATGAGAGATCAAATAAAATGTTAATCGTAGAATTGTTCATTTGATTTGGTTCCCTGGAATTCGGTGGCATGGACAAGAGCAGTTTTAATCCAGTGACTATGGCACAAAACAGATGAGGATGGAGTGAACCATTGAAGGGAAATGAGAAAGAAAAGATATTTTAGAGCCGTCTTACCTAAAAGCAAAAATAGGTAGGCAATTGAAAGTTATGGGATATTAAAAGAGTATTTTTGTCTTTTTTTCTGTTAGCTAATTTTTTACAGAAATACAAGTCATATTTTTGAGCTGATAGTAATGATCTAACAGAAAGGAAAGCTATTATTGATGCAACACAGAGTGGGTATATTGGGAAAAGAATTACAAGTGGAGTGATAATCCTTTGAGAGTATGAGGAATTCTGCATGCCTCATCCCCATTTTTCCAGAGGGAAATATGTCTAATGGAACTATGGGCTTATGCTTGTGTACTTGGTAGTAGAAAGATAGTTTCCACTGCCTTCAATATTCTCTGTGACTAATGAGATAAAATCACTGGCTAAGAGAGAGGTATAAAGAGGAAATTTAAAGAGGATGCAGGATAAGTAATGTATTTGCAGATATATATGTGTGTGTATATATATATATACCTTGTTATATATATATGTGTGTGTGTGTATATATATATATGCCTTATATATTATATATATACCTGTATATAATATATATATATCTCATTAATGACAATCCTATGCATATTTTTCCTCAAAACGGTAAACCAGTTCTCTCCCTATTATCAACACCCTTAACTTCTACTCCCTTCTGATTATATAGCTTCACCAGTTTTTAGAAATATATATTACATTATAAAATCTATTCTATAATGAGTCTAGGGTGACAACATTTTTAATGAGGAAAAATTATTAGAAAGGGTTAGAAAATTGGCACCTTCTTTTCTCTACTGCCCAAATTAAGAAGAAAGTTGCTTTTGTTTTCCTTTAGGATATGAAGTATCAGATCATCCTTTTTTTATGTCTTTGCTATCGATGTTCAAATTTAAGAATCCTCCTATCCTGAGGCAGAAGGAACATTTCCAACAACACACAGCACAATTCTATATTCTTTATTACCTCAGTGGTTTCTCTCTCAGCTAGGAAAAAAAGGCCTTTTCATGATATACTGTGTTGTAGTTAACCATCCAGAAATATAGTAAATAACCCACAAGATGCAGTTTTAACTTGAGGGAGATCATAAGCTCCTACAGGGCAGCAGTGTTTACCCCCTTTATTTTGTACCCCGTCCAGTTGATAGTGACCCCCGCAGAAGGGATACTTACACATGACAGTGAACTGAAACCCAGCACTGACACACAGATGCTCTGTGACCCAAATACCCCTTTTCTAATCAGAAGTCTATTTTTGTATGAGAAAGTGTTTTACACTTTAAAAAGGAATGATGGATATAACTAGAGTTCTAGGAGAATAAAACCATAAAATAAAATATCTAAGGAATGTATGGTAAATAAATCATAAACTATTTTGTGTAAATTTGAGAAAGTATAATAGGATGGAAGAAGTTGAGAATGAGAACTATAAATTATATATGTGTAGAAGTCAGCCATGTAGGTGATCAAATGTAAGAGTGAGTGCTACCTTTTTTCCAGATGATTGCAAAGATTTTCTGAAAGTGACAGAGTTAAGGGCAGTTTGCATGTGAGAGAGGGAAGACATTCCAGAGAATCTACAATCCTTGGACAGGACATTAAATGCTCTAGGAGGCTAAGGTTCTGAAGAGTCCATTTATGTTGGCTGCTTCTTTTCAATACTTTTTCTTCCGTTTTCTTGTCTGTGCTTTTTACTTTGAGACTGTCATGGTTCAATTCTTTATATCTCTGCTTTATTTTGCTATTTCAGAAGAGTCATCAAGTTAATGCTTCCTCTAATCCCATACCTGCCAATAACACTAAGGTCAGTACGAAGCCCCAGGTCAGGAGGAATAGCTCTGTAGCCATGTCTCCATAATGGCAACGCTTTGACATGCACATTTCCTGGGTTTGCTACCTAAATATGTTTCTTTATCGGCTAAAGACAAAAGTAAGCTTTAAAAATAAAAATCCCTGAGACTAACTTGAGACCATGTTTTCCTTTCAGTCTTGTTGGCCTAGGCACAGACGAGTTAATGGCACTATTTTTGGTGGCGTCTGTGAGCCCTGTCAATGCTTCGGCCACGCGGAATCCTGTGATGATACCACGGGAGAGTGCCTGGTGAGTGCGTACTCCACGGGGGATGCTGACGGGCAGGGCTGACATCAGCTCATAAGCCCTGCAACTCGGCTACTACCTTTGGGACCATAAGCACTTGAGTCAAGAAGGGATTTGACGGCGATCTTTGTATTGAACTGAGTTGGAAGCTGAGAAGTTCTTTCATATGTGGTCTCCCTGACTAAGAAGCATTAGGAAGTGTTTACTCACATTATTCTAAGGATTGAGTTAAGATCAGATATATCATAATAAAACATAACTAATGACAAGGATACATATCTGCCACAAATATATATGGTTTCAGTCCCTTACATAATTCTACCCCAAAATTGACTGCGTTTCTGTAACAGGAAATGATTTGTAACCCCATAATATGAAAAGTATAAAATATAACCTCTGTAATAGGCATAATTACACTTTTTTTTCACTTTGAAAATGAGGGCATACTACATTCTTTTTTATTGGAAAATTTCAGCATTTAACTAAATTCAAAACATTGTGTGTATATTAAAAATAATAAATGTGTGCAATACATATTCACCAGAGCTGCTTACTCCTTCTACTATTAAGTCAATACTGTAACCAGAAAAAAAGCCCTGTACAGGGTGAAGCGCTTTCCATCCTGCTAAGAAGCTTTTGGATTGGAGATTACGCTGAATAGACCATTCTGTTTAACTCAAGGGCATGTTAGTTTTATATTGTCTGACATGACATGAAGCTTGAAACAACACTTCTCATTTCATTAATCTTGCAGAAACACAATTTGAAATGGTGCCAATTTAGGAGGATATCATATTCTCATTTCCCTGCAGAATTTAAGACAGTCTCTGTTATCAGGATTTCTTAATGTTCTCTCTTTCTCTTGCTCATTCTTCCCCCTCCCCTACCCTTTTTCTTCCATTTAAAAGCTTCTGGGAAAAATCCAAAATGAAAATTCAGGGCTTTTGTTTCAATTTGATTTGACATTTAGTTTTATTGATGCTCTTTCTGTTTTCTCTATAGAAGACTTTGTTTAATTGCATTTCAGGGTAAAGCATGATAGCCTTAATTTGTGGATCAGTAGATTTTTCAAATGGCATTGTTATGAACAGAAAGACTAAGTGATTTTCATTTTAATTATACAATAAGTCTTTTAAAATGTACTTTGGGAAAAATATTGAGTTACCTTTAAACCTTTCACTAAAGTACAAGAGGAAATAGTCAGCCCAAAACATATATAGATTTGTTTTACTTAAACCTAAAAAGACAAAAATTAATATTTCATGATAGCAGACTCATAATGCTTCTAATAGCAAATATTTCAGGCTGCATTCATTAAGATTAAGTCTAAAATCATGCTGTTAGTCCATTTGCTTATAGGATATTTCTAAGAATGAAAGCCCATTGTTTTAGAGTAAGATAGTTTCATCCAGCATAATTTTGGGGGGGAAGAAGTGAGGGGAATCAATGATTATCTAGGGTCTTCTACTAATGAACTTTAGTTTATTGACTTTGTTTCATGGACAAGGAGATAGGAGGCTACTTCAAATAAGCAAGGAATCTTAGGGAAGCAACAGAGACCTTAATGATTGACCTTAATGACCTTAATCTGGCATGTTTTCTGAATTTTCCATTGTAGCTGATAAATAGATAATCATGTAAGATATATTCTGGAGACTTCCAAATGCTCTTTATCAGTCGTGCCCTACTCTTAGCGACCCCGTGGACTTCAGGTTCCTCCATCCATGGGATTTGCCAGGCAAGAGTACTGGAGTGGGTTGCCATTGCCTTCTCCGATCTGAAATGATACTGATAACTAAATGCTGCTGTCCCAATTTGAGCATATTAATTCTAACATGATCCACAAAGATAAAAATATTTAAGTGCTGCACATCCCCAAGAAAAAGTGGAAATTGTTCAAGGAGGAGCCACTCAGCAGTGGACCTGAAGAGGCTGCTGCCAGCAAGAGCAGTGGCTCATAGAAAAAGAAAAAGCTCCAAAAGCTATCCCAGGAAAGTTAGAATGGACATCTTCCTAGTGGGACATAACTTACAGAGGTATTCCCTATCCCATCCCCTAGAGCCCAATACAAATAAAAACAAATTTAAAAAAAAAAAAAAAAAAAAAGCAATCTTACAGTTCAGTTGCTCTGCATTTTAACTTCTTTTTAAAAAAATTATTTATGCTTTCCATCCTAGCATTAAACAGAAAAATTTTGAAACTTTTCCAGATAAGCTACATTTTAGTTAGTTTGGCTTTGAAATCTAATTAGAAATAAATTGAAATATTTTTTGATATCAGACCAAAATCCAGATCTCTTTTATAGTGTGGACCTATATTGAAAGGTTAGTTTGACTCGCAGTACTTTTGAAGTGACCTAAGAAACAGTCAAGTCACATGGGAAGATTGCATACTTGCTCCTTGTCACTGTTCTTGTGATAAGTGATGTGAACAGACATTTGGAGAGCACTTTGGAACAGGATACTTATAAGAATCATCAGCCCATCAGAGTGAAACTTTCATCTTTTTTTCAGTTTGAGTTTCCATTGTATTGCTGTCTATTACTGTTTTATGGTTTCAATTACAAAAACAGTGGAGTTTTAAGATTAATTTTATTATTTCCATTCACTGACATATGACTTTAAGAAATGCAAGAATTATGTTATTTTTCTTCCAAATTAGTAAAGCAAAGCAGGGTCTCTGGGTTGTACAAGATCTTCAGCTGAGTTTTAGAAAAACCATTTTCAACATGGTTAAAACATAATCAGTTTTATGATCTTGTTTTTTAAAGCCCCTAAATCTTTGAAGATATAATTTTGATTGTGGCAGTATAACAATATACAAAGAATATTGAAATAAACATAGT
The DNA here is from genome assembly GCF_910594005.1 of Cervus elaphus. Classification (NCBI taxonomy): domain Eukaryota; kingdom Metazoa; phylum Chordata; class Mammalia; order Artiodactyla; family Cervidae; genus Cervus; species Cervus elaphus. The sequence continues at coordinate 14,957,622 of NC_057840.1, forward strand.
ATTTTTTTTACTAAGAGCCAACTTTAGTTAAACTTGAAAACTGAAAGGAACTAATATGAAGATGAAATCAAAGAGAAAAGCCTTTCATCAGATTGATCCATGTCTGGCAACTTCCAACCAGATGTGCTGTTATTTAGACAAGTGTTGATAATAAAGTTAACATCTTTGCTACTTTGATAGAAGGTTGATAAACAAATTTGAGAATTTTAAGTACCTTAAGGAAAAACCTATTTTCAAGTATTAACAGATACTAAAGAATCACCTATTCACTTGTAGTGTAAACTGTCATAGGATTTCAGAACTTGAAAGCTTCATACATTATGGGCTTCAGCTCTCACATTTTACAGAATGTAAGCAATTGATTCAGAGTTAAATTATTGGATTTTCATTTCATATATTCTATTCAGTAAAGAATCTGTCCCTCTCCCCAAGGAATTTGACCAACTGTTTTCTGAAATGTTATTTATGTGGTTTTAAATTAAATATATTTATTAAATGTAATTAAAATAGAACTTAAAATATACTGGAATAAATAATAACTCAGAACTTTCATTAAGTCAAACTGGCTCTCCCATTGGTCATCAAGGTTAATAAATTTTTACTTTATGCTTAAAATGAATTCATATTTTGGCTGTTAGCTATTTCCTCTACATATTTGGTTATTGATGATAAAACTAAAGGTTTTACACTCCAAACTCTGATGAACTCTTTTGAAATGAGAAAAAATGGAATTTTCTATGCTTGTAAAATTAAAAATATATTTCAGTCACAATAAATCTATGTTGTGTGATATTTAATAGGCATTATATACATTTTATTGTATTATGGGAGTTTGAAGAAGTTATGTCTACACAATGCCAAAACATCATATAAATTGATCAGATTGTGCTATTGAAAACTTTATAGACAATTTCATTCATTAACTGATTGTTCACCTTCACCAGTCTTGATGAATTTTGTGAACACTAAGTTGATAAGTCTACTTTAGTTAATATGAAGAAATCAAGATATGTTACTTTATTTTGATTTTTTTATTTTTAAAAAGTACATGGTTCCAGAAAATACTAATTGATGGAAAATACTATTTTATTTTAAAAACCAATGTCTGAGGGAAATTGTTATATGCCTTGTGGTTTTATTGTTTATTAGTATACATTTAAAAGTTTCTCAGTCTTCCCATCTTTTAATCATGAGTCAAGCAAGGCCCTCACAACTGTAATACATCAGTGCATTTTCCACATCATCAGAGCATACTGAGGTCCAAATTAATCTCAGACATAGGAGGGCTATAGTCGCAGAGGATTTGTGTGATTAGCCACAGTTCTCATTAAATCAGCAGTTTTAAGTTGAACAATTAATTTTTACCTAAATCAGGTACAATTTCCATTAAACATATGTCATTTAGACTCTGTGTAGAGTTACTACGCATACTCATACATATTTCTTTAAGAAAAAAAGAAAAACCAAAAGATACATAATGAAAAAACTTTATAGTGAATTTCAGTCATCTTTTTGTTAAGTATGCATATGCTGAAAGTAGCATGTAGTTTATAAGCTAGATATTAAATTAACTTTCAATGCTATTTCGCAGCTGTAAAATTGACCATTTTATGTGGGAAATTACTCTTCCTGGCGGGGAACAGACTAATGATGCTGTAGACCTACTTTTGGTAATGCGTTGATGCTAGAGACTGGAATAATAAACTCTGATGTGCACTTCTTCCTCAGAATTGTCAGGATCACACTGCTGGCCCATATTGCAATAAATGTCTTCCTGGTTTCTATGGTGACCCTACGAAAGGAACATCTGACGACTGTCAGCCCTGTGCCTGTCCACTCAATAGCCCGTCCAATAAGTGAGTAACAAACTTACCTCTTTCCAGAGTTGGGAATCTGGTTCTGCAAATGTATTTTTGATACAGAATTTACCCTTTCTCTTGTCATACATAAATAAATAATAAAGATGTGCATAAATTTCTCAGGAAGATAATATGAATTTTTCTAAATATAAAATATTTAAAGTCATGGCCGTTTATTCCATGAAATTTTTAATGTTTTTAGCTCTAGTTTTGGGGATTTAGTATCTAAGAGACAGAACTCAAATAGAATTTCTAAACCAACTCCAAAGAACAGACATATATTATACAAACTTAGACACGTACCCACAGACACACACACACACACACGCACACACACACACCCCTTCATACTGTATTAAAAAATACTACTAATAAAATGCTGCTTATTTGGGTCCCAGTCACACACTATTTGTAAATCTTAGGCAAGTCATAAATCCCTCAAAAAGGTAAAATAAGAAACAAATCTAGTGGACCTTTAAGCAACAGTTTTATCCCTTAGTTACTGCATGGTTTATCATATTGTCATATTGTCATATAATATCATGTTGTATATATATGTTTATCTTATTGAAATAGTTTAATGGTATTATAAATTATAAAATATTGAAATATGGGTGACCACATCATTAAAAGTTTAATGCAAACTTCATACAATTTTTCTATTCATCCAGATATATTTGTTTTTTAAAAAATTTTCTGCTTGTTCATCTGAAACAATAACTTTGTGTAGCAGAGTTTTTAAAGTATATATTTTGTCTGATCTTCCCTTCACCTTTTAGGGGAACACATTATTTCAGATGCTGTAACTCACTTTCCCCTCAGGGGCAACCATCCCATAAGCAAATATGTAAGCAAGACCCTGAAACCAAAAATCTCTTTTTATTTTAATTAAGCATATTAATTATAATAATAATCAGTACTTTTTATTAATAAAAATTGTAAGTAACTGTAGCTTTAAATCAAATTTTTAAAAATTTTCTTAAAGGTTAGCTTAGTGCTTAATAAAATTCATATTTTTGTGTGTAATTTTCATCTATTTCTGAATGCTGTAGTAATCCTTGAAGAGCAAAAGTTTTTCATGATGATTACATGTTACATGTTAAAAAGTTACAGCTTTTTAATGTGAAAGTGTTACCAAGTTGGTCATATTTTGCAGTCTTCTCCACAATATTCCTAATAAAAATGATCTTTTATTGCTAGAGTCCATGAATACTACAATTAAAGATTTTGAGATTAATTCTGTCATTGAATTTAAAAGTTATCTTAGGAACTATGCTTCCTGCACTTCAGCCACGTGAAATCCTTTTCCTCTTCCCTGGCAACATCCCTCCATCAGAATTTCCATCTTAGTCATTGGAAAAGAAAAGAAGAACTAAGATTTAATGAAAGCAGACTACTACATTCTAGGCATTGTACTTGGCATTGTTTTACACCCACTTATTAAACTGTTTCTGAAGGTTAAATAATGCCAAATATAATACCTGACCCTATACCTAGAATGTAGTAGTCTGCTTTCATTAATTATTAAGAAAGGAGTTTTCAGGTGGGAAAAGAGCATTATAGTGCCAGTTTCTGGAACTGGAATTCCTTGATTTAAATGCTGAATTTCATTCTTCCTAGCCATATGACTCTGGGAAAGTTACTTACAGTCTCTGTGCCTCAATTCTCTTGTCATAATTAGGACCCTCTCAGAGGGTTGTGAGAATTACATAAATTGAAATGCACCAAGCACCTAAAACCATGATTGAACATGGTAAGCGTAATACTGAGACTGATCATTTATTAAGTAAGTTACTGTCATAAAATATTAAAGTATCAGAGTTGAAATTTTAAGTTTAAAGTCATGTGCTTTCCATTCCCCTACAGTCTTACATTAAGAGCTTCTTTAAAAAAACACTGCATTATAAGCAATAACATTAAGAGACTTAAATGGGAAATGGGGTAATGTATATTAGTGATCAGCATATTTTCAGAATTTAGGGTGTGTGCCTGGATGGTTACTAAACTGAAGATCTTTTGGCAACCAGGGATGTCAGAGAAGAGGAAGAAAGCTAAAAGGAAATCTGGAAAATAATGAGTACGTTAGACATCCATGACACAAATCTTGCTCTCTGGTGTACTTGTGAAGGGTTACATCAAGCAATGGAGAACGTACTCACTCACTTCAGTGGAATTTTCCAGAACCATCCAATTTACACAAAACTTTGAGGAAAACAAAGGGATGGCATCTGGTTACTCATCTGCATTGCATTCCTTCTCAACCAAAATATCAGTGGCGTTAGCATTTGCTGTCAGTTCAGCAGAGCTGGCCATTCATAGTACCACATGAATCCTAGCCTAAAACATTTGCAGAATTATATAATCAAGTGAATATAAAGACCATATGAATTTATCCTCAAATTGGACTGGTATTATTATAAATATGGATGAGCCATGAGGGAGAGAACTTTGCTTGGGTAATTATAGGCATTCATGACCCATCCTTCTCTGTTCACTGTGCTTCTACTTTAAAATGGATTCTAATTGTGCTCCTGAAAGAAGAAAGTCAGCAAGCATTAAAACACCATCCATCATCTGTCAGTGATAAAAAGAATTGAGGTTCCAGTATCCAGTGATAAAATGTTCCTAAGTATGGTATTCCAGTTTGGTATATTGTGCAGATCTTGATTCTTTAAGGGAAAGCTCAGTAATAACAGTAACAAAATATTTAAAGATCCTTTCATTTAAGATGCTTTCATTTACATTAAATAATTGTTAAATTATTAGGTTATAATTTTATCCTTACAAGTAGAATTGGCAGTAGAGTGCAAAAACCTATTTAAATGCCAGCTTTAAATGTAGCATTTTTAGAGGGAATTATACCCAATACTTGTAATAACCTAGAGCGGGATATAGTCTGCAAAAAACCTGTATCACTTTTCTGTACACCCAGAACTAACAACAATATTGAAAATCAACTACAATAGAAAGGTGGCTTTCTTTTAAGTAAAAGAAGGCACAGTAACAATTTACTTTGTTTAAAAATTAAATTTACAGGTATTGGGTTTTTTAAGTTTACCACAATTTTACCACAATGCAGAATTCAGCTGCACAACTGTGATGAGACAAAATTTTATTTTAATCTAATAACCTGAATTTGTATTCACTAAATAATGGGATATTTTTTTTTGAAAAGTCATTATTCTTATAATCTGAGTTAGAAACTCTGAGGAATAAATTGACCAGTCACATATTATCCAGGAGATGTGATCTGAATGTTCACAGACTATTTAGGAAGAAAAAAAAAATCAACTAAAGGTTGCTGCAACCTTCATCTAGAAGTGTAAGGCTTAGTGATAGTTTTGCCTTGTGATTTATCTATTTAATCCCTGGTCATAAATCTTATAGATCACAAGCATTTTGGCTCCAAATTTCTTAGATAATATTGCAAAATAAATCAAATGTGTAGGGAGATAAAGATAGATTGGTATAATTATTATGATGTATGAATACAGACAAGCATATAATATTTAAATTATACATATATATCACTTTATCAGCTATTTACAGTGTCCACTATTTGCTTAGCCATCTCATCTTGGTGATGTATATATTCCAGCTATAGATTGTAACTAGGTAGTGATATTTATCTCGAGAGAAGCAAATAAAATTGTAAACATTTCAAATGTTTATATTCTTTTAATTCTGGCATCACATAACATAGATTAAATACGATATGAAAGAGACACATGACTATCCTTGAACACTTAGAATATGTGTGTTATCCAATAAAATTAAAGATATTCTTGGCACAAAGCTGAACAGAGAGTAGGCTCTTAATAAGTTCTGTATACTTATCATTGTGAATACTACTTCTTTGTGTGCATCAGAAGTACTAAACTTTAAATTTTTGAGAGAATTGACCACTTTTAGAGTTGACTTTGGGGCTCATCCTAGAGGCCACATTGAATTATAGTTGTTAAGTTCAGTTCTCTTCAGTCGCTCTGTCGTGTCCGACTCTTTGCAACACCATGAACCACAGCACGCAGGCCTCCCTGTCCATCAAAACTCCCGGAGTTTACCCAAACTCATGTCCATCAAGTCGGTGATGCCATCTAACCATCTCATCCTCTGTTGTCCCCTTCTTCTCCTGCCCTCAATCTTTCCCAGCATTAGGGTCTTTTCAAATGAGTCAGCTCTTCACAACAGGTGGCCAAAGTGCTGGAGTTTCAGCTTCCGCATCAGTCCTTCCAATGAACACCCAGGACTGATCTCCTTTAGGATGGACTGGTTGGATCTCCTTGCAGTCCAAGGGACTCTCAAGAGTCTTCTCCAACACTACAGTTCAAAAGCATCAATCCTTCGGTGCTCAGCTTTCTTCATAGTCCAACAATCACATCCATACATGACTGCTGGAAAAACCATAGCCTTGACTAGACAGACCTTTGTTGACAAAATAATATCTCTGCTTTTCAATATGCTGTCTAGATTGGTCATAACTTTCCTTTTGAGGAGTAAGCGTCTTAAAATTTCATGGCTGCAGTCACCATCTGCAGTGATTTTGGAGCCCAAAAAAATAAAGTCTGCCACTGTTTCCACTGTTTCCTCATCTATTTGCCATGAAGTGACAGGACCAGATGCCATGATCTTAGCTTTCTGAATGTTGAGCTTTAAGCCAACTTTTTCACTCTCCTCCTTTGCTTTCATCAAGAGGCTCATTACTTCTTCTTCACTTTCTGCCATAAGGGTGGTGTCATCTGCATATCTGAGGTTATTGATATTTCTCCCGGCAATCTTGATTCCAGCTTGTGCTTCATACAGCCCAACGTTTCTCATGATGTACTCTGCATATAAGTTAAATAAGCAGGGTGACAATATACAGCCTTGACATACTCCTTTTCCTATTTGGAACCAGTCTGTTGTTCCATGTCCAGTTCTAACTGTTGCTTCCTGACCTGCATACAGGTTTCTCAAGAGGCAGGTCAGGTGGTCTGGTATTCCCATCTGTTTCAGGATTTTCCACGGTTTATTGTGATCCACACAGTCAAAGGCTTTGGCATAGACAATAAAGCAGAAATAGCTATTTTTCTGGAACTCTCTTGATTTTTTGATGACCCAGCGGATGTTGGCAATTTGATCTCTGGTTCCTCTGCCATTTCTAAAACCAGCTTGAACATCTGGAAGTTCACAGTTCAAGTATTGTTGAAGCCTGGCTTGGAGAATTTTAAGCATTACGTTACTAGCATGTGGGATGAGTGCAACTGTGTGGTAGTTTGAGCATTCTTTGGCATTTCCTTTCTTAGGGATTGGAATGAAAACTGACCTTTTCCAGTCCTGTGGCCATTGCTGAGTTTTCCAAATTTGCTGACATATTGAGTACAGCATTTTCACAGCATCATCTTTTAGGATTTGAAATAGGTCAACTGGAATTCCATCACCTCCACTAGCTTTGTTCATAGTGATGCTTCATAAGGCCCACTTCACTTCACATTCCAGGATGTCTGGCTCTAGGTGAGTGATCACACCATCGTGATTATCTGGGTGGTGAAGATCATTTTTGTACAGTTATTCTGTGTATTCTTGCCAGCTCTTCTTAATATCTTCTGCTTCTGTTAGGTCTATACCATTTCTGTCCTTTATCAAACCCATCTTTGCATGAAATGTTCCCTTGGTGTATCTAATTTTTTTGAAGAGAGCTCTAGTCTTTCCCATTCTGTTGCTTTCCTCTATTTCTTTGCATTGATTGCTGAGGAAGGCTTTCTTATCTTTCCTTGCTCTTGTTTGGAACTCTGCATTCAAATGGGTATATCTTTCCTTTTCTCCTTTGCTTTTCACTTCTCTTCTTTTCACAGCTATTTGTAAGGCCTCCTCAGATAGCCATTTTGCTTTTTTGCATTTTTCTTGGGGATGGTCTTGATCCCTGTCTCCTGTACATTGTCACGAACCTCTGTCCATAGATCATCAGGCATTCTGTCTATCAGATCTAGTCCCTTAAATCCATTTCTCACTTCCACTGTATAATCAGAAGGGATTTGATTTAGGTCATACCTGAATGGTCTAGTGGTTCTCCCCAATAGTTGTTAAAGATAGTACTTATTCCAAGATGAAAGGAAAGTTAAGGAAATGTTCAATTCAGCAACATTATTCAGAAATTTTAGAACGTTAGGCATTTTAGACAATTTGCCACATGTTTTGTGTCCATGTATGAGATTATCATGTATATTACTGGTCCCATCTATCAGAAGGAAAAAGTAAACTCCAAAGAAATTAAATGCTTTGATCATATAGCTTGCTTATGGCAGAACAAATATTAGAACCCATATATTCCGATTCACCTCTCTGTGCTTCTTCCAATGGGGCTATAGTAATAGAAACAATTATAGAGACATTGAAGAGAGGAAACAAATTTAATCGAGCTCAATGTCAGAAAAACTGTGAATGTCCATTGTAAAAATTGACTGCTGTTTGGTGATAGCTATGCTAACTCAAACTTAAGAGACTGAAGCAGGATGAAAAACTGCAGGTTTAGTTATTAATACCTAATAAGTAACTAGGGCTTCCTTTTTGGCTCAGACGGTAAAGAATTGGCCTACAATGCAGGAAACCTGGGTCCTATCCCTCACTCAAAAACATCCCCTGGAGAAGGGAATTGCAACCCACTCCAGTAGTCTTGTCTAGAGAATTCCATGGACAGAGGATCCTGGTGGTGTCTGTGGTGTTGCAAAGAGCTGGACATGACTTAACGGCTAACACTTTCCACTGAAATGAGTAACCAAATGCCTTCAATATTAAACAAACCAACATATATTGGCAAAATTTTTAACTGTCCTTAAATTATAACTATAACTTATTGTGGCACTATGCTAAGTATTTGCTTTCATACTTTATCAGCATGTGAACTTTACTCAGATCATGTTCTGCTCTTGCTGAATGGGAAGCTCATATTTAGAGAGACACAGAAAATATGCAATTCTAATTACAAAATCCAATTATGGATATTCCATCAGATTTCACACTATTTGAAGACAATTAAAGAAATATGTTTGCTTAATGAGTCATGAGAATAAGTAGAGCAGAGGCCATTGAACTGAAATAAAGAAAAGCCTATGGACAATTTTCAAAAATTCATGTGGCCCAAACCATAGTCATGAAGTAAGATGAGTTTTCCCTTCATTTTTCTCCTCTTCCTCTCAGTCTTCCACTCCTTCAGCAGTTATGCATGGACAGTCTCACCAAATTAACCCTAGTTTCCTCACTCACTGACACATTGCAGCATCTTACCCATTTTATCTTTCTTCCCCCATGCAAGAGTTCCAGGTAACAATTAGTTAAAAGGAGTATTGCTCCACTATTGTACATGCAAACATAGAATATGTCCTGATTGTCTAACTTTCAATGTTGAAAACTTTGTGCTAGTGATGAAAAAATTCATTATTTCCTATCACATCACAGGAACCAAGAGTTTCTGGGTTCCCTCTTGCATTGGCTGGGAGAAAGTTCAAAGCCACATATTGATCTGTCACTCTCCAATGAACATATTGTACAATATATATATGCCTATATAAATGCATTTTTATAATATGAATTCTGTACTCTAAATATAACCTTAATTTTTATGTTAATTTTTAGTTTTGTTCTCTTTTGTTGCATCATTTTATATTAATGTACATATTTTGGTAGTTAGGATTAAATACTTTCTCGAACAAAGTGGATTGTATCTGTGTTTTTACCGTGATATATGTAAATACACACATATGCTCATATACATATTCATTTATATGTACATATATACACTTACTTATAAATGGATCAATATAAATATAAAAATCTATATTCAGTCATTTAAAAAGATCTTTTCTTTGTGTAGATACTTACTATTTTTTCTGGCAATAGCTTCTCTTGCTCCCTGTTTGTGAAAAATGCCTGCTATTCTTGATCTTGTGTCTACTGTGAGCAACTAAGCCAGGAAGCAAAACAGTGCCTCTGCTGATGTGGAGCCGGCCAATTAGAGCTAGGTGACATAATCTTGGAATCTCCTGAAGTTAGCAAAGATCTTCCAGTTCCCTCTTTCTTTCATAGAACAGTTAGCTTCATATATTTGCCAAAATCAGTGTCAAGTTGCTGCATTTGCCAATCCAAATTCCTGATGTATATGTTTATTTCTCATTCTAATTTTATGTTTGTGGCTGAATACCATCTTCGCCATAGCTACAACCACAGTTACAGCAGTAAGGGAATGAACCCTGTTTAAATTGTTTAAAGGATATTGAAGCACAAATACAAACATATTTTTATGAGGAGCTTTTTAGACTCATTGTGTCAAGTAGTTACACCACTAGAAGTCTGTGTGCTAAGTCACTTCAGTCAAAGTTTAAATTTACTTCATTCTGAATTAAGAAGATGTGAAGGACAGAGAAGCCTGGCATGCTGCAGTCCATGGGGTCACAAAGAGTCGGACGGACATTTCACTAAACAGCAACAAATAGGGAAAAGAGACCATCAAGTTAGAAACAAAGTTCTGGATTCCGTGCTAAATTCTTCTGGAAATTAGCATATGACTTTGGACAAGAAAAATTATGCCCACCCCAACCAGCTCATAGGATTTTGTGAAAATTTGATAGAATTATTCGTAAAAATTCACTAAAATTGTAAAGAGTTAGCCAAATCTGATATATTGTTATTGTTTAATTTTTTCTGAAAAAGCATTGTTTTTTGTCAATGAGTGCATTTTATATTACTTCTGTCATTCTAACTGAGGCAGGAGTATAAAAATTTGAAATCTATTTTATGAATAGTTTTAAGTCTCAGAAGCCTTGTGGAGCACTTTTTACATGAATTATAGTAAACTAATTTAGGATTAAAAAATAATCGATGTGGTTTCCTTTTTTATTTATTTATTTTAATTAATTTATTTATTATAATTGGAGGCTAATTACTTTACAATATTGTGGTGGTTTTTGACATACATTGAAGCAAATCAGCTACGGGTGTATATGTGTCCCCCATCCTGAAGCCCCTCCCCCCTCACTTCCCATCCCATCCCTCTGGATCATCCCAGTGCACCAGCTTTCATGCATTGAACTTGGACTGGTCATCTGTTTCACATATGGTAATATACATGTTTCAATGCTATTCTCGCAAATCATCCCACCCTCACCTTCTCCCACAGAGTCCAAAATTCTATTGTTTATATCTGTGTCTCTTTTGCTGTCTCGTATATAGCATCGTCGTTATCATCTTTCTAAATTCCATATATATGCCTTAATATACTGTATTCGTTTTTCTTTCTAACTTACTTCACTCTGTATAATAGGCTCCAGTTTCATCCACCTCATTAGAACTGATTTAAATGCATTCTTTTTAATAGCTGAGTAATATTCCATTGTGTGTATGTACCACTACTTTCTTACCCATTTGCCTGCCGATGGACAGCTAGGTTGCTTCCATGTCCTAGCTATTGTAAACAGTGCTGCGATGAACATTGGAATACACATGTCTCTTTCATTTCTGGTTTCCTCAGTGTGTGATTGCTGGGTTGTATGGCGGTTCTGTTTCCAGTTTTTTAAGGAATATCTACACTGTTCACCATACTGGCTGTCCTAGTTTTCATTCCCACCAACAGTGTAAGAGGGTTCCCTTTTCTCCACACCCTCTTCAGCATTTATTGTTTCTAGACTTTTTGATAGCAGCCATTCTGACCCATGTGAAATGGTACCTCATTGTGGTTTTAATTTGCATTTCTCTGATAATGAGTCATGCTGAGCATCTTTTCATGTGTTTGTTAGCCATTTGTATGTCTTCTTTGGAGAAATGTCTGTTTAGTCCTTTGGCCTATTTTTTTGATTTGGTCATTGATTTTTCCGGTATTGAGCTGCAGGAGCTGCTTGTATATTTTTGAGATTAATTCTTTTAATTAAGGTCATTTGTTTATTTTTGCTTTTATTTCCATTTCTCTGGGAGGTGGGTCATAGAGGATCATGCTGTGATTTATGTCAGAGAGTGTTCTGCCTATGTTTTCCTCTAGGAGTTTTATAATTTCTGGTCTTCTATTTAGATTTTTAATCCATTTTGAATTTATTTTTGTGTATGGTGTTAGTGTTCTAGTTTCATTCTTTTACAGGTGGTTGACCATTTTCCCAGCACCACTTGTTAAAGAGATTATCTTTTCTCCATTGTATATTTTTGCCTCCTTTATCAAAGATAAGGTGTCCATAGGTGCATGGATTTATCTCTGGGCTTTCTATTTTGATCCATTGATCTGCATTTCTGTCTTTGTGCCAGTACCATACTGTCTTGATGACTGTAGCTTTGCAGTATTCTCTGAGGTCAGGCAGGTTGACTCCTCTAGTTCCATTCTTCTTTCTCAAGATTGCTTGGCCTTTCGAGGTTTTTTGTAGTTCCATACATTACCGTTGGTAGCTTGATAAGGATTGTGTTGAATCTATAGATTGACTTGGGTAGTATACTCATTTTCACTATATTTATTCTTCCAATCCATGACCATGATATATTTCTACATCAATTTGTGTCATCTTTGATTTCTTTCATTGATGTTTTATAGTTTTCTATATATAGGTCTTTTATTTCATTAGGTAGATTTATTCCTAGTATTTTATTCTTTTCATCACAATGGTGAATGGGATTGTTTCCTTAAATTCTCTTTCTGTTTTCTCAGTCTTATTGTATAGAAATGCATGGGATTTCTGTGTATTAATTTTATATCCTACAACTTTACTATGTTCATTGATCAGCTCTAGTAATTTTCTGCTGTTGTCTTTAGGGTTTTCTATGTAGAGGATGATGTCATCTGCAAACAGTGAGAATTTTACTTCTTCTTTTACAACTTGGATTTGGTTTATTTCTTGATTTTCTCTGATTGATGTGGCTAAAACTTCCAAAACTATGTGAATAGTAGTGGTAAGAGTGGGCATCCTTGTCTTGTTCCTGACTTCAGGGGAAATGCTTTCAAGTTTTTGCCATTGAGAATAAGGTTTGCTATGGGTTTATCATATATGACTTTTATTATCTTGAGGTATGTTCCTTCTATGCCTGCTTTCTGGAGAGTTTTTATCATAATTTTGTCAAAGGCTTTCTCTGCATCTATTGAGATAATCATATGGTTTTTCTCTTTCAATTTGTTAATGTGGTATAAAACACAGATTAATTTGCAAATATTGAAGAATCCTTGCATCCCTGGGATAAAGCCCACTTGCTCATGATGTATGATCTTTTTAATATGTTGTTGGATTCTGTTTGCTAGAATTTTGTTGAGTTTTGCATCTATGTTCATCAGTGATATTGGCCTGTAGTTTTCTTTTTCTGTGGCATCTTTGTCTGGTTTTGGTATTAGGATGATGTTGGCCTCATAGAATGAGTTTGGGAGTTAACCTTCCTCTGCAATTTTCTGGAAGAGTTTGAGAAGGATTGGTGTTAGCTCTTCTCTGAATTTTTGATAGAATTCACCTGTGAAACCATCTGGTCCTGGGCTTTGTTTGTTAGAAGATTTTTTATTACAGTTTCGATTTCCATGCTTGTGATGGGTCTGTTAAATTTTTCAATTTCTTCCTGGTTCCGTTATGGAAGACTATACTTTTCTAAGAACTTGTTCATTTCTTATAAGTTGTCCATTTTATTGGCATATAGTTGCTGATACTAGTCTCTTATGATCCTTCGTATTTCTGTGTTGCCTTTTGTGATTTCTCCATTTTGATTTCTAATTTTGTTGATTTGATTCTTCTCCCTTTATTTCATTATGAGTCTGGCTAATGGTTTGTCTATTTTATTTATCTTCTCAAAGAACCAGCTTTTAGTTTTCTTGATTTTTGCTATAGTCTCCTTTGTTTCCATTTCATTTATTTCTGCTCTAATTTTCATTATTTCTTTCCTTGTGCTAACCCTGGGTTTCTTTATTTCTTCTTTTTCTAGTTGCTTTAGGTGTAAAGTTAGGTCATTTATTTTATTTTTCTCTTGTTTCTCGAGGTAAGCTTGTATTGCTATTAACCTTCCTCTTAGCACTGCTTTTACTGAATCCCGTAGGTTTTGGGTTGTTGTGATTTCATTTTCATTTATTTCTATGCATATTTTGATTTACTTTTTTATTTCTTTTGTGATTTGTCAGTTATTCAGAGGCATGTTGCTTAGCCTCCATCTGTTTGTATTTTTAACAGTTTTTTTTTCCTGTAGTTGACATCTAATCTTACTTCATTGTGACCAGAAAAAATGCTTGAAATGATTTCAACCTTTTTGAATTTACCAAGGCCAGATTTATGGTCCAGGATGTGATCTATCCTGGAGAATGTTCTGTGTGCACTTGAGAAAAAGGTAAAATTTGTTGTTTTGGGGTGAAATGTCCTATAGACATCAATTAGGTCTAACTGGTCCATTGTATCATTTAAAGCTTGTGTACCCTTGCTAATTTTCTGTTTTGTTGATCTATTCATAGGTGTGAGTGGGGTATTAAAATCTCCCACTATTATTGTGTTACTGTTAATTTCCCCTTTCATACTTTTTATCATTTGCCTTACATATTGAGGTGCTCTTATGTTGGGTGCATATATATTTATAATTGTTATATCTTCTTCTTGGATTGATCATTTGAGCATTATGTAATGTTCTTCTTTGTCTCTTTTCATGGTCTTTATTTCAAAGTCTATTTTATCTGATATGAGTATTGCTACTCCTGCTTTCTTTTGGTCTCCATTTGCATGAAATATGTTTTTCTAGCCCTTCACTTTCACTCTGTATGTGTCCCTAGGTTTGAGGTGGGTCTCCTGTAGACAGCATATATAGGGGTCTTGCTTTTGTATCCATTCAGCCAGTCTTTGTCTTTTGGTTGGGGCATTCAACACATTTACATTTAAGGTAATTATTGGTAAGTATGATCACATTGCCGTATGCTTTGTTGTTTCGGTTTCAAGTTTATAAACCTTTTCTGTGCTTCCTGTCTAGAGAAGATCTGTGATGAAGAGCTGGTTTGGTGGTGCTGAATTCTCTCAGCTTTTGCTTGTCTGTAAAGCTTTTGATTTATCCTTCATATCTGAATGAGATCTTTGTTGGGTATAGTAATCTAGGTTATAGGTTTTTCTCTTTTATCAGTTTAGGTATGTCCTGCCATTCCCTTCTGGCCTGAAGAGTTTCTGTTGAAAGATTAGCCATTATCCTTAAGGGGATCCCCTTGTGTGTAATTTGTTGTTTTTCCCTTGCTGCTTTTGATATTTGCTCTTTGTGTTCAATCTTCATTAGTTTGATTAATATGTGTCTTGGGGTGTTTTGACTTGGGTTTACCCTGTTTGGGACTCTCTGAGTTTCTTGGACTTGGGTGGCTATTTCATTCCCCATTTTAGGGAAGTGTTCAACTATTATCTCCGCAAATATTTTCTCATAG
Organism: Cervus elaphus; assembly: GCF_910594005.1. Taxonomy (NCBI): domain Eukaryota; kingdom Metazoa; phylum Chordata; class Mammalia; order Artiodactyla; family Cervidae; genus Cervus; species Cervus elaphus. The sequence continues at coordinate 14,972,844 of NC_057840.1, forward strand.
CCTTTCTTTTTGTCTTCTTCTTCTGCAACTCCTATTATTTAATGTTAGGGCATTTAACATTGTCCCAGAGGTCTCTGACCTTGTTTTCATTTCTTTTAATTCTTTTTTTTTCTTTTTTCCCCTCTGCTTCATTTGTTTCTACCCTCCTATCTTCCACCTCACTTATCCTCTCTTCTGCCTCAGTTATTCTACTGTTATTCCCTCCAGGGTGCTTTTGATCTCAATTATTGCATTATTCATTATTGATTGACTCTTCTTTATGTCCTCTAGGTCCTTGTTAAACATTTCTTGCATCTTCTCAATCCCTGTCTCTAGTCTATTTATCTGTAACTCCATTTTGTTTTCAAGATTTTGCATCATCTGTACTGTCATTATTTTGAATTCTTTTTCAGGTAGACTCCCTGTCTCCTCCTCTTACGTTTGGTTTACTGGGCATTTATCATGCTCCTCTACCTGCTGAACATTTCTCTGCCTTTTCCTTTTGTTTAGATTGCTGTATTTGGGGTGCCCTCTCCGTAGGCTGGAAGTTCCTGGTTCCTCTTTATTGTTGAACCTGATCCCTGGGCGGGGGGCGGGGGGGGGGGGGGAGGCTAGTGGTTGTCAAGGTTTCCTGGTTAGGGGAGCTTGCATTTGTGTTCTGGTGGGTGGAGGTGGATCTCTTCTTTCAGGAGTGCAAGGAAGTGTCCTGTAGTGAGTTTTGGGGTGTCTAGGGTTTGGCATGGCTTTGGAAAGCCTGCTCAGGGCTGTGTTTAATGCTCAGAGCTGTGTTCTGCGTTGCTGGAGAATCAGCCTGGTGGTCTTGCTCTGGATCTTGTTGGCTCTTGGGTGGAGCTTGGTTTCAGTGTAGGTATGGAGGCCTTTGGTTGAGCTCTTATCTATTAATTTTACCTGGAATCAGAAGTTCTCTGATGTTCTCAAGTTCTGGAGTTAAGCCTCCTGCCTAAGAATAAAGCTTTCAGTCTCATTCTTACAGTAGCCTCAAGACTTCTCCGTCCATACAGTGCAGATCATAAAACATCTAGGTTAATGGTGAAACAATTCTCCACAGCAAGGGACACCCAGAGATGTTCACAGAGTTACATGGAGAAGAGATGAGGGAGGAGGGAGATAGAGGTGATCAGGAGGAGCAGAGGGGGAGTTAAAACCAGAGAGACTAATATAGCCAGAAATCAGTTTCCTAAGTTCCTAAGTTCCCCACAGCCCAGAACACCCAGAGAGATTCACAGAGTTAAGTAGAGAAGAGATGGGGAGGGAGGAGATAGAGGTGACCTGGGAGAGAAAAGGGAGAATCAAAAGGGGAGAGAGCAATCAAACCAGTAATCACACCCCTAAGTGAAAATGGGTACGGAAGATTAGATTTTTAAAGGTACAAAACTGATAACAAATACCAAAAACAAAGATTAAAAATCTAGAGTAGAGGTTAGACTCTCAAAAAAACAGTATTAAAAATGCAAAACAAAACCAATCACAAAAATTATGAAAAATATATATATGAGATTTGCTTTAAAATGGGGTCTTTTTTTGCAAGGTAATAGTTGGTTATAAAAATAAAAATTAAAGGAGTAATAAATTATAAGAAAAATTTTAAAGTGATAATAGTAAAAATATGTCTAGGAATTTCTCCGGAGCTGTTGTGGGCAGCGTGGAATCAGTTCAGTTTCAGATCGCTCCCCGTCCCAGCTCTTACCTATTCTGTGTCTGCAGGCCCCCTCCAGTGCTTAGCCAGGGCTAACTACACGGCTTTAATCTGTCACTCCTCTCACTTCCAGAGCGGTTCCCGCTTCTTTATTTTGGCTTCCTCTGTTTGCAAGTCTCTTCAGTGTCTCACTTCCGCCCTGACATGAGGGGGCGAAGGTGGTCACTTATTCAGGCTCACTTGTTCAGTTGTGTTGTGGGGAGGGAGGGACCCTGCAGACAAACGTCGCTGGCGTGTGTGGGGAGCGCGCGCAGTGTACGGACCACACTGGGTTTGCCCCAGCTCGCGGTGTGTGCCTTCCTGGTCTACACTGCTCAGGCTCCAGGGTGCTCTGCAGGGGCGCCATCCGAAGCAGGGTCAGCGTCTCGTGCCCTTCCCAGGTCTAAGCGCTCAGGTTCCCGGGTCTGCGCAGGGCACAGACCCGGCTGGGCGTGTGTTCCTGCCCTTCCCAGGTCTAAGCACAGACCCGGCTGGGCGTGTGTTCCTGCCCTTCCCAGGTCTAAGCGCTCAGGTTCCCGGGTCTGCGCAGGGCACAGACCCGGCTGGGCGTGTGTTCCTGCCCTTCCCAGGTCTAAGCGCTCAGGTTCTCGGGTCTGCGCAGGGCACAGACCCGGCTGGGCATGTGTTCCTGCCCTTCCCAGGTCTAAGCTGCTCAGGTTCTCGGGTCTGCGCAGGGCACAGACCCAGCTGGGCGTGTGTTCCTTCCCTTCCCAGGTCCGAGCAGCTCAGGTGATCAGGAGCTTGCCGAGCGCGCTGTCCCAGGTGGGCCGTGCATCTTACTCACCTCCCGGTCCCAGATGCTCGGTTTCCGGGTGCGCGGTGAGAGCGCATTCCAGGTGTCCCCTGTGTCTCCTCTGGGGAGCTGATCTCAGGCTGCGACCCTCCTGGGAAATGTCAACAGTCCAGGAGCCCAGGGAGATGTGTTTAGCAGCTGGGCGCCTGCTCACAGTTTGGTGGAGGACGCCTGTCTCTGGGGCTGAGATTACCCCTTGCCTTCTGGCTGTGGCTGTCACACACCTACCTCTCTGCCTCTGGGAGAGGCCTGTACACAGCCGGCTAGCTCTCCTTTGGTATTCATGCACTCTGTTCTGTGAGCATGCCAGGCTGCACCTTAGAGCCTTTTGCGGGAAATTTCTCTTTTTTTTCTCTCTGGTGATCCCACAATTTGGGTTGCTGTCTCACATTAGTTCCCTCGGATTGTCCTCAGGGCATTCAGGCCCAGTCCTTACCCTAAGCATTGATTATGCAGTCTGCCCCTCCTTGTCCAGCACCCTCTTGCTGGTGGCAGACACGAGCATCTGAGTTACTTGCTGGCAGTTGTAGTTAGGCACTTATTCTGTGCTTTTTTTTTTTTCCTCTTGGTTATGTTGCCCTCTGAAGATTCCAAAATCCCCCCTCAGACCCACCTGCAAGAGGGTTTCCTACTGTTTGGAAACTTCTCTTCCTTCATGACTCTCTCCCCAGGACGGGTCTCCATCTGGAACTCTTTTGTCTCTCTTTTTGTCTTTATATTTTGTCCTACCTCCTTTCAAAGAGAATGGGCTTCCTTTCTGGTGCCTGGTGTCCTCCGCCAGCATTCAGGAGTTGTTCTGTGGAAGTTGCTCAGCATTCAAATGATCTTTTGATGAATTTGTGGGGGAGAAAGTGTTCTCCCCGTCCTGTTCCTTCACCATGTTTGGACAGGAGAGCATGGTTTCCTTTCAATCCTTGTAGTCCCACATGGGTGGGAAACCTAGGGGGTTTTTTTAGTTAAGAATTACTTTCTCTGTAGAAGATAAGGCAATTAAATAATGCCAATTTTAAAAGAAGGCATACATGCATTCTAGAGGTTTGTCAAAATCCAGTCCTCCTTTTATGTCTGACTACTGCTACTGCTAAGTCACTTCAGTCGTGTCCGACTCTGTGCGACCCCCGTGCCTGGGATTCTCCAGGCAAGAACACTGGAGTGGGTTGCCATTTCCTTCTCCAATGCATAAAAGTGAAAAGTGAAAGTGAAGTCGCTCAGCCATGTCCGACTCTATGCGACCCCATGGACTGCAGCCTACCAGGCTCCTCCGTCCATGGGATTCTCCAGGCAAGAGTACTGGAGTGGGGTGCCATTGCCTTCTCTGAAGACAATAGTAAATCACAGGATGAGGAGTTAAAAAAATGTTTCTTTCCATTCTTACGTGTGCCTCTTCTCTTCAATGCAGTCATCCTCTTGCCAAGAAAATCCCCCTTGCTGTGCTCCCATTCGGTCACAGGTCACAGGCCACAGGCTGCATCTGAAAGATGGGTCTCCTCTCATAGATCGCAGGCTGAGGATGGCTTGTTCTTCTGCTTGTAGCAGCCACCTTAATGTGAAATCTTTAATTTGAGTAAGATTTGTATACTCAAGATGTATCAGACCAGACTTTTCCCCACTTACCTCAACAGATGCATGTAAAATGCTTCACTGAATTGAAAAAACTAATATTAATTTTTGTTGGGGTGTAGTTGATTCACACTGTTGTGTTAGTTTTGGGAGTACAGCAAAGTGAATCAGTTATGCATATTAATGTCTCCACCCTTTTTTTTAAGATTTCTTTCCCATGAAGGCCTTTACAGAGTACTGAATAGAGTTCCCTGTGCTATACAGTAGGTTATTATTCCCAGCTGGCTCTAGTGGTCAGGAATCCACCTGCTGATGCAAGGGATGCAAGAGATAAGGGTTCTGTCCCTGGTTCAGGAAGATCCTCTGGAGGAGGGCATGACAATCCATTTCAGTAGTCTTGCCTGGAAAATTCCATGGACAGAGGAGCCTGGCAGGCCGTAGTTCACAACTGAGTCTGGACACAACTGAGCACACGCAGGTCCATGTTGTAGAATTTACATACAGTCGTGACCCTAATCTTGCAATTCATCCCTCCCCCTTACACCCTGGTAACCAGAAGTTTATTTTCTACATCTGTGATTGTACTTCTGTGGGTTTTTTTTTTTTTTTTAATGATAAAACTACTTGGTTCTAATAGCTTGCTACTATCAACAGATAAGAATTATTAAATCTTTAAAAATAACCCAATCAAAAAATGGGCAGATGTAAACAGACATTTCTCTGAAGAAGACATACAGGTGACCAGTAGGTGCCTGAGAAGATGTTCATTGCTAAATATTGGAGAAATGAAAAGCAGAACCACAGTGGGTTATTGCTGCACGCTGGTTGGAGTGACTGTCGTCAAAAAGTCTGCAAATAATAGATGCTGGAGAAGGTATAGAGAAAAGGGGGAATCTTCTTACACCACTGGTGGGAATCTATAAATTGGTGCATCCACTACTGAAAATAGCATGGAGGTTCCTTAAAAAACTGAAAAGAGAGCTACCATGTGATCCAGCAATCCTACTCTTGGACATATATCCAGAAAAAAACAAAATTCTTAATTTGAAAAGATACATGTACCCCCGTGTTATAGCAGCACTATTTGCAATAGCCAAGACATAAAAACAGCCCAAGTGCACATCAACAGACAGTTGGTTTAAGAAGATGTGGGGGCTTCCCAGGGGGCTCAGTGGTAAAGAATCCACCTGCCAATGCAGGAGACATGGGTTCAGTCTCTGGGTTGGGAAGATCCCCTGGAGTAGGAAACGGCAACCCTTTCCAGTATTCTTGCCTGGAAAATTCCATAAACACAAGCCTGACAGACTACAGTCCTTAGGGTTGCAAAGAGTCAAACACAATTGAGCATGCATATGCACACACACGGTGTGTAAGTATATATATATATATTTCTCACCTACAAAAAAAACAAAATACTGCCATTTTCAGCACCATAGATAGACCTAGAGAATACTATACTAAATGAAGTAAGTCAGACAGAGAAAGACAAGTATTATATCACTTATATGTGGAATCCAAAAATATAACACAAGTCAATGTATATATAGAATAAAAATAGACTCACAGATGTAAAAAACAAATTTATGGTTACCAAAAGGGAAAGTGAGTGGGGGAGGGATAAATTAGTAATATGGGATTAACAGACACAAACTGCTCTGCATAAAATAGATAGCAACAAGGACTTACTGTGTAACACAGGGAACTCTTCAATATCTTGTTATAACCTATAATAGAGAATAATCTGAAAGATATACACATATAACTGAATCATTTTGCTGTATACCCAAAATTAAAACAGTATTTTAAATCAAGTATAGTTCAATTAAAAAAGACCAATACAGTATACTAACGCATATATGTGGAATTTAAAAACAAAGAAATTATTAAATCTTTACAGGACTACCATGAGTTAAGCCACAGGGATAATATTCAAAAATAGTACCCATGATCTGATCTGCACAAAAGTTAAGAAAGTATTTCAAAGCCATGCAAGTGTCAAAAATAAAATGAACTCAAAACTTGTGGTTAAATTTGTTGTTCTTTTTTTAGTTCCTTTAACCATCAAGCAAGATTGTACTGAATTGTCCTGTCATATATAATAGAAAATAAATCTACTTAGGGAAAGCATGATGGGAGAAAGATTAATTGGGGGCATATCCTTTTAAATTGGTTAAGTAGCAGAACTCACAGAATTCAAAACAGTTGATGGCTCTTCAGAGAGCCATTGTGTCACTCTTGGGGTAAGGGTCTATGCGTGAAAGGTGTCTCTCACAAGACAAAGAAGTATGGCCAGAGTTGAGCATGTTGGTGAAGGCTAAAGCTAGACATAATCACTCTGTTGATTCCTGACTTGGTATTCAACTCTGTTATTTCAGACCCCGAATAGGAATACGTGCAGAGAGGCAAACTTTGGAACATAGCAGAAATATGAAATGGCAACATGGTTTTGGTTTGTTTGAATTTGTTAGAAATTTAGGCAGAATATGCTTGATCTCATCTGAAAGCGTTTCCAAGAGTTCCATCTGTGTAAACAGATGACCCATGAATGGGCAGTGGCCTGAACACACACATGCGTGCGTGCACACACACACACATGCACGCACGCACGCATGCACCCAGCCACCCATGCCAGCAGTACTGGGCAGAGGAACCCCATCACCACCACCACTACCACCACCACTGCTTCCATAACTACATTCTGAGTTTTCCAAAATCTGTATCAGGTTCCTTTGGGTTGCTTCAAATCCATCAGGATTTGGCTGGAGAGAAAACATGTAAGAATATGTTTTGCCAGGCCTGAGGAATCCCTCAAGAGCAGCTATAGCATCCCATTTGTTCCTGATGTCTGGGGACACAGAACAGTCAAATATCAATTACTAACATGTTACAGGGACACTTTTCCACTGGACTGTATTCACATCTGCAGAAATAGGCGTATCATTTCATCCTTGATGTCCCAGACCCTAATCGCTGTCTGTGAGATGAGAATGACTACCCTGTACCCTTTTGTCACAGCAATGTTGAAAGAAGAGAAATGAAAATATTCTGCTAATGACTTTGTATTTGTGTTTCTCCCTTGTCCCTGTTGTTCTGCAATGACAACAACATAGCTTTAGCCCGACATGCCATTTGGACCGGAGTCTTGGCTTGATCTGTGATGAATGCCCTGTTGGGTACTCAGGACAGCGTTGTGAGAGGTAAGCAGATACTCAGCTGTCTGTCACTGTGATTTCCACCTTGGGAGTTATAAAACTTCAGGCATCATCATCTTTTGCACTGCCCCGGAAAAGCCACCATACTTGGTGAGTTGAAGTAAAGTTTCTTACCACACTTGTCAAACAAATGCATTACATTCTTATAGTTTATTTATTTTCTAGAAATTGCACCATAAATCTCCATTCACTCAGAGAATGTTTGATTAATGTTTTAATCTTAAAGGTTAAGCATTAACCTGCAATCTTTCTAGAAAGTATTGCTCAAGTGGAAAGTCATGCACTTTAAGATTTATCTTGCTGTCTACATTGGCAACATTTGTTTTTCATAATTAGCTTTTTGTCCTTAAAATGTAGCTTAAGTGTGTAGTTCATAGTTCAGCAAGTGGTCCATAATTCACCTTAAATATATTTGAAAATTGAAACCAAATGTAATTTATTATCATGATTTATATGCCCATCTAATTGTTTCTAAGTCAATATTTTAATTCCTTTTGATTTTACTTGGTTGTTTTGCATTGGAGCAAGGATATTATTTGATGTAACTTGTGTGATTATTTTTTCTCCTAAAATCTTTCCGAGGAAAAGATTCTTCCATATTTCAGGCTCACTGAAAATGCAACAAAGTTCTCCCATGATATCATTGACAACTCTCTGATTGTAGCATTGAACAGTTCCTTCTGCTCCCGTTACCAGAGAGTAGGCCCGGGTGGGAGTAGACGGGGGGCAGAGGAAGCGACCGGCTTTCACCCAGCATCACCACGGTGAACGCCTCAGAAGGCTGTTCCTGCCTGTCCTTTCCTGTCCTCTTGGCAGCCAGCAGGCCTGTTTCAACCAGACTGCATAAAGTTAATGGAGCAAGGGCCAATCACCCAGAGAGAATTTAGCCAGCAGCTAGCAGTCTGTGGACAAGGCGCCCATGACAGCTCTAAGCAGCAGCAAATCCTATTTGTGAGTATGGCAGCATTTGTAAATTCGTAATGGAGGAACAGGGCTGAAGTAAAGAGGACTCAATTCTAATCGAGAAACTGGAAGTCTTTGATTGTGCTTATTTTTTTAAAAGGAGGGGACGTGCATGTTACTTACTGTGATAGCAGAGCGTATCCTTGCCTGGACAGTCTACATCCAGTGCCTGACCCCTCTGGCTCACTATAGGCAACCTTCTTCTTTTTTTTAGCAACTGGAAAATGGCAGCTCTGCTGTCATACAAGGCCATTTGATCCACTAATCTAGGTGGGCTTAGTCTCTGATGCATTTGTACTGCTCTGCTCCATAATATATATTTTCTACACGTTAGACACTGGTTTCTGAGCCACCTACAACTTAAACTCCTACAATTTTATTTAATAAATATTTGTTTATCAGCTATTACGTGCTGAGCACAGGGCTTAACTAAACATAGGCTATAAGCAGATGTATCCTATCATCCTTGCCCTCAAGCAGCTCACATTTTTAATGTGAGTGAGAATAGTTGAATGTATTCAGGAGAACATTCTAGTCTGAATAATAAAATTCACCTAGGAAAGAGATGCTTGAAAGAAAGGATGATTTCCTTTTTAAAGTCTATTAATTTGATTCAAAAGAAGGTAGAAACATGCATAGGCTGCTTATCATGCGGCATATCTTGCCTCTAACTCAAGTGTTTCAAATATAATCTTAAACTATTATTATATGAAATATGTGATGTTATATTTTTCTAGCCAAAATTTGGATTAGGGCTTCCCAGGAATATTTAGTCTATCATTTCTCTGTATGAGCCAAAAAGTACATTTGTGTGCATTGCATGCTCAGTCGTATCCGACTCTTTGTGACCCATGGACTGGAGCCCACCAAGCTCCTCTGTCCATGGGATTTTTCTGGCAAGAATACTAGAGTGTGTTGCCAATTCCTACTCCAGGGGATCTTCCTGACCCAGGGACTTAGGGATCAAACCTGTGTGTCCTGTATTGACAGGTGGATTCTTTTTACCTCTGAGCCACTGGGGGATCCAAAATATTAGAAACATTTTGGCAGATGTGCCGGCTGAAGTAGATGTGAAAGAGAATAAGGGTCAGGGAATGAAAGAGATGTGAGTTGCACTGAAAATTTTGTAATCAAAACTATTCTGGGAGTGATTAGAGTAATCAGTTATGCACATCATTTACAAAAAATCAGCGTTGAAAAACTGTGTTTCACAAGCTATAGATGTTCTTGGAATAGAGTTCTATGATCATGGAAGTCTGGGAAGCATCTATTAACTTGTCAAAAGTTCTGACCAGTCCTAGAGTGAAAAACATCTCTTCAGTTTGTTTAACTCAGCATTTTCTAATCTTAGGTGTCCATAAATCCCCTGGTTTTATTATATAGCTAGAATGCATCTCAGACTATAGCTCAGATAGATGGAAATTATAACTTTATATTTTTATCACAGTTTAATTTCTACTTTGAGATCAAATTCTTCATATGTAAGAGCTGTGAGAGCTTGGACATATAATCTTAGTCAAGTATCCTTTAAACTGAAACCCAATGTTATATGTCACTTATTTTCAAATTAAAAAATTTGTTTTAGCATTTTTTTCTCTTCTATCCTGCTTTCCACCTCTAGATTTGGTTAGAACCAAAGTCTAATAAGCTTACTTAGTACCAAGAGGCTTGAATGCTTGAGTGTGTGTGTGTGAGAGAGAGAGAGAGAGAGAAAGAGAGAGAGAGGCTGGCTTTTGGGCAATGGACACATAGTGGAGTCAGTCTGTCCTGAGTAATTCATCTAAGCGCATTTCTGCTGACCTCTTTCTGTTTACTGTCCACCTGATCACCTCTTCCCCCAGGTCCAGTAACTCTCTCCACTACTTTCCTGTCACTTGTGGGATCACAGGACACATACTGCTATTTACTCTCTACACTGGGACCCACCAACATTTCTGCTCTCATCATTTCTCCTCCATTTGCCTCTCTAACTCCATCCCTTTCCTGTTTGGGTGTGCACTGCAGAAAGAGTTGCCACATTCATAGAAATGGTGATTTTTTAAAGCCAAAGTCCAGAAGGTTCCGGTATTTCTGCTTTCCTTTCCATCAGATCTCTTTACTTGGTCATGCAGCCCACGCGGCCTTGCTGCTTGAATTGAGGGAATGGAGAAAAATCGAGACCAAGAGCATGGCAAAACAAAACATGACAAAATGTGAACCAATGGTCTGTCACATGTAAGGCACTAGTTACAGTTTTCAGAAACTTCTGCTTGGGGCCAGAGCACTCGTATTTTGAGAGATTACTGCCTTCCTCTGACTAGGGAATGTTTCAAACAAAAGTAAAAGAAGAGAACCAGGGGTGAAGGAACTGGGCATTCATCATGGCACTTTGCTGAGATTCTAGGCTTTTATTGTCTGGACAAGAGGAGAAAATACAGAAAATCAAGGAGACAGTGTTTTGATGGTCAAGAAAGGATAACTGTCAGAGCATCAAGAGGAATTAAAAAGAACATGGAGGGAAAAAAAAAGTGAGCTAAATGCTGATCACCCTGGCTCTACTTTTTAATTGCTATTGAAACATTTCTGTAAATATCTTAAGAATACTAGTCTCTGTATAAAAATGCACACACACACACACACACACACACACACACACGCGTAATAAAATCTGAATGCTCACTTTTAGTGAAGTGGCGTATGAAATGATGTATCATGTATATTCAGTAAGTCTCCTTACATGTCCTACAACAAAAAGACGGATGTTTCTTCAGTGATTCTATTTAATTGTAGTTATTTTCTTGTGGATTGAGTTGGTTTTTTAAATTATTGTTGTGGGACAATTTCAGACTGATTAATTGGTGTCTGTTTAAAAAAATTTCCAGATCTTGTTACATAGTGCCATCTCTCCTGAGGGCAGCAAGTCAGAAAAGTGAGCTGAAAATAATGGGGTTTTGTTGTCTGTGATAATGATCATTGTATATTGCTATTCTAGTGGAGCAAAGTCACTCTCTTAATGGTAAACAAAATGAGATGTGAATATATGTGGATGTGATCATGAGCTCTGAATATCAAGTGAGGCAAGAAGAATTGGGTTAAAATTTAAAAGGATTTTCTTGTTATCTTTACTGAATACCACTCCTTGAGGGATTGGGGGGGGGTGGATTTTATGCACTGAAATATTAGTTCATATTTTACAATAGAGAATTAATAAGCAATTGTATTTGGAGGTGTCAGTATTCTTCCAAGCAATATTTATATCATGACTTTCACAATTCATAAAATATTTTGTTAAAACTAGTAATCTTATTAAAAATTATGATAAATGTTTAATTCTACAAGCTTATTATGGCACCTGTAAATTTTCTAGAAAACTTTGAATAATCAATGTATCTTACTTACAAAATTAATAACTTTCCCTCATAATCATATTACTAAAGTGTCCTTATATGATGCACTGGATTTAAACCATTTCTGTCTCTATAGTAGAGAGCATTTTTCTGTACACAGTGACTTTTATATCTGTAAGTAAGTGAGCATAAACACAGTGTATTATTGAAATATATTCTCCCACGTTGTTTTTATTCCCCTTCAATTTTGACCCTCGCTGTAAAGGACTTTCTGTTTTGCTAAGATGGCACAGATAACAGAGCTAGCTTGACCACAAAAGTTCAGATGCGTTGTTTCATGTCTCCTTTGGCAAGTAAAGCTTAATATGCAGCATGAGCAAATGTAACTGAAAGAGAAGACAGAGTAGATTACAAATAAGTGCTTCCTGTAAAAGGTGTTGGGCTGCCGTCTATGGGGTCGCACAGAGTCGGACAGGACTGAAGTGACTTAGCAGCAGCAGCAGCATAAAAGGTGCATCTGTAACATTAAGTAACATTTTAAAACAGAACACATGGTTAAAGGGAAATCTGATACAAAATTTAAAACAATCTCTCCCATGCTTCCTAAATAATATGAATTTTTATTTTTCCAATAATATATAAAGTAGTATTTAGGCCTTTAAAAAAAAAAAGAACTAGAGTCTGCTAATGGGAAATGTGGGCACAATTAAGCCTCACGTTATGGCATTTTACCGTGATATGCAGCATGCCTGCTTCTCCTTGGTAAAGACTCTTCAGTGGAAATCTGCTTCTGTATGGACATGCAAATATATAAAAGCCTATGCAGAGACACAGCCCCCATACAAATAATGAGACTCTTTCAATTTTCTACTTAATACATTCTGAATTCTCACTACTGTACTTCCTTGTGAGCCTGTTTCCTCATAACAAGCTCTTGCTGCAACAACAACAAAAAAAATGTGAACCTTACATATTTGTACGGAAAACAACCAATTGGAGTAGATACCTATGATGTGTTGTACTACAAAGGCTCTCCAGCGTGGGCCTGGCTCCCTCCGGAGTGCCAGCAGCAGATTTCTTATCATGCTTTGGTCTCATCTTCAGTGCCAGTGACAGATTTTTTTTTTTTTTCCCTCTGGCTGAAATCTAATTACTATAGTGAAACTGGCAGTATCTACACTGCAGTAACAGAGAAAGCATTCTTTTAATCACCTTGCATTTGAGAAAAGGAGCACTTAAAGGGAAAACATATCCTGGGAGAGAAATAGAATAAAAAAATACATAAACAATGCCCCCAGTGGGTTTCATGGGTTCCTCCCAAATACTCACTGATGAAATGTTTCGCCTTAGGTGTGCGGAAGGCTATTTTGGACAACCTTCTGTACCTGGAAGATCGTGTCAGCCATGCCAATGCAATGACAACCTTGACTTCTCCATTCCTGGCAGCTGTGACAGCTTGTCTGGCTCCTGTCTGATATGTAAGCCAGGTACAACAGGCCGGTACTGTGAGCTCTGCGCTGATGGATATTTTGGAGATGCGGTTAATGCAAAGAACTGTCAGCGTAAGTCGTGAACTATTGATGCCCCTGACAGAATTGATGCATTGCACCTCAAAGTAGCTGATGAGTTCTTGAGTGGGGATTGGAGAGTAGGAAATTACCTGTAATACATGTAAGATAGATATCCAGCCTATACACAGAGTCTGAATATTCTAATACATTTCCTTTGTACCAATAGATTAAATCCTCTCAAAGTTGCTGCGTTGTGGAAGTATCATTGTTTTTCAAATGATACACATATTTCTGTCTACACATGGAATAAAGATTTTTAAGTAAATTTTTGTCTATGACAGGAAAGAAGAATTTGAAAATTAGGCCCTATTTATCCTTATTGTTTATCTCAAGTCTAATCATTTTCTTGACATACATTGATTTGCCCATATTATTTCATTAGTATCTGTCAGTAGGTTTTAATCTATTATGCTTTCATATGTAAACTTTACATTCTTGTGTTTCACAATAGGTGAAATGTTCTGCAATATTCTTACACACCAGCATTTGTAATTGTTGAGTGATTAACCATCAGCTTAAGACTACTCATAGAATGCCATTTCTGTATTTTACTTCCACAAAATTAGCTATTGTCGGACTTTATTCATATTAGTCAGTACATCCCTACCCTCGTCTTGAATTTCTCAACTATATTCTTTGGTATTGCATAGAATATTAGTGGTAACATGCAAGAGAAATCTCATTGTGGAGAGTCAAACGGAAGGAGCATCCTTGTTAGAACAGCTTAGTGCCGGACACTGCCATAATCAACTTCACGTACTGTGATAATCCTCAGGAAGAGCAAGTTATGATACCAGCTTAACAATTCACTTCTGCTGACTTCATTATATAAGAAGGGATCCTTCTAGCCATTCAGTTGGGTCCCAGGACCTGCAACTTTACAGAAACCACTGGCAATGTTGTGCCTGTTAGCATCTCTGCTATAAATACCATGACCTGCTAGGGTCCCCCACTTCAAGAAGAAACGTGTCTTTCTCCTCACAGGTTTGGAAGATGAGTGCCACCATTTTGTCGTTTAAACACGACAATTTGTTGAATCAAAACCAAACCACTCTCTGGAATAGTCAACAGCTATTAATATCACGTGTAAATTGTCAAGTTTTTTCAGCAAAATTTCCAACAGGCTCAGAAGCACCTTTAAACACTGGGTTTGTGGCATCTGTGTAAAATCATAAGGAGCTCAAGAAAGTCTCCAGTTCAAGCATATCATCTAGGATCTATACTTTCTACCAGTGTGACTCTGCGCAAGACGTTTGAGCTCGCTGAGATTCAGTTTCCTCATTTGCATAAAGCACTCTAAGTTTCTATGGAAATTAAAGGATCTAACACATGAAACTGTCTAGTGAGCTGCCTGGGGTATTCTCACCTGTTGGCTCCTTTGTAGCGATGCTGACAATAGTTGTGAATATTTATGGCTCACCAATTCTAGAGCTGTGTTCTTCACTGAATGACCTCATTTTCTATCTTCCAATAACCCCTTCTATAAAGTTGAAGAGACAGTTCCACTCTTTATTGTGGTGAATTCAGAATCTGCAGCATGAAGTCTTAAGAACACATAGAATAATATAGTATAAAACCATTTTTGAATCATCACCAATTTTTTTATCACTTGCCATGAAGTATAGACATGATTATGTTTTAATGCTCTTTAGCATATAAAAATATCAGAAACTTATTTATTATCTATTTTATGACTATTCATAGAAATAATAGCTGCTCTGTGCATAATTAGCAAACCTTTACAAAAAGAAAATTCATAATAAACTATTATTTTAGTTGCCTCTGCATCTGTTAAAAAGTACACCTCTACCAATTTGCCCTTTAAATTTACATATGTTGTTTGTGTCATACATTTTATTTAAAAATTGCACTAAAATTCTTCATTGCTTTATTTTTAAAAATTATTTTAATTGGAGGATAATTATTTTACAGTGTTGTGGTTTTTGCCATTCATCAGCATGAATTGGCCATAGGTATGCATGTGTCCTCCCCCCATCCTGAACCTCCCCACCCTATGCCCCTAGGTTGTCCCAGAGCACCGGCTTTATTGCTTTATTTTTAAAATGACTTTATAGTAAATTTAATCATTAAGTGTTCCCCACTCTAATAAAAAAGTGATGTTTAAATTATAAGGTATTTGATTTTTAAAATTTATATATGTATATAAATATAAAACATGTAAAGAAATTAGAAGTATATATAATAATTCTCGGAATTACCCTGGTAGCTCAGACAGTAAAGAATCTGCCTGCAATACAGGAGACCGGAGTTTGATCCCTGGGTCGGGAAGATCCCCTGGAGGAGGGCATGGCAACCCACTCCAGTGTTCTTGCCTGGAGAATCCCCATGGGCGGAGGAGCCTGGGGGGCTACAGTCTATGGGGTCACAGAGTTGGACACAACTGAGCAACTTCATCTTTCTCTCTTTGTATAATAATTCTAGTAGTCAAGTGAAATGGATCTTTAAAGAAAACATATCCTTCAGGCTCTTCTCACATGCCAGCTATACACTGTACTGCGCTTAGCTACCCAGTCGTGTCCGACTCTTTGTGACCCCGTGGACTGTAGCCCGCCTGGCTCCTCTGCCCATGGGGATTCTCCAGGCAAGAACACTGGAGTGGGTTGCCGTGCCCTCCTCCAGGGGATCTTCCAAGCCCAGGGATTGAACCAAGGTCTCCTGCATTTCAGGCCAATTCTGTACCATCTGAGCCACCAGGGAAGCCATAGACTATCCTGAGGCTACTGCCTGAGGAAGATAACTGGCTGGAGACAGTTTTTAATGGCCACCCAGCTAGAATCAGGTTCGCAGACACTGAAGGCCAAGCTACTGGAAGAAGAATCAAGCAATTTTTAAGAAAGCAGTAAAACTAAGTAGCACCTCCAGTCAGAGGAATAGAAAAATAGCATAGGCTGATAGAGGAGCTATTTATAATGTATTTATAAATTATACTCAAATTGACGTATTCAGAGATAAGAAATATTGTACAAAATTTACCAAAACTATCTATGAATAATCTATATGCCTGTGTCATCTCCCACTCACATTTTTATTCTGGGATCAGTGCAATTATATGTACTGATAAAAATACACTTGCAGAGTACAGAGTGAACCATTAATTGCTATTCTATTTGTGAAAAAGCCTCTTAATTTTTAGACTGATTTATTATATGTTTCAGAATAACATCAGACAACTCCATAACAGAAAATGATAAAAGATTAGTGAAATCAAATACATTTTCTATTGTTGGAGATAGTATATAAGTTATAAAACAAATATGATTTTTAAAAATTGTAATGCTGTACTGCTAATACTTTTGAAAAAATTTGATCTTATATACATTTTATTCAATGTGTTTTTATAAATTTAAGGTGTACAACCTTTTTGATAAATTTATACATTGTAGTGTGGTTGCCATTGTAGCAATATTTACCCTGTTACATAATTATAGTACAATATTTTTGTCTATGTTCATTATAGCTGTGCATTAGATCACTATATCTTATTTACTACTTGTTGCAAGTTTGTAGCCCTAACATCAGTTTTACCCCTCTACCCACCCCCCATCCAATGGTAACCGTCATTTCATGCTGTTTTTTATGAGTTTGACTTATTTAGGTTCCACATATAAGTGATATCATGTAATACTTATCTTTCTCTTTCTGACTTATCTCACTTAGATTAATATGCTCAAGGCTTATCCAAATAGCAGGATAGCTTCCTTTTTCATGGCTGAATAATATTCCTCTGTGTGTGTGTGTGTGTGTGTGTGTGTGTGTGTGTGTGTGTGTGTGTACATGCACACATGGGTGTGCATGCACATGCTTTGTCATTTGGTCACATCTGACTCTTGTGATTCTTTGAACTATAGCCCGCCAGGCTCCTCTGTCCATGAGATTTCTTCCAGGCTAGACTACTAAAGTGGATTGCCTTTTCCTTCTCCAGGGTATCTTCCCGACTCAGGGATTGTACCTACGTCTCCTGAATTGGCTGGTGGATTCTTTACCACTGAGCCACCTGGGAATCCCTCCGTTGTGTATACACCACATCTTTTTATCCACTTATCTATTGATGAGCATTTAGGTTGTTTCCATTTCTTGGCTATCGTGAATAAAGCTGCAATAAACATGAACGCATCTGTCTGTTCAAGATGCCGTTTACATTTCCTTTATGTATATATCCTGAAAGGAGATCACTGGAATGTGCATAGGAGTTCTATTTCTAATTTTTTGAAGAACATCTGTATTGTCTTCCATAGTGGTTGGACCCATTTACGTTCCCCCCAGTGGTGTATAAGGGCTCCCTTTTTCACTACATTCTCACCAACACCCACTGTCTCTTGTCTTCCTGATGGCAGCCACTTTAGCAGATGTAGGTAGCTCACTGTGGTTTTGATTTACAATTCCCTAGTGATTAGTGATGTTGAGCATCTTTTCATGGCCTGTCTGTCACTTTGATGTCCTCTTTGGAGACATGTCTACTTAGTTCTTCTGCCTTATATACTTTTCTAATCTTGAATGTTTTTCAGATTTATATATTTATTTTATATTTCATCTTAAGCTCATTTTTTTTAAATTAACACAAAAACTGGCATGTAGTAAATAATCATTTGGAAATAATAATGTTGCTTCATTAATGGTAGCATTAATATTATTCCATGGGTGCTATTAATTTTGATAATTTCTCAAAATTATTTCAGCTCTAGAATCAGTATGCTCTAGAGTCAGTGTTACTTATATGGAGATTATAGTATTTTCTGTGTTACCCAAATGCATCTATGAAGAGGCAAAACAGCTGAAGGAGTGATGGAAAGAACATTTTTACCTGAAATCTTCTAGATCACCTACTAATCATGTGGTCTTGTCCGACTTTTAATTTCAGTGTCTTAATTCTTACAACTGGAATAATAAAGGTGACAATAATATTTATACAACATATGGTGTGCCAGGAACTGTGCTGCTGTTTTACATAATTCATCTCTAGAGCTTATAGGGTTGTTGTAAAGATCAGATGATATAATGCCTAACCGAACGCTTAGCAATCAGAAAGCATTCTATTCTAAAACTTTGTGACCATTATTTAATAAACCTATGAAGACTATTAGAATACATTTCCCAAGCACAGATCTCTCCTCTCTTTGCAGCTTGTCACTGTAATGCCAACGGCTCCTTCTCTGAGATCTGCCATCCTCAGACGGGACAGTGTGAATGCAAACCTAACGTGCAGGGGCGGCGGTGTGATGAATGTAAGGTAAGAAGTTGGAGCTGACCAGTGAATTACTTCTTCCATCAGACTTTTCATTGGCTTTCAGAAATGACCTACACCTGAGTATATTAAAAGACAAGTTCAGGAATATCTCACTCTACATGTAAAATTACTGTGATCACTGAAATTAAAAAAAAAAATAGAACAACATTTGCCATACAATAGCATTTGACCCTCAACCTATTGACACATTTCCTTGGTAGTGAATTTGTGTAGTATTTACTCTAATTTAGACGTTTCTGAAAACATACAAACTTAATCCCTGTCTATGGTAAGTCACATACTTTTTTCTTTGCCTTTATGTTTTTCGCAGGAGAGAAAAATGTCATACCTTTTGCTTTTATCAAGCACTTTGTTCTAGTTCCATCATTTAAAGTTCCAGTGAGCATTCTACTCAACAAAATTTTTCTGTATAGAAGCAAATCAAAGGATTTTTTGGATACCATTTTGCTAAAATGAAACAAAAATTAAAATATGTTGCTTTCTTTTCCTGGGTACATTACCCTGCCTTCAGTATGCCGAGCACCTTGAGATTCCTCCATGAGAGTACATGGATTTGCACTATTTCTTTCACATAAATAGGTAATTTCTCATGATAGACACTGTTAAGGAGAACCAAGCACTTCTCAGATGCCAGATTGGCCATTCTGTAGGAGGTTTAAAAATATTATTTGCTTCTATCTCTTGAATAACGTGTATGCTCTCTTCTGTGTTTTTATTTTCCGTTGGCTTTTAAAGCCCAGTATGTGGTGGGACCCAAAGAAGCGATTCTGTGTGTCCTGTGGATGCAGTCCCATGGGCTCTGTGACCCCGCGGTGCGATATCACAGGAAGATGTGTCTGTAAATCAGGCTTCGTAGGGAAACGATGCAACCTCAGCAGGCAGGTGCAGCGACAGGAGGAACAGCCACAGAGAGCGCAGTGGGTGCTGGGGTCTCCCCAGAGGTGGGGCGCCGGCAGCTCCAGCGGATGCCCTCGGGGAGCCTACCGGCCTGCGGCTCCGGTAATTCGAGAGGCGCTGCATGGCTCTTGCCTCGGCATGCTGTGTTCCATGTGCTACTGCTGACCTGTCCTGGTGCCGTTTTACCAAATAGTGGTTGCTAAGTGTGTGAACTGCAGATGCGAAAACTTGGCAATTCCTGATTGAAGTCTTGCCTTTAAAAAATAGCTACTGATAACGTTTTTTAAATCCCGTTCAAATTCATATGTTCATAAAAGTTTCAAGTGATCATTGATATGTAGAAAACACAGAAAGTGACTTGCCTAAGAAAATCCAGCCCACTGATCTGACCTTTGACTGACCTTCCATCATCATCAGTGACTGTTACATTACCACATTAGAATTTTGTCCATGCATACAGCAAACACAAGACACACATTTTCAAACACTGGAAATCTACAACATGCACATAAGAAGGCAGCGTATCTTCCACTATAAAAGTTTGATCCCCCTTCTCATGGGGCAAGACAAAACAGATGGTGGAAGGAAGGAATTTGGGAAGGGAGAGAGAGGAAGAGAGGAATAGGACCGAGGCCAAGATGCTGAGTACCAGGAGACAGGACCTGTCAGTGGAGAATCAGAGCTTATGTGAGAACTGAGGGTAGGGAATAGGAGGAGATGGAGAAGGAGTAGGAAAAGAAGAGGTAAAAGAAGGAGGAAGGGGGATGGGAAAGGGGGGAAGATGAGGGAGGAAGGCAGAAGAACAAATTTATAGTTTTATTTCTTGCCTCTTTATTGACATTTTAAAATAACTAGTTTTGATATCAGACTGCCTGAGGTCAAATCCCAGCTCCAACACTTCTGATCCACCGTAAAACTGTTTCTTAGATCTTTTTGTAATTCAGCTTCTTCATCTGTAGTAGGACCTACATCATAGAGTTTGTGTGTTGGCTCAGATCCTTCAAGGAGCAAATGCCAAGAGATTTACTGGAGGAGGCTCCAGTGAAGGGTGATGGGGATGGAGCATCATGTGCAGGGAGACTTCTGCTGAAATGTGGGTCTGCCCATGTGGAAGGAGAGAGGGAAAAAAAGTATGGATAGAAAAGATTCACTGAATGCATTCTGCCCAAATCTCAAATTCTTGGCCAGGCCAGTTGGAAGTGCCCAAGCAAAATTTACCCATTGGAGGAATCTTGGATGGGGCAGGAAGATTCTAGTACTTCAGTGTACCAGTAACTGACTAGGAGAAGCATGACTTGGTATGAGCTCCTTCACTAGATTCAAGAGAATGGAAGCTGAGGCTTGTCAATGAGTGACATTCCCACTGCAGGCTCTCTTGCAGGAAAGTCTACCCAGGCACATCTATGGCTGTCTCCAGGTTGTTGTGAGAGGAGTGTGTAAAACACACATCGGAAGAGTTTTTAGTAATGATAGGTAGTGTTGCTGTTATTATTACTATTGTTATTAAGTGGAGAAATCTTTAAAAGAGATTATGTTTTTTCAGAAATAAATGCATACATTTAGAGTAAAAGAAAGGGACAATAACTGATCACTATGTCTCCAAAATGGGCTTTCCCATGTGGCTCAAGTAGTAAAGAATCCTCCTGCCAATGCAGGAGACTCAGGAGATGTGGGTTCAGCCCCTGAGTCAGGAAGACTCCCTGGAGGAGGAGCTCGCAACTGACTCCAATATTTTTGCCTGAAAAGTTCCATGGACAGAGGAGCCTAGTGGGCTGCAGTCCATGGGGCTGCAAAGAGTCAGACATGACTAGCATGAGCATGCAAAAATGTCTCCAGAACATAAATTTAGCAGAATTATGAGCCCTTATCCATGCCCTCTTCCTACATATCCTACAGCACTGATGTATGGAGTGGTGTTTTGTCCTGAGACCACTTTTCCTCTGAGACAGTATATGTGACAGCTAAGAACACAGACTCTGAAGCCAGCCTGGCTGATTTGGAATCCTGACTCCACAACTGGCTAGCTGCTGACCAAATTACTTGACCCTTCTGTGCCTCAGTTTCACCACTCTAAGAAGTTGATGATAATAGCTATCTTTCAGGATTGTCTTGAGAATTTAAATGAGTTCATATTTGTAAAGGGCTTTAGAAATGTTGCTTGGCACATGGCAAGAACAATATGTAAGTGCTGGTTTTTATTATTATCCCAAATGAGAATAAATTATGTGAGCTCATCAAACTTAGCACTGAGACTGGGCAGGCACTCGCTTCTCTGTGTGTTTTACCTCATTAATCTCAATTACTGACTAAGAATGTTCTTTAAAATTTGTTTACTACAGCATTTTCCCTGGACTGTGAAATAGATTTTTGAACAATTTATTAAAATTTTATTACTGAAATTTGGTAATATTTGTTTGGTATACCTGTGACTCACCTGGTAAAGAATCCGCCCACAATGCAGGAGACCCCAGTTCGATTCCTGGGTCAGGAGGATCCCCTGGAGAAGGG
Organism: Cervus elaphus; assembly: GCF_910594005.1. Taxonomy (NCBI): domain Eukaryota; kingdom Metazoa; phylum Chordata; class Mammalia; order Artiodactyla; family Cervidae; genus Cervus; species Cervus elaphus. Next base: position 14,994,636 of record NC_057840.1, read on the forward strand.
ATAGGCTACCCACCCCAGTTTTCTTGGGCTTTCCTTGTGGCTCAGCTGGTAAAGAATCCGCCTGCAATGCAGGAGACCTGGGTTTGATCCCTGGGTTGGGAAGATCCCCTGGAGAAGGGAACAGCTCCCCACTCTAGTATGCTGGCCTGGAGAATTCCTTGGGCTGTATAGTCCATGGGGCCACAAAGAGTCTGAAATGACTGAGCCACTTTGACTTTCAGGTTTTAAAACTATACTAGGTAAATATTAGAAAAGTATGATGAAGACATTACTTCTCATATATTTCTTTACATAATCAACTTTGGAATTTTTTAAATAAGTAATAATTTGAAAGTTTACTATTTTATTGGTCTATCCACTAAAGATATTTGTATAGATATAGATAGATATGCTAAGTAAAGCAAACTTAGGAGGTAAAGATGAAAGTAAAGTACTATCTCTACAATGCACATTCTAAGTCAAGAAAATTTAGGAAATAAAAACAAATGCAAAATATTACTTTTTTAAAAAAAGTTTTACTATGTAATGCTCTAGTCTTTTTTTTCTATGTATATAAGTTTCTATTTGTTTGTGTCTGAGTGGTATGTGTACCTTTGTGGGTATGTAATTAAAATCATAGTGTATATGTAGTTTTGTATTCTGCTTTTTGAAATTTTACTTAATGCTATATTCTACCCATATTCATATCATTAAAACTGCTTCAAACCAGGAATTTAAATGATTTTATATATTTCATAACATGAATCCCTCATAATTTAATTTATTCAGCTTTTTCTCTAACATTGAACATTTAAGTACCTCTACAGTTGCTCATTATTAAAATAAATAATACTGTAATAAGCATGCATGCATTTTCTCAATTTCTGACTACTTCTCTAGGCCTGGTATTTAGAATTGTACACTGAATTGCTTTTTATGAATAAAAATATTATATGTTTTCTTTTCTTATAATTAATTTCAGAATCAAGTATTAGGTCATTTGTTACAAGTGTCACACAATTTCTTTAATTATACAGTGAATCTGAATTAGAACTAAAAATAAAGTCAAGAACTAAAATAAAATAAAGAACTATTTATTTTATTTATTTTATGAAAACAAATAAAGAACTAAAAATAAAGACAAGAACAAATGTAAAGATTAAAATGATTATCAACCATGATCAACCCATTTTAGATTTAAAAAGAAAACTATTCTTAGCAAGTCATTTTAAGAGACTAACTTTCAGTATGATTTTGTTTTATAGGACTTATTTTTAATATTGTTAACAATAATGGCAAAAATACATAATGAGGCTTAATCATGTCTCTTTGGGTGGTTCACATTAAATAGCTAGATTTATTTTTACCAAAAAGTAATTATTAAGTCTAATTTTCCAAAATAAGAATTAGTTTTACAAAGAAGTAATTACTGAGACTAATTTTCCAGATTAAAATATCATAATAATGTGACAAACTTCTACTTAAAAGACAGCCCTGACATACTTTAAGTAGGATATGTGCTTTTTCACTTTTCTGGTAGGAATGATTTTTAATCCATCAGCATTTTCTAATGTAGTCATTCTAGGTCTGATAACATGCATTTCCAGAAAGTCAGCCAAAGCTAGTAATGCTGGACCATGGAAGGTCATTTGTTACAAATAGATAAGAGATATGCATATGAATAACTCATCAGAGATGAAAGTTTCCCTTCATCTACCTAATTTGGTGCTTTGATATGTGTTCTCACAAATCAACTTTGATTGTTAGGATGAAACCCAAGCAACTAGATGTTAGTTGCACCAATTTTTTTGTCAGTATAGGCATAACCTAAGAGTTACATTTATAATGTAATGATGATTAGAAGTATTCATGGATATATGACAAAAATTAGACCCAATATAAGAGGAAAAAGATTTATTTTAACTTTAGGCTGCTGTCCAATAATATTGAAAGCTTTTTTACCAAGTAAAAGGACTTAAAAATATCTGAAAATAACCAATTCCAATTATTAGAAATGAAACCAAAATTTTCTTTAAATAGAATTGCCATCCTCACTTACTTCCACATTGCCATTAGAATCTTGAGACACATAGGGAAAGGCTGGTGAAAATATCACAGACTGAATGAGAGCACCCTAATTCCACCAATAATCTCAGTGAAATTTCAGAGTAATTGCACTTTTCTCTTGGACATCGTAGAAAAAGTCCACCAGGTTAAATGACAGTCCAATTCTCATAACATCACTGGAGAACCTTTACAGCCAACAGGCTCCTCTTTTCCCACCTGATCTTACAGTGCATCTAGTGTCATTGTGAATTAATTGATTTAAATTGAATTTTTCTCATTCCACTTCTATGCCAGCCTGAGACCTTTGGCCTCCAATCGGCAAGAGGGTGCGTCCCCTGCAACTGCAATTCCTTTGGGTCCAAATCATTTGACTGTGAAGAGAGTGGTCAATGTTGGTGCCAGCCGGGAGTAACAGGAAAGAAATGTGATCGCTGTGCCCACGGCTATTTCAACTTCCAAGAAGGCGGATGCACAGGTCTGTAAATGAGACTAAGCTCAATGCATTCATTACCTGGTTTTGGTATTTAGGCATCTGTAGCAGTTTGTTCTACAGGATTCCCGGAGATTAAAGGAAATACACCTTGACAGCAGGCAAACATATAATACAAAAAAATGCTTAACCTAATGCTTTACATATGTTTTTAATAAGTTAAAGGAAATACATTGTAATTTGAAACACTGCCCTATAAATAGCTGTGCCTGCAATAAAAATCCACCAGTAGATCCCAGTTCTGCTGTCTCCCTCCCTAACTGTGACCTCTGTTCAGCCAGTCACTCAAAGGCTACTGCAGCTTGAAAGTCAGATGCTCAATTTTTCTGGTGCCAGTGTTATCCTAGTTTAAACTTTACTCCCAAGCTAATACAGTTCAACTTTCCCTTTTCCTGTTGCAAAATTGGTACAATGATCAGAGAAGTTAGTATCTTTTTCTGGTATTGTAAAAAAATATATATATATTTTTTCATCCACTTTCAGGTGCCTTGAAAACTGTGATGTTCTGAGAAAGAAATAGATTGGCTGTAGATGTTTGTTAGCTCCAGAGAAAATGAAAGCTGGGGTTGCTAACTTTATATCTTTTTTTTTTTTTTTAATCCTTTCACCTGTGAAGCTTGTGACTGTTCCCATCTGGGTAATAACTGTGACCCAAAGACTGGTCGGTGCATTTGCCCACCCAATACCATTGGAGAGAAATGTTCTAAATGTGCACCTCATAGCTGGGACCACAGCATCACCACTGGGTGTAAGGTGAGTGAATTGCTTTATTTCATCTCATAATGTCATTTAAGGATTTCTATTTTGGTAGAACTCTGTAGGTGGGCATTTCAAGAGTCAATATTACAAAACGATACAGATCCATTGCTATAGCATCATTGCAGGAATCGATCACTATCTTACATTTTACTTGTAGGAAAGATGATTAAAGTAAGTACACATTTATACAGCTTCATCCAGGATACTTTCCAAAAAGGAGAACAAAGAACCAAAAATTCTAAAATAAAACTAGAAACATCTCTAACTTCATACCTACACACAATGAAATGTTAATGTATCTCCAAAGTACAAGGAAATTAAGAATGAATTTTTTAAAAATCCACAAGAGTTTCCCCAAAATTTTACCTGGATATCAGTTTTCAGGAGCTAGTTGAGAGGATTCTGAAGTCATTTAAACAACCTTTCCTTACAAAATTCCCCATTTTTTTCCATGAGTGAACCATAGTAAGTGATATGACCAGACTCACGTTTAGAGAAATCTATACAGCTTCAGGCTAGAAGGTTGCTTATAAGGCTGTTGCGAAAGTGTTGGTGAACATTGATAGAAGCTTGTGTGTGTGTGCTAAGTCATTTCAGTCGTGTCCTACTCTTTGCGACCCCATGAACTGTAGCCTGCGAGGCCCCTCTGTCCATGGGGTTCTCCAGGCAAGAACATTGGAGTGGGTAGCCATGCCCTCCTCCAGGATATCTTCCCAACCCAGGGATCGAACCTGTGTAGACTGTGGCTTCTGCATTGCAGGCGGATTCTTTACCACTGAGCTACCAGGGAAGCCCCGTAGCAGCTTGGCCTCAATTATCCACTAGTGTTTAGCGGGCAGGTTAAGTTACAACTCTTATGACTGAATAAGATATGGCTGAATTCATTTATTTAAGGAATGAGAAAGCAAAGGCTTAGGGATGACTGCCAGGTTTTGCTTTGCAACAGATGATGGATGAATGCAGACCAAGTAAGGTTTTTTCAATAACTTTATTTATTTATGTTCTTTCAGCTATTTTTGGCTGTGCTGGGTCTTCGTTGCTGTGGGCGGGCTTTCTCTAGCTGCAGCAAGTGAGGGCTGCTCACTCATTGCGGAATGCGGATTTCTCATTGCAGTGGCTTCTCCTGTGGAACATGGGCTCTAGGGTGTTACAGGCTTCAGCAGTCGCTGTGCCTGAGCTAAGTCGTTGCCAATCGAAGGTTCTAGAATCCAGGCTCAGCAGTTGTGGTGCACAGGCTTAGTCATTCCACGGCGTGTGGGATCTCCCTGGACCAGGGAATCTGACCTGCGTCCCATGCATTGCAAAGCGGACTCAACCACGGGACTACCAGCGAAGACCCTAGGCCAAGTTTTTAAAAATATTTGTATGTTTTGTATCTTTACATTTAGTGATCATTGAGTAAATACTATGTTGACTGAAGTTGAAATTTTTTAATTACTTTGAACCACTGTTACAAATCTAAATTTCTGAATAGCTAGACACGTCATCATTATGAACAATTACAAACAATTTCTAGAGCCCTCACAATTATTTATGAGGATGTATTCTACTATTTAAAATCTTGTATGACTATAATCTCAATGAACAGTGATTTTTGAGATTTATAGCTTTCCTTTCTTTGTGTCATGGATAATTTCTCTGTGCTGAGGTGTGAGCACACACATCATTTGAGCCTTTATTGAAGTAGAATATAAAGCCTGCCATCTTTCACTAGCAGGGGAACAGTGCGTAAATCCTCTATTGCTAAACAAACATTACAGCTAATTATGATTTAAGTTTCATGTTGGCTATAGTGTCATCTAAACATATGGTTAATGGTCTCATTTATTCTCTACTATAACTTCCTGAATAAACTTCCCAATTTGAAAAGGTCCCAGTTTTTTTACTAGTTTTTAAGAATTAATGCTTTCATTTTATATAATAAATTGAGAAATAGATACTTCATATTTTAAAGTCTAAAGAAAGTTATTTTAGTTAATAAAGTCTAATACATTTATTTTAGTTAAATATATCATAAGACAATTTTAAAATTTATTGTGTGATTATAGTTTCCATAACATATCATAGATTTATATTTCTGATTATGACCAATTTTGTTTAAATAAGTAAGGAAAAATTACTTAAGTGGATAAGTCAATCATCCTTATTTTGAATTCTCATTCTACATCTGATGTTCTATCAGAACAAGTTACTTGGCGGGATGACAGTGCTTTGTTCTATGCTTTTGAAACTATGGCGATGTTTGTAGTGTAATAAATAATCACTTTTAGTCCTTTGATTTAAAATAACTTTTAGCAGCATTCCATACTGCAGGTCTTTTTACTGGAGAACAGTGAAGACAGAAAAATACTGAATCATAAGGATACCAGAAATAAGGCCAGGTGATATTTTAACATCAGAATCTGAGAAGATATTTTACCAAACATTTGGACAGGAAAGAGATAATAGATGGGACGCTGGTGATTGTACATCACATCCTGGAAAGAGGAGTCCCATAACTCAGCTGTTGGCAGGAGCAGAAGCACGCCTTGCTTTAGTAGCGGTGGATGTAAGAATTGAGCTGAGCAATGAAAGTGTGAGAAATGGCAAGTGAGATCCAGCCAGACTTGGATCTGGAAATCTGGCGAGTCACTATGTGTATGAGTCTTCCATAGAGCTGTAGTTCTGAGGAGGAAGATTAATAGGAAAGTCCCAAAAAGAGTCAGGTCATAGACTTAAGTACAAACCCTGATGGAGGTAAACTCAGACACAGAGAGAGGTGATACCCTCTAGGGAGACAGAAACCACACCAGGGAAACTTAAACAGGGAAAGAAAGAAAGAAAGTGAAATCGTTCAGTCGTGTCCAACTCTTTGCGACCCCATGGACCGTAGCTTACCAGGCTCCTCCATCCATGGGATTTCCCAGGCAAGGGTACTGGAGTGGGTTGCCATTTCCTTCTCCAGGGGATCTTCCCAACCCAGGGATTGAATCCAAGTCTCCTGCATTACATGCAGACGCTTTACCATCTGAGCCACCAGGGAAGTCCAATATAAACAGGGACAGTAGAATATAAAGAATTGTTAACTGGTAAAAGTTAGTTACAAAAAGGATAAAAAAAAGGGATATAAAAGATCCTGAAGTGGTAGGTACAAAAGAGTAGCTACTACTTCCAGGGTGAAGGGAAAGTGAAAGTGTTAGTCACTCAGTTGTGTCCTACTCTTTGTGACCCCTTGGACGCGCCAGGATCCTCTGTCCGTGGGATTCTCCAGGCAGGAATACTGGAGTGAGTAGCCATTCCCTTCAGGGGAATCTTCCTGACCTGAGGAGCAAACCCGAGTCTCCTGCATTGCAAGCAGGTGGTTTACCTGAGCTGTCAGGGAAGCCCCAAGAGTAAGGGGGTGGACCGGAAAGGCAGCAAGGTCTTCCCCTGTTCCCCACTCCCAACAATACTCGGGTTCAGACATCTCTGGAGAGAGTGTGGCAGCCACAGGGATACGCAGCCTGCTGGTGGTACAATGACAGCAACAGCAACAAAGATAATAAATAACTTCCCGGAGTTTATGGGCAAGTGCTGGCCTGTAGACACTGCCCATCGTCACTGGAGGACGCAGACTTGCTGGGGCTACTGAGAAGCAGCCTGTCATGGTCAGAGCTTGAGTGCAGACCTAAACAGCGGGGAGAGAGTGGCCTGATGGCTCAGCTTGGAATCCTTGTGGACCTCTGGGATCCCATGCTAAATAAGTCAATAATAGTGATGACGATAGTAACGAACAGCCACAACCCAGAAGAGAAATGTCTTTCTATCACCATGGCCTTCTTTGGGTCTCTCCTGGACCCTCTAATGACTAATTTTAACATTCTGCTACTGGCCAGGGGGAAATGTCCATAGGGGTCTAACTATAATGTCATAAAACAAGGCAAAGAGGAGTGAGTTTAGAGCTCAGAGACAGCAGAGAGATCCTTGGCACAGCTCATCTCTGAAAATGATGTATTCCAAGATCTTAAATAACATTTTAGTAATTCACTTAAATTTTCATTTAAATTCAAGGAGCTTTGAGCTCTAAATCAGAAGCAGAAAGCCTTAGGGAATAGAAGACAAGACACGTGGATGAGCAGCAAATTGAAAATTGCTGCTGAGATGAAACCAAAAAATTATTGAAAAAAAAAAAGAAAAAAAATTATTGAAAAGAAGCTAAAAATGCAATACCGTAATTAAAATAAGCATTGATGGTATGTACATACAGCAGAGTTTTCACTGTGTAGGCGAGCAAGGGCAAAGTGGAGAACAAATTTGAGAGGCAGAGAGGGAGGTGACTGCAGAAGACATTAGTACATTATAGATTTGACAGGTAGACAGAAACTATGTACTTTCAGAATTACAGGTGATCCTGAAGAAGAAAATTGATAAATTAGAACAGGAGTAAAAATCGATAACAAAGTTAAAGAAATAGTACTGCATTAAAAAACAATTGTATTCTCAAACTGAACGAGCTCACCATGTTCCAGTAAATTAATTTTTTAAAAGACTCAAACTTGTATAAATTCTAGCAAGATATCACATTACATAAATTAAGAGAAGATCCTATGTATATCTAGGAAGAAGAAAAAAAGGTTACCAGCAAGACACCTCAAATCGGGCTTGTCTGCAAAACTTAACTCTAAAAAAAAATCCTAGTATCATTTTTCCTCTAAATTCTCCCTGGCTTCCCCACATCTGGTTTGGTACTTTTTATATACTTTCATAGGATTTTGCACTTCGCCTATTATATCATGTTTATTCCATTGTGTTATATTTATATATTCTCTCCCTTGACGAAACTGTAATATATGTCTCTAAACAATAAATGCTGTAAAAATGAAATGATAAGGTAAAATGGCTTTGTCAGAAGTTTACTCTGAAACAAGAGGTGTTTGAAGAAAATCTATACCTAACTTCTCCTCACCACAAAGAGAGAAAATGCAGTTTCTTTCTTATTCAATAGCTTTATGGTTTCTGGACACTCATATATTTTAGTAAGTGCAGGAAGCAATTTTAGCATTATGTTCACCAATGTTTCCCAAGCGACTCAACTAGAGCAGTACAAAGCATATAACAGACACATGATTAATATGTACTTAATGGAAGCATAGAAGCATTAGAATTAAAATTTAAAGATATTGCCTGTGAAATGGTGTTAATTGTTGCTGTTTTTATCTCCTCTATAGGCTTGTAACTGCAGCTCAGTAGGCTCCTTGGATTTCCAGTGCAATATAAACACGGGCCAATGCAAGTGTCATCCAAAATTCTCTGGTGCAAAATGTACAGAGTGCACTCGAGGTCACTGGAACTACCCTCACTGCAGTCCCTGTGACTGCTTCCTGCCAGGGACTGATGACTCAACCTGCGATTTAGAGACTAAAAGATGCTCCTGCATCGATCAGACTGGGCAGTGCACTTGTAAGGTATGTGCTGCTGAAATTCAGGAAGGAAAAAGAAAACAAACACCTTACTCAGTTCTATTTGCATTGCTGTTTTAACTTCAGTTATTTATTCCTGCATAATTTAGCCAAAAAGAATGACATGTGAAAATTCATTGCCAGACACAGAGACTTTTCCTGACATACAGATAAGCACTGCTTTTTAAGAACTTATTTTCAACCAGAACCAAATTTTTTTCCCCTAGCTCAAATGAATGATATATTTTCGAAAGTAAAGTTTAGTTTCTCTTTATATATTCACTTTTCTTAAACAAAAATAATCTGGAAGAGAAAAGAAGTCAGTTCTCTTAAGCATCACTAGAGAAAACCACAGCTAAATGATAAAGTTTATTTTTTAAAAAAGTTACTCTTCAAATTAATCCGCAATCACTGTACACTGAAAAATATATTTACTGATGTGGAAGTTCAGTAAAATTTCATCAAGTATAAACACTGACATTACAAACAGTGACTATATGCAAATTTCAGCCCTCATTAATATTGTTAAGTGATGTAGAAAAACATTTGATTAAAAATGATAAGAAGGATTTTTTCCCCCTAAGATATTTCTGGAAAATCAATCCCAGGATAAATGCAGTAAAGACTAGATCAGAAGTATTAGTATATTTTCAAGAAAAGTCTATGCAAAGAGGGTCCGAGGAAACAGGAAGGTGAAATCTGGAGAGGTTGTGGAGTCTTGAGAATTTAGGAAAATGAAAGCTTCTGCCATTAAAAGTCCTTGACAAAACAAAAAGTATGATGGTGCATTATTACATATTATGGTTATATATTACATTTAATACATGCTATATGTGTGTATATTCAGTATTCCAGAATAACTATATGAATCTATATTTTAACATCTTTCTTGCTTTTCACAACTTTGCATCACATCACTGTCTAGGAATCAGTGAAATTTCATTTCACTTTCAAAATTCTAATGACTCTTTCATAATTCTCACCTGGAATAGTAGGAAATGTGCTGCTTAAATTTAAAAGAAAATAATATACAATATTCTTAATAACATATGTAGTTATAAATAAAATGTTTTCTAGACCAATGACATGCTAACAGAGATGACCTACTCTGCTATTTGAGATGTGAGTCTAATATACAGTGTTCTTTTATTTATTTATTTTTGTTTCATTTTCTTTAAACATTCTCCTGAGTTTAGTTCTCTCCCAACTTCCCCATACGGACTCTGAAGAAGTCTCCTCTTTCTTCAGGTGAATGTGGAAGGGATCCGCTGTGACAGGTGCCGGCCTGGCACGTTCGGGCTTGAGGCCAAGAACCCACTTGGCTGCAGCAGCTGCTATTGCTTTGGCGCCACTACCCAGTGCTCTGAAGCCAAAGGGCTGATCCGTGCGTGGGTGAGTGAGGCCCTGCTGGGCCCTGTAATGGTGTAACGTTGGCTCCTGCTGGCGTCTTTTAGCCAGGCACCAAGGGGCAGGAGGAAACGGCAAAGCATTTGAGCAGCCTTTCCCCGAGCACGTTTAGAGCTGGTAGCGGGGCTGTGTGCCATTAGATGATGGGAGTAGATGTCTTTTTTATTCTTTCTTTAAAAGTATTCATTTGCTGTGGATAAGGAAATAGATGCCAAGTGAGCAAGGAAAACATTACAAGGGAAATGTTATGTCTGGGGATGGGAAGAGGCTGCCTTCTGCAGAGCGAGAGCATTATAGCAAGAAAGTAGATGTGTGCTCATGTAGTAATGAAAATCTGAACTGGTCGCTCATTTATTCCAACCAGCCTTAGAGAATAGTCGCTCTTTAGGGTGGAAAAATGTTCATTTTTAACCTTAATTTTCCTTTAACCCTTCCTACTTTCCATCTCTACTTTTTGTTAGTGTGAAAGACCAGTTTCACTGATGTTGTAGATTTCACTAGGCAAACAAGTCCAAAGGGTTTATCGCCTCTCCTGTCTTCATTGCCCGTGAGTTATGTTTCTCATGAGAACACTTCATCATAAGGCGGCCGGGCCGCAGATAGACACGCAGTCCTTTTACAGCCTGAGCTACCAGGGAAGTCTCTACGCAGTCCTTTTAGAGAAGACCTCCAAAGACTTACACTCAGCCCCCTGCTGTGTTCTGATTCCCACACAGGTGACGCTGAAGCCTGAGCAGACCATCCTGCCGCTGGTGGACGAGGCCCTCCAGCACACGACTACAAAAGGCATCATTTTTCAACATCCGGAGATCGTTGCACACATGGACCTGGTGAGACAAGAGCTCCATTTGGAACCTTTTTATTGGAAACTTCCAGAACAATTTGAAGGAAAGAAGGTAAGGACAAGAATGTTGAAGTCACATGAGAGCAAAATAAAACATGCTTTTAGAATAATGCTATTCGGAGATTTGTCTAACTCATCATTTCTCATTTTATTTCGTCAGTTGATGGCCTATGGCGGTAAACTCAAGTACACCATCTATTTCGAGGCTAGGGAAGAAACAGGTTTCTCTACATACAACCCGCAAGTTATCATTCGAGGCGGAACTCCTGCTCATGCAAGGATTATCATCAGGCATGTGGCTGCTCCTCTGATTGGCCAGTTGACAAGGCATGAAATTGAAATGACAGAGGTAAGGTGGTTAGGTGTTGGGTGCCATGTTGCCAAAGGATTTGCACTGAGTTTCTTCACAGTGGTTTCTTTTCTTGTTAACAGAAAGAATGGAAGTATTATGGTGATGATCCTCGAATCAGCAGAACTGTGACCCGTGAAGACTTCTTGGATGTACTATATGATATCCATTATATTCTTATCAAGGCTACATATGGAAATATCATGAGACAAAGCAGGTAAACTATAATAGATCTCCAAGTTAGTTTCTTCTTCTCAAGTCTATAAGAAAGAACAGTGAGATATGAGACAAGAAAGATTTAGAAGTTGGGTTGCTAGTGTGATGACAGAAGATTAGTCAAGAATGACATCCAGGTCACCTGGTGTGAGTTATCACCGCCATTACCCCAACAAAAGAAACAGAACCAGAAGCAAGATTAAGGGGGCAAATATTGAACTGATCCTCAACATGGTGAATTTCAGATGCTAAGCAGAAATTCAGGAGACGATGTCCTGCAGGGTAGAGAGAGTTTGCTGCTGGGCTATAAATACGTTGTGAGATTGCTGAGAAAGTGTCCTCCTTCAACCCTCAGGGGAGCTGGGCAGGGCCAAGTTGGTCCTGTCTCTTCCAACCATATGCATTTGCACCCGCTCACTCCAGTGTATCACACGATATAGCCATCTTCCCTCTGCCTTATGATGTGAAAGATTGGGGATCACATTGGATAAGAAAGTACACAGAAAAAGAGCAAAAATGACTGTCATGAAAGCCAAAGGATGAGAGTACTGTAAACGTGTGGGTGTGGTTTTTTAATGACCCAGAGAGGACAATTAAAATGAGGCTCTTTGAAAGTTAGAATCACCAGTAATAATTACCATGCCAGTTTTAGTGAAGTTCTAGGGCAGAAGGAGCCTCAAAGTTTTGACGAATGAATGGGACACAATGAATCTAATATTATGAGTGTAGACTATTGTTTTCTGTGAATAAAGTTGTAAAAGAGAAAAAAGAGGTCATGTCAAAGGTCAAGGGATGATTGTTTAATCTGAGAGACAAGTAAGCATGTTTATATACCATGGACCAGGGAGGGGGAAGAATTAGCAGCAAGATATACATAAAAATGATAGAATAACGAGAAAATAAATAATGGAGAAGTGGTGATACTTCAACATCTTGAGTACACATGTTTACTTGAGGTCATGTGCCTCAAGTATAACAAAAACTTTATCTATTGAGATACAGTGAGGAACTGTACAGATGTAGCTAAATGTTTACCATGGAGGCAGAAAGTTAATTTTTTACAGATAGTCTGTTTCTCTGGCATGTTAGTGTCTCTATTATATATGTAAGAATATGTCAATAGATATTTAAAAATAATCTTATGTAACAAAATAGTAGATCAATGCAGGAAAGCAAAAGAAAACAAAATTATGAACCCTCTCATTGACAAATCAATAAATCTAAAAATACCATGTTTCAAATGTTTCCATTATTAAGCATGTGGCAGAAAATCCTTTTTTTATTGTAGAAGATCCATATTGCTCTTGTGATTATACCAGAAGTAGAGACAAAATCAAGGACCAAAATTCACTTTCAAGTCTGTATTGCTTTGATTTGTTTTTCATATTTCTTATTTCTGACAGGAGATTATTTTTTTTAATCATAGGGTCTTGTTGGATATCTATTGGTATTTTAAATATAAAAATGTGTATATGTCAATCCCAAGCAGGAGATTCTTTCCATGAAATAATTTTAAAAAGCCTGAACTAAAATATCCTGTCAATTATATTGTTAATTATTTTAGAATATCAAATATAAATTAGGTGACAGAAGCCAAACAGGTTCACATATTGTAGAAGACCGCAAGTAACCTTGTGAGTGTGCAAATATATTATTTTGAAAATTGTTCCCTGCTTTAGTAAAAAAGTTTGCTAGTACACAGAACATTTTGTTAGTAGATCTGATAGAAATGATGTTGTCCTGCATTTTTCATCATGCTTTCTTCACCTCTCACACTGATCCCACCTTTCTGCACCTTAAGTCTGCTTTTTCCCATAAGTCCCTTTCTCTTATCACTTTATTTCATATACCTCACTAAATAATATACTTTGGCTTAGGATTTCCTTTTTAAAAACATTAAAATAAGTAAATACTTCACTTTTTCTAGAGTCAATAAAAACTAGAGTGAACACCTAGTAACGATAAAAACAAAGAAACCAGTGGATCAGCACTTGATTTTGTAAGACAAGGAATTTTGACAAAGATCAGAAGTATGTTTGAGTCTTCCTCTCAACATAGTTAAGACAGAACCCCACTTCTTTATTCAGTTACAAATTTAGACAGTCTCAGAAGCAAAGAGTTTTTTATATATGTGGTTTGAGATTCCAACTTCATACATGTCAACGCTGAAATTTCCTTTTTTCTTTGCTTTTTTACTCTCTTACAAAAGTTTATTTGAAGATCTTAACAACTTTGTTTTTTGGAGTTTGGCTAAATCCTTGATTCAGGCAAAACAGTCAGTCTCTCATTCCCCGGGAGAAAAAAAAGATAATGTGTTACAGAAATGTCTATTGATAACACCATTCAGGTTCCATTTGATTTTTAAATATTCACTAGTCTGTTGTGTGTGTGTATGTTCCAGAGGAAGGAAGATGATGCTAGTAACTCCTCAGGTTATAGAATACCATGAAATACCAGCTGAGATGATTTCTCAACAAACACCAGGTTACCTTCTTACTCCTTCAGAGAATGCAGAGTCCTCCTTAAAGGAGGGGAGTGGTTTATTTACATATCACAAATGCTATGCCTCTCTAAGAAGAGGAGAATGAAATCTGAATTTTAACTGAACATGTGTTTCATAAAGGCTGGCTGGTCTTCAGATCTCAGATTACAATAGGAGCCAAATCAGAATGTGCATTCATAATTCAGTACCAATAAAACCTACCTATGCCTGTTATAAAGTTTATGATTCAAGCTCCTTAAGCTTTTAGAGGTGCCTTTTATTGAAGCAAAACTATTCATTGTCTCATTTAAAAGTTTATTTGCAGAACATTTCATGTTACCAGTTAGTCAGTCATGAAATAGTCTGAGTTTATGGACTGCATATATTTTTAATGTATAATTTCAAATTACTGCAAAAAGTATCAGTATTTTCACTGTGAATAATTTTTTTCAATTACAAGGACCTTTCCACCAATAGGAAAGGTGGGTTAAGTTAGAGAGGTTCTTTATCTTCAGAAAGAGATCAATATTACTATATTATGCTCAAACATTGTTTTTCTAGGTGGTGTTCTAAAGTTCTTGAAAGAATGTTCAGAGATCCAAGAGCAAGAAATTGGGACCAGTTGCAAAGTAAAAGCAATTTAACTAGTAATGACAGGAGATTTGCCAACAGAGAATGACCTTGGGTTGTCTGTTTGAAAGAATGAAAATATCTAATTAATTGGCCATGTCTACCTGAAGCCACTCACATTTTTAGAAGCAGAGGGAAACTCTTTATAATAACTTCTCAACAGGACATCAGACATCTAATTTCCTAAACACTTTATGATTTATGTGAATATTTTGCTAATGTGGAATCTCACGCTTTGAGGAAGTCAAAATGCAGGGGTAAGATGTGGAACATAGCGCCCCTAGAATTTAGCAGCTTCAAAACAGTAGAATGAGTTTGTGGTTGTTAACAAAACCTTGGGAAGACCCCTCTTGCAGGATTGAGTGTTCGCTAGGTGAGCTTAATTTACTGGTACTGCCATCTAAATATTTGCTTGCTGTTTCCAGGATTTCTGAAATCTCAATGGAGGTAGCTGAACAAGGACGCATCACAGCAGTGACTCTTCCAGCTCACTTGATAGAAAAATGTGATTGTCCCCCAGGCTATTCTGGCTTTTCCTGTGAGGTAAGCTGGCTCCGACTAACCTGCTTAAGCCCGACTTACTTAACCAGCTGAATGGAAATACTCCCAGGACTACCTTTGGTGCAATCGGTTTTACTTTCAGGCATACCCTCAACCTATTTTATTTGATCTTCCACTCACAGTATGTGATTGCAGTAAGAAGATGATGTTATTGTTCCCTAGAAGTAGGAATCACAACTCAAGGGAAATATTTAATAAAAATTAAAAGATTTGTAAAAATATGAAACAGGAAATAATATTTTCTTAAAGCCCATTTACTGCATCTGATCTGTTTTCTTGGCACTTCTTTATGAACAGTTAGAGACATTGAAACTTCAGTGATTATGAGATAAGATTATATTGGGATTTGAGAGAATTTGAGAGATTGTTTTTAAATACAGTATGTCAGAACTTAGGCAATAAATATCAGACTGTTCCCTTTAACATAGGCTTCTCAGAAGGACATATATTGTTCCGACAGTGCCACTCTGCTTCAGTCATTATATTTTTAAAACTGCATTTGTTACTTTCTGAGATATTCATTTGACTATCTTCAGAACTGGTGAATTTTCTAGATTTTTACTGTGTGGTGGTGGTTTAGCTGCTAAGTCGTGTTCAACTCTGGCAATGGACTGTAGCCCACCAGGCTCCTCTGTCCACGGGATTGCCCAGGCAAGAATACTGGAGTGGGCTGCCACATCCTCTCCAGAGGATCTTCCTGACTCAGAGATGGAACCTGGTCTCCTGCATTGCAGGCCAATTCTTTACCAACTGAACCAATTTAACTTTTACAAATATTAAATCTTAATTGTGCTGTACTAAGTCACTTCTATGAAATTAAAAGACTCTTGCTCCTTGGAAGAAGAGCTATGACCAACCTAGACAGCATTTTAAGAAGCAGAGACATTACTTTGCCAACAAAGGTCCATCTAGTCAAAGCTACGGTTTTCTCAGTGGTCATGTATGGATGCGAGAGTTGGAGTACAAAGAAAGCTGAGTGCGGAAGAATTGATGCTTTTGAACTGTGGTGTTGGAGAAGGCTCTCGAGAGTCTCTTGGACTGCAAGGAGATCCAACCAGTCCATCCTAAAGGAGATCAGTCCTGGGTGTTCATTGGAAGGACTGATGCTGAAGCTGAAACTCCACCTGATGTGGAAGTTGACCACCTGATGTGAAGAACTGACTCCTTGGAAAAGACCCTGATGCTTGGAAAGATTGAAGACAGGAGGAGAAGGGGATGACAGAGGATGAGATGGTTGGACGGTATCGCCAACTCGATGGACATGGGTTTGAGCAAGCTCTGGGAGTTGGTGAAGGACAGGGAAGCCTGGTGTGCTGTGACTTAACTGAAGTTGCTTCTGTCATGTCCAGCTGTTTGCAACCCTATGGACTGTAGCCTGCCAGGCTCCTCTGTTCATGGAATTCTCCAGGCAAGAGCACTGTAGTAGGTTGCCATCTCCTTTTCCAGGGTGATCTTCCCAACCCAGGAATCAAACCCAGGTCTCCTGGGTACTCCTACATTGCAGGCAGATTCGGGGTATGATCTAGGGAAAGGTGGAACTGCTGACAACCTGACCTGGGTTTGAATCTCTACTTCATTATATGCTAAGGCTGAGACCTTATGCAGCTTATAAACTTGCTTGGGCTTCAGCTGGTAAATACCCAAGACCCTGAGTAAGTGCCCCCACGCCTGGTTCCTCCCCTTCAGACCCCTCAGTGCAGCAGCTGGCTGGCCTGGGAGGGGCCTCCAGGGCTTGCTCCAGCTCTACAGCACAAATTCTTTCCTCTTAGATTGGTTGGTGGCCACCACATACACCAGTTAGATATTTTTAACATCTCTCCCTTCTACTGCCCAAGAATCACAGAAAGACTAAATGAACTAGAACTTAAGCACTTATCACAGTGCCTGGTGGAGTCACTATTAGTTAATGTGGTTAATAGTATTATTACTGGAATAAATAGTTATACATCTGTGTTTTATTTTCAAACATAGTGGACTCCTGAACAACTTTGAACTGCCTGGATCCACTTATGTATGAATTTTTTTCAGTAAATATACAATGGGTCCTCCACCAGTTTCCATTCCATGGATCCAACCACCTGCAGTCAAAAATTCCATCCGTGGTTGGTTGAATCCACTAATGTTGAATCCATGGATATGAGAGAGCCGAGTCAGATTTAAGGATCAACAGAGACTCCTGGAACTAATCTCCTGGCAGATAATGAAGGAGGACTCTAATTTTGTATAGCTTTTGTAAATAGGATTTGAGACGTTCTATTAAGTATGGCTTTCAAGGCAGGTGAAATACAAATTTAAAACAATGACTGTGACTCTCCTGAGAGGTGGCATGGCATGATGAAAAGAGAAAGGCATTTTGTTTGGGTGAATCCCCCCTAACTTCTCCAGCTGAACAGGGCATTTGCTTTTTGTTACTGGACTTTGGGGTTTTTTTAACCTGTACAATCATCGTGTAGATTAATGTAAATGAAAATATACATATAAAATCTCCATTGTAAATTGAAATGCCATTTCAACTTAGCGATCATCATATGAATTTCACATAGTCAGAAAACCATTTCATAACTGTAAATATCTGTGAAATATTTTGGAATAGATTTTTAGCTCTGTGACTGCCCTGAACAGCAATATTTATTTGAATGAACAAATAATCCATCTCCTTATTGTCATAACTCCTTCATACACGTATATACTTTTGCACACACACCAGTAACTATATCCCTGGAATAGGAAATGGCAACCTGCTCCAGTATTCTTGCCTGGAAAATTCCATGGACAGAGGAGCCTGCTGGGCTACAGACCATGGGGTCACAAATAGTTAGACGCAACTGAGTGACCGAGCACAATAAGTATGTATATTGTACTTAAAATAACAATCCATGTGAAATATACATACGTACACACAGTGGAGATGTGAAAAAGGCACATACAGAATATGCTACCTTTTCAATGAACATGAAAAAAGATAAAAGATGGAGAGAATTTGAGATTTTTCTAGACAAAAGGTGGAATTTTATTTATCCCAAGGAATGTTGGCTGCACTGCTGTCTCACTGTGTGACCTTGCTCAATCCCTTAATTGCTATCAGCCTTAGTTATTATATAGTTATCCAATCTGTAAAATTACAGGTTGGGTTTTGTAGTTCCAACATTCTCTGGTTCTACAATATTATTTTTCTATACAAGATACTGAGTAAGTAATCAAGATTGACCTTTAGACATCTTGAAGAGAAACTTACAACAGATATATTTTCTGCATTTATTAAAAGAATACTCTTCCCTTATGAAGAAAAATATTAGCAAAGAAGCAAATGATTTTAATGTAATCTACTTTCACTCACATACACACCCACACACACACACCCCTTCCATTCCAGATTTTAAATGTTAAAACTCATCTGGTTATAATCAACAGGCTTATTTAAAAGTATATTCTAAATATAATATATTATTAATAGTATATTCTAAATATAGTATGTTATTATCTAAATATAGTATATTATTAATAGTATATTCTAAAATGTACTTTCCCATTAATTTTAGGAACTTTCCGTCATTATATGAAAATATAAATTAGCACAAATAAAGCAAATGTTATATGAAAAAAATCAAGAAAAACTAGACATACATACAAACTATGATCTGCATTGGTGACTTACCTATGTCCTGTGAATTTCACTTAAGCTCCTATGGACAGACAATAACTACAGTAATATCTTTAGTGGCAAGATTAGGGGATAAAGACCGATCTCTTATAATAAGGTACCTGAGGTTTTCTCCACAACCCATTGCCTCTAATCCATTATGCATCTTGTTTATAATTCATCTTGATTTTAAAGTATAATTACTCAGGCATAAAATCTCATCATCAAAGCAAGAACCAAGGACAAGTTTAAAATAATACATCCCATTCTAGTAACATATGCTTTGGGTCATGAATACACAAAGCAATTCCTTTACAATATTTTCACCAAATGTAAGGTATTCTAGAGACATCTGCATTTGCAAGCTACTCAGTTCATGTTTTTGTACAGAAATGTGGTTGCAAGTAAACAAAATTAAGTGTTAGTTACCATGGTAAATACAGCCAGTGTGAGGACCTAGCATTGTTGATTACCTGTAGGATTATAATACTATAGCCCTGTTCATTGAAAATGTCAGTTCTAGAAATGATTACTTTTTATAATTTATCATTAGAAGTAGAGACTGGATTACCTTTAGATATCAAATAAAAGCCACAATTTCCTCATCACATTTGCTGTTGTGGGAGCCTTTTAGATTACCATACTTTACCTAAGCTGTTCCTCACTGTTATCTCAGTTAACATTGTTTTCTCACCTGACCTAATCTCAGGTTAGTGTGTATGCAGAAACTGAAACTATTCAGCATTGAATATGTGGTTCTCTGCAATAAGATCATGGAAATCAGATATTCATAGATGATCTCTTGATGACGCTTTGTTCATTTCATCTTCTTTCCCCTTCCATCATGTTTTAATAGTGTTTCTGACTCACGGTTGAATGGTTAGTATATACTGGATCATCTCCCACAAACTGTCAGGTGACTGCCAAAAATAATTTTTTAAATCCTCAATGTATACCTATTACCAGCTCATAAAACTCAAAAGACAAAATAGTAAGACTAGACTGTTTTTCTTATACATGCATACTTCTGGGGATGTCCTTTACCACTTTAATTGTGCATGGAAGACCCAAAGACTCTTTTCATGGTCATTAAATATTAAGGAACATGGTATGGGTAAGCAGCATACATTGTGTGTTTCCCGATGCAGTAAAGAACAATTACCGTTGCCTTTTTTTTTTTTTTGGTACATTCTCAATGACTGTATCTAAAAAGTTACCTGGAATAGAAAAAACTCATATTGATTTATTAAATTTCAAGCACTGCACACACACATCATCTCATTTAATCCTCACAGCAACCCGGTTAAAAAACACACACACAACTGACCGTTTATTGCATGCTTACTGTACCCTTCACAGTGTTGGTGCATTCCCTAATGTAATACACCAATATTGAGTGTATTGTGATTCTCATTTTATGGGTGAGGAAGTGAAAGTCCAGGCAGGTTAGGAAACATGCCCTTTATCACACAGTGAGAAGAGAGCGAACAGCTATTTGAACCTGGCTGAAAAAACCTAGATACATGAATATGTGCTTGCATGCTAAAGTCACTTCAGTCATGTCCAACTTTTTGTGACCCTATGGACTATAGCCTGCCAGGCTTCTCTGTCCATTGGATTCTCCAGACAAGAACACTGGAGGGGGTTGTCATGTCCTCCTCCAGGGGATCTTCCCAACCCGAGGATTGACCCCACATCTCTTGTGTCTCCTGCATTGGCAGGCGGGTTCTTTAGCACTAGTACCACCTGGGAAGCCCAGATACATTAATACTCAGCCACTAAGTTCTGCAACATCCTTACATTCCAGGTGAGGGAACTTCAGTCCACAGTATTTAAAATCTGTACAAGTCATCTGTAGTAAGTGGTGGAATAGGAAGTAAACCCAGGATTGTCTGACTGTAAAACCTATGTAAAGATACAAGAGAGTGTTTTTACCAGCAACAGCACAAGTGTCTATTTTTGTTATTAAACTCTGAGGAGGATGGAGGGGTGTTGTGTAACCTCACACCTGGAGCATGTTGGCTTCCTACTCCCTTTGTATCACGTTCCCTTTTTTCCTCCCTCCCACATTTTTGTACAGTTCAGTTCTAACATTTTGATGGGATATTATGAAGACAAACATGGAAGAAGAGCAGAAGAAAATTGAGCTCTGAATAATTTCTGCACAAGAGAAGAGAACTTGGGGAAAGTTTGAGTTGGGAAAAAAAAAGGGATAATATTAGGACCATGTTTATTTACTTGCCTTTCAATAATTCTTTATTTTGTTCCAGAAAGGATTTTTAAACAGGACTTTAAAAAGTAGCTGTTATCTTTCCTCTTTTATTCCTAACTCAAACATAATGATTCTCATGAATTTTGCCCTAGTTGACTGAGAAGAAAAACATCTGATTTTAAAAAACATCCTCAGCAATGTGAAAAACAGAAAAAAATAAATACAAATAAGATCCACAAGAGTATGAGATTAAAGAGGAATAAATGCATTTACATTCCTTTACAAAGTGTTTTAAATTTCCCTTGTATTGTGGAGTAGTCTTTTTTTTTTTTTTTTGCTAACTCTTAGAAATTTGATCTATAAAGACACACAATTAATCTGGAGTGTTAGAACTGTAGAAACTAAAGAAATCAACTGAGTTAATACATATGCTCATTTGTGGGATGAGGAAACCACATCTCAATGACACCAAGTGATTTGCCTGTATCCCTCAGGCAAAACAAACTTGGAAAATCAAGGCTTCTGTATTCATTGATGTCACACTGCCAGAGTCTGTATGCCCTTCAAAGACACACACTTCCAGCAGAGAGTGAGGAGCGTGCCAGTGATTCTCAATCCTGGCTGCTTATTAGACCCTCCTGTGAGTTTTACAACCGACGCTGGCCCAGCTTTCCACCAATTATATGAGAATCTCTGGGGGCAGAGCCAGGTATCAGTAAAACGCTAAAGTTAAAGCTCCTCAGACGATTCTGTGTGCAGCCAGGGTTGAGAATCACAGAGACGGGCCTAGAAGCTTCCACACAGAGCTTGAGTTGAAGCCCAGACTTGTACTCCCCCTGGGGTGCTTTTCTACTTGGTCCTGCTCTTTCCAGAGAAGAGCCATAGCAATGGAGAAATTGGGTGGATTACAGTAAATGTCACCTGCCAGGGCTGCTTTCGATTTCAGTCCATAACATTGAATTGCATATGATTCCTCAATGAAAATGACCATCTCTTAATGTTATTCTTCTTGTAAGACTTGTTTTAAACTTCTGTTTGATTTAAAAAATAGAGCTAGGAACTCTCAATTTGTGTGTTTTTTAAAGACACCCCCCCCAAGAAAATATGCCAGTAAAATAACAGTAATTATATAGGTATCCAAGGATGAAATCTATACAAAGAAAATCCAATTTTATTCTACAGTCAGCATGCACCAGAGTTAGAACAACCTACACTGTGTAACATTTTCAAATACACCTTAGATTGTTGCCTCAATTGTGCTTAAATGAATTCCTGAGTCATAATTTCCAGACCTTACTTGGTAACAATAGCAAAATGAACCTTGATTTTGAATAATATGAATAAACTTATTCATGTATCTGATTTTTCCACCATAAGATAAATAGAACTCCAAATATTTTGAATACTATTCCTGGTTTTATCAGCTTGCTCAAATCCAGGACATTATTACATCTCATTAGAATTTCCTACAGGCCGAGATAAAAGCAGAGAGAATCTTAAGTGCTTAATTGAAGTACTCTCAAATTATCCAAATCTAAACAAACAAGAGAATGCAGATTATTGATCTATTGATCGTTTTCTTTTTCTAAGGAACCTCTCTACCTACTCCACCCTGGTTTGGTTCTTTTGGTCCAGAACCAAAAGAATGCAAAGGCATTAAGAAGTTCTTAATTTAATATTTTCCCCTGCTTATTCAGCAGTCACTTCTCTTTATCAGTGGGAGTAAGATATCCTATGGAAAAAAGTTGACATGGATAACATCCCTTCATAATCTTTAGTGGAATCTGAAAAACTAGCTCCTACCTCTTACTCATAAATCAACAAAGGCTGATAAATGCAGCAGCTTTGCATACTAAGAGATCTGAGCCCAGAACACAGGACTGTTCTCATTTCCTCTTCAGAGCGATGGGCTTTCTTCCAAAAAGCCAGTGATGTTTCTTGATAAATTTACATAATAAACCCGAATGAAGATGGAAGCCTTGATTTTGTGTATGTCAGCTTTGTTAGCAGTTTCCTGTTTGCTCTCAGATTTTTATTGCAAGATGAAAAAAACTACATCAAGAAAAGATACATTTTATTGGTGGCCTAATATTCCCAAGACGTGTAAAGCTCTTATTATTTTGAATTTCTTACTTTTATAGTCTTTAAATTATACCTATATAAATAATGCAACCGCAATACTTTTTATTTATTTAATTTTTTGCTGAGTCTCATTGGACTCATCAAGCTACCCATCAAGCACAGTGGAGACAGCTTTTAGGCTGTCAAGGACATTGGGATTCTCTCTTTAGTCCATATGACAATTTTATTTAAAAACAAACTTCTTCCTCAAGAAAAAAGACTATGTGAAGTTTGTTCAGGCTGAGTGGTATTTGCAAATGACAACTTTCCTTTGCTAACATCTGATAGCACAGATGCTGCCTGTATACTTGATGGACCAGGCAGAAATACACATTAGGAATCAAAAGTGACATTCACTGTTTGTAAGTAGTGTTGCCTTTACCACTGATGGGACGAAAAATATCTTTCTTTTTAACTACTGAAGAACCCAAGGTTTGCTAAAGAAAGCTTTCTAAGTTGGCTCTCCTAATTGGCTCCGTTTTCTTTCAGACATGCACGCCAGGATTTTATCGACTGCGTTCTGAGCCAGGTGGCCGTACCCCTGGACCAACCCTGGGAACCTGTGTACCTTGTCAGTGTCATGGACATAGCAACCTGTGTGACCCTGAAACCTCCATATGCCAGGTACTCACCTGAGCCTTTCTTGGATAAAGCCCATGCTCTCTTTTCTCCTTACACGTATTCATAAACTGAGTGCCGAGATCAGCTAACCTGCAGGGAACTTAATTGTTTGTATACATATGTGTGTGAGTGTGTGTGTAAGAACATTTGAAGAAAAGACATCATACTATGCATTTTTAAAAATAATGTAAAAATTATAACTGGAAAAATCACTGCTCATGTCAAGAAATAGTACATTAATACCAACAGCATCTTAGACAAGTACTAGAATCACAAGGGGTTTTTTTCTGATTATTACTAAAAATAAACTCTTTGTAAGAAATTCAGAAATTATAGAAAACTATTAAGGAAAAAAAGTAGTCTAAAATTTAAGATAGACATTTAATATTTTATGTGTTTCCCACCAATTTTATGTATTTGCTTATAAAGAAGATTTATATGATACCATAGGTGTAGTTTTATGTCCTGCGTTTTTTTAAAATGTACATTTCACGAGCGTATTATGTTGCTAGTCTTTATCATCTTTACACTCTTTGATTTGATATCCATAATTTAACTATTTTTTATGAGTTTTTAACTGCTCTTTTTTTTTTTTTAATTGTTGTGATATTCCTGCTAAACTCCATTTTTCTCATCCCTGGAACAATCAGAACTATGGAGAAATTCAAGTTTTCTGTGTCACTTGGGGCCCCCGAAATCTAATCCCCACACAGCTCTGGGTGTCTCAGTCGAACTCCTTCACCACCTCTCCTAGTCTTCTGAAACCCCTATGGAGCCTTGTGGAACTCAAGACCAGAAATAAGCAAAATCCCTACATAATCTCCCTCTTCCCTTGATTTCCTCTTCATTTGCTCAAAGTGAAACGTGGTTTTCCAGCACACTGCTCCCCCAGCCACACTCTCCAGTGAAAGCCACTGTTTTTTCTCACAGTCTTCATTCCCCTGACCCTGAAGGTGGGGCCACTTTCTTTTTTTTTTTTTCATTTATTTTTATTAGTTGGAGGCTAATTACTTTACAATATTGTAGTGGTTTTTGTCATACATTGACATGAATCAGCCATGGATTTACATGTATTCCCCATCCCGATCCCCCCCTCCCACCTCCCTCTCTACCCAATCCCTCTGGGTCTTCCCAGTGCACCAGGCCCGAGCACTTGTCTCATGCATCCAACCTGGGCTATATCACCTTTTCTCCTCTGTAATAGCCCCCAGCTTTGATTCTCACATCTCCATTGATTTGCCCACTCTACCTGCTTGTTGAAACCATCTTCTAACCCTCGGGTCGCCCACCACATTCCTAGAAGATTTTTCACTTGCATCATTGCCATTCACTGTAGCACCACTTCTGGCGTAATTCCTGCTGATTCCGATGTCCGTAAAATGAACTCTTCCACACCCTTAACTTTAGTGTCTTGTCCTCACTCCACGAGCCTTTCCAAGGACTTGTCATTATCAGGAACTGAGAGCCTCTATAGTCTCAAGGTAAACCATCCTCTCCTTTGACTGGGAATGGCTCCCCACTCCATTATTCTGCCCTGGAGAATTCCATGGACTATATAGTCCATGGAGTCGCAAAGAGTTGAACGTGACTGAGCGACTTCACTTTTCATTTCTTGATACTTCAGTGTCAACATTTTTAGTCTCATCATTGACATTCACATCTTTTATCATTCCTTGTGTCTCCCATGCCCTCACTTTCTTAACCAGCTTAATATTCATGACCCTTCTTTACTATCGCTGCTTTGTAATGTTCATTTCTCTTATTACTACTCGTTTACTAGCATTTACTCAGTGAATTCTAACTCTGGCTAAATCCTACTCCTCGAATGCCTGTGCCTTCTAAGCTGAATGTGGCTGTTGAAAAACACATGATTATGCCGACTAGTCTCACCATACTTTCACCATCACTGACTTCAAATGGAACCTCTCTGCTGCAATTCCACCATGCCATATCTCTCCAGTCCAGCATCTTGATCACTTTTCTGGATGATAATTTGATACCTTCTCTTCCCTCTTCAAGCTTCAAACCCTTCCCAGACCCATTTCCATCTTTACTTTTAGTTGATGGCCTTGCTTCTTCTTATTTCACTGGAAATTAGAAGCAATCAGAAGAGAACTAACCCAAGCTCCCACTAACACATGCACCTATTTTTTCTGCATCTGTATGCAATTACTGTGATTCTTCCATGAGTTTGGATAAACTGTTCTTGTTTCTAGAAAAAAACAAGTGTGCCACGTACGCCCTTCTCCCACTCAGGAGCATCACTCTGTCCACCATTATTCTCCTCTCCCTTCTGAATCACATTTTGATTCTTCTATCTAGAAAATCAATCAATCAATCTCTCTTGACTCCACTTTCCCTCTTGACTTGTATTATTTCATTCATCTCCTTTAACATAGAAAAGAGTTTATACTCCATCTACAATTTCTCTCCTACCATTCCCCCTTGAACTACTAACATCAGGCTTTCCCTCTACCACTTACCAACAATTAGTGTTCAGGTCTTCATTGTATTGATTTATCAGCAGCGTTTGCTACTCTGAATCACCCATTCCTCTTGAAGCTTTTCTTCAGTTTAATTTTCTGGACATGGTAATCTCGGGATTTTCAAAGTCTGCTCTTTGATACTTTTCTTTGCTGTTTTCTCCTCATTACCTGAAGTCAATATATTGATATTCCTAGGACTGAATCCTTGGAGCAATTTGCTTCTCTAACAATATTCATTCTCATGGTAATCTCCCCTGGGCAATGACTTTAAATGTCTATACTGAGATTGCATAGTATTTACCGTTATTTCTATGATTGCATTTTAGATCCAACTTTTTAATCTTTCCAGAATTTATTATAATGTAAGGAGATGATTTTTCTTCAAATATGTTACTTTAAAGAAACATTTACTTAATAATATTTCCTTTTCTCCCTGACACATCATGGTGTCTGAATATATACGTATTTCTTTTGCTCATGTTAAGATATGTTTTAAAGAGCATCTTTTCTTTTCTCCTTACATTTTAGTTCCTATTATAATGCCCTGATTACCTTCATTTTATGGTAAATTATAAATTCTAGTAAAGCAAGGCCCTTTGCTACACTTTTTTTTCTAATTTTCTTAGCTTGTTGTACTTATAAATTCTTTCAAATGACATTTTGATTCACTATTTCCTCTCTTCCCCAAAAAATAGTACTAGAATTTTTATTTGAATTGTGTTAAGCTATTCGTAAACAATCATCATCTTTACACTATTGAATTATCCTCCCTAAACCTAAGAATATGATACTCTTCACTTTCAAACATTTTATGTCTCACAGTTTTTTTAGTATTACCTATATGGACTATGCATTTCTTATGTTAAAATTATTGCCATGTATCTTACATTTTCTTCTTAATGGTAAACATTACATTTTTTTGTTTCAATGTATTTATTAACTGGTCATTACTGGTAAATATTGACAAAATAGATTTTTTACATGTTTTTTAATATCCAACCACTTTCTTTCTAGCTCTAGACATTTCTTAGTTGATTCAGTTATTTTTATATTTACAGTATTTTCAAAAACCTATATATGTGTCTTCCTTGCCAGAGCTATCTCTCATATAATAATTTCATAGTTTTGATTTGATTAAGTCTCAAAAAAATGTTATATAGGAGGGTGGTCAGCTTCCTATCTTATTAATGATTTTAATAAGAATGACTCAGATCTTTTATCACAAAGTACAATTCTGGTGATTAGTTTAAGGTAAAAGTTTTCATCCTATTAAGACAACGTTTTATTCCTGACTTCTTAAAGGTTATCTTCTTTCTACCAAGGCAAAATATGGAAATTTATAATATGCTTATTTGTGAGGACTGGAGTGGAGGTGAAGATACTAACCATCCTTGAATTCTTGAAATAATTGTCATTTGGTTTAAGGGTAATATTTTTTTCCAACCTCTGGCTTGTAAAATTCAATGGATAATTTCAGAGGAGGTGGTTAACATACATTCTTAAGTGAAAATTAAATGCATTTTTCTTTCTTATGCTATCTTCACTGGAAATTATAATAGTAATGTCACTCCATATGATGCTGGGAAAGATTGAGGGCAGGAGGAGAAGGCGGGCAACAGAGGATAAGATAGTTGGCTAGCTTCACTGACTCAATGGACTTGAGTTTGAGCAAACTCCAGAAGATAGTCAAGGACAGGGAAGCCTGGTGTCCTGCAGTTCATAGGGTCGCAAAGAATCAGACACAACTTAGCGACTGAACAACAATGAATAATTTAGAAGTCCTCATAAAAAATACAGTCTAATTTCATTTTCATTTCAGATAAAAGTTGTTGTATTTATACTGTCTGTACTCTTTTGACCAGCTGGTTATTATAACTATTTTTGTGCCAACAATTCTTACTATAGCTCTATTTTCTGAGATATCACTACGTGAAATAAAAATAAATGCATAGGTGCATCAGACATGCACAGCTAGTATAAATTACTGTGCTCTGAATTTTTATATTTTCCTTCAGGCAGCTTA
The DNA here is from genome assembly GCF_910594005.1 of Cervus elaphus. NCBI lineage: Eukaryota > Metazoa > Chordata > Mammalia > Artiodactyla > Cervidae > Cervus > Cervus elaphus. Next base: position 15,022,940 of record NC_057840.1, read on the forward strand.
CAACTTTTGGGTTTAGGCAACTTCGTTCATTTTTGAAACAGCTTCATGAGGCAAATAGGAAATAACTATGACTACTCCAATGCTATAACTGAAGCAACTGAAGCATACTGATTTCTTTACTATTTTTACTGTGTTTCCCAGTTAAATATCATATCACCTACACAGTGCAATGCCCTCTATGTTGGCATGGTGGTTATAAACATGACCCCTTGGTCAGACTGCCTTGATTCAAATTATGGCTTCATCCATTATGGTCTGTGTAAGCTTAGTCAACTTATTTAACCTCAATGGTGTCTTAATTTCCTCATTTATAAAATGAAGATAATAATAGTACTGAATCATAGAGTTTTTCTATGGATTCAATGAAATGCTAGATAAAAGGCTTAGAACGTTACTTGGCACATGATAAGCTCTATAGTAGAAGTGATAGCTATGATGATTAATGATAATAAAGATGATAATTACCATACATATTATCCACCATTTATAATCTAAGAACCGATCAGATGATAATTAATAAAAAAATTACTGTAAAAAGCAATGCTATATCTAGTGCTATGCTAGATTTTCTCTTATCTTGTTTTTTCTTTTCCTTTATTCCTTTCTTCAAAAATAAAGAGTAGATAAAAGTATAGAAATTTTCACAAGCTAAGTATTTGAACTGTAAAATAAAACTCACATCACTTTGTAACTACTCTTAATAATTCTTAATGACACTTACAAGAGAGCTGTTGCTTCTTCGTAGATGCTAATAAATCCTACACATAGGCATGTTATTACCAATATCTAAGTTACAATTGCTTCTTAAGGAAAATTTTCTTCAAAATGAAGTAGTAAAACCTACAAGATATTGAACCTCATGCCAGAAGGGGGAGAAGAGGTAGGTGAATTAATACTAATCCATACACAGACACACACACAATCATAAAAATAGATAAGATAGAGTTTTAAGAGTTTATATAACACTAACACACATCTATAGCTTTGTCTCTTTATACACAATATATTCTCATTTAATAGTCACTACACCTATAGTCAATATTGGGCTTCCCAGGTGCCATTAGTGGTAAAGAACCCACCTGCCGGTGCAGGAAACATAAGAAACAGTGGTTTGATCCCTGGGTTGGGAAGATCCCCTGGAGGAGGAAATGGCAGGCCACTCCAGTATTCTTGCCTGGGAAATCCCACAGAGAGCCTGGCGGGCTACAGCCCATAGCGTCACAAAGAGTAGGGCATGACTGAGTGACTTACATAGTCAATATTATTTCTCCTATATTTTACATGGGAATATTGAAATCTCAACTGGCACAAGTAACATTCTCAAGACCAAACAATTTGTGAAAATATTATTTTTACTCTATCACAATTCTTATTTTAAAATGAAAGGATAAAATAAATATTGATCTGCTCTGTTGTCTGTAACACTGTCAGCCTCCATGGTTAAGCAATTAGCTCCATCTTCAGTAAACTCATAACTAGAATCTTCTATGTTTAAGGTCTTTTAAAAATAAACCTTATCTTATTTAATCTATCTTACCAAGATAGAAATTATTAGTATTGTATTACAGCTCTGAAAATTAATCCTAAAAAATATTAAGTAACTTGTAGACCCTTGAGTAAAAAATATTAGAATCATGTTTCACATCCAGTACAAAATAATAGTTGCTGATTGTAATCATACTTTTAGCTGATGGAATGACTGTGATTTTGAAGGTCCAGGTGAATTTTACCCCAGTGTATTAATAGAATCTGCAATGTGATTAAGAACCATATATGAAAAAAATTTGCAAAATCATGAAAATATGAAATTCATCATAGGATGGAAAACAGTAAAGTATCATACCAGGTTTTAAAAAGGAAAGTAGAATGTAAGAGACGGATTGAGTTTGATCTCCAGTGAAACATAAATAATGTTTATTACCAATCAGAATAGGTTCCCTTAAAATAAGACGTATCAGGCTAATTGCTTGAGTTATTATGTATATAACATCTGAGACTGTAGTTCCGTGATTCTCAGTATAATTTCAAACTCATCAGAGAATGTGATAAGTCATGTGTCAAATTCAGCAAAAAAGATTAACAGCTACCATGTGTCCAACCTTATGTATGTACCAGAACCAGGGCTTGCCACTGGAGATAATCTTTTCTCATTTGTTCTTACCATAGATTGATGAGAAAGGATTATTCCTTCTAATACAGCTGATAAAATGATGCTGAGAAAAATTAAATAATTTGCTTAAGTCATAAGCCTAAGAGATCTATGGCTCAAACTCTGGTTTGTTCAAATAGGCATTTGATAGAACATTTCTTTATATGCTCACAAACAGGGCTGAAAATATAGGCCAAATAGTAATCAGTTCCCAGGTTCAGTGGGTGTAGAAGCCACTAAACAGCATACCCTACAATAAGGTCTATCAATGTCTCCATTGATGAGGCATAGGATTTGTGTTTGACCCCGTCATGTTCAAAATCTCTATTAATGATTTGGTTGAAATCTATCAAATATTCAGATGATGTAAAGCTGGAAGTGTTACCTACAGTGTTGGATGCTGTCAATAATCAAAAAGAGCCTGGCGGGTAGAATTATGAGCCACAATTAACAAGCTTAAATTAATAGAGTAGGTTTTGAACTTAGGCTCACTTGTTTATTCATTGTTGAGGCATTTGTTAATAAGTATTACCATGTTCAGGCATCATCATGGGTTCTGGGAATATAAAGATGAGGAATGTGTGGGCATTGCCTTCTAGGAATTTATATACTAGTGTTTAAGGGAAAAAACAGAGGGAATGACACATAATAGCAATTTCTATGAAATAGGAGTTCTTACTTGACTACAGATTCACTTGTATAAGATCAAGATCAGGGATGGAAGTATGTTAAATATATTTGTGAGACTTATAATCTCTATTTTAAGAGAAATTCTGACTAATCAGGGTTGTTAACTGTTTAGCTTGAAAAAAAGATTTAGGAAGTAATAATGTTCTTAAGATATTTGAAGACTTTCCCCGGGAAATGGAAATTAGACTTAATCTGTATAGCTTCAGGAGGCAGAGCTTGGGTTGCTAATTGAAATTAGAGTGAAACAAGTTTCCAAGCAGCATAAGGAAAAGCTTTGTGAAAGTAAAAGTGTAGTCACTCAGTCCTGTCCGACTCTGTGACCCCATGGACTGTAGCCCATCAGGCTCCTCTGTCCATGGGATTCTCCAGGCAAGAATACTGGAATGGGTAGCCATTCCCTTCTCCAGGGAATCTTCCCAACTCAGGGATCAAACCCAGGTCTCTTGCACTGCAGGCTGAGTCTTTACCTTCTTAGCCACCAGGGAGGATTTAATCTGCAAAGCTTCAGAAGGCAGAACTTGGTTTTCCCATATTCAAAAAACAAAAATGAAAGCTATATATTGTAATCTACTATTGAAATGATACTGGCATATATTAATCTCCAGATCATTAAACTTCTCTTTAGGCCTCTAACACATAAAATTTTTTTCTAAAGACTAATTTCTGTATAAGAGAAATATTATGTCCTCTATTTCAAAGCAAACAGGAAAGTTATATGAAAGATTGATGTCAAAAGTTTCAAAAACAGCATCATGATTTGTGTGCTGTGTTTGTGGGGCTAAGTGGGACATTTGATTCAGTTAACCAAGTTTAGTATGTCAGCAACCCTGTGAAAGATTGACTGTCCAGAGAAAGTTCAAATATTTGCTATCTCTTTGTAGAAATTATACAGAGTTGTAGGTATAAAAGAAGCAAACCATATTTTTTAATATCTGTATTTTTAGTAATGATTAGCATTATTTTTTGTGTTGACTCACTTATCAGTATTACAGTAAGTTACATAAATAATTTATTATGCAGGTTTTCTTTTTTTTTTTTTTACAAAGGCAAATGTTAACAATTATTGCTTAAGATCCCATGTATTTTGGGGCATCTGCTCATTTCTATAACTATAAAGTATATTCTTAAAGCACTCCCCAGTTAACACTCTTTCATCATTTGGCAACTTGCTGAATGATTTGAGACTGGAATTCACAGATAATTATTTTATCTTGGAATCATTATCTCTCACCATGCTACTGTTAAATATGAAATGGCTATTTTCTTGCTGAAATACAGTGGTTCCTTTGGATGACTGAATAAGAGAGGATTATGGTACTTAAATCAGTATCCAAATATGACAAATCCTCTCTCCCTGCTAGCCACCTTACTGCAAATTCTTTAGACTTGAAACTGACCTTTTTCATCTTAAGAAGCCTAACCAGTTTTTATCTATAATACCTAGAAAGTACATTCATTTATGCAGTCATTCAAAATAATCATTGAATGTCAACATATTTCAGTCACTGTGTTGAGCGAGAAGGAGAATTTAGCCCAGACTTCAGGCATCAGGGAATGTTTATCAGAGAAAGTGACAGTGAAAATGAGAGCTGAATGAATATGTGTTAGCCAAGTTAAGAGGAGGAAAAACATCCCAGAACAAGACATTTGCATATGAAAACTCCCAGAGGTAAGGGGAAGCACTGCATAATTTGAGAATTTCAGATAGTCCCATATAGCTTTAGCATACAGTGTGAAGGTTACAGGAGCTAGACAGAAGACTGGAGGAGTAAGCAGAGAGGCTGAATTATAAAGGTCTTTCTTGCTATGCCAGGGAGATGATAGTGACCCCGCATTAAATGGGAGGTACAGGAGCATTAGGAGGTTTTGAAAGAGATGAACTTAATTTTTGAGATTTCTTATTCAAATACTTTTATGTTATACAAGAAGACTATCTAAGAAGCAATTAGAAACTTAAGTATGGAACTCATTAGAGATAGATATTAGGCAGAATATATAAAATTTAGAGTTTGGGACAGACAGATGATAGCTACGTGCTGTCACATCGGTCGTGTCTGACTCTTCGTGACCCCATGGACTGTAGCCCACCAGGCTCCTCTGTCCATGGGATTCTCCAGGCAAGAGTACTGGAGCGAGTTGCCATTTCCTCTTCCAGGGGATCTTTCTGACTCAGGGATCGAACTTGCATCTCTTATGTCTCCTGAATTGGCAGGCAGGTTCTTTACCACCGGCACCACCTGGGAAGCCCTGATAGCTGAAGTTCTAGGAATGCTTGAAATGACCAAGGTAGAAAATGTAGGAAAGAGAAAGAGAAGAAACGAGAGCCAAAGTTAGGAAGGGCCAATCTTACTCAACAGAAAGGGGGAAGAAATCCATGACGGAAGATAAGAAAGAGTAGCCACAGAGGAAGATAATCAGTCAGTACACTGTACTATTAGAGAAACTGTATTGTTGTTCAGTCACTGAATCATGTCCAAACCTGTGACCCCATGCACTGAAGCACACCAGGCTTCCCGTCCTTCACTGTTTCCCAGAGTTTGCTCAAACTCATGTCCATTGAGTCAGTGGTACCATCCAACCATCTCATCCTCTGTCATCCCTTTTTCCTCTTGCCCTAATCTTTCCCAGAATTAGGGCCTTTTCCAATGAGTGAGCTCTTCACATCAAGTGGCCAAAGTATTGGAGCTTCAGCATCAGTCCTTCCAATGAATATTCAGGGTTGATTTCCTTTAGGATTACCTGTTTTGATCTCTTTGGTGTCCAAGGGACTCTCAAGAGTCCTCTCCCCCCCAAAAAAAGAGTCCTCTCCAAAACCACAGTTTGAAAGCATCAATTCTTTGGCATTCAGCCTTCTTTATGGTTCACCTTTCACAGCTGTACATGACTACTGGAAAAAGCATAGCTTTGCCGATGTGGACCTTTGTCAGCAAAGTCATGTCTCTACTTTTTTAATATGCTCTTGAGATTTGTCATAGCTTTTTTCCCAGGAGCAAGCATCTTTTAATTTCATTGCTGCAGGCACCATTCACAGTGATTTTGCAGCCCAAGAAAATAAAATCTGTCACTATCTTCACTTTTTTCCCCATCTATTTGCCATGAGGTGATGGGACTGGATACCATGATCTTAGCTTTTTGAATGTTGAGTTTTAAGCCAGCTTTCTCATTCACCTTCATCGATAGGCTCCTTAGTTCCTCTTCACTGGTTCCTCTGCCTCTTCTAAATCCAGCTTGTACATTCGGAAGTTCTTGGTTCATGTACTGCTGTAGAAAGAGAAAATTTCAACCTAAGGATGGCCAGGAATATCAGCTGCTGCAGATGGTTCATGTGTCATGAAGGCAGATTATTGTCAGTAAATTTTGATTTAGCCAGAAAAATAATATTCATGAGCCTGGATGTATCTTTCAGTGGTGAAATCAGAAGCCTGTTTGGGGTCAGAGGGGAAGTAAATTAGGAGTTTAGGGTTAATATATACACACTACTATATATAAAATTAAATAAACAACATGTACATACTATATAGCACAGGAAACTGTACTCAATATCTTGTAATATCCTATAATGGAAAAGAATGTAAAAAAGAATATATATATATATATATGTATGTGTGTGTGTGTGTGTATGTGTGTGTGTTTAAAGCCTGTTTAAAGAATGAAGAGGTGAAAAAGAGATAAGGAAGTAGAGACTAGCAATGTAAATAATGTTTTTTAATAAACCTATCAAAGATAAGATGGAAGTTGTCCAGAAACATGAGATCCCAGAGATTTTTTTTTTAAGATATGAAAGGCTTAACCAACCTCAACTGTCAGTGGAAGTAAGCCATCAAGAAGGAGAAAATGCAGATGCTGGAGTTAATAGGAGACAAAGAAGGCCTTTTTTCTAAACCAGAGTTTAGGAGGAGAGCAGCTTTAGACAAAGAACAATGCACCACTTCTTGTGGACGGAACTACACATTGAAAGGAAGGAAAGTGAGGCAGAAAAGATAGTCTGTTGTTTGGCAGGAAGATGAGAGAACACCAAATGAGGACTTCCTTTTCCCTGAAAATAAGAAGCTAACATCTGCTGAGAGAGAGGTGGAGAATTAGAAGATTTGATATTTGTATCCTGTTAGAAAAGTAGATCAGTTTAACAGTGAATTATAAAATCTTATTTGTAACACAATGTATTTTCAACATAACACCAAAAAATGAAACAATAGACAGGGTTCCAAAATTCATTGTGATAATGCCATGGTTTCACCCCAGAGAATAGCATAAACTCTCAAAAAGAGTCAGAGGAAGTGACTTAAGTTATTGTTTGTGGTGAAACTATATTCCAAAACTGTTCTCATTCTCTTTTGGAAATGTCTTAAAGCATATTACCCAAATACCTCTTATTATGCAAACATAAAAAGAAAATACTGACTTGAGATCCCTGGTTTCAGATTGGGTCCTCTCTTTCTGTAGAGAACAATCAACACTTGGCAAGAATTAGATGAATAATATTCTTAATCTGGAAACAAGACTGACCTTTCTTTCTTTCTTTTTTTATAATTGTTTTCTCTTAAGATACTTAATGCTTTCCACCTTGGTTTGGTTTCAAAAAGCCCATTGATGGTCAGGCACCAAGACCTTAGGACTTTTAGCGCTTTTTTAACACTTGGTAGAGAAGAAACATAAATAGCCAGATGATACAATACATTTTAGAAATTTGTGAAGTCTATTCTCCAGATTAGAATAAGAGGAAAATTAATTCAGAGAGACTGATGTAAGGAAAAGAGAACAGAAACTCTTGCCATTATAGCTACAACAGCCCAGTATTAACTTCTCAAATGAAAGAGCTTCTTTTAAAAAATGTGTACATATACACAATGAAATATTACTCAGCCATAAAAAGGAACACATTTGAGTCAGTTCTAATGAGGTGGATGAACCTAGAGCCTATTATACAGAGTGAAGTAAGTCAGAGAGAGAAAGATAAATACCTTATACTAACACACATATGTGGAATCTAGAAAAATGGTTCTGATGAATTTGTTTGCAAGGCAGCAGTGGACAAACAGACATACAGAACAAAGTTATGGACGTAGGCAGAGGGGAGGAGAGGGTGAGATGTAGGGAGAGAGTAACATGGAATCTTATGTTATCACATGTAAGATTGATAGCCAATGGGAATTTGCCGTATGTCTCAGGGAATGCAAACAGGGGCTCTGTAACAATCTAGAGGGGAAGGAGATGGGAGGGAGGTTCAAGATGGAGGGGACTTATGTACACCTCTGACTGACTCATGTTGAGGTTTGATGGAAAACAACAGAATTCTGGAAAGCAATTATCCTTCAATTAAAAAATAAATTTTAAAATATATGTAGAGCTAATAGCTGAGTTCTGTCAATGGGGTGTGTGTGTGTGTGTTCACAGGAGCACACAGACTCCGAGGCGGGGAGCTCCGTGATAAATCACCTTCTGTCATTACTTTAAAAACAAACTCCTCTTCCTTTACAGAACTGTCAACATCACACTGCTGGTGACTTCTGTGAACGATGTGCTCTTGGTTATTATGGCATCGTCAAGGGATTGCCAAATGACTGTCAGCAATGTGCATGCCCTCTAATTTCTTCCAGCAACAAGTAAGGCTGAGAAATATTACCATATTTCCCAATCAGTAACACCATCTGTGTAGCACATGGACTTTTCTGTGATTTAGCTATTTTTTTCATGTAGACAAAAATCTCAATTTAAGATAGATTTTTTTTTAACAATATAAAAACAGGACAAAAGTGAACACTTAATACTCGATGGCTCCTTTTTCCTTTAAAACTCTGTCCCAAGTAAATAATGCTTATTAAAATGTAAATACCAATGTTAACGTATATTTATGAAATAAGTGATTTATGTACCAATGTGTATTATAAGTTTTTAGAAAGACCTAGTGTTTTCATATATTCTGCAATAACTTCAGCTATGAGGGATTGTTTGATGCATATTATATAAATTTTATAGCTGTTTTCATTCATTTTCTGTGTTTAATTCATGACTGATAAAGAATTATCAGGCAGATAATTGAAAAATAATGTGGTTACAGCAAGATGACTTATTGTTATGCTCCAAAATAAGTCAGTATCTCCCATAATCACAGCCCCTTTCTGTTAAGATAATCCAAGCTTGATACCATGGAAACACAGCCATAAGGGGAAACAAATGCAGGCATATTTTATTTCAGTGCTGTCAGAACGTTCTGCTTTGGTTTATGTATTGATGGAAACCCCTAGGTGTTTTCACTTACCTTTTTCCTAAGACTATCTGCACTTTCTTCTAAATGATTTATAGAATTCAATCTCTACATGGTAGGGTAATTTTTTCTCTAAGAATCTGCTTTTGAAGGAATGTAGGGCACTTTGTTCAGAATTAGAATCCTAGACACCTTTAGTATATAAGAACCATAAAGCAACTCAAATGAAGAGATAGTTCTACCTATTCCAAGTTTTTTTTTTTTTTTCCATCTTTGGCTTTGTTTACATTTTGAAAACATTTTCGTGTGATTATCTCCCTTTTCTCTGCAAGCATCCCTTTTTGGTTGAACAGAACATAAGTCTTGCATAGGATATCAAATGTGAATTTTTAGATAAATGGGATATTGATGAGGATAAAATACATGATCCTGTCATTCATTGAGCAAAAGTGGTTGGTGTGTGAAAGATATTATTTTCATCCTCCTTTCCCTAATCTACCTCTGATAAACTGATCTGAACAAGAGAAAGGTACTTATTTTATGGTTTATTAAAATGGGAATTAATAATTAGTTGATAATTTTCTGTAGGGTGAGCTATAACAAAAGCTACAGGATATATAAAAAAGAAGCAGAACACCTCTTGGAGAGGTTCACAGTTAAATGGCTGTCTGCAGAGAGGTCACCTCTTGGAGAGGCTCACAGTCACACGGGTGTCTGCAGAGAGGTCAGCTCTTGGAGAGGCTCACAGTCACACGGGTGTCTGCAGAGAGGTCAGCTCTTGGAGAGGCTCACAGTCACACGGGTGTCTGCAGAGAGGTCAGCTCTTGGAGAGGCTCACAGTCACACGGGTGTCTGCAGAGAGGGCACCTCTTGGAGAGGCTCACAGTCACACGGGTGTCTGCAGAGAGGTCAGCTCCTGGCGAGGCTCACAGTCACACGGGTGTCTGCAGAGAGGTCAGCTCCTGGTGAGGCTCACGGTTACACCGATGTCTGCAGAGAGGTCAGCTTAGATCTAAAGGAGACTTGAAGGCACAAAGTACCACACTTGAGTTTGGAAACTTAAAGAACATATTAAAAAATTAATAATATTCATAATAAATTTTTGGCTTCCTAGGTGGTTCACTGATAAAAAATCCACCTGCCAATGAAGGAGCCACAGGAGGTGCAGGTTGGATCCCTGGGTCGGGAAGATCCCCTGGAGGAGGAAATGGCAACCCACTCCAGCATTCTTGCCTGGAGAATCCCCTGGACAGAGGAGCCTGGCGGGCTACAGTCCATGGGGTCACAAAAAGACGCAACTGAGCATGCATAATAAATTTTAAATTTATTTTAATTATTAAATTACAATAGATTGAAGAGTTTTTACTGGCAGAGATAGTAGAAAATTAACAGAGTAAAAGCTTAGAAGCAGGAAACACAAATTATGTATAAAAACCAGTGAGAGTCTGGAGCATGGGTTGAAATAGAATTTTATAATTACAGGTGAAGGAATAAGAGAATGGAGGCCATACTGTAGAAATCCTTGAATACCAATCTAAGAAATTGCTATTTAATTTTCTTTGTAATGAGGAAACACTACAAATTTTTATTTAAAATAAAAGATTGATGTGATCAGAGCCACGCTTTAGGAGACTATTATGATGGAATTGAGTATAATGAACTGAAACAGGAAAATAAGAAAAGCAAAGAGACTAATTAAAAAGCTACTGCACTAACTTAGGCAAAAGATAATTAGAACCTGAAAATAGGTAATAGCAACAAAAAGAGAGACAAGGGGATGGATGTGAGGAAAACACAAGAAGGTAGATTGTTGAATGTGACCCTGTAGAACTGATAACTCATTAGATATGACAGGTTTAGGCAAGGCAGGAGTTGAAGCCAGGGCTTTGTAGCAAAATTGACCTACAATGGTAGTCATTAAAAGAAATGGGGAAACCGGAGAGAGCTGCTGTAGAAGAAAGACAATTTATGTTTCAAATAAGTTAAATTTATATGAAAGGTCTGTCTGAATGGAAATATGCAAATAGTCACAAGAAATCAAAATCTGAAAATTGGAAGGGCAGATGAAGAAGTGCATATGTGCTCAATTGTGTACAACCCTTTGTGACCCTGTGGTCTGCAGCCCACCAGGCTCCTCTGTCCATGGGATTTCCCAGGCAGGAATACTGGAGGCTGTTGCCATTTACTACTCTAGGGGATCTTTCCAACCCAGAGATTGAACCCATGTCTCCTGTGTCTCCTGCATTGCAGGCAGAGTCTTTATTGCTTGAAGCCATTGGAGAAGCCTAGATGAAGATAGAGAAATTTCCCAGGGTCGTGTTATTCAAAGGGAGCACATGAGAAGAAAATAGGAGTTCATACATTAGAGAAGTCAGAAGAGAAAGAAAAACCAAGAAAAGAGCTGTCAGGGAGGCAAGGACACTGAGGCCAAGCCATTGCCAACGTAGTGAGAGAAAAGAGCAGCAGAGGATGAGCATGGATGCTGCTTTCCCAGGAGAGACTAAGTACAGACCATGACATTAACCATGTGGGTCCCCAGTGGATTTGGACAGTCAACAGTGGAAGCAGACGTTAGGTTACAAGGGTGTGAGTAAACAGCTCTAAGAAATTTCAAGAAGGGGAGGAGAGAGTGCTACTTTGATGGTCAGCAAGATCAATAAAAAATGTTTTCATATTTGTTTCATTTTTGCTTTATATGATTTATGCAACATGTTTTTTATGCAAAGGACACTGTAAGAATCAAATATGAAATCAAGGCAGCTATTTTAATGGCTTTCCAACTTTATTGATTACAACCACTCTAAGAAAATCTTTTTTTTACCTCATAAGCTAGGATACAAAAAAATGTATGGATATCTATCTATCCATACATATGCACGTGTGTGTGTGTGTGTGTGTGTTAGTCATGTCCGACTCTTTGTGACCCCATGGACTGTAGCCCAACAGGCTTCTCTGTCAATGGGGATTCTCCAGGCAAGAATGCTGGAGTGGGTTGCCATGCTCTCCTCCAAGAGATCTTCCCAATGAGGGATGGACACAAGGTCTCCCACCTTGCAGGCGGATTCTTTACTGTTTGAGCCACCAAGAATACTGGAGTGGGTAGCCTCTCCCTTCTCCAGGGGAACTTCCCGTCATAGGAATCATACTGGGGTCTCCTGCATCGCAGGCGGATTCTTTACCAGCTGAGCTACTTGGGAAGCCCGTCTATATTATGTATCAGAGTTTATATTCAATTTTACTTTCTTGCATTATTAGAAGAAATTTTAGTCAAAACCCCTGAAAGTGATTTCATAACTCACTAAGGTCATCACATAAAGTTTGGAACATTAATTAACATAGCAAAGACTTTCATATGATGAGAAGAGAGGCGCTTCTCCCCGAGATAAGAAAAACAGATTCTAAAATATACATAGAGGAGGCTGAGATATCTCTCTGCAGAGACTTTGGCCAGTGATTACTAACTCACCCACTTTTTAGTTCAAGTATTCAATATCTCTTATCAGGACAAATAAACTTTTAATCATTGTGAAAGTATGACACTGCTCACATACCCTCAAGAGTTTCCCCTGCCTACCCAAGGAAAAGTCAGATGTTTTCTCAGAGTGTTAGAAACCCTCTGCAATCCAACCCCTTTTTCCAGGCTCAATGCCATCTCCTCTCTCTACAGTTAGGCCAGGTTTGAGTTTCTTGATATTCTCCAAACATGCTCAGCAATTTTTGCCAGATAGAGAATGAAAAATCTGCATGGTTTCACTTGGGGTGGAACCTAAAACAAACAAACTCATAGAAACAGTGTGCAATGGTTGTTACCATGGACTGGGGAATGGGAGAAGGTGATAAAAGGGTGCAAAGTCCAAGTCATGAAGTGAATAAGATCTAAGGATATAATACATAGTGTAATGACCATGGTTGATAATACATTATTGTATAATGGAAACTTACAAGGCTTCCCTGGTAGCCCAGATGGTAAAGAATGTGCTTGCAATGTAGGAGACCCAGGTTGAGTCACTGGGTCTCCAGTCATTCCCTGGAGAAGGGAATGGCTACCTACTCCAGTTTTCCACCTGGGCAATCCCATGGGCAAAGGGTCCTGTTGGGCTACAGTACATGGGTTGCAAAGAGTCAGACACAACTGAGCAACTTAGCACTAGGAGAGTAGAACCTAGAGTGCTACTAGAGTAGCACCAGTAGGAGGTAAATGTATGAAGTAATAGATGTGTTAATTATCCAGATGGTGGGAATCCTTTCACACCATACACATGTATCAAATCATCACAGGTACACTTTAAATATAATACAATTTTATTTGCAGTTATACTTTAATAAACCTGAAAAAAAATCCACAAATTTATTATGTAATATCAGTTAGTGAAAGTGCCAGCCTCAGTGAATTTGGAGAGAATAGGGTGCTCTTTTCATTAGCGTGTTCGATGGAGATCTTCACAAACAGATGAGGCTTGTCCAGAGCCTTGAATAAGTCATGGAGAGAGTCACATGACCATCTAAAGGAAGAGCCACCCAGCCAGAGGAAAAAGTAAGCACAATGGCCTGGAGATAGCCCACACTGGGCAGACAGCAAGTGTTCAGGGCAGCTAGAGCAGAGTGCGTGGGGATGGGGAAGGGTGACAGGAGGTGAAGGCATGGGAGCTCCAGTGAGTTAGTAAATGTCATGAAGGCTAAAAATCTTCCAATGGCAAGAGGTGGCTTAGAATAGGATAATGCAATGAATTAGTGATGGTAACACCAGCAGCATTTGCAGATAGAATATCTGTGGAATCTGAGAGAAGAAAAAGGTGATTCTGTGGTTTATGGCAGAGCAGATAGAAGCCACGTATAGCCATTGATTGAGCTGGGAAAATGACAGAAAGGTCAGTGGTAATTTTGGGAGGACAGGAGCTCAGTTTTAGATCTATTGGGATAGATACAATATTTAGAGCCTTTAAGACTAGCTGACTTTATTTTTGGGGGCTCCAAGATCACTGTAGATGGTGACTGTAGCCATGAAATTAAAAGACACTTACTCCTTGGAAGGAAAGTTATGACCAACCTAGACAGCATATTAAAAAACAGAGACAGTACTTTGCCAACAAAGGTCCATATAGTCAAGGCTATGGTTTTTCCAGTGGTCATGTATGGATGTGAGAGTTGGGCTATAAAGAAAGCTGAGTGCCAAAGAATTGATGCTTTGGAACTGTGGTGTTGGAGAAGACTCTTGAGAGTCCCTTGGACCACAAGGAGATCCAATCAGTCCATCTTAAAGGAGATCAGTCCTGGGTGTTCATTAGAAGGACTGATATTGAAGCTGAAACTCCAATACTTTGGCCACCTGATGTGAAGAGTTGACTTATTTGAAAAGACCCTGATGCTGGTAAAGATTGAGGGCAGGAGGAGAAGGGGATGATAGAGGATGAGATGGTTGGATGACATCACTGACTCAATGGATATGGATTTGGGTGGACTCTGGGAGTTGGTGATGGACAGGGAGACCTGGTGTGCTGCGGTTCATGGGGTCGCAAAGAGTCGGACACGACTGAGCGACTGAACTAAGCTGAACTGAAGACTGAGTGAGGTCATCTAGGGGAAAGAGGACAGGACAAGATAGGATAGAAAACACCTGAAAACTGAACCCTGAAGCATATTCAGAAGTCAAGGACATGACATAGATCCAGCAAAGCAGACTGGAAAGGAACAGTCAGTGAACTGGGATAAGGGAGTGGAACCCAGGAAGTCACTTCATTTCAGTAGACTCCACAGGAGATGACAGAGGGTAGCAGACTGTAAGTCCTAGAAGTTCTGTTGAGTAACTTAGGAATTAACAGACCTAAGGTAACATAAAATGGCCACAGAGAAGAGAAACTATAGGATTTCTAAGTGGCCCTGCAGACAATATGAAAATTAAGAGGAGATAAGGGATTCGGGACCGTAAAGAATAAACCCAAACCTCAAGTAAGATGTAATTCCTACATCCTCTTTCATAAGTCCATATATATGATGTAAGGAAAAGTTTGAGTCCACCATAATATCATAATTCAAAACAGTTTACATCAACTATCCAAGGAAAGTTATGACATTCTGGCATCATAATTGAGACAGATACATTACTATAAAGAAATACAATTTAATCATGTTGGCTCTATAGAATTTCACTTGAATGTATAAAACTCTGTTTCCCAAGTGCCTATATATGTATATGACTTTGTATGTGTGTGTTTGTGTGTGTGTATGTACAGATGAACTCAGCATCCAGCTTTAAAGAGCTAGAAGCTTAACAGAATGTGTCATTTACATGTCTGTGGGTCTATTTTTGTTAAGGCAAAAAAAAAAAAAACATAGCTGGATAATGAGTTGTGAGTAGTAGATCCCATATTATGCAAAGGTTAAAATTTATTACTCATTCATGTTCTACTTATTTAATGTATTAGCTGTTGTTCAGTCGCTCAGTCGTGTCTGACTCTTTGCGACCTCATGGACTGCAGCACACCAAGCTTCCCTGTTCTTCACCCTCTCCCAGAGCTTGCTCAAGCTCATATCCTTTGAGTCGGTGATGCCATCCAACAATCTTGTGTTCTGTCGTCCCCTTCTCCTCCTGCCTTCAATATTTACCAGTATAAGGGTCTTAGAATCTAATGTGTTGGCTCTTCTAATCAGGTGGCCAAAGTATTGGAGCTTCAGCTTCAGCATCAGTCCTTCCAGTGAATATGCAGGATTGATTTCCTTTAGGATTGACTGGTTTGATCTCCTTGCTGTCCAAGGGACACTCAAGAGTCTTCTCTAACATCACAGTTCAAAAGAATCAATTCTTCAGCCCTCAGCCTTCTTTGTGGTCCAACTCTCACATCCATACATGACTACTGGAAAAGCTGTAGCCTTGACTAGATGGACCTTTGTCGGCAAAGTAATGTCTGTGCTTTTTAATATGCTGTCTAGGTTCGTTGTAGCTTTTCTTCCAAAGAGCAAGCATCTTTTAATTTCATGGCTGCAATCACCATCTGCAGTAATTTTGGAGCCCAAGAAAAGAAAATCTCTTACTGTTTCCGTTGTTTCCCCATCTATTTGCAATGAAATGATGGGACCAGATGCCATGATCTTAGTTTTTCTTAGTTTTTTGTATGTTGAGTTTTAAGCTGACTTTTTCACTCTCCTCTTTCACCTTCAAGAGACTCTTTAGTTCCTCTCCTCTTTCTGCCATAAGGATGATTTAATCTTCATATCTGAGTTAATTGATATTTCTCCCAGCAATCTTAATTCCTGCTCATGCTTCATCCAGTCCAGCATTTTGCTGATGTACTCTGCATATAAGTTAAATAAGCAGGGCAACAATATACAGCCTTCACATACTCCTTTCCCAATTTGGAACTAGTTCACTGTTTCATGTCCAGTTCTAATTGTTGCTTTTTGACTTGAATGGAGGACAATTAAAATAGGGTCCAAATGGCACCTGAGCAATAGGAGTTGCAACTCTGGTCTACATACCTTATTGCTTTTTCAGCATCAGCTGGCTTAGCAGACCAACAAAACGCAAAACGGTGTTTGTAGCATTGCTGGTTTGCAACATTACCATTGTTTTTTCTTTCTAAATTTCCAGAGCACCATGCATTTTGTCCAGTGGAAATGAAGCAGTATTTGTATTTGAAAGAAATTTGTTACAACCCAAAACTACATTTTAGCATAGTTTTGTTTTCAAATCTTCTCTAGTCTTTCCTTTGTGGGGTAAGGTGATCAAGAATCTGGGAGCAAGGCTCACTGGCCAGTCTATCAGTGTTGTCAAAACCAGGCATGTTATACGAGACTTGCTTATTAGAAGGGTTTCCCTGGTGGCTCAGTGGTAAAGAATCCCCTGCCAATGCAGGAGATGTGGGTTTGATCCCTGGGTTTGGAAGATCCCCTGGATAAGGAAATGGCAATTCACTCTATTATTCTTGCCTGGGAAATCCCATAGACAGAGAAGCCTGGTGGACTACAGTCCATGGAATCACAAAGTTGGACATTACTTAGCAACTAAAGAACAGCAACAACTTCTTAGAAGAGATTATAAAATTGTTAGAAAATCATACTAATTTTCATGCAGAAAGATTTCCTGTCTTATTTCCTTACACTAGATCACATTATTTTGTATTTAAAGTAAAATCTAGTTTGAAATCCACATGTAAAATACAAAAGACAGTCTTTATTTTAAGTGAAACATCTATTCACACTTAATGCATTGAAATCCAGTGGCAATTTGATCTAAGTTTTAAAAAATTAAATTACTTTTATGTCCCCATTTTTTTTTTAACCTGAAAGATACTCAGTAATACTTATTCTACTGTCTGACAAATGTGCAGGAATTCTCATCATGTTTTTATTTTAATTCAAGAAAAATAGCACCCTTTTTCTGGATGTTTGATATTTTCATGACTGTCATATAATTATTAAAACTTCACAGTTGTAACATGGTCAGTGTCATGCATTGTTAATTCACCAAAAAGCAACCATCTTTACTTGTTAACTATTATTAGTAATATTTAGTTGTGATATCCTACCCTTGAATGTTGTTGTTCAATCATTAAGTCATGTCTGACTCATTGCAACCCCATGGACTATAGCCTGCCAAGCCCCTCTGTTCAAGAGATTTTTCCAGACAAGAATACTGGAGTGCCATTTCCTTCTCTAGGGGATCTTCCTGACCAAGGGATCAAACTCGCATCTTTTTGCAGGCAGAATCTTTACCACAGAGCCACCAGGGAAGCCCATTACCCTTGAATAGGAACTTATAATTACAAATATGACATTTGTAACCATCAAAAACCAGTTCCATTCATCTAGATATTAGATAGAATTGCTTAAATTTATAAAAATAAATAAGTCAAATGATTTTTTCGATCTTTATTTTTTTTCTGATTCAGTTTCAGCCCATCTTGTGTCATGGAAGGCCTGGGTGATTACCGCTGCACAGCTTGCCCACGGGGATATGAAGGGCAGTACTGCGAAAGGTACGGACAGTCGTGAGACAGAGAGCGCAGTGATGCATAGAGATCACATAGCAAAGGATCGTAGGAGAAAAGTATCTGTTATTTTTACAAGGTCATTTTCATGTTCTCTCATAGTTTATAAGCTTTCAAAAGTATTTTTGTATCTTTAGAGTTTATCTAAAGAAACTTTATGTTTTAGCACATATATGTATACATACACACCCTAGTATAGATTAGAAGGGAGAAAAAGAGCATTTTACAAGAATGAATCAATTTCAAAATGTTATGTGTAGTTAATGATAATAAAAGGCTGGTGACACATAATTCTAATTTTAGTTCATTGGGAAATATTGGTGGGCACTTCCTGCATGCATGTTATTATTCTGAGAACTCTGGCACTACATCAGCAAGTATATACATAATTCAGAATATAAATTGTATCAAGCATTCTTAATTAGTACAATCCAAATATTAAAGTGTTAATTGGTTCTCCTTTTCAACATACATACAAAAAAATATTATTTAAAGTCTTCCTCTCACCATATTTTTTACAAATTCTAATCATGCGTGTATGTAGTTGTCAGTTGAGCTATTTCAAATCCTAAAGATTGATGCTGTGAAAGGGCTGCACTCAATATGCCAGCAAATTTGGAAAACTCAGCAGTGGCAACAAGACTGGAAAAGGTCAGTTTTCATTCCAATCACAAAGAAAGGCAATGCCAAAGAATACTCCAACTATTGCACTATTGCACTCATCTCACAAGTTAATAAAGTAATGCTCAAAATTCTCCAAGCCAGGCTTCAACAGTACTTGAACTGTGAACTTCCAGATGTCCAAGCTGGTTTTAGAAAAGGCAGAGGAACCAGAGATCAAATTGCCAACATCCACTGGACCATCAAAAAAACAAGAGAGTTCTAGAAAAACATCTATCTCTGCTTTATTGACTATGCCAAAGCCTTTGACTGTGTGGATCACAATAAACTGGAAAATTCTGAAAGAGATGGGAATACCAGACCACCTGACCTGCCTTTTGAGAAACCTGTATGCAGGTCAGGAAGCAACAGTTAGAACTGGACATGGAACAACAGACTGGTTCCAAATAGGAAAAGGAGTACATTGAGGCTGTATATTGTCACCCTGCTTATTTAACTTATATGCAGAGTACATCATGAGAAACGCTGACCTGGATGAAGCACAAGCTGGAATCAAGATTGCCGGGAGAAATATCAATAACCTCAGATATGCAGATGACACCACCCTTATGGCAGAAGGTGAAGAGAAACTAAAGAACCTCCTGATGAAAGTGAAAGAGGAGTGTGGAAAACTTTGCTTAAAGATCAACATTCAGAAAACAAAGATCTTGGCCTCTGATCCCATCACTTCATGTAAAATAGATGGGGAAACAATGGAAACAATAGCAGACTTTATATTTTTTGGCTCCAAATCACTACAGATAATGATTGCATTTTAAATTAAAAGATGCTTACTCCTTGGAAGAAAATTTATGATCAACCTAGACACCATATTAAAAAGCAGAGACATTATTTTGCAAACAAAGGTCCATCTAATCAAAGCTGTGTGTTTTCCAGTAGTCATGTATGGATGTGAGAGTTGGACTATAAAGAAAGCTGAGTGCTGAAGAATTGATGCTTTTGAACTGTGGTGTTGGAGAAGACTCTTGAGAGTCCCTTGGACTGCAAGGAGATCCAAGCAGTCCATCCTAAAGGAGATCAGACCTGGATGTTCATTGGAAGGGCTGATGCCGAAGCTGAAACTCCAGTACTTTGGCCACCTAATGCGAAGAACTGACTCATTGGAAAAGACTCTGATGCTAGGAAAGATTGAAGGCGGGAGGAGAAGGGGATGACAGAGGATGAGATGGCTGGATGGTATCACTGACTCAATGGACATGAGTTTGAGTAAATTCCAGGAGTTGGTGATGGACAGGAAGGCCTGGCGTGCTGTGGTCCATGGGAAAGAGTCGGCCATGATGGAGTGACTGAACTGAACTAAACTGTAGTTATTAAGTGGAATGCTAACTGTAATACAAATGGCAAGTTAAGAAACACAGTTCTATATCAAAGAACTCCTGATTCCAGGGAACATTAGTAGAAAAGAGCTCACCCAAAAATCTCGACACCTACACTGAAACCAAGCTCCACCCAAGAGCCAACAAGTTCCAGTGCAAGATATAACCACAGTAATTCTCCAACAAAGCAGAATCATAACCCTGAGCATTAAAAGACATGCTTCCCATAGCCATGCCAAACCCATAGACACCCCACAACTCACTACTGGACACTTCATTGCACTCCATGAGAAGGGCTCCACCCACCAGAGCAAAGACACAAGATCCCCTGACCAGGAAACCTTGACAAGCCACTAGTCCAACCCCACCCACAGGGATCAGGCTCCACAATAAAGAGAAACCACGAACTTCCAGGCTACAAAAGGGCACCCCAAACACAGCAACTGAAACAAAATGAAAAGGCAGAGAAATATTCAGCAGGTAAAGGAATATGAAAAATGCCCACCAAATCAAACAAAAGAAGAGAAGATAGGGAGTCTTCCTGAAAAAGAATTCAGAATAATGATAGTACAGATGATCCAAAATATTGAAAACAAAATGGAGTTACAGATAAATAAACTAGAGACAAGGATTGAGAAGATGCAAGAAATGTTTAGCAAGGACCTAGAAGAAATTAAGAAGAGTCAATCAATAATGAATAATTTAATAACTGAGATCAGAAGCTCTCTGGAGGGAAGCAACAGTAGAATAAATGAGGCAGAAAAGAGGATAAGTGAGGTGAAAGATAAAATGGTGGAAATAATTGAAACAGAGACAAAAAAAGAAAAAAACTTTAAAAGAAATGAGGACAATCTCAGAGACCTCTGGGACAATGTTAAATGCCCCAATAGAAGAAGCTTGGGTGTCCCAGAAGAAGAAGACAAAGAGAAAGAGCATGAGAAAATCCTTGAGGAGATAATAGTTGAAACCTTCCCTAAAACGGGGAAGGAAATAGCCACCCAAGTCCAAGAAACCCAGAGAGTCCCAAACAGGATAAACCCAAGGCAAAACACTCCAAGACACATCTTAATCAAACTGACAAATATCAAACACAAAGAACAAATATAAAAAGCAGCTAGGGAAAAGCAACACATTATACACAGTGGATCCCCATAAGGATAACAGCTGATCTTTCAATAGAAACTCTTCAGGACAGAAGGGAATGGCTGAAAATACTTAAAGTGATAAAAGAGAAAAACTTACAACCCAGATTACTGTACTTAGTAAGGATCTTATTCAGATATGAAGGAGAAATCAAAAGCTTTATAGACAAGCAAAAGCTGAGAGAATTCAGCACCACCAAATCAGCTCTTCAATACATGCTAAAGGATCTTCTGTAGACAGGAAGCACAGAAAAGATTTATAAACTCAAACCCGAAACAACAAAGTAGATGGCAATAGGATCATACTTACCAATAATTACCTTAATTGTAAATGGGTTTAATGCCCCAACCAAAAGACAAAGACTGGCTGAATGGATACAAAAACAAGACCTGTAAACAACAGACTACCTCAAACCAAGGGACACATACAGACTGAAAGTGAAGGGCAGGAAAATTATATTTCATGCAAATAGAGACCAAAAGAAAGCAGGAGTAGAAATACTCATATCAGATAAAATAGATTTGAAAAATCTATTGAAAAAAAGATTTTGAAAAAAATCTTTGAAAAGATTTTTGACTTTGAAAAAACAGCCGTGAAAAGAGACAAAGAAGGACACTACATAATGATCAAAGGATCAATCCAAGAAGAAGATATAAAAATTATAACTATATATGCACCCAACATAGGAGTACCTCAATACATAAGGCAAATGTTAACAAATGTGAAAGAGGAAATTAACAGTAACACAATAATAGTGGCAAACTTTAAAACCCCACTCACACCTATGGATAGATCAACCAAACAGAAAATTAGCAAGGAAACACAAGGTTTAAATGATACAATGGACCAGTTAGACCTACTTGATTTCTATAGGACATTTCACCCCAAAACAATGAATTTCACCTTTTTCTCAAGTGCACACAAAACATTCTCCAGGATAGATCACATCCTGGCATATAAATCTAGCCTTGGTAAATTCAAAAAAATTGAAATCATTTCAAGTATCTTTTCTGATCACAATGCAGTAAGATTAGATGTCAACTACAGGAAACCATGCTATTAAAAATACAAACAGATGGAGGCTTCTGAATAACCCACAAATCACAGAAGAAATCAAAAAAGAAATCAAAATATGTATAGAAACAAATGAAAATGAAAACATGACAACCCAAAACCTATGGGATTCAGTAAAAGCAGTGCTAAGAGGAAGGTTCATAGCAATACAAGCTTACCTCAATAAGTAAGGGAAAAATCAAATAAATAAGCTAACTTTACACATAAAGCAACTAGAAAAAGAAGAAATGAAGAAACCCAGGGTTAGTAGAAGGAAAGAAATCATATAAATCAGAGCAGATATAAATGAAAAGGAAACAAAGGAGACTGGCAAGAATCAACAAAACCAAAAGCTGGTTCTTTGAGAAGATATATAAAATAGACAAACCATTAGCCAGACTCATCAAGAAAAAAAAGGGAGAAGAAGCAAATCAACAAAATTAGAAATCAAAATGGAGAAATCACAAAAGACAGCACAGAAATACAAAGGATCTTGAGACTACTATCAGCAACGATGTGCCAATAAAATGGACAACTTGGAAGAAATGGATGAATTCTTAGAAAAGTATAACCTTCTAAAACTGAACCAGGAAGAAATAGAAAATCTTAACAGACCCATCACAAGCATGGAAATTGAAACTATAGTCAAAAACCTTCCAACAAACAAAAGCCCAGGACCAGATGAGTTTACAGGTGAATTCTACCAAAAATTTAGAGAAGAGCTAACACCAATCCTACTCAAACTCTTCCAGAAAATTGCAGAGGAGGGTAAACTCCCAAACTCATTTTATAAGGTCATCATTACCCTAATACCAAAACCAGACAAAGATGCTACAGAAAAAGAAAACTACAGGCCAATATCACTGATGAACATAGATGCAAAAATCCTCAACAAAATTCTAGCAAACAGAATCCAACAACATATTAAAAAGATCATACATCATGACCAAGTGGGCTTAATCCCAGACATGCAAAGATTCTTCAGTATTTTCAAATCAATCAATGTATACACCATGTTAACAAATTGAAAGATAAAAACTATTATCTCAATAGATGTGGAGAAAGCCTTTGACAAAATTCAACACCCATTTATGATAAAAACTCTCCAGAAAGCAAGCATAGAAGGAACAAACCTCAACATAATAAAAGCCATACATGATAAACACACACCAAACATTATCCTTAATGGCAAAAAATTGAAAACATTTCCTCTAAAGTCAGGAACAAGACAAGGATGCCCACTCTCACCACTACTATTCAACATAGCTTTGGAAGTTTTAGCCACAGCAATCAGAGAAGAAAAAGAAATAAAAGGAATCCAGATTGGAAAAGAAGTAAAACTCTCACTGTTTGCAGATGACATGATCCTCTACACAGAAAACCCTAAATACACCACCAGAAAATTACTAGAGCTAATCAATGAATATAGTAAATTTGCAGGATATAAAATGAATACACAGAAATCCCATACATTTCTATACACTAACAATGAGAAAGCAGAAAGAGAATATAAGGAAACAATCTCATTCACCATTGCAATGAAAAGAATAAAATATTTAGGAATAAATTTACCTAAAGAAACAAAAGACGTATATATAGAAAACTATAAAACACTGATGTAAGAAATCAAAGATGACACAAATAGATGGAGAAATATGCCATGTTCGTGGATCAGAAGAATCAATATAGTGAAAATGAGTATACTACCCAAAACAATCTGTACATTCAGTGGACTCTCTATCAAACTACCAATGGTATTTTTCAAAGAACTAGAACAAATAATTTCACAATTTGTATGGAAATACAGAAAACCTCGAATCACCAAAGCAACCTTGAGAAAGAAGAATGGAATTGGAGGAATCAACCTGTCTGACTTCAGACTATACTACAAAGCTGCAGTCCTCCAAACAGTATGGTACTGGCACAAAGACAGAAATATAGGCCAATGGAAGAAAATAGAAAGACCAGAGATAAATCCACACACCAACACCTTATCTTTGAAAAAGGAGGCAAAAATATACAATGGAGAAAAGACAATCCCTTTAACAAATGGTGCTGGGAAAACTGGTCAACCACCTGTAAATGAATGAAACTAGAATACTTTCTAACACCGCACACAAAAATAAACTCAAAATGGATTAAAAATCCAAAAAGTATAAGACTAGAAACTATAAAACTCCTGGGGGAAAACATAGGCAGAACACTCTCTGACATAAATTATAGCAAGATCCTCAATGACTCACCTCCCAGAGTAATGGAAATAAAAGCAAAAATAAACAAATGGGACCTTATTAAACTTAAAAACTTTTGCACAGTGAAGGAAACTATGAGCAAGGTGAAAAGATAGCTTTCAGAATGGGAGAAAATAATAGCAAATGAAGCAACTGACAAAGAATTAATCTCAAAAATATACAAGCAGCTCATGCAGCTCAATACCAGGAAAATAAATGACCCAAGCAAAAATTGGGTCAAAGGACTAAAGAGACATTTCTCCAAAGAAGACATACAGATGGCTAACAAACATATGAAAAGATGCTCAACATCACTCATTATCAGAGAAGTGGAAATCAAAACCACAATGAGGTACTATCCCACACCAGTCAGAATGGCCATCATCAAAAAGTCTACAAACAATAAATGCTGGAGAGGATGTGGAGAAAAGGGAACCCTCTTACACTGTTGGTGGGAATGCAAACTAGGACAGCCAATATGGAGAACAGTGTGGAAATTCCTTGAAAAAACTGGAAATAGAACTGCCATACGACCCAGCAATCCCACTGCTGGGCATACACACTGAGGAAACCAGAATTGAAAGAGACACGTGCACCCCAATGTTCATCGCATCACTGTTTACAATAGCTAGGACATGCACACAACCTGTGTGTCCATCTACAGACGAATTGATAAGAAAGTTGTGGTACATATACACAATGTAATATTACTCAGCTATTAAAAAGAACTCATTTGAGTCAGTTCTAATGATGTGGATGAAACTGGAGCCTATTATACAGAGTGAAGTAAATCATAAAGAAAAACATCAATACAGGATATTAATGCATTTATATGGAATTTAGAAAGATGATAACGATGACCCTATATGCGAGACAGCAGAAAAGACACAGATATAAAGAACAGACTTTTGGACTCTGTGGAAGAAGGCGTGGATGGGATGATTTGAGAGAATAGCATTGAAACATGTATATTACCATATGTGAAATAGATCAGTCCAAGTTTGATGCATGAAACAGGGCACTCAAAGCCAGTGTGTTGGGACAACCCAGAGGGATGGGATGGGGAGGGAGGTGGGAGGGAGTTTTGGGACTGGGGATACATGTATACCTGTGGCTGATTCATGTCAATGTATGCCAAAAACCACCACAATATTGTAAAGTAATTAGCCTCCAATTAAAATAAATTAATTTTTAAAAAAGAGAAGAAATAAAGGTTAAGTGGGGAAAAAAAAGAAACAGTTCTAGACTGACTGTCTAGGAAGAGTGTAATTTATATTTTCTGGATCCATTATTTTCTATAAGGTCAGTACTATCTTGGATACTCAAACTTATCACCATCATCTTAGTAGGCTTTATTATTCACAAAGTAACAGAGAGCAACTAATATTAGCTATTAACTTTAAACACATCACAATTGTAGCATGATTGATAGCAATATAAAGTTTTATAAAGAATCGTGGACATAACTGAGCTCCACAGACTTTTCTGGGTCCCACTTTTCTAGTGTATAATATCAGAATAGTTCATGTTGTACCTACTTTACAATGACATTGTGAAGATCAAGTATGTAGAGGATACCCTGTCTGAGTACCTACATAATCTCCTCTCCCATAGGAGAGGCAAAAAGGCCTGAGATTTACCCCTAACCCCTTCCTCTAGTGGTCCAATAACTCACTTGTGTGTGAGTACAAAAGTCCAGCTCCTTTCCCCTAAAGCTGAACAAATTTTGAGATGTTATTTATGCTCCAGAGCTTTCCCTGGATTGGGCTGAGACTGGAACTTACCTGGATTCATACCATTGCTTGAATCCTTTCTTCTCCATGTCTTGCTTTACCTACTCCTTTGCTGAATTCTTCTATGAGCTTTCTTAAATTATGAATCTCTTTGCAAATATAAACCAATATTAATTTTATCATTACCCATTTAAGAATCTTCTTTTAATATAACCAGCAATGATATGTTAATAATGGAAATAAATGCACTTAGTAGCTCAGTTGTGTCTGACTCTTTACCACCCCATGGACTGTAGCCCGCCAGCCTCCTCTGTCCATGGGAATTCTCCAGGCAAGAATACTGGAGAGGGTTGCTGTGCCCTCCTTCAGGGGTCTTCCCAACCCAGGGATCAAATCCAAGTCTCCCACATTGCAGGTGGTTTCTTTACCATCCAAGCCACCAGGGAAGCCCAAGAAAACTAGAGTGTGTAGTCTATCCCTTCTCTAGGGGAACTTCCCAACCCAGGAATCGAAGCGGGGTCTCCTGTATTGCAGAAGAATTCTTTACCAGCTGAGCTACCTGGGAAGCCCATGGAAATAAATAGATAACTAAATAATTAAACATATGTTTATAAAGTTCAGTGCAGTTTCTATAAGTTTGCAAAATAAATTTCTCAATAATTCTGTATGTGGTAACTCTAAACACAAAAAAATATTCACTACTTGCATATATATATATATATATTGTATATATAGAAAACATTCACAGTTTTCATGCCAACAGAAATTAGTAACAATGAAATAACTAAAAGCAGGCAAAATCCAAAATATTGCTATTTGTTGTGGAGATATATACACCATTTGAATATATATATATTTTTTTCATGTCCACAAATGTGCTGTAGCGTTCATGCTTAGCCTAATATCCATTTCATGCCCCTGTAAACACCAGTAGGAGGACAACTAAAAGCATCCCTGGACACCAACAGGATTATCTGGCATAATTTATGAAAAATGTTTGATACTATAGCTACATTTATAAATTGGAGTTTCCAATATCTATAAAAGCACGTATATAGAAGAGATTGGAAGGGTACATGGAAATGACAATTATTGTTCTGAGCTAGAGTGATTATAGAAAATTTATATTTTTATTATCCATAAATGTTTAATCAATAAGAGTTGACAGTTTGTATAGCATAGAGATGAGCAGGGTCTTATGCTATCAAATGGGAATGGCTTGAATAGTTTTTGCAGTTCGCAAATGTTGTTATAGCTCTACATTCATCATTTCTAACATATAAATGATCAGGCTATATTTCCCTGAAAAATTACTTTTATTCAGCTAAATTAAACTAAAGGTCTTGCTTAAATTTTTATTGTAACCTTCCAAATAAATTTGTTTCACTTCTGAGAGCATCTTAAATCATTTAAATCACCTTATGACCTGCCCAAACTCATCAGGTCTAAAGCTGCTTAAATGTCTTGAGTGTCCCTATATCACAGAAACCGCTACCCATGCTTTATCTCTGTTACTCTTATAATAAACTCTGAACATTTAATCAATCTGAATCTGTTTGGAATTGAATTCTTTCACCAGCAAATGTTAAGAAACAATTTAAATGGACTTATTTAATGATACTTTATTGAGCATTTGTAAAAGTACATTGGAAATAAAATATTAAAATGATAAATGTATAAAAACCTAATGTTACAGATAATTTTCTTCTTGCTTTGCTTTTTCTAACCAGCACAGGGAGAATTAACATTCACAGTCAGCTGTGCAAATTTCGACAGTCCTAGGCCACTAAAAATGGTCCAGGATTATTTGGCTAGTGTTTACAACTTTTGGATTAAATCTCCTACTGTCTCTCATCTTTTTCCTCTGTTTGCCTGTTGAACAAACATCTTTCAGTTCAGTTCAGTCACTCAGTTGTATCCTACTCTTTGTAACCTCATGGACTGCAGCAAGCCAGGCCTCCCTGTCCAACATCAACTCCCGGAGTTTACATAAATTCATGCCCGAGTCGGTGATGCCATCCAGCCATCTCATCCTCTGTCATCCCCTTCTCCTCCCGCCTTCAATTTTTCCCAGCATCAGGGTCTTTTCCAATGAGTCAGATCTTTGTATCAGGTGGCCAAAGTATTGGAGTTTCAGCTTCAGCATCAATCCTTCCAGTGAATATTCAGGACTTATTTCCTTTAGGATGAACTAGGTGGATCTCCTTGTAGTCCAAGGGACTCTGAAGAGTCTTCTCTGACACCACAGTTCAAAAGCATCAATTCTTCAGCACTCAGCTTTCTTTATAGTGCAACTCTCACATCCATACTTGACTACTGGAAAAACCATAGCTTTAACTAGACTGACTTTTGTTGGCAAAGTGATGTCTCTGCTTTTTAATATGCTTGTCTAGGTTTGTCATAACTTTTCTTCCAAGGAGCAAGCGTCTTTTAATTTCATGACTACAGTCACCATCTGCAGTGATTTTGGAGCCAAAAAAATTAAAGTCTGTCACTGTTTCTACTGTTTCCTCGTCTATTTTACACGAAGTGATGGGACCAGATGCCATGATCTTAGCTTTCTGAATGTTGAGTTTTCAGCCAGCTGTTTCACTCTCGTCTTTCACTTTCACCAAGAGGCTCTTTAGTTCTTCTTTGCTTTCTGCCGTAAGGGAGATGTCATCTGCATATCTGAGATTATTGAAATTTCTCCCAGTAATCTTGATTCCAGCTTGTGATTCATCCAGTGCAGCATTTCCCATGATGTACTCTTCATATAAGTTAAATAAGCAGGGTAACAATATACAGCCTTGACATACTCCCTTCCCGATTTGGAACCAGTTTGTTGTTCCATATCCATTTCTAACTGTTGTTTCTTGACCAGGGTACAGATTTCTCAGGAGGCAAGTCAGGTGGTCTGATATTCCCATCTCTTGAAGAATTTTCCAGTTTGTGGTGATCCACACAGTCAAAGGCCTTGGCATAGTCAATAAAGCAGAAGTAGATGTTTTCTACTTAGTGATCCAGTGGATGGGAATTTGATCTCTGGTTCCTCTGCCTTTTCTAAATCCAGCTTGAACATTTGAAAGTTCACAGTTCATGTACTATTGAAGCCTGGCTTGGAGAATTTTGAGCATTACTTTGCTAGCTGTTGATTATATTTAGGCTGAACTACTTATATATAATTGATTGTGCTATCCAGAAAACTGAGAGACTCTGTGTTTTTAACACTTAAGCCAGGACAACAGGCAATCTGGGACCATCCTGGGTAAATCAGAGCATATAGTCTTGTCAGCATCTTTTACAAGTTACCCAGCTTACTTGGGCTTCCCAGGTGGTGCTAGTGGTAAAGACCCTCCCTGCCAGGGCAGGAGCCTTAAGAGATATGGGTTTGATCTCTGAGTCAGGAAGATCCCCTGGAGAAGAGCATGGCACCCACTCCGGTATTCTTGCCTGGAGAATCCCATGGACAGAGGAATCTGGTGGGCTACAGTCCATGGGGTCTCAAACAGTCGGACACAACTGAAGCAACTTAGCTCAAAAACTTACAGTAATGTAACCAACATATACTTAAGTGAATTGTTTCACTGAAGGGTGGAAGATTGATGAACAGTTGGCATTTGGAGTTCATTCAGTTGGATTTCCTTTAGAATTTCTCAAGTTGCTGTTACATATTTTATTTACATCAAATAATCCCCTTCCAGAGAGACACAATAAAAAAAAATCTATCTTGAGAAAGATGTGATTGAAAGGAAAGAATTAAACAGAAAATGTAGCCATTTATTGCCACTTGCTTCCTTTTTCTCATTAGTAAAATTAATAAGTTGAATTATTTGGTCATTTTGATCCCTAAAATGAATGCATCTAGGTAAGCCCAGGAGTCAATGTAAATTTTTATTCATTTCTAATTTAAAAATGAAGACTTCAAAAAAACTTTTTGTAGTCTAGAGCAGTAGTGGGCAAACTGGACCACACAATTTGGCCCATTGCCTATTTCTGTATGGCACCCAAGCTGCAAATGCTTATTATAGGCAGACTTAGCCAATAGAGAACACTAAATATTTAGCCCCAGTTATGTAAATTTGTGGAGAAGGAAATAGCAACCCACTCCAGTATTCTTGCCTGAAGAATTCCATGGACAGAGGAGCCTGGTGGTCTACAGTCCGTGGGGTCATACAGAGTTGGACATGACTGAAGTGACTTTGCACCCATGCTTGTAAATTTGATACCTTGACAAGAATCCCATTCTTATTATTATATTGGTTTTCCATTAGTAGATTATTATAAAACAATTTATACTTGATTAATATTCTGATTTGAATCCCTTTAGCCAAAAATGTTTGAAAATTTCTTTCTCTTTCACTGCACGAGTTTGATTTTGCCTCTTGACCTACAAAGCCTGCAGTGTTTACTATCTAGCTCTTTGCAGGAAAAATTTGTGAACCCCTGATCTATTGATTTTTGCTATCAATTTTGTTTCATTCACAACAACAGACACACAACAACAATAATTTTGAGACATGACTTATTATTGATCTCATTTGCATTGTCACTGTTTAAATTCAGGTGTGCCCCCGGCTATACCGGCAGCCCAAGCAGCCCTGGAGGCTCCTGCCAAGAATGTGAGTGTGACCCCCATGGCTCACTGCCTGTCCCCTGTGACCCTGTCACGGGGATCTGCACGTGCCGACCCGGAGCCACGGGACCGAAGTGTGACGGCTGTGAACAGGGGCATGCGCGTGAGGGCATGGAGTGTGTTTGTACGTATACTAACTTGATTATTGGTTTTGGGGGCTTGGTTCCATTTCTATCTCATTTCCAGTGAGAAAGACTGGCTTTTTTTTTTTCTTATTTTTCAACATTTAGTGTTTCCCTTGTTTTTCAGTAGCTACTGCTACTCTTCCTTCTCCCTGTCTGTCCACCTTCTGCTGTTTGCCTGCTGTTTTTGTCTCCATCCCGCTGAGCCAAGAACGGCTGAGAAAATCCTCAGCATGCTTTAGTCAGTTCATTGAAGACCTACAGCAAAGTTCCCGGAGGCAGATTCTATTTTATTTTGCCCATCTAAGAGTTTGCAGTTTTACCTAAAGCTGACGTTGCCTTTGTGACAGATTAAAGGTCTGGGTTTGTTAAATTTTTTTAGAATCCTCTTGAATTTGTAATCAAATGGACAGGCACTATAAGCCTTGAAGTACAACTGGCTTTTCTGAGTTTACAGAAATCCATGGGCATCCTTCTTCTTAACTTTCTCTTCCACTACAGAACCTGGAAGTAGTGACAATGAACTCAAGGGTTTCTACTCATGTATTTCCCTTTGTTTTAATAACTGCTTCTGGATTCAGTAATGACATCCTGAGTTTACATAGACTGTTAGTATTAAATAGAATTCTTAGATCTTATATAATCTAAAAAGGTTATTTATAAATATAGGGAGGACCATTATACTGTGGTGTTCTTTTCCTTGAGGAAATTTACAATAGTGGTCTTAATTCTTTATAACAAATATAAGTATGAATTATTTAAGTACTTTTTATTTCAGTATTTACATATTTTAGTGTATTTACATATGCTTGTATTTCTGGTTTTAACATCTTGTGTGTCTAAAGCTTAATAACATTTTCACTAGAATTTTTGTTTGTGCTTTAGTTTTATGAGTTACCCCAACATCTAAGCCTGGCTTTTTAGATCTGCCAAAAGGTAAAGACTGGGTTTATTTGGGAATATAATTTTTGAACTTCTTCTTTTCTGTGTATTTCAACAACCTTTGATAAAAATTTATTGCATTTAAAATAAAAATAAATGTCAAGTTTGATGGGGGAAGAGAGATGAAGTGTAATATGTAATATACATTTACATTATCATATTCAGTTATTGGTATATACATATTCACTCTTCTCAAGTGAAATGGCATATTTTAATGATAATTGTATAGACTTCCAGTATAGTACAACTAGTTTTAATATTGCTATTAAAGATAAACTATTAACATGGAAATATTCAACTAAATAATATATGTTCATAACCTAAATGCTAATCTAACAGACCTTGAATTTTAAATTAATTAATTTTCTAGGGGTGAGATCAGAAAAATCTGATCTCTTTTTCTATGAGTTCATGGTTCGTTTGCTATCTTGTTCCACTGATTTATATGTATGTTTTTGTACCAGTACCATATTCTTTTGGTAAATGTAGCTCTGTAGTATAGTCTAAAGTTAGGGAGCATGATCCCTCCAGCTCTGTTCTTTCACAAAATTGTATTGGCCCTTTGAAGTCTTTTGTTTTTCCATACAAATTTTAGAATTATTTGTTCTAATTCTGTGGAAAATACCATTGTATTTTGACAGGGATTGCGTTGAATCTGTAGATTGCCTTGGGTAGTATGGTCATTTAAGCAATATTTATTCTTCCAACCCATAAGCCCAGTATATCTTTACATTTTTTTGTGTGTTGTCTTCCATTTTTTTAATCAGTGTCTTATGGTTTTACAAATAGAATCCTTTTATATTTTTAGATTTATTCTTTTTGGTGCATTTGTAAGTGGGATTGTTTTCTTAATGTCTCTTCTCATAGTTTGTCTTTAGTGTACAGAAACACAACAGATTTCTGTATATTAAGTTTGCATCCTGCCACTTTACTGAATTCACTGATGAGTTCAAGTAGTTTTTTGGCAGTGCCTTTAGGATTTTCTATATAAAGCATCATGTCATCTGCAAATAGTGACAGTTTTACTTCTTCCTTTCCTTCTTTCTAAATCCTTAAGCTAACTTAGAGCAAGAAACCAAAGAATGGATTCACCTAGTACATTGATCTGCTGGTCCTGATTTGTCACATGTGACTATAGTAGAATTTTATAACGCCCATGAGTGGGAGTGGATGAAGTAGCTTGATTCTGGCAAGAGAATATTTATGTAGTAAGAAAAGTGTCCTCTGATACAAATAAAACCTTTTTCAGAGCCTGGAGTCCATGTTACTTCACTGAAGAAAAGAGATGAAATAGTGCTCTTAATCTGTGCTGACTATAAAAACAAGATGTTTGTCACATTTGATAGAAATAAATTAAAACCCAAATCATTAGTAGCATGTATCATGTAGTTAGTTCTTCTCTCTTTGGCTGATTCTTTAGAAAACACAGTTTAATTTGGCCCACATCATGGCTGTGTATATTTTAAAAAAAAAATGCGCTGGGGAATGATCATTGCAGTATCTCAGGTGAGCCACATATTAGTAGAAAGAATTTATGTACTCCCTGTAGAGTTTATGCTCTTCAGTCAGTCAGTGAGTTCAATCGCTCAGTCGTGTCTGACTCTGTGTCCCCATGGACTGCAGCATGCCAGGATTCCCTGTCCTTCACCAACTCCAAGAGTTTCCTCAAGCTCATGTCCATTGAGTCAGTGATGCCATCCAACCACTTTATCCTCTGTCATCCCCTTCTCCTCCCACCTTCAGTCTTTCACAGCATCAGGGGCTTTTCCAGTGAGTCAGATCTTCACATCAGGTGGCCAGAGTATTGGAATCTCAGCTTTAGCATCAGTCCTTCCAATGAATATTCATGATTGATTTCCTTTAGGATAGACTGGTTGGATCTCCTTGCAGTCCAAGGGACTCTCGGGAGTCTTCTCCAACACCACAGTTTGAAAGCATCAATCCTTTGGCACCCAGTCTTCTTTATGGTCCAGCTCTCACATCCATACATGACTATTGGAAAAACCATAGCTTTGACTAGACAGACCTTTGTTGGCAAAGTGATGTCTTTATATAGATTATTGTCTTTATTTTATTTATTTTATTGAAGTGTTGTTGATTTACAATGTCAAATTAGTTTCAGGTGTATAGCACAGTGCTTCCGTTTGTTGTTGTTATTTAGACACTAAGTCATGTCCAGCTCTTTGAGCCCACCAGGCCTCTCTGTCCATGAGATTTCCCAGGCAAGAATACTAGAGTGGGTTGCCATTTCCTTCTCCAGGGGATCTTCCCAATCCAGGGATTGAACCTGCATCTCCTGCTTTGCAGGCAGATTCTTTACTACTGAGCCACCATGGAAGCCCATGATTCAGTTTATGTATATGTATAAAATATATATAAAAAATATGAATCTTTTTTATTCTTTTCCCTTACAGGTTATTGTTGAGTATAATTCCCTGTGCTATACAGTAGGTCTTTGTGTTAGTTATTTTATTTAGACTATAACTTTTAATAGCCAGTTGTTAGCAAGAATCTATCACAATAATGCAGAGGCCTTTATATATTATCACTAGAGCACTGCAGTATTCTTATAATCAAAGATGATTACTAATATCAGTTAGTATATATGTTCCCTATATATGAGAGCAGGAACAAAATAGTGGAAGTGGTTGATCACTGTAAAGAAAATGAGACTTTCTGTAATGAAAGATGATGAAAAACCATCAGTTGACCTTTATTTGCTATTTAATGAATGAGGTTTTGTTTGTTAGACTTGTGATCACCCTCCATCCTAGCCTTTTAAATGCCATCCTCCCTCTGTCTCTATTTAATCCCCAAGTCCTAGTTCCTATTCAAAGGTCAGTATGGCACAGTGGCAAAGAATCTGCCTGCCAATGCAGGAAACACAAGAGACATGGGTTTGATCCCTGGGTTGTGAAGGTCCCCTAGAGTAGAAAATGGCAATTCACTCTATCATTCTTGTCTGGGAAATTCCATGGACAGAGGAGCCTGGTGGGCTACAGTCCATGGGGTTGCAAAGAGTGGAACATGACTGATCACATACATACATGTCTGCTATAGTTTTCTGTCATTCTAAACCAGGGCATGTTATTCAAATCCAGGCATCAGAGTAGCTATAAAAGTAATTTCTGTTCACCCTCCTTTCACCTTTTTCACACCTATTTTGTTTGAGAAACATGTTTTGAGTTTCTTGTTGCCAGTGTCCTTGACCTACGTTCAGGTTAAAAATGTAGAACAGCAACTATCACTGACTCCAGATGATTTTCTTACTGGCTGTCAAGTCCCAGGAGTTTGTGTATCACACTGAGAAAGCCATTCCATTAATCGATTAAGGAGTTGTACTGTTGAACTGTCACACAGAAGAGGTGGATCACTATTTAATTTTCAGTCAGGCTTTGTGAGTAAATGCTATTTGATTACAGTTTTCACTCTGCAAGATCCAGGAAGTTTATTAACCTTGAAGAAAAATTGATCACATTACCTTAAAGTTAGAAGTCTTATAAATGAGGTAGTCTAGTCATCTTCTCCTATGTTATGGTGTCTCTGAAACAGAGCATCTCCTAATGCAAGGAAGCATGCTATTATGAAGTGCTTATAGAGGCTTTGAATTCTGACTGGACCCATGAAAGTTGTGTGACATCTGATTTGTTAATTTTTCTAAGCCTCATTTTACTACCCATAAAATCTTATGCATTAGGTGACAAGTCTAAGCATAATAGATGTTTAGCAAATTCTAGCCATTCTTATCATCATGGTTATCATTTGACCATTTTTTTCAAAAGCATGATGTTTTGTGCAGCTCCTCCATTTCTGATGAGATATGCTAAATTCTGGGTTTTTAAATAATTAATTCTAGGCTCTTCAAGTCGCAGAAAACCCCTTTTTAGTCACCTTATATTTGCTCTTCTCTTTAAGTCCTTCAAGTACATTATTTATGGATTTGTAAACACTGTGACTGTAACTATTTTTCTCATCTTTAAAAGTAGGGCATTAAAGGTACTCACTTCATAGAATTTCTGTGAACATTGGATGAGATAATGAAGTCAAGACACAACATATTGTCTGCCATATAATGGATGATGTGAAGATAAAAGTTATTGTCCCATTATTACTTGTAGTAGTTTCAAAGCTTCCCTTTTTTTTTGTTGTTTTTTTTTTTAAACAGTATTTATTGACATGAATCAGCCATGGATTTACATGTGTTCCCCTTCTCGATGCCCCCTCCTGCCTCCCTCTCCATCCCCTCCCTCTGGGTCTTCCCAGTGCACCAGCCCTGAGCACCTGTCTCATGCATCCAACCTGGGCTGGTGATCTGTTTTACCCTTGATAGTATACTTTTTTCAATGCTATTCTCTCAGAACATCCCACCTTCGCCTTCTCCCACAGAGTCTAAAAGTCTGTTCTGTACATCTGTGTCTCTTTTTCTATTTTGCATATAGGGTTATTGTTATCATCTTTTTAAATTCCATATGTATGCGTTAGTGTACTGTATTGGTCTTTATCTTTCTGGCTTACTTCACTCTGTATAATGGGCTCCAGTTTCATCCATCTCATTAGAACTGATTCAAATGAATTCTTTTTAATGGCTGAGTAATATTCCATGGTGTATATGTACCACAGCTTCCTTATCCATTCGTCTGCTGATGGGCATCTAGGTTGCTTCCATGTCCTGGCTATCATAAACAGTGCTGTGATGAACATTGGGGTGCACATGTCTCTTTCAGATCTGGTTTCCTCAGTGTGTATGCCCAGAAGTGGGATTGCTGGGTCATATGGCAGTTCTATTTCCAGTGTTTTAAGGAATCTCCGCACTGTTCTCCATAGCGGCTGTACTAGTTTGCATTCCCACCAACAGTGTAAGAGGGTTCCCTTTTCTCCACACCCTCTCCAGCATTTATTGCTTGTAGACTTTTGGATAGCAGCCATTCTGACTGGCGTGTAATGGTGCCTCACTGAGGTTTTGATTTGCATTTCTCTGATAATGAGTGATGAGCATCTTTTCATGTGTTTGTTAGCCATCTGTATGTCTTCTTTGGAGAAATGTCTGTTTAGATCTTTGGGAATGGAACTGGAGGAATCAAATCAACCTGCCTGACTTCAGGCTCTACTACAAAGCCACAGTCATCAAGACAGTATGGTACTGGCACAAAGACAGAAATATAGATCAATGGAACAGAATAGAAAGCCCAGAGATAAATCCACGAACCTATGGACACCTTATCTTTGACAAAGGAGGCAAGAATATACAATGGAAAAAAGACAACCTCTTTAACAAGTGGTGCAGGGAAAACTGGTCAACCACTTGTAAAAGAATGAAACTAGAACACTTTCTAACACCATATACAAAAATAAACTCAAAATGGATTAAAGATCTAAATGTAAGACCAGAAACTATAAAACTCCTAGAGGAGAATGTAGGCAAAACACTCTCTGACATACATCACAGCAAGATCCTCTATGACCCACCTCCCAGAATACTGGAAATAAAAGCAAAAATAAGCAAATGGGACCTAATGAAACTTAAAAGCTTTTGCACAACAAAGGAAACTATAAGCAAGGTGAAAAGACGGCCTTCAGAATGGGAGAAAATAATAGCAAATGAAGAAACAGACAAAGGATTAATCTCAAAAATATACAAGCAACTCCTGCAGCTCAATTCCAGAAAAATAAATGACCCAATCAAAAAATGGGCCAAAGATCTAAACAGACATTTCTCCCTTTGTTTTTTTGAAGAGCTGCACCATACTTAAACCATATTGAAAGTGAAAGTCACTCAGTCATGTCTGACACTTTGCGACCCCATGGACTATACAGATCATGGAATTCTCCAAGCCAGAATACTGGAGTGGGTAACTGTTGCTTTCTCCAGGGGATCTTCCCAACCCAGGGATCAAACCCAGGTCTCCTGCATTGCAGGTGGATTCTTTACCAGCTGAGCCACAAGGAAAGCCCAAGAATACTGAAGTGGGCAGCCTATCCCTTCTCCAGCAGATCTTACTGACCCAGGAATTGAACTGCAGTCCCCTGCATTGCAGGCGGACTCTTTGCCAACTGAACTATCAGGGAAGCCCGAGAACCATATTGAACTTATTTTAAATATACACTTATGTACATAAGTTTATTTAATATTTATATACCTCACAACTTGTTATATGAATAAATTATCAGCCTCATCCAAAATCTACAGAAAATCTTTCCCTCTATTCAAAGAACTAACAGGCAAAAGAAAAAGCCTTTTTAATGGATTTAAAGCCACATTTTTATGTTAGAAGATATTTATCTGTAAATAATATAGAATAACTGAATTTGTTTAATAAGTCTTAAATAAATGCTAATCTAAAACTTTCTTCTTGAAGAGGAAAGAGAGAAGCATAAAATCCATACCCAGAAACTTTCCTCATGGTCCAGTGTCTAAGACTCCTTGCTCCCAAATCAGGGGGCCTGAGTTCGGTCCCTGGTCAGGGAACTAGCTCCCGCATGCCCGAAGCTACATGCTACAGCTGAAAGATCCCATGTGCTGCAGCTAAGACCCAGCACAGCCAAATAAATAAATTTTAAAAAAAATTTAAATCCATATACAAGAAACAATCAATGGCCTTAATGTAGAAGAATTAAATTAAAATGCACATTAACACACAGCTTTTTTCTTTTGTTAGAAATGTGTACTTACTCATTTTATCCCCATTTGCTTAGAGTGGGCAATCTGTGTATCTTTACCTAAAATTGGTTAATAGGTTTGGCCTTTTTAAAACTATGCAGTGCTCTCATTTCAGCTTCAGATTATTTGGTTTGGATGTGGTGGGTGAATTTTTTGTGACAGTAAGCCGGTGCTTATTATGCGTGGGGGATTCTAGTAGAAATGCAATATTTTGTGCTAATTGCTAACAGAACGATCTGTAATTTCAGCTGCATGATTTGCCCCTTACATGTGCCCAGCTATAACAATCTGAATTTAGTACTGCATTTGTTAATATTAGACACAAATTTATCCTGACATTTTCACAGGCAAAGCCTTAGAAACATTTAGTCATGTAAAATATAATCATAGTCTTAAAATATTTGCTTTTTGCTCCCATGCATTTCAGGCAGAATCTCATTTTATAACCTTATCTCTATTGCTGAATGGGAGAATGGTTTGGAGAGGTTCCTTGGGGATCTTGATTATATGATAGGTGTTATGAGTGGTTACTGCACCCTTATCAAAGAACAATGTTTATGTAATGTGAATATTCCTTGTCTCTATACACACTTCAGACCTTCCCTATCGTACTGAATTAAATATGGTTTTAATTTGCATCCCATTTCCAGTGTTTGTTGCCAGACATTTCAGACTTTTTGAGGACAAATGAAAGTAGCTTGTGGTGTAAGTTAAATATTTTGTGTCAGGATAAAATTAGCAAACCATTATGTAAAGGGCACATTTCCCCATGTGTTTATCTTATAACTGCATGAACTAGACTTGTACAGAAGCTTTTAAAAAACCCCATAGCTGTCACATTCATAAGTCTTCCTGACCCATTTGGATGTGTGTTAGTATATTACTTGGAGCATGCTGTAAAACTTAGCCTTCGCTTATGGAAATGTGCTTGTACTTTCTTCCCCCAAAAGCAAATACAGAGACCATAAGACATAGTATAATAATAGACCTTTGGACGCAGAGACATAAAATGGAATTATGAGTCCTTGAAAGAGCAATTAAATACATTTTCATTTCAACAACTGAAGATGAGGAACCAAAACAGATGGACAGGGGGTAGAATAAATGAGAAAAAAATCCGTATTCATCATGCCTCTTGGCATTCTAGCTCGCCAATTTACTCTGCAGTGTTTTACAGTAAATCAGATCTAGTTCTGCATTCCAGCCTCTGATTTATGCTTGTATGAAGTAAAAACTGAAATTACTGAGAAAACTTTTCCCTGGAAGTTTCTGGAACCATCCATGAGGAGCCTCAAGCTCCTCAATACAATTATCAATGAGCTGACTCAATTCCTCTT
Source organism: Cervus elaphus (assembly GCF_910594005.1). Lineage (NCBI taxonomy): Eukaryota > Metazoa > Chordata > Mammalia > Artiodactyla > Cervidae > Cervus > Cervus elaphus. The sequence continues at coordinate 15,062,799 of NC_057840.1, forward strand.
AGAAATGGGTAGGTTATAAATTCTAAATAAGTTAGAGAAAGAACTAGCAATGTATTCTGAAGAACACCCTACCCTAAAAAGCATAGTGAGATGTCATATTATCAAGTATCTTTCAAGATCTTGAAAGCGAAAAAGAGCACACTGCTTGCTTCTATCCTGAGAACATCTGCCCAAAATACATGTTCACTAGAGGTTGAATGGAACTTTTAAAATGGTGATAACTCTGTGATCTTCTCCAAAATATTTTTTGCTCTCCTTTCACAAAGATAGTAGTAAACAAGTATTTGTTGACTACTTACTATGTGCAAGACACTTTCTTAGGCACCGTGACCAAAGCTGACTAAGGTCCCTTCTCTGGTGATAAAGAAACAATATATAAATGCCTAAAATGAAAAGATAGCTTATACATGCATGCGTGTTAAGATAACAAGACAAAGGGAATACAATAGTGATGTGTGAGGACAGTAATTTCAGTCATCAGGGCCGACTCCTCCGAGGAAGTAACACTTGAGCCCTGGCCCTGGTTCTCCAGGAGTCACACAGCTGAATATGAAGGAAGAAGTGTTCTTGGTGGAGGAGACAGCAAGTCAAATGACCTCTTTCTTCCAAACCCTATCTCCCTTAAGGATAGAGAATCTGTGAAGTTTGTCGTCTGACCCAGTGGTTCTAAACTCTGCTATCTGATAGAATCATCTGGTATCTTTTAAATGTACTGATGCCTGGGCCTTACCTCAAGCCCATCAAATCAGAGTCTCTGGAGGTGGCTAGGGGAAACACCAGACATCTGTATTTTTGTAAACGGCCATGATTCCAATATGCAGCAAGATGGAAAGCTGCTGACCCACAGCAGTGCATCTCAAACATTAACATGCAGAGATCACTTTCTGAAATGCAGATTCTGATTCACTGGATCTGGGATGGGGCCCAATATCCTAATAAGCTCCCAGGTGATGTGATTGCTACTGATATTGTAGTTATCCAAAGTGTGGTGCCCAGACCAAAGAATTAATATTTACCTGGGAGCTTGTTAGAAAAGCACATGTTCAATCAGAGAATCAGAAACCAGACCATTCAATCACCTCTCAAATCAGAAATGCTAAGGGTATGGCCCAGCCTTCTGTGGTTTAAGAAAGCCCATCAGATGCCTCTGAAACCCATTCAAGTTGGAGGACGAAATTGGGTCTTGGTGTTTAGACAGAGTCAATTTGGTGCCTAACTGTGTTCCAGGTTGCATGTTCCATGACTGTTTCATGTTGACAGGTCTGTTGAAACTTCTCAAGCACTTAACATTGAGCCGGGGATTTGAGGCCACAGCCTTCTCTTCCTTTTACTTAGTTTCCATTTTTAAATGCAAATCGTCTCTCATTCTGGATAGAAGAGAAAGAGATCCAGCTCTAGTTTGTCAGACCTCACTTCTTGCTTCCAAAGCCTCTTTGTTCACTCAGCTTGCAAGGCTCCAGGATCTGAGCACCCCTGGAGGTGACGCTCCCCACTCAGCGGAGTCACCTGCAAGGAGCTGATACATGATAGCCCTGCTGGGGCAGTTTTGTCCCTGTGAAGGGGATATTACTCATGTCTAACTGCCATCCTATCAAAAAATCACTCTCTGTACTACTTCTTTGTCTACAAGCATCAGTTAATGGTTTTCTCTCCATTGGGCAGCTCAAGGGAGTTTAGTTTAGAGAACGAATTGAATCCTTGCCAGTTTGGGGCATAAGGCAAAGCTGCTCCAGATCTCAGTATTTTTCGTGGTATGTATTGTCCTCTCTTTTGACTTGTATGTAGTTTTGATACCTCCATATGCAGAATGTAAGCTAGAAATTGTATCTATATGCTGATCACTTACGGTGAACAATGTCAGATTCATGATCTCAGAAGAAGATTTAGTTTCAGGATCAGGCACCAGGCTTGATCACTCAAGATCTTTTGTGTAGACAGAGTTTTATTAAAGTATAAAAAGGGACAGAGAAAGCTTCTGACATAGACATCAGAAGGGGGCCGGAGAATGCTCCACTTGCTAGTCTTAGCAAGAAAGCTATATGCTTTTTCAGTTGGTTATTACAGTAAATCAAAAGAATGTCTCAGGATTGTAAGGGTCTTACCAGACCCACTCCAACAATATACATTTAAAGATAACAGAATTAGAACTAACAATAGAAAGATCTTCCCAATTTGCATTTTAATAGATGACAGGATTAGTCAGAAGGTTCTGGAGGAGGAAAAACTTGTCCTCAAGCAGGCTACATTCTTGTTAGATAATCACTGGTACAAAGTTCAAGGAAAAACAGATCCTTGAGCAAGATGAGTTGTTTTGTTGTATAATCATCAGCTCTGGACTTAAAGCAAAAAACATTTGTCATTTTCCCCTCAAGATCGCCAGACCCCTTTCTCCTCAGGGACCCTGGACTTCTTATCAACCTACCCAAGAATTGACTCTCTCAATACATAGATGCATATCATAAATATGTTAGCACATGCTTCTTGGCATGGAGAAGCTATACCTCATTTCTCTGATGGTCAAAGAGTGAAAAAAAATTTTTGAACTAAAAATCCAAACTGAATAGGTACATTTTATAAAGTCTCCAAAAGAATCAACATATTTTAATTTTAGAAATTGTACTATTTATGAGTTAGTGTGATAGTGGTGAAGAAACCTTTTTTTTCTCTCTGCTACCATCCAGACCCCTTCCACCCCTACCAACTTTGAATAGTCCCTCTTTCTAATCATTGAAAAAATATATACGTAGAACACTAGCACTCTTTGCTACTTCAAGAATAAAGTTTTCCTGACTTTCGGCAGTTATTTTTCCGTAAGACAGGGTTAGGTTAATCATCAAAGTAGAAATCTGTGGGACTCCATCTAATCGTGAGTGATAATGCAGTGAGTGACTAAAGAGGAAGAGTTGGCAAATACGTAAGTGAGTAAGTGAATCAGTAAGTAAATAAATAAATTTCATCAGGAGGGGAAAAAAACACAAATTGCCAAGAGAAGAGTTCTTTTGACTTGTTAAAAAAAAAAAACTATCAGTAGAAGTTAAGCTAAAGAGTCATACAGTTTTTGCATATTTAATACATGAAGCATGTGGAGACCCAATAGCTACAGATTCTCCACGCTCTATCTAAGGGACCAATGTATGCATTTTTAGATTCCAAAGCATATTTTATTCCCAGTTATGGATTTTCTGTACACTGCTCAGGTGGCATTTCTGGGGTATTTATAAATGCTGTATTCCATGTCTTACATCTTTAATACTTAGGCAATGCACTCATTTCCTCTCAAAATCCACTGGCTCCTCTTCTCTGGTTGCTGTCTGTATCATCATCCACATCTCAGGTTCTGGGTGACACGCATGTCTGCTCTTTTGTTGTTGGTTTCATCTTTTTTGTACTGTCATCCATTCAAAAGTGTTAATTATTTGAGGTGAGAAACATCATCTTTCTCAGGATACTTAGCCCATAAAATATTTCATAGCTGAAATCTTTGCACGTCTGTCTGGGATGCTTAGCAGAAGTCAATATTCTCTGCCATTTGCCTTTCACAGTTTGTGGAGATGAATGCACCGGCCTTCTGCTCGGTGACTTGGCTCGTCTGGAGCAGATGGCCACGAGCGTCAACCTCACCGGTCCACTGCCTGCTCCGTATAAAATTCTGTATGGTCTTGAAAACATGACTCAGGAACTCAAGGTAGGTTGGAGTAGTAACAGCAAAAGTTGGGATAAAAGATGACAGAAGCTTCCCCAGGGGAAATTGCCCTAATTGGTAAATGCACTTCCCATTGTCCCAAATTAAGGCAGGCCTCTGTTAGGGTAATTCAGAGGCTTTCTAAACCAGTGTTTTTCCAACTTGAGAACTACAATTTACTGATTGCTCTTAAGGGAAAAGAGGCTCATGTACCCCCAGTGTTTGGCCTAAATCAATTTTATTAAGTTTGTTAAATATGTGCAAACATAAAATCAGATATGAACTCCTTATACTTAATAGCTCTATAAAATCAAAACAAATTAATTCTTACAAAAGTCTTCAAAACCAATAAAATTCAAATTAAAAACATTAATATAAAGTAACATGATTTTTGCTGAGTGCAAAGTGCTACTTACAACAAGAATTTGATACTGACTACTTCCACGCAGGTTCTTTCATTAGCATGTGACATGTGGTAACTCAATTCTGCCTTTCCACAATGTGAACTACAGAACTCCTTGTGAGAGGACCTGAGTTGACATTGGCATCATCTGACAAGTTCGCATGATTTCTATGCCCAGCCTGCCCTGTGATCAAACAGGCATGCAGATCTAGGTGCTGGGATCAGGTGGCTGTGTGAATCTCTCAGGTTCCCAGCCTGGGTTCCAGAAATGCTTGCATTAACATTTAAGTTTCCTATCAAAATGAAAACACAAGGTGAAAATTTTGTACTGGAGAATGAGGAGACATTTGAAAGTACTTCAACAAGAACTATTTTTGTTGCAGGGGAAACCCCATTCTAAGACACTGTTACAGCTTTCAGTAGTAAATGGGATAAGGCAGAAATGTTAAGGAAATTGAGGTTGTTTCATCTAAGTAAAAAAAAAAAAGATGAAAAGTGACAACTTACATACTATCAGTTAATTACCGAATATTTATTGAGAAAGTCTGGAATGCCCAGTATTGTACTTGGTTCTCTGAGGGTTTCACAACCCCTAATGCATGCAGTCACCACCTTTAGGAAGGTTAGGGTCTATATGGTTTAAAGAAATAATTAAACAATTAGCAAAACTATATAATTACCGCAAACTTTATAGGCATTTGACATACAATAGCATTCAAGATCGGAGAAATAGATAAGATCCAGAGTAAGCAGGGAATACATCATTAATGAAAGTGTAATTTGTGTTAGAACTTGAAAGATAGAAACAATTTCAACAGGCAGAGAATTATTGGTAAGACTGGAGGAGAAAGTCTAAGATGTATTCATTAGGCACTGGCAGACACTTTTCTAGGAAATAATACGTTCTTTAATTCAGACCACAGCTTTTAAAGTAAGTATTATTATACCTATTTACGTGTATTGATATAGCATGTATTGATAGTATAGGTATCATGTATAAGATTCTAATGAATCTTATCTAGAAGGAAGGAAGAAAAGGAGAAGTTAAAGCTACAGTTAGGAGGCAGTGGTCACTCACAGTAGCCAGAAAATGGGATTCAGGGTATTTTTGAGTAGCATGTATTGATGAGTATATCTGTGCTAGGCAATTGACTAAAGTCTTACATGAATTATCACACATAGACTGCTAAAAATCCGAGGAGTAGGAAAGGAGTAATGTGTCATCTACGTTTTTCTCACATAGGCAGGGACACTGCGTCATAGAGAAGTTTCAAGTGTGATGAAAGGTCACGTGGTTGCTAGGTACAGAGCTGGGATTTGAGAAGAGCCCGTGTATCTGTAGGGCCTGAGACAATGACAGCGCCTTCACACAGCTCAGAGGGGAAACGGCTCAGTCGTGAGATCTCTTTGAGCCCCGGCCCATCTGTTCATACTCTTGCCCCTGACTCTGTGAGGGCCCTGTGCGCAGAGGTAGAGGTATGAATGAGCACCGCCTGTTTGGAGACGTTACAAGTCAGGTCTGCTAGTGAAAGATAAGGCTGGAGGCTTCGGTGGGGCTGGGTGGTATGAAGGACAATCTGGAAAGCCAGGCAGAGGAATCTGAGTTTACTTTAGAGGTCTAGCATTCAGGAATGCAAAGAGTCCTAATAAAGAAAATGCTGACCAGTTATTATATATGGAAAGAACACAAACACAGAAAATTGAGCTAGAGAAGCAAATACCTCAGTGGGACATAAAAAAATTTAAATAACTTATGCAATGAGTGAATTTCTGAAGGGCCCTCTGAAAGACATTCCAATCAGTGGACCTCAACCAAGCCAGAGGGTTCAATTTCCTGTTTGCTTATGGCTGGGCGTTGGTCAGAATGATCTGATTTTCCTTAAATTTCAGTCTTTCTTGATTCTGTTTGTGTTCCTCTTCCATTGTTTAGTATCTGGAATCCCATTGTAATGTTGTAAATCATTAAGCAAGTTAGATATGCCCTGTGTTCGTTTCCTTTACCTGGAACCATCAGTGCTCCCTGGGTTCCAGTCCCAGACGACCTGGAACACACACGTGATAGAGCAAAGCTGGATTCACTAACTTGATGCCACAAAGGCCACTTCACAGCTTGTGGGGTTTGGGCGTGTCTCAGTAACAGGGCATTAAGAATCACTTAGAGTATTGGGGTTTATGCTAAGGAATTGGGGAGCAGTTTCAAGGAAGCAGAGGTTTGTATTGGATTGGGTGCTCTTCTTAGGAAGTGGAAGTAATTCTGTAATTAAGTATTCTAATGAATCTTATCTAGAAGGAAGGAAGAAAAAGAGAAGTTAAAGCTATAGTTAGGAGGCAGTGGTCACTCACAGTAGCCAGAAAATGGGATTCAGGGTATTTTTGTGATCTGCACGGAGACCATGATTTTATCTGCGTTTAGACAAGATTATGGAGTGGTCTCAATTTTTGTTTCATTCATCACTGTCACAGAGTGATCCCATCTACTGTTAGTGTTGTGAGATTGATAATGTTCAGGAGGAGAGGAAAATGTCCCAGCTGTGAGTACCAGGCCAGCTCCTACAACGCGGACACCATGCAGTGAGTTAGCACCCAGCCAGGTCCCTCGGTCAGGGCTCCTGTCCTCAAAGAAAGAAGTGATAAACCTGTAAACTGTATCTCTGGTGACTAATGTAGGGGCCTTGAAGATTCAGACACGGTTCGTCTTGACTCTGCTTCTTACTGGCTATGAGATCTTGTATACACTTTTAGGTCTCTTCAAGCCACAGTTTTCTATCTACAAAATGAAGTGACATTTTTATCTCATAGAGCGTTCTAAGAACTAAATGAAACAAATCAAAACAAAAAGCCCTGGCACGCAGCAGTGTCTTAATAAACTGCAGCAGTTTGCGTTGTTTGCCAGCTTATTCTGCACAGTGCGTTGTGTGTGTTAATGCCCAGTTGAAATAGTTCCTCTCTTCTTTGAAGGTGAGAAGGCTAAGTTCTTTGTATTTAAAGGAAAAATGTGTTCTGTTAAATGTTCAACCTATGATCACTGCAAGACCATTTACTCAAAGACATATGGAATGAAATCTCTTTCAGCATTTGCTGTCACCTCAGCGGGCCCCAGAGAGGCTCATTCAGTTGGCAGAAGGCAATCTGAACACGCTGGTGACAGAAATGAACGAACTTCTGACCAGGGTAAGTTGGCAAAATCATGCTTCTTCTTAAAGCAGACAGATTATATATAATTAAGGAAAATTGCTTCAAATTTCTGAAATGCAAATCTTGTTCTTCCTAAATCCAAATTTGGTGCATGAAATCGATGTATTTTTGACTTGCTCAAAATTTCTGCCTCAGATAAAATCTGAGAACCAGTACCACAAGAAAAGATTGGGATACAGACTTGGGAAGTATCAAGGCCAATGGTTAGAAATACCAGAATGAAAATATATTTTGAGAACTCTATCCACTAGCTTCCGTAGATTCTGGATTCCCAAATCCCTGTCTCTGACTACATAAGGAAAAAGATAAGCAAATGAAAATACTTGTAGTCTGTTTGATTTTATCATGGGATATTTGCATTTGTATGTTAATAGAAATACAGTCTAAATCCGTATTGCCCCACAAAAGAGGAAATCTTCTTTATCAAGAAAATCCAAAGCACTTAATACACTTTTTAGAGTCAGAGTGTAAATCCATGTTGTGTTTATCAGACTTTTTAAGATATTGGGAGTTTTAAATTTTCGAAACTGCAAAAGGGTTAAGGTTCTTTTCCCTTGTAGAGAAGAAAACAGCATAAAGTTCGCCATCTTGTGGCCAGAAAAATGCATGAACTGGAAAACTGGCCTTGTATTTAGGGGTCCAGTTTGATTCTCAAAGAACTTCAAATGACAAAAAATATTGGAGCTAGAAGGTTCTTGCAGATTATCTAGTCCGTTTTTTAAAGAAGAAATCCCTCAAGCCATAATACCGAAATGACTTAGGAATGGCCGTATAATTCACCAAATTCAAGGACCTCAGGAGGACCTAGTTTACGGATTCCCACGGTTGCAATACTGTTTTCACCTAACCTGCTGCTGGCTTATTAGAATTTCCACAGGGAAATCAAATAGAATTCTCAGCACATGATGCTGAACAATGGCCCTCAGGTTACAAATAGCCCACTAAACACTTTTTCAGGATTTCTCCCCAGTGATGTGGAATGTACAAATACAAAATTTCTTGCCAAATGTAGTTAGGTATTAGATTAGTGAGTCCATTTATCTCGTATCAGTTTAATATTTTGAAATTTTATGTTTGTTCTGTGAATACACTACATAAGAACTTTTAAGCGGATAATGCGAAAGTGATCTCAGTTCAACAGCACACACGAATGTTCCCCACACACAAAGCCCGAGTGAAGTGTTGGCAGGTGACAGATAAAAACGAGGCCCAGTCTGTCTTCAAGGAGCTTGTAGTCTCGTGTGTGTGTGTGTACATAAGCATTTAAGTGTGTGGAGACAAATACAAGTAAATATATAATACAGCATGAAATAAAAGAATGTAACTGAGAAGTACAAATAAATAGATTAATTTAATCTTGTTAAGGGTTATTAGGGAAAAATTCCATGGAACAGTGGCCTTTCATTCACTGATTGATTTAATTGATCCTTCCTAAGGATTGAATATGTTCTAGATACTATAACAGTTGTACAATCTTTAGATTTTGACAAATGTTTTTGACTTGTCTCCACCTTTATAGTATCGTTTAGAGTACTTTTACGGCTCTAAAAGTCCTCCATGCTCTGCCTTTCACCTCTCCCTCCTCCTAACCGCTGGCAACCACTGATCTTTTTACTATCTCTGTGTATCATTTATCATATAGTTAGAATTACACAGTATGTGACCTTTCCAGATTGGCTTCTTTCACTTAGTAATGTACATTGAAGTTTCATTCATGTCTTTTGGTGTCTTGATAGCTCATTTCTTTTTAGTGGTGAGTAGTGTTCCATTTTCTGGATGTACCAAGTTTATTGATCCATTCACCTACTGCAGGACACCTCGGTTGCTTCTAAGCTTTGGCAGTATTTGAGTAAAGCTGCTATTAGCATCCAAATAAATGTTTTCAATTTATTTGTGTAAAAACCAAAGAATGCAATTGCTCTATCATATGGTAAGAGTATGTTTAGTTTTGCAAGAAATCACCAAACTGTCTTCCAGAGTGGCTGTACCATTTTGCATTTCCCAGCAGCAATGAGTAAGAGTTCCTATTGCTCCACATCCTCAGCTGCATTGGTGTTGTCAGTGTTTTGAATTTTGGCCACTCTAATAGGTATATGCTGGGAAAGTCTGAGGGCAGGAGAGAAGCGGTTGACAAAGGATGGTTGGATAGCATCACCAACGCAGTGGCCATGAGTTAGAGCATATTCCCAGAAACAGTGAAAGACAGGGAAGTCTGGCGAGCCACAGTCCACCAAAGAGTCGGACACTACTTCGCAACTAAACAACAACAGTAGGTATATAGTAGTATCTCAGTCTTATATTAATTCACAATTCCCTAAGGACAGATGATGTTGAGCACTTTTATATGCTTGCTTGTCATCTGTATAGCTTCTTTGGTGTGATGTCTATTCAGGTCTTGCTGCGGATTGAATGCATGTATCCTCTCCAAAATTCCTATGTTGAAATCCTAACTGCCGCCCCAAGGCAATGATATTAGGAAGTGAGGCTTTTGGAAGGTCATTGAGGCAGAGCCCTCATGAAGGGACTTAGTCCCATATAAAAGAGGCCCCAAAGAGACCCTTTGCCCTTCCTGACCATGTAAGCACAAAGTGAAAAGACCCTGCCTATGAACCAGGAAGTGGACCCTCAGCAGACACCAAACTGGCCTGAGATGTTATTTTGCAGCTCTTGATCTCTAGAACTGTGAGAAAACACTCCTGTCATTTACAAGCCACCTAATGTGAGGTGTTTTGTCATAGCAGCAGACTCTACCGTCTGGGCTTCCCTGGAGGTTCAGATGGCAACCAGTCTGGTTGCAATGTGGGAGACCCAGGTTGGATCCCTGGGTTGGGAAGATCCCCTAGAGAAGGGAATAGCTACCCACTCCAGTATTCCTGCCTGGAGAATTCCATGGACAGCGCAGCCTGGCGAGCTACAGTCCGTGGAGTCGCAAAGAGCTGGACACAACTAAGCGACTAACTCTTCACTTAAATGACTAAGACAAGATTTTTCTAATTTTTTAATCAAGGTTTGTTATCATCGTTAAGTGTTCTTTGTGTATTTTGGACCACAGTCTTTTATAAGATAACAGTCTGTGACTCGCCTTCTCATTCTCTAGACGATATTCACTACAGTGAAAAGTTTTTAATTTTAATGAAGCCCAGGTTATCAGTTATTTCTTTGACTGATTGCTTTGGTATTATCTAAAATGTCATCACCATACCTAAAGTTATCTAAATTTTATACTATGTTATCTTGGAGTTTTATAGTTTGCATTTTATATTTAGATCTATTATCCAATTTGAGTTAATTCTAATACTATTTTAAAACAAACTTTTTATTTTAAAATAGTTTTAGATTTATAGAAAAGTTATTGCAAAGATAGTACAGAGATTTCCCATATACTCCATACCCAGTTTCCTCTACTGTTATATGTTAGTATGATGTATCTTTCACAACCAATGAACTAATATTGATTGATTATTATTATTAACTAAAGACTACTTTATTCAGATTTCTTCACGTTTATTTAATGTCTTTGTACATTTCAGGATCCTATCCAGGATACTACATTACATTTAATCATCATGTCATCTTAGACTGTGTCCGCTAGGCTGTGACAGTTTCTTAGACTTTTCTGGTTTGTTGATAATTTTGACAGTTTTGACAAGTTCATGTATTTTGTATGATGTCCCTCCATTGAGGTTTGCCTTACATTTTTCTCATGATTAGAATAGAGATATGGGTCTGTGTGGGAAAGACCACAGAGATAATGTATCATTTTATCATGTCATATTAAGAACGCATATAATCAGTATGTCTTATTACTATTGGTATTTATCTTGATCACCTGGCTGAGGTCATGTTTGCCAGATTTCTCCACTGGAAAGTATTCTTTTTCCCCATTTCCATACTTCAATACCATTTTTATCTACCCATTCAAATTTTGTAACTTGAAAAGCCTAGAAATAAGACTTCTGTAAGTAAATATCTCCATGATGAAGTGAGGATGGGGAAGAAATAAAAGGAAATCCTCACTTATTAATTAACCTTGTCCCCACCAGAAAATCATGGAGAGCTTCAATATTCAAGTCAAAATGATCAATTCTTTCTTTTCCTGTGGTCAAGCTGCACGATAATTAAAAGTTGTATCGATACCCATGGAATCATAACTAGAGGATTAAATGATGTAAATGTCCAGTGTGTATGCTGTGTTGTGCTTAACCACTCAGTCGTGTCCAACTCTTTGTGACCCCATGGACTGTAGCCCACCAGGCTCCTCTGTCCTTGGGGATTCTCCGGGCAAGAATACTGAAGTGGGTTGCCATGCCCTCCTCCAGGGGATCTTCCCAACGGCTGAATCCACCAATACCTTTATCTCACAGCCGTGAATGATTCAGCAGCTGAGATCAGAATATGAGAAGTACAGGGGCCATGACTTCCTAGTATCTGCGGCTGTGTTAGAGGAGACAGTGCCTTAAACTAAAACGGCATCTTGGAGTTACCTGGTGCTCAGTCTCACCCCCAAATGTGATGTAATCAGTCTGGTGCACAATATAAAGGTGTCTCAGCAGTAAAAGGATCCACCTGTGATGCAGGAGGTGCATGTTCGGTTCCTGGGTTGGGAAGAGACCCTGGAGAAGGAAAGGGCAGCCCACTCTAGTATTCCCACCTGGGAAATCCCATAGACGGAGGAGCCTGGTGGGTTACTGTCCGTGTGATTTCAGAGTCGGATATGACTTAGTGACTAAACAACAATAGTATGAACACCGGGACATTCATGAGCTTCCAGATGACTCTGTTGCCAGTCAAGGTTGAAAACTATTGTCAGCCTAGAGTTATGTGGTGCTTACAGCTCCCTGTCCTGTGGAAAGTGCTTCCACTGGCATAGACAATCTTTTTGACAATCCTTCTCTCTACTTTGTTATCTGACCAGTCGCTTTATGATTAATACACTTTAATTGTTAAAATATCTGGCGAGTCTGATCCTGCACAGCTGGGATGAGCTGCCCTCTCTCCCTCAGGTGCTTATATATTTTGTGCTTATATTTTTCATGATGCAGTTAAGTTCTCTAATGTGGGGTGGGGGGGTTAGTCACTAAGTCGTGTCCGACTCTTGTGACCTCCCACGGACTGTAGCCTGCTGGGCTCCGCTGTCCATGGGATGCTTCAGGCAAGAATACCGGAGTGG